>NC_086447.1:8084250-8769338 GCF_028390025.1 Pseudophryne corroboree | reverse complement strand
TGTGGTTGCTATTAATATGGAGACAGGACATTACTGTGTGGTGGTATAATATGGTGACAGGGGACATTACTTGTGTGGTGTATAATATGGTTGACAGGGACATTACTGTGGGTGTATAATATGGTGACAGGGAACATTACTGTGTGGTGTAGAATTATGGGGACAGGGACATTACTGTGTGGTGTATAATATGGTGACAGGACATTACTGTGTGGTGTATAATATGGTGACAGGGGACATTACTGTGTGGTGTATAATATGGTGACAGGGACATTACTGTGTGGTGTATAATATGGTGACAGGGACATTACTGTGTGGTGTATAATATGGTGACAGGGACATTACTGTGTGGGGTATAATATGGTGACAGGGACATTACTGTGTGGTGTATAATATGGTGACAGGGACATTACTGTGTGGTGTATAATATGGTGACAGGGACATTACTGTGTGGGGTATAATATGGTGACAGGGACATTACTGTGTGGGTATAATATGGTGACAGGGACATTACTGTGTGGGGTATAATATGGTGACAGGGACATTACTGTGTGGGGTATAATATGGTGACAGGGACATTACTGTGTGGTGTATAATATGGTGACAGGGACATTACTGTGTGGTGTATAATATGGTGACAGGGACATTACTGTGTGGTGTATAATATGGTGACAGGGACATTACTGTGTGGTGTATAATATGGTGACAGGGACATTACTGTGTGGTGTATAATATGGTGACAGGGACATTACTGTGTGGTGTATAATATGGTGACAGGGACATTACTGTGTGGTGTATAATATGGTGACAGGGACATTACTGTGTGGTGTATAATATGGTGACAGGGACATTACTGTGTGGTGTATAATATGGTGACAGGGACATTACTGTGTGGTGTATAATATGGTGACAGGGACATTACTGTGTGGTGTATAATATGGTGACAGGGACATTACTGTGTGGTGTATAATATGGTGACAGGGACATTACTGTGTGGTGTATAATATGGTGACAGGGACATTACTGTGTGGTGTATAATATGGTGACAGGACATTACTGTGTGGTGTATAATATGGTGACAGGGACATTACTGTGTGGTGTATAATATGGTGACAGGGACATTACTGTGTGGTGTATAATATGGTGACAGGGACATTACTGTGTGGTGTATAATATGGTGACAGGGACATTACTGTGTGGTGTATAATATGGTGACAGGGACATTACTGTGTGGTGTATAATATGGTGACAGGACATTACTGTGTGGTGTATAATATGGTGACAGGACATTACTGTGTGGTGTATAATATGGTGACAGGGACATTACTGTGTGGTGTATAATATGGTGACAGGGACATTACTGTGTGGTGTATAATATGGTGACAGGGACATTACTGTGTGGTGTATAATATGGTGACAGGGACATTACTGTGTGGTGTATAATATGGTGACAGGACATTACTGTGTGGTGTATAATATGGTGACAGGGACATTACTGTGTGGTGTATAATATGGTGACAGGGACATTACTGTGTGGTGTATAATATGGTGACAGGGACATTACTGTGTGGTGTATAATATGGTGACAGGGACATTACTGTGTGGTGTATAATATGGTGACAGGGACATTACTGTGTGGTGTATAATATGGTGACAGGGACATTACTGTGTGGTGTATAATATGGTGACAGGGACATTACTGTGTGGTGTATAATATGGTGACAGGGACATTACTGTGTGGTGTATAATATGGTGACAGGGACAGTTACTGTGTGGTGTATAATATGGTGACAGGGACATTACTGTGTGGTATATAATATGGTGACAGGGACATTACTGTGTGGTGTATAATATGGTGACAGGGATGTTACTGTGTGGTGTATAATATGGTGACAGGGACATTACTGTGTGGTGTATAATATGGTGACAGGGACATTACTGTGTGGTGTATAATATGGTGACAGGGACATTACTGTGTGGTGTATAATATGGTGACAGGGACATTACTGTGTGGTGTATAATATGGTGACAGGGACGTTACTGTGTGGTGTATAATATGGTGACAGGGACATTACTGTGTGGTGTATAATATGGTGACAGGGACATTACTGTGTGGTGTATAATATGGTGACAGGGACATTACTGTGTGGGGTATAATATGGTGACAGGGACATTACTGTGTGGTGTATAATATGGTGACAGGGACATTACTGTGTGGTGTATAATATGGTGACAGGACATTACTGTGTGGTGTATAATATGGTGACAGGGACATTACTGTGTGGGGTATAATATGGTGACAGGGACATTACTGTGTGGGGTATAATATGGTGACAGGGATATTACTGTGTGGTGTATAATATGGTGACAGGGACATTACTGTGTGGTGTATAATATGGTGACATGGACATTACTGTGTGGTGTATAATATGGTGACAGGGACATTACTGTGTGGTGTATAATATGGTGACAGGGACATTACTGTGTGGGGTATAATATGGTGACAGGACATTACTGTGTGGTGTATAATATGGTGACAGGGACATTACTGTGTGGTGTATAATATGGTGACAGGGACGTTACTGTGTGGTGTATAATATGGTGACAGGGACATTACTGTGTGGTGTATAATATGGTGACAGGGACGTTACTGTGTGGTGTATAATATGGTGACAGGGACATTACTGTGTGGTGTATAATATGGTGACAGGGACATTACTGTGTGGTGTATAATATGGTGACAGGGGCGTTACTGTGTGGGGTATAATATGGTGACAGGGACATTACTGTGTGGTGTATAATATGGTGACAGGGACGTTACTGTGTGGTGTATAATATGGTGACAGGACATTACTGTGTGGGGTATAATATGGTGACAGAGACATTACTGTGTGGTGTATAATATGGTGACAGGGACGTTACTGTGTGGTGTATAATATGGTGACAGGGACATTACTGTGTGGTGTATAATATGGTGACAGGGACATTACTGTATGGTGTATAATATGGTGACAGGGACATTACTGTGTGGTGTATAATATGGTGACAGTGACATTACTGTGTGGTGTATAATATGGTGACAGGGACATTACTGTGTGGTGTATAATATGGTGACAGGACATTACTGTGTGGTGTATAATATGGTGACAGGGACATTACTGTGTGGTGTATAATATGGTGACAGGGACGTTACTGTGTGGTGTATAATATGGTGACAGGGACATTACTGTGTGGTGTATAATATGGTGACAGGGGCGTTACTGTGTGGGGTATAATATGGTGACAGGGACATTACTGTGTGGTGTATAATATGGTGACAGGGACGTTACTGTGTGGTGTATAATATGGTGACAGGACATTACTGTGTGGGGTATAATATGGTGACAGTGACATTACTGTGTGGTGTATAATATGGTGACAGGGACGTTACTGTGTGGTGTATAATATGGTGACAGGGACATTACTGTGTGGTGTATATTATGGTGACAGGGACATTACTGTGTGGTGTATAATATGGTGACAGGGACATTACTGTGTGGTGTATAATATGGTGACAGGGACATTACTGTGTGGTGTATAATATGGTGACAGGACATTACTGTGTGGGGTATAATATGGTGACAGGGACATTACTGTGTGGGGTATAATATGGTGACAGGGATATTACTGTGTGGTGTATAATATGGTGACAGGGACATTACTGTGTGGTGTATAATATGGTGACATGGACATTACTGTGTGGTGTATAATATGGTGACAGGGACATTACTGTGTGGTGTATAATATGGTGACAGGGACATTACTGTGTGGGGTATAATATGGTGACAGGACATTACTGTGTGGTGTATAATATGGTGACAGGGACATTACTGTGTGGTGTATAATATGGTGACAGGGACGTTACTGTGTGGTGTATAATATGGTGACAGGGACATTACTGTGTGGTGTATAATATGGTGACAGGGACGTTACTGTGTGGTGTATAATATGGTGACGGACATTACTGTGTGGTGTATAATATGGTGACAGGGACATTACTGTGTGGTGTATAATATGGTGACAGGGGCGTTACTGTGTGGGGTATAATATGGTGACAGGGACATTACTGTGTGGTGTATAATATGGTGACAGGGACGTTACTGTGTGGTGTATAATATGGTGACAGGACATTACTGTGTGGGGTATAATATGGTGACAGTGACATTACTGTGTGGTGTATAATATGGTGACAGGGACGTTACTGTGTGGTGTATAATATGGTGACAGGGACGTTACTGTGTGGTGTATAATATGGTGACAGGGACATTACTGTATGGTGTATAATATGGTGACAGGGACATTACTGTGTGGTGTATAATATGGTGACAGTGACATTACTGTGTGGTGTATAATATGGTGACAGGGACATTACTGTGTGGTGTATAATAGGGTGACAGGACATTACTGTGTGGTGTATAATATGGTGACAGGGACATTACTGTGTGGTGTATAATATGGTGACAGGGACATTACTGTGTGGTGTATAATATGGTGACAGGGACGTTACTGTGTGGTGTATAATATGGTGACAGGGACATTACTGTGTGGTGTATAATATGGTGACAGGGACGTTACTGTGTGGTGTATAATATGGTGACAGGGGCGTTACTGTGTGGGGTATAATATGGTGACAGGACATTACTGTGTGGTGTATAATATGGTGACAGGGACATTACTGTGTGGTATATAATATGGTGACAGGGACATTACTGTGTGGTGTATAATATGGTGACAGGGACATTACTGTGTGGTGTATAATATGGTGACAGGGACGTTACTGTGTGGTGTATAATATGGTGACAGGACATTACTGTGTGGTGTATAATATGGTGACAGTGACATTACTGTGTGGTATATAATATGGTGACAGGGACATTACTGTGTGGTGTATAATATGGTGACAGGGACATTACTGTGTGGTGTATAATATGGTGACAGGGACGTTACTGTGTGGTGTATAATATGGTGACAGGACATTACTGTGTGGGGTATAATATGGTGACAGTGACATTACTGTGTGGTGTATAATATGGTGACAGGGACGTTACTGTGTGGTGTATAATATGGTGACAGGGACATTACTGTGTGGTGTATATTATGGTGACAGGGACATTACTGTGTGGTGTATAATATGGTGACAGGGACATTACTGTGTGGTGTATAATATGGTGACAGGGACATTACTGTGTGGTGTATAATATGGTGACAGGGACATTACTGAGTGGGGTATAATATAGAGATGAGCGGGTTCGGTTTCTCTGAAACCGAACCCGCACGAACTTCATGTTTTTTTTCACGGGTCCGAGCAGACTCGGATCCTCCCGCCTTGCTCGGTTAACCCGAGCGCGCCCGAACGTCATCATGACGCTGTCGGATTCTCGCGAGACTCGGATTCTATATAAGGAGCCGCGCGTCGCCGCCATTTTCACACGTGCATTGAGATTGATAGGGAGAGGACGTGGCTGGCGTCCTCTCCATTAGAAATTAGATTAGAAGAGAGAGAGAGATTGTGCAGAGTCAGACAGAGTTTACCACAGTGACCAGTGCAGTTGTTGTTAGTTAACTTTTATTTATTTTAATATAATATATCCGTTCTCTGCTATATCCGTTCTCTGCCTGAAAAAAAACGATACACAGCAGCAGCCAGTCACACAGTGTGACTCAGTCTGTGTGCACTCAGCTCAGCCCAGTGTGCTGCACATCAATGTATAAAAGGCAAAGCTTATAATAATTGTGGGGGAGACTGGGGAGCACTGCAGGTTGTTATAGCAGGAGCCCCCAGGAGTACATAATATTATATTAATTTAAAATTAAACAGTGCACACTTTTGCTGCAGGAGTGCCACTGCCAGTGTGACTAGTGGTGACCAGTGCCTGACCACCAGTATAGTAGTATATTGTTGTATGTATTGTATACTATCTCTTTATCAACCAGTCTATATTAGCAGCAGACACAGTACAGTGCGGTAGTTCACGGCTGTGGCTACCTCTGTGTCGGCAGTCGGAACTCGGCAGGCAGTCCGTCCATCCATAATTGTATTACAATATATACCACCTAACCGTGGTATTTTTTTTTCTTTCTTTATACCGTCGTCATAGTGTCATACTAGTTGTTACGAGTATACTACTATCTCTTTATCAACCAGCGGTAGTTCACGGCTGTGGCTACCTCTGTGTCGGCAGTCGGCAGGCAGTCCGTCCATCCATAATTGTATTATTATTATTATAATATATACCACCTAACCGTGGTTTTTTTTTCATTCTTTATACCGTCATAGTGTCATACTAGTTGTTACGAGTATACTACTATCTCTTTATCAACCAGTGTACAGTGCGGTAGTTCACGGCTGTGGCTACCTCTGTGTCGGCAGTCGGCAGGCAGTCCGTCCATCCATAATTGTATTATTATTATAATATATACCACCTAACCGTGTTTTTTTTTTCATTCTTTATACCGTCGTCATAGTGTCATACTAGTTGTTACGAGTATACTACTATCTCTTTATCAACCAGTGTACAGTGCGGTAGTTCACGGCTGTGGCTACCTCTGTGTCGGCAGTCGGCAGGCAGTCCGTCCATCCATAATTGTATTATTATTATAATATATACCACCTAACCGTGGTTTTTTTTTCATTCTTTATACCGTCGTCATAGTGTCATACTAGTTGTTACGAGTATACTACTATCTCTTTATCAACCAGTGTACAGTGCGGTAGTTCACGGCTGTGGCTACCTCTGTGTCGGCAGTCGGCAGGCAGTCCGTCCATCCATAATTGTATTATTATTATAATATATACCACCTAACCGTGGTTTTTTTTTCATTCTTTATACCGTCGTCATAGTGTCATACTAGTTGTTACGAGTATACTACTATCTCTTTATCAACCAGTGTACAGTGCGGTAGTTCACGGCTGTGGCTACCTCTGTGTCGGCAGTCGGCAGGCAGTCCGTCCATCCATAATTGTATTATTATTATAATATATACCACCTAACCGTGGTTTTTTTTTCATTCTTTATACCGTCGTCATAGTGTCATACTAGTTGTTACGAGTATACTACTATCTCTTTATCAACCAGTGTACAGTGCGGTAGTTCACGGCTGTGGCTACCTCTGTGTCGGCAGTCGGCAGGCAGTCCGTCCATCCATAATTGTATTATTATTATAATATATACCACCTAACCGTGGTTTTTTTTTCATTCTTTATACCGTCGTCATAGTGTCATACTAGTTGTTACGAGTATACTACTATCTCTTTATCAACCAGTGTACAGTGCGGTAGTTCACGGCTGTGGCTACCTCTGTGTCGGCAGTCGGCAGGCAGTCCGTCCATCCATAATTGTATTATTATTATAATATATACCACCTAACTGTGGTATTTTTTTTTCTTTCTTTATACCGTCGTCATAGTGTCATACTAGTTGTTACGAGTATACTACTATCTCTTTATCAACCAGTGTACAGTGCGGTAGTTCACGGCTGTGGCTACCTCTGTGTCGGCAGTCGGCAGGCAGTCCGTCCATCCATAATTGTATTATTATTATAATATATACCACCTAACCGTGGGTTTTTTTTCATTCTTTATACCGTCGTCATAGTGTCATACTAGTTGTTACGAGTATACTACTATCTCTTTATCAACCAGTGTACAGTGCGGTAGTTCACGGCTGTGGCTACCTCTGTGTCGGCAGTCGGCAGGCAGTCCGTCCATCCATAATTGTATTATTATTATAATATATACCACCTAACTGTGGTATTTTTTTTTCTTTCTTTATACCGTCGTCATAGTGTCATACTAGTTGTTACGAGTATACTACTATCTCTTTATCAACCAGTGTACAGTGCGGTAGTTCACAGCTGTGGCTACCTCTGTGTCGGCAGTCGGCAGGCAGTCCGTCCATCCATAATTGTATTATTATTATAATATATACCACCTAACCGTGTTTTTTTTTTCATTCTTTATACCGTCGTCATAGTGTCATACTAGTTGTTACGAGTATACTACTATCTCTTTATCAACCAGTGTACAGTGCGGTAGTTCACGGCTGTGGCTACCTCTGTGTCGGCAGTCGGCAGGCAGTCCGTCCATCCATAATTGTATTATTATTATAATATATACCACCTAACTGTGGTATTTTTTTTTCTTTCTTTATACCGTCGTCATAGTGTCATACTAGTTGTTACGAGTATACTACTATCTCTTTATCAACCAGTGTACAGTGCGGTAGTTCACGGCTGTGGCTACCTCTGTGTCGGCAGTCGGCAGGCAGTCCGTCCATCCATAATTGTATTATTATTATAATATATACCACCTAACCGTGGTTTTTTTTTCATTCTTTATACCGTCGTCATAGTGTCATACTAGTTGTTACGAGTATACTACTATCTCTTTATCAACCAGTGTACAGTGCGGTAGTTCACGGCTGTGGCTACCTCTGTGTCGGCAGTCGGCAGGCAGTCCGTCCATCCATAATTGTATTATTATTATAATATATACCACCTAACTGTGGTATTTTTTTTTCTTTCTTTATACCGTCGTCATAGTGTCATACTAGTTGTTACGAGTATACTACTATCTCTTTATCAACCAGTGTACAGTGCGGTAGTTCACGGCTGTGGCTACCTCTGTGTCGGCAGTCGGCAGGCAGTCCGTCCATCCATAATTGTATTATTATTATAATATATACCACCTAACCGTGTTTTTTTTTTCATTCTTTATACCGTCGTCATAGTGTCATACTAGTTGTTACGAGTATACTACTATCTCTTTATCAACCAGTGTACAGTGCGGTAGTTCACGGCTGTGGCTACCTCTGTGTCGGCAGTCGGCAGGCAGTCCGTCCATCCATAATTGTATTATTATTATAATATATACCACCTAACTGTGGTATTTTTTTTTCTTTCTTTATACCGTCGTCATAGTGTCATACTAGTTGTTACGAGTATACTACTATCTCTTTATCAACCAGTGTACAGTGCGGTAGTTCACGGCTGTGGCTACCTCTGTGTCGGCAGTCGGCAGGCAGTCCGTCCATCCATAATTGTATTATTATTATTATAATATATACCACCTAACCGTGGTTTTTTTATACCACCTAACCGTGGCAGTCCGTCCATAATTGTATACTAGTATCCAATCCATCCATCTCCATTGTTTACCCGAGGTGCCTTTTAGTTCTGCCTATAAAATATGGAGAACAAAAAAGTTGAGGTTCCAAAATTAGGGAAAGATCAAGATCCACTTCCACCTCGTGCTGAAGCTGCTGCCACTAGTCATGGCCGAGACGATGAAATGCCAGCAACGTCGTCTGCCAAGGCCGATGCCCAATGTCATAGTACAGAGCATGTCAAATCCAAAACACCAAATATCAGAAAAAAAAGGACTCCAAAACCTAAACTAAAATTGTCGGAGGAGAAGCGTAAACTTGCCAATATGCCATTTACCACACGGAGTGGCAAGGAACGGCTGAGGCCCTGGCCTATGTTCATGGCTAGTGGTTCAGCTTCACATGAGGATGGAAGCACTCAGCCTCTCGCTAGAAAAATGAAACGACTCAAGCTGGCAAAAGCACAGCAAAGAACTGTGCGTTCTTCGAAATCCCAAATCCACAAGGAGAGTCCAATTGTGTCGGTTGCGATGCCTGACCTTCCCAACACTGGATGTGAAGAGCATGCGCCTTCCACCATTTGCACGCCCCCTGCAAGTGCTGGAAGGAGCACCCGCAGTCCAGTTCCTGATAGTGAGATTGAAGATGTCAGTGTTGAAGTCCACCAGGATGAGGAGGATATGGGTGTTGCTGGCGCTGGGGAGGAAATTGACAAGGAGGATTCTGATGGTGAGGTGGTTTGTTTAAGTCAGGCACCCGGGGAGACACCTGTTGTCCGTGGGACGAATATGGCCGTTGACATGCCAGGTGAAAATACCAAAAAAATCAGCTCTTCGGTGTGGAGGTATTTCACCAGAAATGCGGACAACAGGTGTCAAGCCATGTGTTCCCTTTGTCAAGCTGTAATAAGTAGGGGTAAGGACGTTAACCACCTCGGAACATCCTCCCTTATACGTCACCTGCAGCGCATTCATAATAAGTCAGTGACAAGTTCAAAAACTTTGGGTGACAGCGGAAGCACTCCACTGACCAGTAAATCCCTTCCTCTTGTAACCAAGCTCACGCAAACCACCCCACCAACTCCCTCAGTGTCAATTTCCTCCTTCCCCAGGAATGCCAATAGTCCTGCAGGCCATGTCACTGGCAATTCTGACGATTCCTCTCCTGCCTGGGATTCCTCCGATGCATCCTTGCGTGTAACGCCTACTGCTGCTGGCGCTGCTGTTGTTGCTGCTGGGAGTCGATGGTCATCCCAGAGAGGAAGTCGTAAGACCACTTTTACTACTTCCACCAAGCAATTGACTGTCCAACAGTCATTTGCGAGGAAGATTAAATATCACAGCAGTCATCCTACTGCAAAGCGGATAACTGAGGCCTTGACATCCTGGGTGGTGAGAAACGTGGTTCCGGTATCCATCATTACTGCAGAGCCAACTAAAGACTTGTTGGAGGTACTGTGTCCCCGGTACCAAATACCATCTAGGTTCCATTTCTCTAGGGTTGCGATACCGAAAATGTACACAGACCTCAGAAAAAGAGTCACCAGTGTCCTAAAAAATGCAGCTGTACCCAATGTTCACTTAACCACGGACATGTGGACAAGTGGAGCAGGGCAGGGTCAGGACTATATGACTGTGACAGCCCACTGGGTAGATGTATGGACTCCCGCCGCAAGAACAGCAGCGGCGGCACCAGTAGCAGCATCTCGCAAACGCCAACTCGTTCCTAGGCAGGCTACGCTTTGTATCACCGGTTTCCAGAATATGCACACAGCTGAAAACCTCTTACGGCAACTGAGGAAGATCATCGCGGAATGGCTTACCCCAATTGGACTCTCCTGTGGATTTGTGGCATCGGACAACGCCAGCAATATTGTGCGTGCATTACATCTGGGCAAATTCCAGCACGTCCCATGTTTTGCACATACCTTGAATTTGGTGGTGCAGAATTTTTTAAAAAACGACAGGGGCGTGCAAGAGATGCTGTCGGTGGCCAGAAAAATTGCGGGACACTTTCGGCGTACAGGCAGCACGTACAGAAGACTGGAGCACCACCAAAAACGCCTGAACCTGCCCTGCCATCATCTGAAGCAGGAGGTGGTAACGAGGTGGAATTCAACCCTCTATATGCTTCAGAGGTTGGAGGAGCAGCAAAAGGCCATTCAAGCCTATACAACTGACCACGATATAGGAGGTGGAATGCACCTGTCTCAAGCGCAGTGGAGAATGATTTCAACGTTGTGCAAGGTTCTGCAACCTTTTGAACTTGCCACACGTGAAGTCAGTTCAGACACTGCCAGCCTGAGTCAGGTCATTCCCCTCATCAGGCTTTTGCAGAAGAAGCTGGAGACATTGAAGGAGGAGCTAAGACAGAGCGATTCCGCTAGGCATGTGGGACTTGTGGATGGAGCCCTTAATTCGCTTAACAAGGATTCACGGGTGGTCAATCTGTTGAAATCAGAGCACTACATTTTGGCCACCGTGCTCGATCCTAGATTTAAAACCTACCTTGGATCTCTCTTTCCGGCGCACACAAGTCTGCTGGGTTTCAAAGACCTGCTGGTGAGAAAATTGTCAAGTCAAGCGGAACGCGACCTGTCAACATCTCCTCCTTCACATTCTCCCGCAACTGGGGGTGCGAGGAAAAGGCTCAGAATTCCGAGCCCACCCGCTGGCGGTGATGCAGGGCAGTCTGGAGCGACTGCTGATGCTGACATCTGGTCCGGACTGAAGGACCTGACAACCATTACGGACATGTCGTCTACTGTCACTGCATATGATTCTATCACCATTGATAGAATGGTGGAGGATTATATGAGTGACCGCATCCAAGTAGGCACGTCACACAGTCCGTACTTATACTGGCAGGAAAAAGAGGCAATTTGGAGGCCCTTGCACAAACTGGCTTTATTCTACCTAAGTTGCCCTCCCACAAGTGTGTACTCCGAAAGAGTGTTTAGTGCCGCCGCTCACCTTGTCAGCAATCGGCGTACGAGGTTACATCCAGAAAATGTGGAGAAGATGATGTTCATTAAAATGAATTATAATCAATTCCTCCGCGGAGACATTGACCAGCAGCAATTGCCTCCACAAAGTACACAGGGAGCTGACATGGTGGATTCCAGTGGGGACGAATTGATAATCTGTGAGGAGGGGGATGTACACGGTGATATATCGGAGGATGATGATGAGGTGGACATCTTGCCTCTGTAGAGCCAGTTTGTGCAAGGAGAGATTAATTGCTTCTTTTTTGGTGGGGGTCCAAACCAACCCGTCATTTCAGTCACAGTCGTGTGGCAGACCCTGTCACTGAAATGATGGGTTGGTTAAAGTGTGCATGTCCTGTTTTGTTTATACAACATAAGGGTGGGTGGGAAGGGCCCAAGGACAATTCCATCTTGCACCTCTTTTTTCTTTTATTTTTCTTTGCGTCATGTGCTGTTTGGGGAGGGTTTTTTGGAAGGGACATCCTGCGTGACACTGCAGTGCCACTCCTAGATGGGCCCGGTGTTTGTGTCGGCCACTAGGGTCGCTTATCTTTCTCACACAGCTACCTCATTGCGCCTCTTTTTTTCTTTGCGTCATGTGCTGTTTGGGGAGGGTTTTTTGGAAGGGACATCCTGCGTGACACTGCAGTGCCACTCCTAGATGGGCCCGGTGTTTGTGTCGGCCACTAGGGTCGCTTATCTTTCTCACACAGTCAGCTACCTCATTGCGCCTCTTTTTTTCTTTGCGTCATGTGCTGTTTGGGGAGGGTTTTTTGGAAGGGACATCCTGCGTGACACTGCAGTGCCACTCCTAGATGGGCCCGGTGTTTGTGTCGGCCACTAGGGTCGCTAATCTTACTCACACAGCTACCTCATTGCGCCTCTTTTTTTCTTTGCGTCATGTGCTGTTTGGGGAGGGTTTTTTGGAAGGGACATCCTGCGTGACACTGCAGTGCCACTCCTAGATGGGCCCGGTGTTTGTGTCGGCCACTAGGGTCGCTTATCTTTCTCACACAGTCAGCTACCTCATTGCGCCTCTTTTTTTCTTTGCGTCATGTGCTGTTTGGGGAGGGTTTTTTGGAAGGGACATCCTGCGTGACACTGCAGTGCCACTCCTAGATGGGCCCGGTGTTTGTGTCGGCCACTAGGGTCGCTTATCTTTCTCACACAGTCAGCTACCTCATTGCGCCTCTTTTTTTCTTTGCGTCATGTGCTGTTTGGGGAGGGTTTTTTGGAAGGGACATCCTGCGTGACACTGCAGTGCCACTCCTAGATGGGCCCGGTGTTTGTGTCGGCCACTAGGGTCGCTAATCTTACTCACACAGCTACCTCATTGCGCCTCTTTTTTTCTTTGCGTCATGTGCTGTTTGGGGAGGGTTTTTTGGAAGGGACATCCTGCGTGACACTGCAGTGCCACTCCTAGATGGGCCCGGTGTTTGTGTCGGCCACTAGGGTCGCTTATCTTTCTCACACAGTCAGCTACCTCATTGCGCCTCTTTTTTTCTTTGCGTCATGTGCTGTTTGGGGAGGGTTTTTTGGAAGGGACATCCTGCGTGACACTGCAGTGCCACTCCTAGATGGGCCCGGTGTTTGTGTCGGCCACTAGGGTCGCTAATCTTACTCACACAGCTACCTCATTGCGCCTCTTTTTTTCTTTGCGTCATGTGCTGTTTGGGGAGGGTTTTTTGGAAGGGACATCCTGCGTGACACTGCAGTGCCACTCCTAGATGGGCCCGGTGTTTGTGTCGGCCACTAGGGTCGCTTATCTTACTCACACAGCGACCTCGGTGCAAATTTTAGGACTAAAAATAATATTGTGAGGTGTGATGTGTTCAGAATAGGCTGAAAATGAGTGTAAATTATGTTTTTTGAGGTTAATAATACTTTGGGATCAAAATTACCCCCAAATTCTATGATTTAAGCTGTTTTTTAGGGTTTTTTGAAAAAAACACCCGAATCCAAAACACACCCGAATCCGACAAAAAAAATTCGGTGAGGTTTTGCCAAAACGCGGTCGAACCCAAAACACGGCCGCGGAACCGAACCCAAAACCAAAACACAAAACCCGAAAAATTTCCGGCGCTCATCTCTAATAAATAGGCAGGCCGACCATATCCAACTCTCACTCTCTCTCATCAACGGTTATCTGCTGATAGCCGGGAGCTGGATATCGAGGCGCATGCGATCATACCCTTTGTGCGTAAGTTTTCTCTCCGTAATCATTGTCTTACTGTGAGCCAATTTCTCTCATCTCTCCCCGTCTCTCTCTCTCTCCTCTTTTCTCTTATATCTCTCATAGTATTATAGTATTGTATTGTATTGCATTTAGGTCAGTGTAGTATTGTCTTTTTGTATTTATTGTTTAGTTCTGTGGTTAGGAAGTCTTTGTTATATTGGAGTGTATCATTTGTACTGTTATCCCCTTTTTACAAGTATATTAGATATAATACAGTTAATAGGCTTCGGACCCTAAACCAGTATCTGTGTATTTTCTATAGTATTAAGTGTTCACTTGAGCGTCGGTGACGCTCAAGCAGCCTTGTAGTTAGTCAGGTTACACAAGGTTGCACTTACACCCTGTATTCACATTAAGGTATTCTGTGTATTTCATTGGTATAAGGTTTATACATAAAGGTATAGCATTGTGAGCGTCTGCGCCGCTGGTGACCTCGTGGTCTTGAGCGTAAGCCACGCCATAGCGAATCATTACTCTAGTCATAACCAATAACGTGTCCTGTGATCACTGGGCCGTGAGCGAACGTGACGCTTGAGCGTCTCGCTTACTGCTGAGCGATCATTACGCAAATAGCGTACCATTACGGTACTTCTTAAGTAAACAGCGTACAGTGTTCTTAGACTTCATAAAGGGTTATAATTACGACAAAAGGAATTTAGCATTGTCAATTGGGGACTCGTCCGATCCTTCTCATATCTGCACTAGGTAGATCAGCAGACATTATCCCCCCAGCAAAGGGTGGGAGGTTGTCTCCCAGTGCTGACGGGATAAGCGTCTGCTTCGCTTAGATAAAGAGTGCTGAAGGAATCCGGGAACCGGAAGTAAGAACAAAACGCTTGTGTCTTTTAAAACTGTTTTATTTCTCTTCTGTCTTGCGTATACACGCACGCATACATATATCTGCATTTCTTTTTCAATTTCGTATATCACTATTCCTGTTTGCCAATTTTTATAGTTGATAGAAAGTGCTAAAAAGAGATTTGCTGTTATTTCATAGTAAAGGTAATAGTTAAAGTATAGAACAACACACGATTTGTCTAGGAGACAAGGCAGTCAGTGTGGATTGCGGTAGATGATCAGGGATCATTTACATTGATAAAAGTATATATTGTGTTACGGTGGATCTTTGCATTGCGTACACGTGTCGCTAACAAAGACTAGCGTACGAAATCCAAAAGGCAGACGCACGCAGCGTTCACTACGCAACGTAGCGTCCGGTTACGCCCACATAGCTCAAGTCACGAAAAGTTGAATTAGCGCAAAGCGATAATTAGCGCAAAGCGATAAGTAACGCACAGCGGTAGATAACGCGAAGCGGTAAATAACGCAAATCTATTTTTGGAAAAAAATCTGAAATTTAGTTTAACAGATCCTGCTCCTAATTGGTAACACTGTTGGACTGAAGACAATTTCTGCGCAGAAATAGATATAGAAACAAAAGTGTACATGTGTTGAGTGAGTGTGTTTTTTTTATACATAAGTTTATACAACTTTAAGGTGGAACCAAAAGGAAAGTCGGGTACTCGTCAAGGGACATACGTGTAAGTGACATATACGGTGGCTAGGGAGGCATCCCTGGTTAAATAATATTTGAGCATTAGAGTATAGCGGACCATAAGGTAACAAGACCAGGAGGTCATAAGGTCAAGACCAGGAGGTCACAAGGTACTAAAAGGTCCGCTATAAAGGTACAAGAGGCACAACGCCTGGGGTGTTGGTGCAGAACCCATATAGGCCATAAGCTCATGCTGAAGGAATCGCGGCCGGAAACATCGATTCCATTAAATCTCTCAGTACATAACAGGTAGTGCTTATGTACTGAACGATTGGACCGCACGTAATTGTGTGCAGTAGTTAGTAATCTGACCTAATACCATTAGAGTAAAGTGGTCACAAACGCTATTTGTACATTCTGACGTGATTTGTGTAATTTTTTATTTTTAAAGGGAAGTTCGCTGGTCACTCAGGAACTATCTAACAACCCCACCTTTACTGGAAAGAGTAAGTGTCCTGCGGGTAACCCTCATATGTTCCAGTAAACAGAAGGTTTTTGGTAGGGCCCTGTATCGAGTACGCCAGCACCACGTCGGTGTGATCAGGTCGTATTGGTCGAGGTGGGCGAGTGAGTGGGGTACTCGGTAAACCGCCACCGCCGGCCTACTGTGGAGTAATTTGGTTGTCTGTAAAGGCTTGCTGAAAACCTTGATACAGAAATCCAAGGAGGACTAAGCAACACCTGCAGACTATGGTGGCCAGTTGCTCAGGTAGGGGGCGATCAACCCTGGTTCAGGTTGATTCTGTGAACCGACCAGTTGGGTCGGCACGATATGTAATGTGTGAAAAATATGGAAGTCACACCGAATCTTTATGTGATGAATGGGAAAGAATGACTGTACAAGACAGGGACAAATTCCCAAGAATAGGTAGCTTTAGTCCAGAAGTGTTACAAAATTTAAGGAGGAGGATATGTCTCGTAAAATCAACAAAGAGACGAATTCAACATCATGATTATTTACAGTTATGGCACCAGGAAGGTGAGATACAGAGAGGTTTGGCTCTGGCGGCAGAATCTGGGGCAGTCAGGAAGCTGATAGCCACAGCTCCTCCTCCACCATACATTGCAGGAGAGAAGTTGATTGCGGAGAGAAACGCACTGGGTTGTAAAACACAAACTCTTAGTAACCCTGTAAATGTTAATGATGTTAACCAAATAACTCATGCAAGTATTAACCCGTGCAAGATGTACCCTGTTTTGAACCTTCCTCAGGAGTGTGATCAAGAAGACGATTCAGCAACAATTTCAGCTCTCTCTCTTGCAGCCACCATAGCAGAGACCACAGTAGGCACCGCGACACCCACGAGATTAGTGAAAGCCCCTAGCGGAGGGATAGGTGAGGTCGTGTCAACGGGTAAGTACGGCACCATGCACTACACTGAAACAATTGTACCACAACAAGCAGTAGAATCTACACAGGAAGAGGCTGTTAGAATTGCTCCTGTAAGGGTAATAGCAGTTCCCAATGGAAAAACAGATGTGTCTGGAGCCACTCCCATAAGGAACATTGCCATGTACACTCCATTTTCCAGAATGGAATTAAGAACAATAGTGTCCGAATTTCCTGACCCCAGAAAGGACTTAGTTGCTAGCCAAAAATACATCAGGGATCTAGGTAACACTGTAGAACCCAACAACAAGGATTGGCAGATACTGCTAAGAGCTTGTTTACCTTCCAATGTTGACGCAACTCAATTTTTAGCTGACTGTGCATTGGATAAAGATGTACCGCTTACAGACGTGTACAACAAGGATAATGTAAAAAGGATAAATTTACAGCTAAAGGAGTATTTCCCAGCCGTTGTTAAATGGAACAAGATATTTTCCATTAAGCAAAAGGAGTCCGAAACGGCAACAGAATATTTTCACCGGGCACTATTAGAAATGGCAAAGTACACTGGTATAGAAGACATTAAGACCAACCCAAACCATCGAGAAGTAGCAGTATCTGTACTGATGGATGGTTTGAAAGAAACATTAAAAGCTAGGGTACAGACCACGCAGCCATGTTGGCGAGGTCTGTCAGTGTCCACATTGAGAGAGGCTGCTATTGATCACGACAGAAACATCACTAGGCACAGGGAATCGCAAAGTGATAAGTTGATGTCCGTAAGTATACAGGCGCTGACCACAAGGCAGCCTGCGTATGTACCACCGAATCCTGTGGGTAAGGCAAGTGTAATAACATGTTTTTCTTGTAACAGACCGGGACACTATGCACGAGAATGTAGAACAAAGAGTGTACAAAGATCTTTTCAACCCCCTAGACAACGACACGACACACGACATTGGGAGCAGGGTCCACAGAGGCGGAGTTTTGAGCCACATACAGGGGAAACAAAAAGATATCCCCCGAACAGAGATTGGCATGCCTCTGGTAGTTCCCAGCTAACCCCCGCACAAGTAGTCGCTGCCAGCAGGATTCAGGGAGGTCAGCATACCCAATAGGGGTGTGGCCATACCTGTAATCTGCACCCAGTTAAGTTGATTGCTAGTCTTGGAAGCGAACCAGAGATTGCAATCAATGTAGCTGGTAAAACTTTAAACTTTCTTGTAGACACAGGGGCGGCCAAGTCAGTGATAAATTCGACAGTGGGCATGAGAACCACTGGTAGGACAATTCCAGCCATGGGAGTAACAGGAGTAGTCCAGCACTACCCTGTTAGCAAACCAGCCGAGATTACAATAGGGCCTTTGCATACCAAGCATTCCTTTTTGCTGGCTGCATCGGCACCAACTAATCTCCTGGGAAGAGACTTACTATGTAAAATGGGTTGCGTCATTTATTGTACTCCTGAAGGTGTATTCTTGGACATCCCTGAGAATCACGCTCAGGAAGTACGAGACATGTTAGACTCCCCATCAAAATTAATGTCACATTCCATTATGACAAATAGGAACCCATCCCAAGTAGAAGAGATGACATCTCAGATACCAGAGTCACTTTGGACAAAAGATGGACAGGACACTGGATTAATGGCAAATGTAGCTCCAGTAGTTGTACAAGTAAAAGATGGTAGGATAGCTCCAAAAATCCCACAGTATCCTCTGAAGCCAGAGGTGGAGTTAGGAGTTTTTCCCGTAATAGAGCGCTTGCTACAACAGGGCATTCTAGTAAGAACGTCCAGCACAGCAAATAGTCCCATCTTCCCTGTTAAAAAGAGTGGGGGGAGGGGTTACAGGCTAGTGCAAGATCTAAGGGGGATTAACAAAATAGTTGAGAGTCAGTTCCCCGTAGTGCCTAATCCAGCTGTCATCCTAATGCAAATTCCTCCCACTGCCAAATTTTTCACTGTTATTGACCTCTGCTCCGCATTCTTTTCAGTACCTCTGCACCCTGACAGCCAATATTTGTTTGCATTCACATACAGAGGAGTCCAACACACGTGGACTCGGTTACCCCAAGGTTTCATAGATAGTCCAAGTATATTTTCCCAGGCTTTGCATGATTGTCTACAGTCTTTCCAACCGGAGAGTGGATCAGTGTTGATACAGTACGTGGATGATCTACTACTGTGTTCTGATTCATTGGAAGCTTCTCTGAAAGATACGAAACAGCTCCTGTTTCATCTTTCAGACACAGGTCACAAGGTTTCCAAAGACAAGTTGCAATTATGCCAAACTAAGGTAAAATATTTGGGACACTGTCTAACACAAGGACTGAGACACCTGACCGCTGATAGAATCCAAGCCATTAGAGACATGACACTGCCACAAACCCAACAACAGATCAGGACGTTTCTAGGAATGTGTGGGTATTGCCGTAATTGGATCCCAGGGTTTTCCATATTGGCGCTACCTTTGCAGGAAATGGTCTCCTCAAACAAACCTGATCGGATTTCGCATACAGACGAATCCGAAACAGCATTTGAGAGACTCAAACAGTGTCTAGCGCAGGCACCAGCACTAGGTATGCCAGACTATGGGAAACCCTTTGAACTATACGGAACAGAAAGTGCTGGGTGCGCAGCAGGTGTACTAACACAAAAACACGGTGACGCCAGCAGGCCAATTGCATACTACAGCGCCCAGCTAGACACGGTAGCGCGATCCCTCCCCACATGCTTGCGTAGCGTTGCGGCGATAGCATTGCTAGTGACAAAAAGCGAAGATGTCGTGCTAGGCCACAACCTCACAATCCATACACCGCATGCGGTATCTGCCTTATTGAATTCTGCCCAAACCAGACACGTCTCATCAGCAAGGTTTACGAGATGGGAATTGGCATTAATGGCCCCAGTAAACATCACCATAAGGAGATGCAGCGCATTAAACCCTGCAACATTTCTCCCAGGTGTGCCTGGTCAGGCACAAAGGGTGGGAGGTGAGAGTGATGGGGAAGGAGGATTTAATGCAAAGGAAGATACACATGATTGTATGGAATATTTGACCCAAAATTTTACCGCAAGGCCTGACATCAGTGACAATCCACTGGAAGATGCAGAACTCACGTTCTACACGGACGGTAGTTGTCATAGACAGTCAGACTCGGGAGACTTGTGTACTGGATACGCAGTCGTAGATGACCAAGACACCATAGAAGCGGAACCGCTAGGCCCACCTCACTCAGCCCAGGTTGCTGAACTGGTCGCCCTAACCAGAGCATGTGAATTGGCTAAGGGTAAGTCTGCCAATATCTACACCGATTCCAGATACGCGTTCGGGGTAGTCCATGATTTCGGAGCCCTATGGCGGCTCAGAAATTTCATGACGGCAGCTGGCACACCGATAGCGCATGCAGCTCATATAAAAAGGCTTCTAACAGCGATACAGGAACCCGACAGAGTGGCTGTTATCAAATGTAAAGCACATACATATAGCCAAGACCCAGTATCCCTTGGTAACAGCCGAGCAGACGAGGCCGCAAAGCTTGCAGCTGCTACCCCCATACAGACAGACACCACACAACTGATGGTATTTAATACCATCAACACACAGAAGTTGTGTGAGATGCAGAATTTGTGTTCCACACAGGAAAGAGCAGTCTGGAGGGCAAAGGGATATGGCCAGGAGTCCTCAGGGCTCTGGACGGATGGACATGGTAAACCAGTGGCCCCCAGGGCATACCTTCCATGTCTGGCTGAAGCAGCTCACGGGCTGACTCATCTAGGCAAGGAGGGGATGTGCAAATTGGTAAGAGCATACTGGTGCGCCCCAGGATTCTCCTCTCATGCGAGTAAAAGAGCAATGTCATGCCTTACCTGTCTGAGAAAGAATGTTGGAAAAGCAATACCTACAGAACCATCCCATATCCCACCTGCCGGCGGCCCTTTCCAGGTAATACAAATTGACTTCATTCAATTACCCCCATGTCTAAATTTGAAATATGTACTTGTTTGTATAGATGTTTTCTCGAATTGGGTCGAAGCTTTTCCAGCAGCTACAAATACCGCTATGTTTACAGCTAAGAAAATTGTGCAGGAATTTGTATGTAGATATGGTATCCCTAGAATCATTGAAAGTGATAGGGGTACCCATTTTACAGGTGATGTCTTTCAAGGAATGTGTAAGTTGATGGGAATTGATAGTAAGCTGCACACTCCGTACCGTCCACAGGCGAGTGCGAAGGTCGAAAGAGTGAACAGCACTATTAAAAATAAATTGAGTAAAGTAATGACAGAGACAGGATTGACGTGGCCAGAAGCTTTACCCATTGTTTTGTATAGCATCAGAACCACTCCCAGGTCCCCCCTTAATCTGTCTCCTTTTGAAATCTTGTTTGGTCGACAACCGCATGTCATGATTAACCCTCAGGATGATTTGAAATGTAACAATGAAGTAACTGTAAAGTACTTGATTAACATGAGTAAGCAGTTGAGGAGTCAAAATGATAATCTGAAGTTGGTGATTCCTGATTTACCAGGTAGTAATTGTCATGACATTGAACCTGGGGATTATGTAATGATACGAAATTTTCTACGCTCAGGTTGTCTTATTGATAGATGGGAAGGACCATACCAGGTCTTATTGACTAGCACCACAGCATTGAAGGTTGCTGAGAGAGAGACTTGGGTCCATTCATCCCACTGCAAAAAGGTTGCCGATCCAGAGAAGTCCCGTGATAAGGAACAGACGGTAGAGGTTGTATCACTGGAGTGTCTGTTCCAGGAGGACTGAGGCGGCACCTGAGCCTTGAAGACCGAAAGCAGTTGTCGACTCCCTTCTCCCTTTTATTGTTTTTCTCCACTTCCCAGCCCCTCTCCCTTAAAATTTCTTTTTCCCCCTTCTCATTCTTCTCTATTTCCTCCTCAAAGATGGACTTGCCCCAAGAGACTGTGATCCGGATTTTGATGTTAACCATGATGTTGACCAGAGCAGTCTGTTCCGGCGAGAGTACCATAGAGGTCGAAAGAGGTTCTGGAATGGGTTCCGATTATGATGATGGAGGCGTAGTTTTCCAAGATCAACCAAACCAACAAGCAAAGGCGAGTATCAGAAAACGATCCGATAGAAGAAATTGTGATGGATTGTTAGCTGAAGAAAATTGTATCTGTAGGCTCTGTGATAATCTGGTTGAAGATGGGTGCATAAAGAAATGCCAATCCAGTTTTAATATCCATATGGACCGGCATCCATTGAGTGACTATCACTCCTTAGTGGGTAACGTGTTAAACCAAACAGATTGTTGGGTATGCTCTCAAGTACCTCAGGGTCACAGCAAATCAGGGCTAGTACCATTTCCTTTAACGTTAGGGGAGGTACTTGAGCTAAGTGGTGGGAGACCGGTGGACCGGAGGTTTAACATCTCCAGCCCTCCTAGTTTGAAGCTCCACCAATACCATGTGGATAGGTCCCTCATATGTTTTAACATCTCCAATCCCAGAAAACCGGGAAATTGGGAAGTGTCATGGAGCAACCTTACCATGACCTTTTCACACAGAGCAGATAGAATGCCTACAGATACAGAGCTCGTACGCCATATAGCCAGTAGAGGAAAATCTTTTCGGTATCGATATACCTTAGGAAATAGGATTACTAGAGTTGGAGAGGTATCACCAGGATACTGTGCACATATCGTACAAACTGATACGTGCATTAAGCAGATGGAAGAATTAGGGTCAGGAGATTTCACCTGGAAGGTTTGTAACATGGTCATGTCCTTCTCCGTCCCTTATGTTCTCCCCGATGATGCATATTTCATATGCGGGAGAAAGGCGTACAAGTGGCTTGCCCCAAACTCTGAAGGATTGTGTTATATTGGAAAAGTATTGCCTGAAGTGATGACTGTTACACATGACAAAATGAAGGACATACACCGTGGTGCCCAAGCTCCTTATACTCACACTCATTACGAGCACCGAGTTAAACGACAACTGTCAGAAAGGTTAGAGCATCCGGCCTCTGATCTTATCCATGAATCCACCGGGATTCAGGTTCTGGTAGCGTTAGATTTCACTCGCACCGCTCGAGGTGTGATGAATTATAGATACATTTCCGCACTCGCCAATTTGTTAGATAATATCACTGAAATGTATGATGACACGTTTAGATACACTGGAAGAGAACTTCAAGCTTACAAAACAGAACTAGTTCAGCATAGGATGGTTCTTAATTATCTTACAGCAGTAACAGGCGGATATTGTGTTACATTGGCAACACAGTACGGCATAAAGTGTTGCACGTATATCACAAATAGCACCGAGGATCCGGTAGAGGTCATAGACCAAAAGATGGACGATATTCTCCAATTGAAGTGGGAATTTCGTCGAAAACACAATCTCACCCTTGCTGCTGTAGGTAATGAGCTGACTGGTTGGGTGTCATGGTTGAACCCGCGAAATTGGTTCTCCGGTTTAGGAGACTGGGCTCAAGGAGTCATAATGGATGTTGGAAAGTTTCTACTATGTATCTTGGGTGTCGTTATATCGATTGGATTGATATTTAGATGCGGGCAGGCTTTAATGAGGTGCAAACAAAGTACAAAAGTGATGAGCTTGAGGAGCGAGGAAACCGTAATTAACCTGGATTTGATTTATGACCCAATGATAGAAACCAGAATGTGATGAAAATGCGATTATACGGTCCGTTTCTTTCACCTGTTTTTCTGCTTTTCTCCCAGATACAAAGACCCCCTTGGACGAGGAAGCTGACGAGACGAGATGTATACAGACAACGGATTGACCAAAGAAGAAGATTTGACAACTTTAAATATGGACACTTGATGAACTTTGCCATGGATCCCCAGTTTCCCTAGTACTTTTAAACTCACGCTAGCCCAACATTTTTTGTAAATCTGATGGCTCAGACAAAGCTATTTGCTCATGCCCAAGGAGCAATACAGCGCAAAGAAGACGACTCTCAACAGATACCGAACACAACTTCAACAACAGATGTACATTTCCCTGACATAGAATATCATTGCATTTTTCGTAAGTGTTCTTTATCTTCATCCCTACAACCCTCAGGTAACGACACACATAGACGATAGGGAATACAGGCACAGATATCAGCCACCACATACCTCCCCCATTCATGTATCATCAACTAAAATGTGCATCCCCATTTTGTTACAACCATAGCCGAAATGAGCTCGGTAGAGTTTGACAGCCCATCCACAGACCCTTAGTACGGGATAAGAAGGAATTCAAATGTATACTTCGCAATACCTCGAAGCTTGATTTACCACACGTACGGCACGATGATACATGACCCTCCAAACATGGACTCATACACACATGCTTCTACTTTCTCACTAGGTCATACCCTTTTCACACCTACTCCTCTCTTCTTCCTTACCCCACCATGGAAATCAATTAACCCCTGATTTACATTTTTCTCCTTAAATATTTTAGAAGGTGGCAGTTATTATTGACTGCCAAAGGGTGGACTGTCAAAGTCAGAAAATGTCTCTATGCACGTTGCCATATTTGCACCGCACACTGGTCCGCGCTGCGCATGCGTACGCTCTCCCGTGAAGGCGCATACCCGCGATAGCGTGCACTCGCAGGCGCGGTATGCGTATTTACGGTAGAGTTTATGTAGTCGTAGCGTGCGACTCATTCGTTACAAATGTTCACAATTAATGTAGTTTGTAGATCATGGTCACCTTGATAGATTCTGAAAGTTTGGTTAAAATAGAAGGTCCCTGTTTAAAGGAATCCCTCTTTGTATTGTACGAAGGGTCTGACAGGAATCATACAGCAGTGTTTGGTACCCATCGGAAGAGTATTTAATTAGTAATATTCCGGTGTTGGTTTGGAGCGTATTAATCGCTCGTGCGAATAGTTATGGACATAAGAAGTTTATGTCCATTTCTATTATTTACACATACTCAGGTATGCGGCGGGAAACCCAGTTTCCCACCCACCTGAGCTGTTGGAAATCGTCACAGCCCACCTGTATGAATCACCCTATGACCTTTTGTTATGATGCAGGGCCGAATTCCTTCGGCCAATGGACAATGGGATTGTAGGACCATGAGATTGCATTGTGTGTGGGGCATAAATAGGCAGGCCGACCATATCCAACTCTCACTCTCTCTCATCAACGGTTATCTGCTGATAGCCGGGAGCTGGATATCGAGGCGCATGCGATCATACCCTTTGTGCGTAAGTTTTCTCTCCGTAATCATTGTCTTACTGTGAGCCAATTTCTCTCATCTCTCCCCGTCTCTCTCTCTCTCCTCTTTTCTCTTATATCTCTCATAGTATTATAGTATTGTATTGTATTGCATTTAGGTCAGTGTAGTATTGTCTTTTTGTATTTATTGTTTAGTTCTGTGGTTAGGAAGTCTTTGTTATATTGGAGTGTATCATTTGTACTGTTATCCCCTTTTTACAAGTATATTAGATATAATACAGTTAATAGGCTTCGGACCCTAAACCAGTATCTGTGTATTTTCTATAGTATTAAGTGTTCACTTGAGCGTCGGTGACGCTCAAGCAGCCTTGTAGTTAGTCAGGTTACACAAGGTTGCACTTACACCCTGTATTCACATTAAGGTATTCTGTGTATTTCATTGGTATAAGGTTTATACATAAAGGTATAGCATTGTGAGCGTCTGCGCCGCTGGTGACCTCGTGGTCTTGAGCGTAAGCCACGCCATAGCGAATCATTACTCTAGTCATAACCAATAACGTGTCCTGTGATCACTGGGCCGTGAGCGAACGTGACGCTTGAGCGTCTCGCTTACTGCTGAGCGATCGTTACGCAAATAGCGTACCATTACGGTACTTCTTAAGTAAACAGCGTACAGTGTTCTTAGACTTCATAAAGGGTTATAATTACGACAAAAGGAATTTAGCATTGTCAGGTGACAGGGACATTACTGTGTGGTGTATAATATGGTGACAGTGACATTACTGTGTGGTCTATAATATGGTGACAGTGACGTTACTGTGTGGTGTATAATATGGTGACAGGGACATTACTGTGTGGTGTATAATATGGTGACAGGGACATTACTGTGTGGTGTATAATATGGTGACAGGGACATTACTGTGTGGTGTATAATATGGTGACAGGGACATTACTGTGTGGTGTATAATATGGTGACAGGGACATTACTGTGTGGTGTATAATAAGGTGACAGGGACATTACTGTGTGGTGTATAATATAATGACAGGGACATTACTGTGTGGGGTATAATATGGTCACAGGGACATTACTGTGTGGGGTATAATATGGTGACAGGGACATTACTGTGTGGTGTATAATATGGTGACAGGGACATTACTGTGTGGTGTATAATATGGTGACAGGGACATTACTGTGTGGTGTATAATAAGGTGACAGGGACATTACTGTGTGGTGTATAATATAATGACAGGGACATTACTGTGTGGGGTATAATATGGTCACAGGGACATTACTGTGTGGGGTATAATATGGTGACAGGGACATTACTGTGTGGTGTATAATATGGTGACAGGGACATTACTGTGTGTGGTGTATAATATGGTGACAGTGACATTACTATGTGGTGTATAATATGGTGACAGGGGCATTACTGTGTGGTGTATAATATGGTGACAGGGACATTACTGTGTGGTGTATAATATGGTGACAGGGACGTTACTGTGTGGTGTATAATATGGTGACAGGGACGTTACTGTGTGGTGTATAATATGGTGACAGGGACGTTACTGTGTGGTGTATAATATGGTGACAGGACATTACTGTGTGGTGTATAATATGGTGACAGGACATTACTGTGTGGGGTATAATATGGTGACAGGACATTACTGTGTGGTGTATAATATGGTGACAGGTACATTACTGTGTGGTGTATAATATGGTGACAGGGACATTACTGTGTGGTGTATAATATGGTGACAGGGACATTACTGTGTGGTGTATAATATGGTGACATGGACATTACTGTGTGGTGTATAATATGGTGACAGGGACATTACTGTGTGGTGTATAATATGGTGACAGGGACATTACTGTGTGGTGTATAATATGGTGACAGGACATTATTGTGTGGTGTATAATATGGTGACAGGGACATTACTGTGTGGTGTATAATATGGTGACAGGGACATTACTGTGTGGTGTATAATATGGTGACAGGGACATTACTGTGTGGTGTATAATATAGTGACAGGACGTTACTGTGTGGTGTATAATATGGTGACAGGGACATTACTGTGTGGTGTATAATATGGTGACAGGGACATTACTGTGTGGTGTATAATATGGTGACAGGGACATTACTGTGTGGTATATAATATGGTGACAGGGACTTTACTGTGTGGGGTATAATATGGTGACAGGGACGTTACTGTGCGGTGTATAATATGGTGACAGGACATTACTGTGTGGTGTATAATATGGTGACAGGGACGTTACTGTGTGGGGTATAATATGGTGACAGGGACATTACTGTGTGGTGTATAATATGGTGACAGGGACGTTACTGTGTGGTGTATAATATGGTGACAGGGACGTTACTGTGTGGTGTATAATATGGTGACAGGGACATTACTGTGTGGTGTATAATATGGTGACAGGGACATTACTGTGTGGTGTATAATATGGTGACAGGGACATTACTGTGTGGTGTATAATATGGTGACAGGGACGTTACTGTGTGGTGTATAATATGGTGACAGGGACGTTACTGTGTGGTGTATAATATGGTGACAGGGACATTACTGTGTGGTGTATAATATGGTGACAGGGACATTACTGTGTGGTGTATAATATGGTGACAGGGACGTTACTGTGTGGTGTATAATATGGTGACAGTGACATTACTGTGTGGGGTATAATATGGTGACAGGGACATTACTGTGTGGTGTATAATATGGTGACAGGGACGTTACTGTGTGGTGTATAATATGGTGACAGGGACGTTACTGTGTGGTGTATAATATGGTGACAGTGACATTACTATGTGGTGTATAATATGGTGACAGGGGCATTACTGTGTGGTGTATAATATGGTGACAGGGACATTACTGTGTGGTGTATAATATGGTGACAGGGACGTTACTGTGTGGTGTATAATATGGTGACAGGGACGTTACTGTGTGGTGTATAATATGGTGACAGGGACGTTACTGTGTGGTGTATAATATGGTGACAGGACATTACTGTGTGGTGTATAATATGGTGACAGGACATTACTGTGTGGGGTATAATATGGTGACAGGACATTACTGTGTGGTGTATAATATGGTGACAGGTACATTACTGTGTGGTGTATAATATGGTGACAGGGACATTACTGTGTGGTGTATAATATGGTGACAGGGACATTACTGTGTGGTGTATAATATGGTGACATGGACATTACTGTGTGGTGTATAATATGGTGACAGGGACATTACTGTGTGGTGTATAATATGGTGACAGGGACATTACTGTGTGGTGTATAATATGGTGACAGGACATTATTGTGTGGTGTATAATATGGTGACAGGGACATTACTGTGTGGAGTATAATATGGTGACAGGGACATTACTGTGTGGTGTATAATATGGTGACAGGGACATTACTGTGTGGTGTATAATATAGTGACAGGACGTTACTGTGTGGTGTATAATATGGTGACAGGGACATTACTGTGTGGTGTATAATATGGTGACAGGGACATTACTGTGTGGTGTATAATATGGTGACAGGGACATTACTGTGTGGTATATAATATGGTGACAGGGACTTTACTGTGTGGGGTATAATATGGTGACAGGGACGTTACTGTGCGGTGTATAATATGGTGACAGGACATTACTGTGTGGTGTATAATATGGTGACAGGGACGTTACTGTGTGGGGTATAATATGGTGACAGGGACATTACTGTGTGGTGTATAATATGGTGACAGGGACGTTACTGTGTGGTGTATAATATGGTGACAGGGACGTTACTGTGTGGTGTATAATATGGTGACAGGGACATTACTGTGTGGTGTATAATATGGTGACAGGGACATTACTGTGTGGTGTATAATATGGTGACAGGGACATTACTGTGTGGTGTATAATATGGTGACAGGGACGTTACTGTGTGGTGTATAATATGGTGACAGGGACGTTACTGTGTGGTGTATAATATGGTGACAGGGACATTACTGTGTGGTGTATAATATGGTGACAGGGACATTACTGTGTGGTGTATAATATGGTGACAGGGACGTTACTGTGTGGTGTATAATATGGTGACAGTGACATTACTGTGTGGGGTATAATATGGTGACAGTGACATTACTGTGTGGGGTATAATATGGTGACAGGGACATTACTGTGTGGTGTATAATATGGTGACAGGGACGTTACTGTGTGGTGTATAATATGGTGACAGTGACATTACTGTGTGGGGTATAATATGGTGACAGGGACGTTACTGTGTGGTGTATAATATGGTGACAGGGACATTACTGTGTGGTGTATAATATGGTGACAGGACATTACTGTGTGGGGTATAATATGGTGACAGGACATTACTGTGTGGGGTATAATATGGTGACAGGGACGTTACTGTGTGGTGTATAATATGGTGACAGGGACATTACTGTGTGGTGTATAATATGGTGACAGGGACATTACTGTGTGGTGTATATTATGGTGACAGGGACATTACTGTGTGGTGTATAATATGGTGACAGGGACGTTACTGTGTGGTGTATAATATGGTGACAGGGACATTACTGTGTGGTGTATAATATGGTGACAGGGACATTACTGTGTGGTGTATAATATGGTGACAGGGACATTACTGTGTGAGGTATAATATGGTGTCAGGGACATTACTGTGTGGTGTATAATATGGTGACAGGGACGTTACTGTGTGGGGTATAATATGGTGACAGGGACATTACTGTGTGGGGTATAATATGGTGACAGGGACATTACTGTGTGGTGTATAATATGGTGACAGGGACATTACTGTGTGGGGTATAATATGGTGACAGGGACAATACTGTGTGGGGTATAATATGGTGACAGGGACGTTACTGTGTGGTGTATAATATGGTGACAGGGACATTACTGTGTGGTGTATAATATGGTGACAGGGACGTTACTGTGTGGGGTATAATATGGTGACAGGGACATTAGTGTGTGGTGTATAATATGGTGACAGGGACATTACTGTGTGGGGTATAATATGGTGACAGGGACATTACTGTGTGGGGTATAATATGGTGACAGGGACATTACTGTGTGGTGTATAATATGGTGACAGGGACGTTACTGTGTGGTGTATAATATGGTGACAGGGACATTACTGTGTGGTGTATAATAAGGTGACAGGGACATTACTGTGTGGTGTATAATATGGTGACAGGGACGTTACTGTGTGGTGTATAATATGGTGACAGAGACATTACTGTGTGGTGTATAATATGGTGACAGGACATTACTGTGTGATGTATAATATGGTGACAGGGACATTACTGTGTGGTGTATAATAAGGTGACAGGGACATTACTGTGTGGTGTATAATATGGTGACAGGGACGTTACTGTGTGGTGTATAATATGGTGACAGAGACATTACTGTGTGGTGTATAATATGGTGACAGGACATTACTGTGTGATGTATAATAAGGTGACAGGGACATTACTGTGTGGTGTATAATATGGTGACAGGGACGTTACTGTGTGGTGTATAATATGGTGACAGGGACATTACTGTGTGATGTATAATATGGTGACAGGGACGTTACTGTGTGGTGTATAATATGGTGACAGGACGTTACTGTGTGGTGTATAATATGGTGACAGGACGTTACTGTGTGGTGTATAATATGGTGACAGAGACATTACTGTGTGGTGTATAATATGGTGACAGGACATTACTGTGTGGTGTATAATATGGTGACAGGACATTACTGTGTGGTGTATAATATGGTGACAGGGACATTACTGTGTGGTGTATAATATGGTGACAGGGACATTACTGTGTGGTGTATAATATGGTGACAGGACATTACTGTGTGGGGTATAATATGGTGACAGGACATTACTGTGTGGTGTATAATATGGTGACAGGGACATTACTGTGTGGTGTATAATATGGTGACAGGGACATTACTGTGTGGTGTATAATATGGTGACAGGACGTTACTGTGTGGTGTATAATATGGTGACAGGGACATTACTGTGTGGTGTATAATATGGTGACAGGGACGTTACTGTGTGGTGTATAATATAGTGACAGGGACATTACTGTGTGGTGTATAATATGGTGACAGGGACATTACTGTGTGGTGTATAATATGGTGACAGGGACGTTACTGTGTGGTGTATAATATGGTGACAGGGACGTTACTGTGTGTGGTGTATAATATGGTGACAGGGACATTACTGTGTGGTGTATAATATGGTGACAGGGACGTTACTGTGTGGTGTATAATATGGTGACAGGGACATTACTGTGTGGGGTATAATATGGTGACAGGGACATTACTGTGTGGTGTATAATATGGTGACAGGGACATTACTGTGTGGTGTATAATATGGTGACAGGGACATTACTGTGCGGTGTATAATATGGTGACAGGGACATTACTGCAGGGCCGAAACTAGGGGGGGGGCTAGGGGGGCAGGCGACCTGGGCGCCGGATTGGAGGGGGCGCCGAGACCCCCTAACACCCGCCGCGGCACTTTTATAACGTTGAAACCCCCTTCTCCCGAGTGCCCAGCTCGGGGGGCGGGGTTTCGTGGAATGACGCGATTGCGTCGTGACGTCACGGCGCAAACGCGTCATTCCACGAAACCCCGCCGGAGGAGGGAGAAGGGGGAGCCGCGCAGACCGGACGAGGAGGGAGAGGCGGCTGAAGAGCGGCGAGAACCGCTTCAAATGTAAGTCAGCCCCTCTCCCTTCCTCTCTCTCTCTCTCCCTCCACCACCGTCCTGCCGCAATGTGTAAAATGGGGACCTGTGCCTGCCTCAATGTGTAAAATGGGGACACTTGCCAGCGTACTGTGTAAAATGGGGACCTGTGCCTGCCGCAATGTGTAAAATGGGGACCTGTGCCTGCCGCAATGTGTAAAATGGGGACACTTGCCAGCGTACTGTGTGAAATGGGGACACTTTTTCCTGCCGCAATGTGTAAAATGGGGACACCTGTCTGCCGCAATGTGTAAAATGGGGTCACCTGTCTGCCGCAATGTGTAAAACGGGGACACTTTTTCCTGCCGCAATGTGTAAAATGGGGACACCTGTCTGCCGCAATGTGTAAAATGGGGAATGGGGACACTTGCCTGTCGTACTGTGTAAAATGGGGACACTTTTTCCTGGATATGAAATTCATGTTAGAAAAGGCAACTTTTCAGGTAAAAAAGTTCTGAAAGAGATATATATATATATATATATATATATATATATATATATATATATATATATAATATTTTCATTCATGTATTTATTTATTTTAATTTTTTTTATTATTATTTTTATTTATTTATTGTCAAATAATTTTTATTTTTTTTTGCCGGGGGGGGGGGGGGGGGGGTGTCAAATGACTACCTTGCCCCGGGTGACAAAAATCCTAGTTTCGGCCCTGATTACTGTGTGGTGTATAATATGGTGACAGGACATTACTGTGTGGTGTATAATATGGTGACAGGACATTACTGTGTGGTGTATAATATGGTGACAGGGACATTACTGTGTGGTGTATAATATGGTGACAGGGACATTACTGTGTGGGGTATAATATGGTGACAGGGACATTACTGTGTGGTGTATAATATGGTGACAGGGACGTTACTGTGTGGTGTATAATATGGTGACAGGGACATTACTGTGTGGTGTATAATATGGTGACAGGGACATTAATGTGTGGTGTATAATAAGGTGACAGTGACATTACTGTGTGGTGTATAATATGGTGACAGGGACATTACTGTGTGGTGTATAATATGGTGACAGGGACGTTACTGTGTGATGTATAATATGGTGACAGGGACATTACTGTGTGGTGTATAATATGGTGACAGGGACATTAATGTGTGGTGTATAATAAGGTGACAGTGACATTACTGTGTGGTGTATAATATGGTGACAGGACATTACTGTGTGGGGTATAATATGGTGACAGGGACATTACTGTGTGGTGTATAATATGGTGACAGTGACATTACTGTGTGGTGTATAATATGGTGACAGGGACATTACTGTGTGGTGTATAATATGGTGACAGGGACGTTACTGTGTGGTGTATAATATGGTGACAGGGACATTACTGTGTGGTGTATAATATGGTGACAGGGACATTACTGTGTGGTGTATAATATGGTGACAGGGACATTACTGTGTGGTGTATAATATGGTGACAGGGACATTACTGTGTGGGGAATAATATGGTGACAGGGACATTACTGTGTGTTGTATAATATGGTGACAGGGACGTTACTGTGTGGTGTATAATATGGTGACAGGGACATTACTGTGTGGTGTATAATATGGTGACAGGGACATTACTGTGTGGTGTATAATATGGTGACAGGGACATTACTGTGTGGTGTATAATATGGTGACAGGGACATTACTGTGTGGGGTATAATATGGTGACAGGGACATTACTGTGTGTTGTATAATATGGTGACAGGGACGTTACTGTGTGGTGTATAATATGGTGACAGGGACATTACTGTGTGGTGTATAATATGGTGACAGGGACATTACTGTGTGGTGTATAATATGGTGACAGGGACATTACTGTGTGGGGTATAATATGGTGACAGGACATTACTGTGTGGTGTATAATATGGTGACAGTGACGTTACTGTGTGGTGTATTATATGGTGACAGGGACATTACTGTGTGGTGTATAATATGGTGACAGGGACATTACTGTGTGGTGTATAATATGGTGACAGGGACGTTACTGTGTGGTGTATAATATGGTGACAGGGACATTACTGTGTGGGGTATAATATGGTGACAGGGACATTACTGTGTGTGGTGTATAATATGGTGACAGGGACATTACTGTGTGGTGTATAATATGGTGACAGGGACATTACTGTGTGGTGTATAATATGGTGACAGGGACATTACTGTGTGGTGTATAATATGGTGACAGGGACATTACTGTGTGAGGTATAATATGGTGACAGGGACGTTACTGTGTGGTGTATAATATGGTGACAGGGACATTACTGTGTGGTGTATAATATGGTGACAGGGACATTACTGTGTGGTGTATATGGTGACAGGACATTACTGTGTGGTGTATAATATGGTGACAGGGACGTTACTGTGTGGTGTATAATATGGTGACAGGACATTACTGTGTGGGGTATAATATGGTGACAGGGACGTTACTGTGTGGTGTATAATATGGTGACAGTGACATTACTGTGTGGTGTATAATATGGTGTCAGGACATTACTGTGTGGTGTATAATATGGTGACAGGGACATTACTGTGTGGTGTATAATATGGTGACAGGGACATTACTGTGTGGGGTATAATATGGTGACAGGGACGTTACTGTGTGGTGTATAATATGGTGACAGGGACATTACTGTGTGGTGTATAATATGGTGACAGGGACATTACTGTGTGGTGTATAATATGGTGACAGGGACATTACTGTGTGGTGTATATTAATATGGTGACAGTGACATTACTGTGTGGTGTATAATATGGTGACAGGGACATTACTGTGTGGTGTATAATATGGTGACAGGACATTACTGTGTGGTGTATAATATGGTGACAGGGACGTTACTGTGTGGTGTATAATATGGTGACAGGGACATTACTGTGTGGTGTATAATATGGTGACAGGGACGTTACTGTGTGGTGTATAATATGGTGACAGGGACATTACTGTGTGGTGTATAATATGGTGACAGGACATTACTGTGTGGTGTATATTAATATGGTGACAGTGACATTACTGTGTGGTGTATAATATGGTGACAGGGACATTACTGTGTGGGGTATAATATGGTGACAGTGACATTACTGTGTGATGTATAATATGGTGACAGGGACATTACTGTGTGGTGTATAATATGGTGACAGGGACATTACTGTGTGGTGTATAATATGGTGACAGGGACATTACTGTGTGGTGTATAATATGGTGACAGAGACATTACTGTGTGGTGTATAATATGGTGACAGTGACATTACTGTGTGATGTATACTATGGTGACAGGGACATTACTGTGTGGTGTATAATATGGTGACAGGGACATTACTGTGTGGTGTATAATATGGTGACAGGGACATTACTGTGTGGTGTATAATATGGTGACAGGGACATTACTGTGTGGTGTATAATATGGTGACAGAGACATTACTGTGTGGTGTATAATATGGTGACAGTGACATTACTGTGTGATGTATACTATGGTGACAGGGACATTACTGTGTGGTGTATAATATGGTGACAGTGACATTACTGTGTGGTGTATAATATGGTGACAGGGACGTTACTGTGTGGTGTATAATATGGTGACAGGGACATTACTGTGTGGTGTATAATATGGTGACAGGACGTTACTGTGTGGTGTATAATATGGTGACAGGGACATTAATGTGTGGTGTATAATATGGTGACAGGACGTTACTGTGTGGTGTATAATATGGTGACAGGGACATTACTGTGTGGTGTATAATATGGTGACAGTGACATTACTGTGTGGTGTATAATATGGTGACAGGGACATTACTGTGTGGTGTATAATATGGTGACAGGGACATTACTGTGTGGGGTATAATATGGTGACAGTGACATTACTGTGTGATGTATAATATGGTGACAGGGACATTACTGTGTGGTGTATAATATGGTGACAGTGACATTACTGTGTGATGTATAATATGGTGACAGGGGCATTACTGTGTGGTGTATAATATGGTGACAGGGACATTACTGTGTGGTGTATAATATGGTGACAGGGACGTTACTGTGTGGTGTATAATATGGTGACAGGACATTACTGTGTGGTGTATAATATGGTGACAGGGACACTACTGTGTGGTGTATAATATGGTGACAGGACATTACTGTGTGGTGTATAATATGGTAACAGGGACATTACTGTGTGGTGTATAATATGGTGACAGGGACATTACTGTGTGGTGTATAATATGGTGACAGAGACATTACTGTGTGGTGTATAATATGGTGACAGTGACATTACTGTGTGATGTATACTATGGTGACAGGGACATTACTGTGTGGTGTATAATATGGTGACAGTGACATTACTGTGTGGTGTATAATATGGTGACAGGGACGTTACTGTGTGGTGTATAATATGGTGACAGGGACATTACTGTGTGGTGTATAATATGGTGACAGGACGTTACTGTGTGGTGTATAATATGGTGACAGGGACATTAATGTGTGGTGTATAATATGGTGACAGGACGTTACTGTGTGGTGTATAATATGGTGACAGGGACATTACTGTGTGGTGTATAATATGGTGACAGTGACATTACTGTGTGGTGTATAATATGGTGACAGGGACATTACTGTGTGGTGTATAATATGGTGACAGGGACATTACTGTGTGGGGTATAATATGGTGACAGTGACATTACTGTGTGATGTATAATATGGTGACAGGGACATTACTGTGTGGTGTATAATATGGTGACAGTGACATTACTGTGTGATGTATAATATGGTGACAGGGGCATTACTGTGTGGTGTATAATATGGTGACAGCAGGGCCGGTTCAAGGGCGAAGAGCGCCCCGGGCAAGAAAGGGGCGTGGCCTAATACAGGGGGCGTGGTGAGTCACGCCCCCTGTACATTGAAAGCGCCGCTTGAATGCTGAGCGGTGCGCGATGACGTCATCGCGCACCGCACAGCAAAAGGTCCTCTCCACGAAGAGAAACTAGACGCTATGCGTCTAGTTCCCTTCGTGGAGAGGACCTTTGCTGTGCGGTGCGCGATGACGTCATCGCGCACCGCTCAGCAGTTACTCTCCACGAAGGGAAACTAGACGCATAGCGTCTAGTTCCCTTCACAGGAGGCGCCGAGGACGGGGACGGCAGCGGGCAGCGGAGGCGGACGGGGGACACAGCGGGCAGCAGTGACGGATCTTGCCACGGTGCGGCGCCCACCGGAGGGCGCCAGCGCCCTCCGGAAGGCGGCGCCCCGGGCAAAAGTCCTGCTTGCCCGTGGCAAGATCCGCCACTGGGTGACAGGGACGTTACTGTGTGGTGTATAATATGGTGACAGGGACATTACTGTGTGGTGTATAATATGGTGACAGGGACGTTACTGTGTGGTGTATAATATGGTGACAGGGACATTACTGTGTGGTGTATAATATGGTGACAGGGACGTTACTGTGTGGTGTATAATATAGTGACAGGGACATTACTGTGTGGTGTATAATATGGTGACAGGGACATTACTGTGTGGTGTATAATATGGTGACAGTGACGTTACTGTGTGGTGTATAATATGGTGACAGGGACATTACTGTGTGGTGTATAATATGGTGACAGGGACATTACTGTGTGTGGTGTATAATATGGTGACAGGGACATTACTGTGTGGTGTATAATATGGTGACAGGGACATTACTGTGTGGTGTATAATATGGTGACAGGGACATTACTGTGTGGTGTATAATATGGTGACAGGGACGTTACTGTGTGGTGTATAATATGGTGACAGGGACATTACTGTGTGGTGTATAATATGGTGACAGGGACGTTACTGTGTGGTGTATAATATAGTGACAGGGACATTACTGTGTGGTGTATAATATGGTGACAGGGACATTACTGTGTGGTGTATAATATGGTGACAGGGACGTTACTGTGTGGTGTATAATATGGTGACAGGGACATTACTGTGTGGTGTATAATATGGTGACAGGGACGTTACTGTGTGGTGTATAATATAGTGACAGGGACATTACTGTGTGGTGTATAATATGGTGACAGGGACATTACTGTGTGGTGTATAATATGGTGACAGTGACGTTACTGTGTGGTGTATAATATGGTGACAGGGATAATACTGTGTGGTGTATAATATGGTGACAGGGACATTACTGTGTGGTGTATAATATGGTGACAGGGACATTACTGTGTGTGGTGTATAATATGGTGACAGGGACATTACTGTGTGGTGTATAATATGGTGACAGGGACATTACTGTGTGGTGTATAATATGGTGACAGGGACATTACTGTGTGGTGTATAATATGGTGACAGGGACATTACTGTGTGGTGTATAATATGGTGACAGGGACGTTACTGTGTGGTGTATAATATGGTGACAGGGACGTTACTGTGTGTGGTGTATAATATGGTGACAGGGACATTACTGTGTGGTGTATAATATGGTGACAGGGACGTTACTGTGTGGTGTATAATATGGTGACAGGGACATTACTGTGTGGGGTATAATATGGTGACAGGGACATTACTGTGTGGTGTATAATATGGTGACAGGGACGTTACTGTGTGGGGTATAATATGGTGACAGGGACATTACTGTGTGGTGTATAATATGGTGACAGGGACATTACTGTGTGGGGTATAATATGGTGACAGGACATTACTGTGTGGTGTATAATATGGTGACAGGGACGTTACTGTGTGGTGTATAATATGGTGACAGGGACATTACTGTGTGGTGTATAATATGGTGACAGGGACGTTACTGTGTGGTGTATAATATGGTGACAGGGACATTACTGTGTGGTGTATAATATGGTGACAGGGACATTACTGTGTGGGGTATAATATGGTGACAGGGACATTACTGTGTGGTGTATAATATGGTGACAGGGACATTACTGTGTGGTGTATAATATGGTGACAGGGACGTTACTGTGTGGTGTATAATATGGTGACAGGGACATTACTGTGTGGGGTATAATATGGTGACAGGACATTACTGTGTGGTGTATAATATGGTGACAGGGACGTTACTGTGTGGGGTATAATATGGTGACAGGGACATTACTGTGTGGTGTATAATATGGTGACAGGGACGTTACTGTGTGGTGTATAATATGGTGACAGGGACATTACTGTGCGGTGTATAATATGGTGACAGGGACATTACTGCAGGGCCGAAACTAGGGGGGGGCTAGGGGGGCAGGCGACCTGGGCGCCGGATTGGAGGGGGCGCCGAGACCCCCTAACACCCGCCGCGGCACTTTTATAACGTTGAAACCCCCTTCTCCCGAGTGCCCAGCTCGGGGGGCGGGGTTCCGCGGAATGACGCGATTGCGTCGTGACGTCACGGCGCAAACGCGTCATTCCACGAAACCCCGCCAGAGGAGGGAGAAGGGGGAGCCGCGCAGACCGGACGAGGAGGGAGAGGCGGCTGAAGAGCGGCGAGAACCGCTTCAAATGTAAGTCAGCCCCTCTCCCTTCCTCTCTCTCTCTCTCCCTCCACCACCGTCCTGCCGCAATGTGTAAAATGGGGACCTGTGCCTGCCTCAATGTGTAAAATGGGGACACTTGCCAGCGTACTGTGTAAAATGGGGACCTGTGCCTGCCGCAATGTGTAAAATGGGGACCTGTGCCTGCCGCAATGTGTAAAATGGGGACACTTGCCAGCGTACTGTGTGAAATGGGGACACTTTTTCCTGCCGCAATGTGTAAAATGGGGACACCTGTCTGCCGCAATGTGTAAAATGGGGTCACCTGTCTGCCGCAATGTGTAAAACGGGGACACTTTTTCCTGCCGCAATGTGTAAAATGGGGACCTGTCTGCCGCAATGTGTAAAATGGGGACACCTGTCTGCCGCAATGTGTAAAATGGGGACCTGTGCCTGCCGCAATGTGTAAAATGGGGACCTGTGCCTGCCGCAATGTGTAAAATGGGGACACCTGTCTGCCGCAATGTGTAAAATGGGGTCACCTGTCTGCCGCAATGTGTAAAACGGGGACACTTTTTCCTGCCGCAATGTGTAAAATGGGGTCACCTGTCTGCCGCAATGTGTAAAATGGGGAATGGGGACACTTGCCTGTCGTACTGTGTAAAATGTGGACTCTTTTTCCTGGATATGAAATTCATGTTAGAAAAGGCAATTTTTCAGGTAAAAAAGTTCTGAAAGAGATATATATATATATATATATATATATATATATATAATATTTTCATTCATGTATTTATTTATTTTAATTTTTTTTATTATTATTTTTATTTATTTATTGTCAATTAATTATTTTTTTTTTTGCCGGGGGGGGGGGGGGGGGGGGGGGGGGGGGTCAAATGACTACCTTGCCCCGGGTGACAAAAATCCTAGTTTCGGCCCTGATTACTGTGTGGTGTATAATATGGTGACAGGACATTACTGTGTGGTGTATAATATGGTGACAGGACATTACTGTGTGGTGTATAATATGGTGACAGGTACACTACTGTGTGGTGTATAATATGGTGACAGGACGTTACTGTGTGGTGTATAATATGGTGACAGGGACATTACTGTGTGGTGTATAATATGGTGACAGGGACATTACTGTGTGGTGTATAATATGGTGACAGGGACATTACTGTGTGGTGTATAATATGGTGACAGGGACATTACTGTGTGGTGTATAATATGGTGACAGGGACATTACTGTGTGAGGTATAATATGGTGACAGGGACATTACTGTGTGGGGTATATGGTGACAGGGACGTTACTGTGTGGTGTATAATATGGTGACAGGGACGTTACTGTGTGGTGTATAATATGGTGACAGGGACGTTACTGTGTGGTGTATAATATGGTGACAGGGACGTTACTGTGTGGTGTATAATATGGTGACAGGGACGTTACTGTGTGGTGTATAATATGGTGACAGGGACATTACTGTGTGGTGTATAATATGGTGACAGGGACATTACTGTGTGGTGTATAATATGGTGACAGGGACATTACTGTGTGATGTATAATATGGAGACAGGGACATTACTGTGTGGTGTATAATATGGTGACAGGGACGTTACTGTGTGGTGTATAATATGGTGACAGGGACATTACTGTGTGGTGTATAATATGGTGACAGGACATTACTGTGTGGTGTATAATATGGTGACAGGGACATTACTGTGTGGTGTATAATATGGTGACAGGGACATTACTGTGTGGTGTATAATATGGTGACAGGACATTACTGTGTGGTGTATAATATGGTGACAGGGATGTTACTGTGTGGTGTATAATATGGTGACAGGGACATTACTGTGTGGTGTATAATATGGTGACAGTGACATTACTGTGTGGTGTATAATATGGTGACAGGGACATTACTGTGTGGTGTATAATATGGTGACAGTGACATTACTGTGTGGTGTATAATATGGTGACAGGGACATTACTGTGTGGTGTATAATATGGTGACAGGGACATTACTGTGTGGTGTATAATATGGTGACAGGGACATTACTGTGTGGTGTATAATATGGTGACAGGACATTACTGTGTGGTGTATAATATGGTGACAGGGACATTACTGTGTGGTGTATAATATGGTGACAGGGACGCTACTGTGTGGTGTATAATATGGTGACAGGGACGCTACTGTGTGGTGTATAATATGGTGACAGGGACATTACTGTGTGAGGTATAATATGGTGACAGGGACATTACTGTGTGGGGTATATGGTGACAGGGACGTTACTGTGTGGTGTATAATATGGTGACAGGGACGTTACTGTGTGGTGTATAATATGGTGACAGGGACGTTACTGTGTGGTGTATAATATGGTGACAGGGACGTTACTGTGTGGTGTATAATATGGTGACAGGGACGTTACTGTGTGGTGTATAATATGGTGACAGGGACATTACTGTGTGGTGTATAATATGGTGACAGGGACATTACTGTGTGGTGTATAATATGGTGACAGGGACATTACTGTGTGATGTATAATATGGAGACAGGGACATTACTGTGTGGTGTATAATATGGTGACAGGGACGTTACTGTGTGGTGTATAATATGGTGACAGGGACATTACTGTGTGGTGTATAATATGGTGACAGGACATTACTGTGTGGTGTATAATATGGTGACAGGGACATTACTGTGTGGTGTATAATATGGTGACAGGACATTACTGTGTGGTGTATAATATGGTGACAGGGACATTACTGTGTGGTGTATAATATGGTGACAGGGACATTACTGTGTGGTGTATAATATGGTGACAGGGACATTACTGTGTGGTGTATAATATGGTGACAGGACATTACTGTGTGGTGTATAATATGGTGACAGGGACATTACTGTGTGGTGTATAATATGGTGACAGTGACATTACTGTGTGGTGTATAATATGGTGACAGGGACATTACTGTGTGGTGTATAATATGGTGACAGTGACATTACTGTGTGGTGTATAATATGGTGACAGGGACATTACTGTGTGGTGTATAATATGGTGACAGGGACATTACTGTGTGGTGTATAATATGGTGACAGGGACATTACTGTGTGGTGTATAATATGGTGACAGGGACATTACTGTGTGGTGTATAATATGGTGACAGGGACGTTACTGTGTGGGGTATAATATGGTGACAGGGACATTACTGTGTGGTGTATAATATGGTGACAGGGACGTTACTGTGTGGTGTATAATATGGTGACAGGACATTACTGTGTGGTGTATAATATGGAGACAGGGACATTACTGTGTGGTGTATAATATGGTGACAGGGACGTTACTGTGTGGTGTATAATATGGTGACAGGACATTACTGTGTGGTGTATAATATGGTGACAGGACATTACTGTGTGGTGTATAATATGGTGACAGTGACATTACTGTGTGATGTATAATATGGTGACAGGGACATTACTGTGTGGTGTATAATATGGTGACAGGACATTACTGTGTGGTGTATAATATGGTGACAGGGACATTACTGTGTGGTGTATAATATGGTGACAGGGACGTTACTGTGTGGTGTATAATATGGTGACAGGGACATTACTGTGTGGTGTATAATATGGTGACAGGGACATTACTGTGTGGTGTATAATATGGTGACAGGACATTACTGTGTGGTGTATAATATGGTGACAGGGACATTACTGTGTGGTGTATAATATGGTGACAGGGACATTACTGTGTGGTGTATAATATGGTGACAGTGACATTACTGTGTGATGTATAATATGGTGACAGGGGCATTACTGTGTGGTGTATAATATGGTGACAGGGACATTACTGTGTGGTGTATAATATGGTGACAGTGACATTACTGTGTGATGTATAATATGGTGACAGGGGCATTACTGTGTGGTGTATAATATGGTGACAGGGACATTACTGTGTGGTGTATAATATGGTGACAGGGACATTACTGTGTGGTGTATAATATGGTGACAGGGACATTACTGTGTGGTGTATAATATGGTGACAGGGGCATTACTGTGTGGTGTATAATATGGTGACAGGGACATTACTGTGTGGTGTATAATATGGTGACAGGACATTACTGTGTGGTGTATAATATGGTGACAGGGACGTTACTGTGTGGGGTATAATATGGTGACAGGGACGTTACTGTGTGGTGTATAATATGGTGACAGGGACGTTACTGTGTGGTGTATAATATGGTGACAGGACATTACTGTGTGGTGTATAATATGGAGACAGGGACATTACTGTGTGGTGTATAATATGGTGACAGGGACGTTACTGTGTGGTGTATAATATGGTGACAGGACATTACTGTGTGGTGTATAATATGGTGACAGGACATTACTGTGTGGTGTATAATATGGTGACAGTGACATTACTGTGTGATGTATAATATGGTGACAGGGACATTACTGTGTGGTGTATAATATGGTGACAGGACATTACTGTGTGGTGTATAATATGGTGACAGGGACATTACTGTGTGGTGTATAATATGGTGACAGGGACGTTACTGTGTGGTGTATAATATGGTGACAGGGACATTACTGTGTGGTGTATAATATGGTGACAGGGACATTACTGTGTGGTGTATAATATGGTGACAGGACATTACTGTGTGGTGTATAATATGGTGACAGGGACATTACTGTGTGGTGTATAATATGGTGACAGGGACGTTACTGTGTGGGGTATAATATGGTGACAGGGACATTACTGTGTGGTGTATAATATGGTGACAGGACATTACTGTGTGGTGTATAATATGGTGACAGGGACATTACTGTGTGGTGTATAATATGGTGACAGTGACATTACTGTGTGGTGTATAATATGGTGACAGGGACGTTACTGTGTGAGGTATAATATGGTGACAGGGACATTACTGTGTGAGGTATAATATGGTGACAGGGACATTACTGTGTGGTGTATAATATGGTGACAGGGACATTACTGTGTGGTGTATAATATGGTGACAGGGACGTTACTGTGTGGGGTATAATATGGTGACACGGACATTACTGTGTGGTGTATAATATGGTGACAGGGACATTACTGTGTGGTGTATAATATGGTGACAGGGACATTACTGTGTGGTGTATAATATGGTGACAGGGACATACTGTGTGGTGTATAATATAGTGACAGGGACATTACTGTGTGGGGTATAATATGGTGACAGTGACATTACTGTGTGATGTATAATATGGTGACAGTGACATTACTGTGTGATGTATAATATGGTGACAGGACATTACTGTGTGGTGTATAATATGGTGACAGGGGCATTACTGTGTGGTGTATAATATGGTGACAGCAGGGCCGGTTCAAGGGCGCAGAGCGCCCCGGGCAAGAAAGGGCGTGGCCTAATACAGGGGGCGTGGTGAGTCACGCCCCCTGTACATTGAAAGCGCCGCTTGAATGCTGAGCGGTGCGCGATGACGTCATCGCGCACCGCACAGCAAAAGGTCCTCTCCACGAAGAGAAACTAGACGCTATGCGTCTAGTTCCCTTCGTGGAGAGGACCTTTGCTGTGCGGTGCGCGATGACGTCATCGCGCACCGCTCAGCAGTTACTCTCCACGAAGGGAAACTAGACGCATAGCGTCTAGTTCCCTTCACAGGAGGCGCCGAGGACGGGGACGGCAGCGGGCAGCGGAGGCGGACGGGGGACACAGCGGGCAGCAGTGACGGATCTTGCCACGGTGCGGCGCCCTCCGGAGGGCGCCAGCGCCCTCCGGAAGGCGGCGCCCCGGGCAAAAGTCCTGCTTGCCCGTGGCAAGAACCGCCACTGGGTGACAGGGACGTTACTGTGTGGTGTATAATATGGTGACAGGGACATTACTGTGTGGTGTATAATATGGTGTCACCCAGAGCCGGCCCTAACCAATATGATGCCCTAGGCAAGATTTTGGCTGGTGCCCCCCTAGCACCACCGCTGGTTCCGCCTCTGACCTTGCACCTCTTTCCCAGCACCATCACCCCTCACCCATAGCAGTCCTTATTTTGGGGTTTTGACCCATTATATTTTAAATAGGAACAGTTCGCACATTTGGCGCACAGCCCAAAAAGGGGTGTGATTTTGATGGCAAGGGGCATGGCCACACAATAGTAACCCCAATTCCAATTACGCCACATAGTACTGCAACTTTATTCACATTTTATCGTGCAATAGTGTCCATAATTCATATTACATCCCACAATAGTATCACTTTACCTTATAAACGTTACTCCTCACAGTAGAGCCCCTTATTCACATTACATCACACTGAATTGCTCCTTATTCACATTACACCACACCCTATTGCTCTTTATTCACATTAGATGAAACAGTAGTGTCCTTTCTATACGCAACGCCACATAGTAGAGCACCTTATACACATAATGCCACACATTAGTAATGCATTTATACACATAATTCCACACAGTAATGCCCCTTACACATATGAGACACATTATTAATGTCCTTATAAACATAATTCGCCTTAAACATTAGGACAACCTTTATTAATGCCCTTTTACACATAATGTCCCTTACACATATGCCGCACATTATTAATGCCCTTATACACATAATGACATGTATAGTGCCCCCTACACATTTGCTGCACATTATTAGTGCCCCTATACACATAATGACACACATACAGTAGTACCCTGTTACACATATGCCGCACATTATTAATGCCCTTATACACGTAGACATGTATAGTGCCCCCTACACATTTGCTGCACATTATTAGTGCCCCTATACACATAATGACACACATACAGTAGTACCCTGTTACACATATGCTGCACATTATTAATGCCCTTATACACGTAATGACACACAGTGCCCCTTACACATATGTTGCACATTATTAATGCATTTTTACATGACACACATAATGCTCCTTACACATATTCCGAACACTACTGCACAACCAACCCACTCACATGCACACAGCACTCACACTGCCACTAACACTGTGACCTCTGCCTCTGCTTGGATACAGATGTGTCCTCACAAATCTTGCATCAATGCTAACGTCGGGCACCTTTTTTTTATGAAAATGCATCTTATTTGCATTGGTATGTGGCTAGGATGCACAAGCAGCTTCTGCTGATTAAAATGATATGCTGCATGCCTATATACTGTGTGAGACTGTGGCTGTATCTGCATATGAAATGCTACACACAGAATATAGGCATGCCGCATATCATTTTAATCAGCAGAAGCTGCTGATGCCCCTAGGCATATCAAATGCCCTAGGCAATTGCCTAGTTTGCCTATAGCTATGGCCGGCTCTGGTGTCACCCCACGTAACCCTAATGGAACATGTGACCTCCCATACGCCCTGAGGACATTGGGGTCACTGTCCTGGAATGTCTGGAAATGCAGCGCTATGGAGACAGGAGATTTCTACATGTTCCAATAATCTGACTTTTGAAGATCTGGATGTTCTGCTGATGTAGAGTTTGTGACAGGGACATTCGGGATGACACACCTAGAAATACCTACAGTATATAGCGTTGTCTTGCCCTGGTAAAGCACACATATAGATACATTATACAGAATATTATAACTGCAGGTGTCAGTCACCTATTGTTGTGTCAGTCACAGTGTATAGATGTCATGTCGCTATTGTGTAACTCAGGCAGTTGTGTCACTTACCTAGAGGCGCTGGTTCTGCTGCTGGGACGGAGCCCAAATAGCAGAGGAGGAGTAGCAGGAAGGAGCCGGTTACTGCAGACATGTCTGAGTGCTGGAGATGTGTGACACCCAGGAGACATCCCAGGTGCTTTATAGGAGCCACACAAGGAAGGAGGAACAGAGATCAGGACACGCACTAATTATATTAATTCACAATCGTGTCTTCTCACACTGCACTAGAGATGAGCGCCGGAAATTTTTCGGGTTTTGTGTTTTGGTTTTGGGTTCGGTTCCGCGGCCGTGTTTTGGGTTCGACCGCGTTTTGGCAAAACCTAACCGAATTTTTTTTGTCGGATTCGGGTGTGTTTTGGATTCGGGTGTTTTTTTCCAAAAAACCTAAAAAACAGCTTAAATCATAGAATTTGGGGGTCATTTTGATCCCAAAGTATTATTAACCTCAAATACCATAATTTCCACTCATTTTCAGTCTATTCTGAATACCTCACACCTCACAATATTATTTTTAGTCCTAAAATTTGCACCGAGGTCGCTGGATGACTAAGCTAAGCGACCCTAGTGGCCGACACAAACACCTGGCCCATCTAGGAGTGGCACTGCAGTGTCACGCAGGATGTCCCTTCCAAAAAAACCTCCCCAAACAGCACATGACGCAAAGAAAAAAAGAGGCGCAATGAGGTAGCTGTGTGAGTAAGATAAGCGACCCTAGTGGCCGACACAAACACCGGGCCCATCTAGGAGTGGCACTGCAGTGTCACGCAGGATGTCCCTTCCAAAAAACCCTCCCCAAACAGCACATGACGCAAAGAAAAAAAGAGGCGCAATGAGGTAGCTGTGTGAGTAAGATAAGCGACCCTAGTGGCCGACACAAACACCGGGCCCATCTAGGAGTGGCACTGCAGTGTCACGCAGGATGTCCCTTCCAAAAAACCCTCCCCAAACAGCACATGACGCAAAGAAAAAAAGAGGCGCAATGAGGTAGCTGTGTGAGTAAGATAAGCGACCCTAGTGGCCGACACAAACACCGGGCCCATCTAGGAGTGGCACTGCAGTGTCACGCAGGATGGCCCTTCCAAAAAACCCTCCCCAAACAGCACATGACGCAAAGAAAAAAAGAGGCGCAATGAGGTAGCTGTGTGAGTAAGATAAGCGACCCTAGTGGCCGACACAAACACCGGGCCCATCTAGGAGTGGCACTGCAGTGTCACGCAGGATGGCCCTTCCAAAAAACACTCCCCAAACAGCACATGACGCAAAGAAAAATTAAAGAAAAAAGAGGTGCAAGATGGAATTGTCCTTGGGCCCTCCCACCCACCCTTATGTTGTATAAACAGGACATGCACACTTTAACCAACCCATCATTTCAGTGACAGGGTCTGCCACACGACTGTGACTGATATGACGGGTTGGTTTGGACCCCCACCAAAAAAGAAGCAATTAATCTCTCCTTGCACAAACTGGCTCTACAGAGGCAAGATGTCCACCTCATCATCATCCTCCGATATATCACCGTGTACATCCCCCTCCTCACAGATTATCAATTCGTCCCCACTGGAATCCACCATCTCAGCTCCCTGTGTACTTTGTGGAGGCAATTGCTGCTGGTCAATGTCTCCGCGGAGGAATTGATTATAATTCATTTTAATGAACATCATCTTCTCCACATTTTCTGGATGTAACCTCGTACGCCGATTGCTGACAAGGTGAGCGGCGGCACTAAACACTCTTTCGGAGTACACACTTGTGGAAGGGCAACTTAGGTAGAATAAAGCCAGTTTGTGCAAGGGCCTCCAAATTGCCTCTTTTTCCTGCCAGTATAAGTACGGACTGTGTGACGTGCCTACTTGGATGCGGTCACTCATATAATCCTCCACCATTCTTTCAATGTTGAGAGAATCATATGCAGTGACAGTAGACGACATGTCCGTAATCGTTGTCAGGTCCTTCAGTCCGGACCAGATGTCAGCATCAGCAGTCGCTCCAGACTGCCCTGCATCACCGCCAGCGGGTGGGCTCGGAATTCTGAGCCTTTTCCTCGCACCCCCAGTTGCGGGAGAATGTGAAGGAGGAGATGTTGACAGGTCGCGTTCCGCTTGACTTGACAATTTTCTCACCAGCAGGTCTTTCAACCCCAGCAGACTTGTGTCTGCCGGAAAGAGAGATCCAAGGTAGGCTTTAAATCTAGGATCGAGCACGGTGGCCAAAATGTAGTGCTCTGATTTCAACAGATTGACCACCCGTGAATCCTTGTTAAGCGAATTAAGGGCTCCATCCACAAGTCCCACATGCCTAGCGGAATCGCTCCGTGTTAGCTCCTCCTTCAATGTCTCCAGCTTCTTCTGCAAAAGCCTGATGAGGGGAATGACCTGACTCAGGCTGGCAGTGTCTGAACTGACTTCACGTGTGGCAAGTTCAAAGGGCATCAGAACCTTGCACAACGTTGAAATCATTCTCCACTGCGCCTGAGACAGGTGCATTCCACCTCCTATATCGTGCTCAATTGTATAGGCTTGAATGGCCTTTTGCTGCTCCTCCAACCTCTGAAACATATAGAGGGTTGAATTCCACCTCGTTACCACTTCTTGCTTCAGATGATGGCAGGGCAGGTTCAGTAGTTTTTGGTGGTGCTCCAGTCTTCTGTACGTGGTGCCTGTACGCCGAAAGTGTCCCGCAATTCTTCTGGCCACCGACAGCATCTCTTGCACGCCCCTGTCGTTTTTTAAAAAATTCTGCACCACCAAATTCAAGGTATGTGCAAAACATGGGACGTGCTGGAATTTGCCCATATTTAATGCACACACAATATTGCTGGCGTTGTCCGATGCCACAAATCCACAGGAGAGTCCAATTGGGGTAAGCCATTCCGCGATGATCTTCCTCAGTTGCCGTAAGAGGTTTTCAGCTGTGTGCGTATTCTGGAAAGCGGTGATACAAAGCGTAGCCTGCCTAGGAAAGAGTTGGCGTTTGCGAGATGCTGCTACTGGTGCCGCCGCTGCTGTTCTTGCGGCGGGAGTCCATACATCTACCCAGTGGGCTGTCACAGTCATATAGTCCTGACCCTGCCCTGCTCCACTTGTCCACATGTCCGTGGTTAAGTGGACATTGGGTACAACTGCATTTTTTAGGACACTGGTGAGTCTTTTTCTGACGTCCGGTATCGCCTGCCTAGAGAAGTGGAACCTAGATGGTATTTGGTAACGGGGGCACACTGCCTCAATAAATTGTCTAGTTCCCTGTGAACTAACGGCGGATACCGGACGCACGTCTAACACCAACATAGTTGTCAAGGCCTCAGTTATCCGCTTTGCAGCAGGATGACTGCTGTGATATTTCATCTTCCTCGCAAAGGACTGTTGAACAGTCAATTGCTTACTGGAAGTAGTACAAGTGGGCTTACGACTTCCCCTCTGGGATGACCATCGACTCCCAGCAGCAACAACAGCAGCGCCAGCAGCAGTAGGCGTTACACGCAAGGATGCATCGGAGGAATCCCAGGCAGGAGAGGAATCATCAGAATTGCCAGTGACATGGCCTGCAGGACTATTGGCATTCCTGGGGAAGGAGGAAATTGACACTGAGGGAGTTGGTGGGGTGGTTTGCGTGAGCTTGGTTACAAGAGGAAGGGATTTACTGGTCAGTGGACTGCTTCCGCTGCTTCCGCTGTCGCCCAAAGTTTTTGAACTTGTCACTGACTTATTATGAATGCGCTGCAGGTGACGTATAAGGGAGGATGTTCCGAGGTGGTTAACGTCCTTACCCCTACTTATTACGGCTTGACAAAGGCAACACACGGCTTGACACCTGTTGTCCGCATTTCTGTTGAAATACTTCCACACCGAAGAGCTGATTTTTTGGGTATTTTCAGGCATGTCAACTGCCATATTCCTCCCACGGACAACAGGTGTCTCCCCGGGTGCCTGACTTAAACAAACCACCTCACCATCAGAATCCTCCTGGTCAATTTCCTCCCCAGCGCCAGCAACACCCATATCCTCCTCATCCTGGTGTACTTCAACACTGACATCTTCAATCTGGCTATCAGGAACTGGACTGCGGGTGCTCCTTCCAGCACTTGCAGGGGGCGTGCAAATGGTGGAAGGCGCATGCTCTTCACGTCCAGTGTTGGGAAGGTCAGGCATCGCAACCGACACAATTGGACTCTCCTTGTGGATTTGGGATTTCGAAGAACGCACAGTTCTTTGCGGTGCTACTGCTTTTGCCAGCTTGAGTCTTTTCATTTTTCTAGCGAGAGGCTGAGTGCTTCCATCCTCATGTGAAGCTGAACCACTAGCCATGAACATAGGCCAGGGCCTCAGCCGTTCCTTGCCACTCCGTGTGGTAAATGGCATATTGGCAAGTTTACGCTTCTCCTCCGACAATTTTATTTTAGGTTTTGGAGTCCTTTTTTTACTGATATTTGGTGTTTTGGATTTGACATGCTCTGTACTATGACATTGGGCATCGGCCTTGGCAGACGACGTTGCTGGCATTTCATCGTCTCGGCCATGACTAGTGGCAGCAGCTTCAGCACGAGGTGGAAGTGGATCTTGATCTTTCCCTAATTTTGGAACCTCAACATTTTTGTTCTCCATATTTTAATAGGCACAACTAAAAGGCACCTCAGGTAAACAATGGAGATGGATGGATACTAGTATACAATTATGGATGGACTGCCGAGTGCCGACACAGAGGTAGCTACAGCCGTGGACTACCGTACTGTGTCTGCTGCTAATATAGGCTGGATGATAATGAGATGTAGTATGTATAAAGAAGAAAGAAAAAAAAAACCACGGGTAGGTGGTATACAATTATGGATGGACTGCCGAGTGCCGACACAGAGGTAGCTACAGCCGTGGACTACCGTACTGTGTCTGCTGCTAATATAGACTGGTTGATAATGAGATGTATGTATAAAGAAGAAAGAAAAAAAAAAACCACGGGTAGGTGGTATACAATTATGGATGGACTGCCGAGTGCCGACACAGAGGTAGCTACAGCCGTGGACTACCGTACTGTGTCTGCTGCTAATATAGACTGGTTGATAATGAGATGTAGTATGTATAAAGAAGAAAGAAAAAAAAAACCACGGGTAGGTGGTATACAATTATGGATGGACTGCCGAGTGCCGACACAGAGATAGCTACAGCCGTGGACTACCGTACTGTACTGTGTCTGCTGCTAATATAGACTGGATGATAATGAGATGTAGTATGTATAAAGAAGAAAGAAAAAAAAAACACGGGTAGGTGGTATACAATTATGGATGGACTGCCGAGTGCCGACACAGAGGTAGCTACAGCCGTGAACTACCGTACTGTGTCTGCTGCTAGTATAGACTGGATGATAAATAATGATATAAAAAATATATATATATCACTACTGCAGCCGGACAGGTATATATTATATAATGACGGACATGCTGGACACTGTCTGTCAGCAGAATGAGTTTTTTATAGAAAAAAAAAACACCACACAAGTCACACGACGAGTGTTTAACTTTTTCAGGCAGACAATCACAATATACTGGTGGTCAGTGTGGTCAGGTCACTGGTCAGTCACACTGGCAGTGGCACTCTGGCAGCAAAAGTGTGCACTGTTTAATATGTACTCCTGGCTCCTGCTATAACCTATAACTGCTCCCCAGTCTCCCCCACAATTAAGCTGTGTGAGCACAGTCAGATATTATACATAGATGATGCAGCACACTGGGCTGAGCACAGATATGGTATGTGACTGAGTCACTGTGTATCGTTTTTTTCAGGCAGAGAACGGATTATATTAAATAATAATAAAACTGCACTGGTGGTCTCACTGGTCAGTCACTAGTATAACTAACTAACTACTATCAGCAAAATTCTGCACTCTCTGAGTACTCCTCCTAAGCTCCAGTAAATGAAGTGTCTCACTCTCACTCTCCTATCTATTTCTAAACGGAGAGGACGCCAGCCACGTCCTCTCCCTATCAATCTCAATGCACGTGTGAAAATGGCGGCGACGCGCGGCTCCTTATATAGAATCCGAGTCTCGCGATAGAATCCGAGCCTCGCGAGAATCCGACAGCGTGATGATGACGTTCGGGCGCGCTCGGGTTAACCGAGCAAGGCGGGAAGATCCGAGTCGCTCGGACCCGTGTAAAAAAACATGAAGTTCGGGCGGGTTCGGATTCAGAGGAACCGAACCCGCTCATCTCTACACTGCACAACAGGGAATCCTGCCAGCGGAAGGCGTTATGTAACTCTCAGCACCATTCTCAGAGCAGGCTTACTGAGTAGGTAAGAAAGGGTTCATTTAAAAAAGGGGGTTAGGTCCCCCCTCCTAAAAATATAACCAGCCCTAGACCTCTACTACAGAAACATTGGGGGGAAATCCAGTACAAGGTGCCCCTGTTTATCCAGTAACCAGAAGGAGGCTAAAACATCCGGAGGTAATGCCATAGCAGCATAGGGCAAGTGTGTATCTAGGGGAAACATAAAGTACTCGCACCACCCATATTCTCCACCACCCACGTATATCCCCACCACACATATTCTCCACTACCCACGTATATCCCCACCACACATATTCTCCACTACACACGTATATCCCCACCACACATATTCTCCACTACCCATATATATCCCCACCACACATATTCTCCCCTACCTACGTATATCCCCACCACACATATTCTCCACTACCCACGTATATCCCCACCACACATATTCTCCACTACCCACGTATATCCCCACCACACATATTCTCCAATACCCACGTATATCCCCACCACACATATTCTCCAATACCCACGTATATCCCCACCACACATATTCTCCACTACCCACGTATATCCCCACCACACATATTCTCCACTACCCACGTATATCCCCACCACACATATTCTCCACTACCCACGTATATCCCCACCACACATATTCTCCAATACCCACGTATATCCCCACCACACATATTCTCCAATACCCACGTATATCCCCACCACACATATTCTCCACTACCCACGTATATCCCCACCACACATATTCTAGAGATGAGCGCCGGAAATTTTTCGGGTTTTGTGTTTTGGTTTTGGGTTCGGTTCCGCGGCCGTGTTTTGGGTTCGACCGCGTTTTGGCAAAACCTCACCGAATTTTTTTTGTCGGATTCGGGTGTGTTTTGGATTCGGGTGTTTTTTTCAAAAAACCCTAAAAAACAGCTTAAATCATAGAATTTGGGGGTAATTTTGATCCCAAAGTATTATTAACCTCAAAAAACATAATTTACACTCATTTTCAGCCTATTCTGAACACATCACACCTCACAATATTATTTTTAGTCCTAAAATTTGCACCGAGGTCGCTGTGTGAGTAAGATAAGCGACCCTAGTGGCCGACACAAACACCGGGCCCATCTAGGAGTGGCACTGCAGTGTCACGCAGGATGGCCCTTCCAAAAAACCCTCCCCAAACAGCACATGACGCAAAGAAAAAAAGAGGCGCAATGAGGTAGCTGACTGTGTGAGTAAGATTAGCGACCCTAGTGGCCGACACAAACACCGGGCACATCTAGGAGTGGCACTGCAGTGTCACGCAGGATGTCCCTTCCAAAAAACCCTCCCCAAACAGCACATGACGCAAAGAAAAAAAGAGGCGCAATGAGGTAGCTGACTGTGTGAGTAAGATTAGCGACCCTAGTGGCCGACACAAACACCGGGCCCATCTAGGAGTGGCACTGCAGTGTCACGCAGGATGTCCCTTCCAAAAAACCCTCCCCAATCAGCACATGATGCAAAGAAAAAGAAAAGAAAAAAGAGGTGCAAGATGGAATTATCCTTGGGCCCTCCCACCCACCCTTATGTTGTATAAACAAAACAGGACATGCACACTTTAACCAACCCATCATTTCAGTGACAGGGTCTGCCACACGACTGTGACTGATATGACGGGTTGGTTTGGACCCCCCCCAAAAAAGAAGCAATTAATCTCTCCTTGCACAAACTGGCTCTACAGAGGCAAGATGTCCACCTCATCTTCACCCTCCGATATATCACCGTGTACATCCCCCTCCTCACAGATTATCAATTCGTCCCCACTGGAATCCACCATCTCAGCTCCCTGTGTACTTTGTGGAGGCAATTGCTGCTGGTCAATGTCTCCGCGGAGGAATTGATTATAATTCATTTTAATGAACATCATCTTCTCCACATTTTCTGGATGTAACCTCGTACGCCGATTGCTGACAAGGTGAGCGGCGGCACTAAACACTCTTTCGGAGTACACACTTGTGGGAGGGCAACTTAGGTAGAATAAAGCCAGTTTGTGCAAGGGCCTCCAAATTGCCTCTTTTTCCTGCCAGTATAAGTACGGACTGTGTGACGTGCCTACTTGGATGCGGTCACTCATATAATCCTCCACCATTCTATCAATGTTGAGAGAATCATATGCAGTGACAGTAGACGACATGTCCGTAATCGTTGTCAGGTCCTTCAGTCCGGACCAGATGTCAGCATCAGCAGTCGCTCCAGACTGCCCTGCATCACCGCCAGCGGGTGGGCTCGGAATTCTGAGCCTTTTCCTCGCACCCCCAGTTGCGGGAGAATGTGAAGGAGGAGATGTTGACAGGTCGCGTTCCGCTTGACTTGACAATTTTGTCACCAGCAGGTCTTTCAACCCCAGCAGACCTGTGTCTGCCGGAAAGAGAGATCCAAGGTAGGCTTTAAATCTAGGATCGAGCACGGTGGCCAAAATGTAGTGCTCTGATTTCAACAGATTGACCACCCGTGAATCCTTGTTAAGCGAATTAAGGGCTGCATCCACAAGTCCCACATGCCTAGCGGAATCGCTCCGTGTTAGCTCCTTCTTCAATGCCTCCAGCTTCTTCTGCAAAAGCCTGATGAGGGGAATGACCTGACTCAGGCTGGCAGTGTCTGAACTGACTTCACGTGTGGCAAGTTCAAAGGGCATCAGAACCTTGCACAACGTTGAAATCATTCTCCACTGCACTTGAGACAGGTGCATTCCATCTCCTATATCGTGCTCAATTGTATAGGCTTGAATGGCCTTTTGCTGCTCCTCCAACCTCTGAAGCATATAGAGGGTTGAATTCCACCTCGTTACCACTTCTTGCTTCAGATGATGGCAGGGCAGGTTCAGTAGTTTTTGGTGGTGCTCCAGTCTTCTGTACGTGGTGCCTGTACGCCGAAAGTGTCCCGCAATTTTTCTGGCCACCGACAGCATCTATTGCACGCCCCTGTCGTTTTTTAAAAAATTCTGCACCACCAAATTCAAGGTATGTGCAAAACATGGGACGTGCTGGAATTTGCCCATATTTAATGCACACACAATATTGCTGGCGTTGTCCGATGCCACAAATCCACAGGAGAGTCCAATTGGGGTAAGCCATTCCGCGATGATCTTCCTCAGTTGCCGTAAGAGGTTTTCAGCTGTGTGCGTATTCTGGAAAGCGGTGATACAAAGCGTAGCCTGCCTAGGAAAGAGTTGGCGTTTGCGAGATGCTGCTACTGGTGCCGCCGCTGCTGTTCTTGCGGCGGGAGTCCATACATCTACCCAGTGGGCTGTCACAGTCATATAGTCCTGACCCTGCCCTGCTCCACTTGTCCACATGTCCGTGGTTAAGTGGACATTGGGTACAACTGCATTTTTTAGGACACTGGTGAGTCTTTTTCTGACGTCCGTGTACATTCTCGGTATCGCCTGCCTAGAGAAGTGGAACCTAGATGGTATTTGGTAACGGGGGCACACTGCCTCAATAAATTGTCTAGTTCCCTGTGAACTAACGGCGGATACCGGACGCACGTCTAACACCAACATAGTTGTCAAGGACTCAGTTATCCGCTTTGCAGTAGGATGACTGCTGTGATATTTCATCTTCCTCGCAAAGGACTGTTGAACAGTCAATTGCTTACTGGAAGTAGTACAAGTGGGCTTACGACTTCCCCTCTGGGATGACCATCGACTCCCAGCGGCAACAACAGCAGCGCCAGCAGCAGTAGGCGTTACACGCAAGGATGCATCGGAGGAATCCCAGGCAGGAAAGGACTCGTCAGACTTGCCAGTGACATGGCCTGCAGGACTATTGGCATTCCTGGGGAAGGAGGAAATTGACACTGAGGGAGTTGGTGGGGTGGTTTGCGTGAGCTTGGTTACAAGAGGAAGGGATTTACTGGTCAGTGGACTGCTTCCGCTGTCACCCAAAGTTTTTGAACTTGTCACTGACTTATTATGAATGCGCTGCAGGTGACGTATAAGGGAGGATGTTCCGAGGTGGTTAACGTCCTTACCCCTACTTATTACAGCTTGACAAAGGGAACACACGGCTTGACACCTGTTGTCCGCATTTCTGGTGAAATACCTCCACACCGAAGAGCTGATTTTTTTGGTATTTTCACCTGGCATGTCAACGGCCATATTCCTCCCACGGACAACAGGTGTCTCCCCGGGTGCCTGACTTAAACAAACCACCTCACCATCAGAATCCTCCTGGTCAATTTCCTCCCCAGCGCCAGCAACACCCATATCCTCCTCATCCTGGTGTACTTCAACACTGACATCTTCAATCTGACTATCAGGAACTGGACTGCGGGTGCTCCTTCCAGCACTTGCAGGGGGCATGCAAATAGTGGAAGGCGCATGCTCTTCACGTCCAGTGTTGGGAAGGTCAGGCATCGCAAACGACACAATTGGACTCTCCTTGTGGATTTGGGATTTCAAAGAACGCACAGTTCTTTGCGGTGCTTTTGCCAGCTTGAGTCTTTTCAGTTTTCTAGCGAGAGGCTGAGTGCTTCCATCCTCATGTGAAGCTGAACCACTAGCCATGAACATAGGCCAGGGCCTCAGCCGTTCCTTGCCACTCCGTGTGGTAAATGGCATATTGGCAAGTTTACGCTTCTCCTCCGACAATTTTATTTTAGGTTTTGGAGTCCTTTTTTTTCTGATATTTGGTGTTTTGGATTTGACATGCTCTGTACTATGACATTGGGCATCGGCCTTGGCAGACGACGTTGCTGGCATTTCATCGTCTCGGCCATGACTAGTGGCAGCAGCTTCAGCACGAGGTGGAAGTGGATCTTGATCTTTCCCTAATTTTGGAACCTCAACTTTTTTGTTCTCCATATTTTATAGGCAGAACTAAAAGGCACCTCAGGTAAACAATGGAGATGGATGGATTGGATACTAGTATACAATTATGGACGGACTGCCACGGTTAGGTGGTATAAAAAAACCACGGTTAGGTGGTATATATTATAATAATAATACAATTATGGATGGACGGACTGCCTGCCGACTGCCGACACAGAGGTAGCCACAGCCGTGAACTACCGCACTGTACACTGGTTGATAAAGAGATAGTAGTATACTCGTAACAACTAGTATGACACTATGACGACGGTATAAAGAATGCAAAAAAAACCACAGTTAGGTGGTATATATTATAATAATAATACAATTATGGATGGACGGACTGCCTGCCGACTGCCGACACAGAGGTAGCCACAGCCGTGAACTACCGCACTGTACACTGGTTGATAAAGAGATAGTAGTATACTCGTAACAACTAGTATGACACTATGACGACGGTATAAAGAATGCAAAAAAAACCACAGTTAGGTGGTATATATTATAATAATAATACAATTATGGATGGACGGACTGCCTGCCGACTGCCGACACAGAGGTAGCCACAGCCGTGAACTACCGCACTGTACACTGGTTGATAAAGAGATAGTAGTATACTCGTAACAACTAGTATGACACTATGACGACGGTATAAAGAATGCAAAAAAAACCACAGTTAGGTGGTATATATTATAATAATAATACAATTATGGATGGACGGACTGCCTGCCGACTGCCGACACAGAGGTAGCCACAGCCGTGAACTACCGCACTGTACACTGGTTGATAAAGAGATAGTAGTATACTCGTAACAATTAGGATGACACTATGACGGTATAAAGAATGAAAAAAAAACCACGGTTAGGTGGTAGGTATATAATAATAAATAATACAATTCTGGTCGGACGGACTGCCTGCCGTGTGCCGACACAGAGGTAGCCACAGCCGTGAACTACCGCACTGTACACTGGTTGATAAAGAGATAGTAGTATACTCGTAACAATTAGGATGACACTATGACGGTATAAAGAATGAAAAAAAAACCACGGTTAGGTGGTAGGTATATAATAATAAATAATACAATTCTGGTCGGACGGACTGCCTGCCGTGTGCCGACACAGAGGTAGCCACAGCCGTGAACTACCGCACTGTACACTGGTTGATAAAGAGATAGTAGTATACTCGTAACAATTAGGATGACACTATGACGGTATAAAGAATGAAAAAAAAACCACGGTTAGGTGGTAGGTATATAATAATAAATAATACAATTCTGGTCGGACGGACTGCCTGCCGTGTGCCGACACAGAGGTAGCCACAGCCGTGAACTACCGCACTGTACACTGGTTGATAAAGAGATAGTAGTATACTCGTAACAATTAGGATGACACTATGACGGTATAAAGAATGAAAAAAAAACCACGGTTAGGTGGTAGGTATATAATAATAAATAATACAATTCTGGTCGGACGGACTGCCTGCCGTGTGCCGACACAGAGGTAGCCACAGCCGTGAACTACCGCACTGTACACTGGTTGATAAAGAGATAGTACTATACTCGTAACAATTAGGATGACACTATGACGGTATAAAGAATGAAAAAAAAACCACGGTTAGGTGGTAGGTATATAATAATAAATAATACAATTCTGGTCGGACGGACTGCCTGCCGTGTGCCGACACAGAGGTAGCCACAGCCGTGAACTACCGCACTGTACACTGGTTGATAAAGAGATAGTAGTATACTCGTAACAATTAGGATGACACTATGACGGTATAAAGAATGAAAAAAAAACCACGGTTAGGTGGTAGGTATATAATAATAAATAATACAATTCTGGTCGGACGGACTGCCTGCCGTGTGCCGACACAGAGGTAGCCACAGCCGTGAACTACCGCACTGTACACTGGTTGATAAAGAGATAGTAGTATACTCGTAACAATTAGGATGACACTATGACGGTATAAAGAATGAAAAAAAAACCACGGTTAGGTGGTAGGTATATAATAATAAATAATACAATTCTGGTCGGACGGACTGCCTGCCGTGTGCCGACACAGAGGTAGCCACAGCCGTGAACTACCGCACTGTACACTGGTTGATAAAGAGATAGTAGTATACTCGTAACAATTAGGATGACACTATGACGGTATAAAGAATGAAAAAAAAACCACGGTTAGGTGGTAGGTATATAATAATAAATAATACAATTCTGGTCGGACGGACTGCCTGCCGTGTGCCGACACAGAGGTAGCCACAGCCGTGAACTACCGCACTGTACTGTGTCTGCTGCTAATATAGACTGGTTGATATTTAAAGAGATATTAGTAGTATACAACAATACTATACTGGTGGTCAGGCACTGGTCACCACTCCTGCAGCAAAAGTGTGCACTGTTAATTAATATAATTGTACTCCTGGCTCCTGCTAACAACCTGCAGTGCTCCCCAGTCTCCCCCACAATTAATTATAAGCTTTTAATTTATACATTGATGACTGTGCAGCACACTGGGCTGAGCTGAGTGCACACAGACTGAGTCACACTGTGTGACTGACTGTGCTGTGTATCGTTTTTTTTTTCAGGCAGAGAACGGATATAGCAGAGAGAAGTGAACGGATATATTATATTAAATAAAAGTTAACTAGCAACTGCACTGGTCACTGACTGTGGTAAACTAACTCTGTCTGCGACTCTGCACAATCTCTCTCTCTCTATCTAATCTATCTCTATTCTAATGGAGAGGACGCCAGACACGTCCTCTCCCTATCAATCTCAATGCACGAGTGAAAATGGCGGCGACGCGCGGCTCCTTATATAGAATCCGAGTCTCGCGATAGAATCCGAGCCTCGCGAGAATCCGACAGCGTCATGATGACGTTCGGGCGCGCTCGGGTTAACCGAGCAAGGCGGGAAGATCCGAGTCGCTCGGACCCGTGAAAAAAAACATGAAGTTCGGGCGGGTTCGGATTCCGAGGAACCGAACCCGCTCATCTCTAACATATTCTCCACTACCCACGTATATCCCCACCACACATATTCTCCACTACCCACGTATATCCCCACCACACATATTCTCCACTACCCACGTATATCCCCACCACACATAAAATACAAACATATCTATATGTACCCCATACTGCCTCTCTGTGCCTCTATCTGTACCTCATACTGCCTCTCTGTGCCTCTACCTGTACCCCATACTGCCTCTCTGTGCCTCTATCTGTACCCCATACTGCCTCTCTGTGCCTCTGCCTTTACCCCACATTGCCACTCTGTGCCTCCGCCTGTACCCCACACTGCCTCTATGTGCCTCTACCTGTACCCCATACTGCCTCTCTGTGCCTCTACCTGTACTACTTTATTCCTTTCTTTGCCTCTTCCTGTACCCCATACTGCCTCTCTGTGCCTCTACCTGTACTCCATAATGCCTCTCTGTTCCTCTACCTGTACCCCATACTGCCTCTCTGTGCCTCTACCTGTATTCCATAATGCCTCTCTGTACCTCAACCTGTACCCCATACTGCCTCTCTGTGATTCTACCTTTACCCCATGCTGCCTTTCTGCGGGTCTAACTGTACCCCACACTACCTCTATGTGCCTTTACCTTTACCCCACACTGCCTCTCTGTGTGCCTCTACCTGTACCCCATACTGCCTCTCTGTGTGCCTCTACCTGTACCCCATACTGCCTCTCTTTGCCTCTACCTGTACCCCATACTGCCTCTTTATGCGTTGTCAAAGTCAGAAAAATGTCTCTATGCACGTTGCCATATTTGCACCGCACACTGGTCCGCGCTGCGCATGCGTACGCTCTCCCGTGAAGGCGCATACCCGCGATAGCGTGCACTCGCAGGCGCGGTATGCGTATTTACGGTAGAGTTTATGTAGTCGTAGCGTGCGACTCATTCGTTACAAATGTTCACAATTAATGTAGTTTGTAGATCATGGTCACCTTGATAGATTCTGAAAGTCTGGTTAAAATAGAAGGTCCCTGTTTAAAGGAATCCCTCTTTGTATTGTACGAAGGGTCTGACAGGAATCATACAGCAGTGTTTGGTACCCATCGGAAGAGTATTTAATTAGTAATATTCCGGTGTTGGTTTGGAGCGTATTAATCGCTCGTGCGAATAGTTATGGACATAAGAAGTTTATGTCCATTTCTATTATTTACACATACTCAGGTATGCGGCGGGAAACCCAGTTTCCCACCCACCTGAGCTGTTGGAAATCGTCACAGCCCACCTGTATGAATCACCCTATGACCTTTTGTTATGATGCAGGGCCGAATTCCTTCGGCCAATGGACAATGGGATTGTAGGACCAGGAGATTGCATTGTGTGTGGGGCATAAATAGGCAGGCCGACCACATCCAGCTCTCACTCTCTCATCAACGGTTATCTGCTGATAGCCGGGAGCTGGATATCGAGGCGCAGGCGATCATACCCTTTGTGCGTAAGTTTCTCTCCGTAATCATTGTCTTTCTGTGAGCCAATTTCTCTCATCTCTCTCTCTCTCTCTCTCTCTCTCCCTGTTCTGTTCTCTCATATCTCCCCTAGACTAGGCTAGTATTGTATTGTATTAGATAGTATTGTATTGTATTGCATTTAGGTCAGTGTAGTATTGTCCTTTTGTATTTATTGTTTAGTTCTGTGGTTAGGAAGTCTCTGTTATATTGTAGTGTATCATTTGTACTGTTATCCCCTTTTACAAATATATTAGATACTAGGTGCTTCATCGCGCCCTACGGGCGCTCTTCACACCGTCGCAAGGGGCTACGCCCCCTTAACCCTTGCATGCCTTTCTGGGGTTTAATATTTGTATTATATGTAGTATTACCTGCATTCCTTTGTTAGTGGTTAAATATTGCACAATGAAAGGGCGTGCGATGGTGAAGGAGGCGCAGCCCCTTGCGACGGCGTGAACAGCACCTGCAGACCACAATGTACAGAATGTAGCGGGTGCGGGGGGTACTGCGGATGGTGTCTGTAGATGCTGCGGATGGAGGGGGGGTGGAAGTGGGGGTGGGGCCCGGATGGGGAAGGGTTGGGAGGTGCTGCGGGTGGGGGAGGGGCAGAGGAGTGGGGGATGCAGATGGGGGAGGGGTCCGGAGGCACTGCAGGTGGGGGAGGGGCAGGGGTGCCATGGGTGGGGGAGGGGCAGGTGTGGGGATGTTGCAGATGGGTGAAGGGTTCCGGAGGTGCTGTGGGATGGGAAGGGGCGGGAGTGCCACTGGTGGGGTAGGGGTCCGTAGGCGCCATGGGTAGGGGAGGGGCAGGTACGGGTGTTGCGGCAGATGGGGAAGGAGGTCCGGAGGTGCTGCAGGTGGTGGTGGGGCAGGTGCGGGGGTGCCATTGGTGGGGGAGGGGTGGGTGAGGGGGGGACCGCGGATGGAGGAGGGTGTCTGCAGATGCTGTGGGTGGAGGGGGGCAGGTGTGGGGGAGACATATAAGGGGGGTGAATGGTGGAGGGGGCCTGGAGGTGCTGTGGGTGGTGAAGGGGCGGAGGAGTGGGAGCCGCGGGTGGTGTAGGGGGTCTGGAGGCACAGCATGTGGGGGAGGGGTGGAGTGCCGCATGTGGTGGAGGGGAAGGTGCGGAGGTGTGGTGCATTGGGGAGAGGTCTGGAGGTGCTGCGGGTACTGTACCTGCCAAAAAGGTAGTTGGAGGGTATGCAGTAACAGGGCCAGGACAGGGGTGACAGGGTCAGAACAGGGTTGACTGGGCCAGGACAGGGGTGACAGGGTCAGAACAGGGGTGACAGGGTCAGAACAGGGGTGACGGGGCCAGGACAGGGGTGACGGGGCCAGGACATGGGCGACGGGGCCAGGACAGAAATGACAGGGACAGGATAGGGGTGACAGGGTCAGTGTAGGGGCGGCAGGACCAGGACAGGGGTGTCAGGGCCAGTATAGGGTTGACAGGGCAAGCACAGGGGTGACAGGGCCAGGATAGGGGTAGCAGGGCCAGCATAAGGGTGACAGGGCCAGGATAAGGGTGAAAGGGCCAGGATAAGGGTGAAAGGGCCAGGATAAGGGTGGCAGGTCAAGGCCAGGGATTACAGGGACATGACAGAACACAGGGCACGGGAGAGATTGGTATTAGGGACAGAACAGTGGTGACAGACAGATGTGTCTTACCGGAGTCACTGCTGCTGGCTGTTGCTGTTCCACTCCAACCTGTTGGCATCTGCTGCTGGTGGAGACTTGGCATGGCTGACTCTCTCAGGCTGGAGTCCTGCTTCCTCTGCCCGTCCGCATCACTCCCCCCCTCCTCAGTCACACACCGCAGACCTCGCGCAGCTGCCGGGCACTGTGGTAAGGTGAGACTGGGAGTGACTGGTTAGCCCCCAGGAGATGCTGCGGCTGGAGGGAGGAGGGGGTCATAGCATGCACGTGGCGCGGACCTCACGGCTGCTGGGCACTATGGTAAGGGGAGACTGGGAGTGACTGGTTAGCTCCCAGGAGACGCTGCTGATGCTGGAGGGAGGAGGGGGTCAGAGCCTGCAAGCAGCGCGGACTTCTGCAGCGCTACCCGCCGGCTAAAGTGTGTGAAGGAGCTGGGCGCAACTCACTGCGGGTGGCAGCGCTGCAGCTAGCGGTGGGGTCGCAGGGGCTGGAGATAACAGAGGCAGTACGGAAAGTGCACAGCGGCTGGTGACCCACAAAACTACAGCTAAGAAGCGTGGAGTGTGCCAGAATGTGACGCTCCTCCCCGCCAGAGAGACCCTGCTGAGTATGCTGATGTGGGGGTCAAGTATGGCATACCCCCTCACACACCCCCATACCTCCCAAATGTCCCAATTTTCGCGGGACAGTCCCATTTTTTGGGGTCTGTCCCGCTGTCCCACCCGCGGGTCGCAGTGTCCTGCGGTGGGAGGGGGGGGGGCAATTGGAAAGCTCCTGTACTCGCTGTTCTGCTTAGCAGAGCAGCGGTGAATAGTGGAGACAGAGGGAGAGGGGGCATCAGGGGGTACGGATTAAGGGGGGGTTCCAGCAGCAGAGCCGGATTAAGGGGGGGGGGGGGGCAGGGGATACGTACCGTTGGCCCCACAGTTTTAGGGGGCCCCCCGGCTGGAGTAGCTCTGTCCCAGCTCAGAAGCCCCCCCGTCCTGCCAGCAACAGCGGCAGCATTGTGCTACAGTCAGCACACGCTGCTGCGTGTAGGCAGGTCTGAGGTGTTGCAGGGAGGCAGCAGTCTCCCTGCTTTCTTCTGCCTGTGCGGGTGTGTAGGGGGAGCGACCACGTCCTCTGGATTTACCCCTAGCTGAGGGGCCAAAATACCATAAAAAAAACAAAAACGGAATTTGCATAATGGGGCGTGGCCTCGCGGCCCGCGATTAGGCCACGCCCCCAACCCCACAGCAGGCACAGCAATGAGATAGGGCTCCCCTGTCTCAAGTACCCTGTGCCCCCCGGACTCATAATCAGCCCCTGGGGGCATGCCAGCAGCTCACAGAGCGCTGGGCATGCCCCCTCACTGACGAAAACGGGGGCCCTCCCGCGAAGCCACGCCCCCTTTTCGCCGTGTGTGTGTGTGTGTGTGTGTGAGTGTGTGTGTGTGTTTGTGTGTGTGTGTGAGTGTATATATAGTGTTTGTGTGTGTGTGTGTGTGTGTGTGTGTGAAAGCTGGGAGGTATGCACCCTGCCTGTGCCATGTCCATACTATCTGCTTCTGCAGCTGCTCCTAGTGTCCTATAGATTTGGCCAGATCTGTGACTCATTTGACTAACTCCGCCCACTGTTGTGACTCCGCCCAGCGTTAGCAAATGAATCACAAGATCACAGAATAGGGCTATTATATAGGAGATAATACAGTTAATAGGCTTTGGAACCTAAACCAGTATCTGTGTATTTTCTATAGTGTTAAGTGTTCACTTGAGCGTCGGTGACGCTCAAGCAGCTTTGTAGTTAGACAGGTTACACAAGGTTGCACTTACACCCTGTATTCACATTAAGGTATTCAGTGTATTTCATTGTTAAAAGGTTTAGACATAAAGGTATAGCGTTGTGAGCGTCTGCGCCGCTGGTGATCTCCTCGTGGTCTCGAGCGTCTGCTACGCCATAGCGAATCATTACGTTAGTCAAAAGCCATTTTAACGTGCTGTCCTGTGATCGCTGGGCCGTGAGCGAACGTGACGCTTGAGCGTCTCGCCTACGGCTGAGCGATCGTTACGCAACCAGCGTACCCGTACGGTACTTCTTAAGTAAACAGCGTACAGTGTTCTTAGACTTCATAAAGGGTTGTTTATACGACAAAGGAATTTAGAATTGTCAATGTCTACCTGTACCCCATACTGCCTCTCTGTGCCTCTACCTTTACTCCACATTGCCACTCTGTGCCTCCGCCTGTACCCCACACTGCCACTATGTGCCTCTAACTGCACCCCAAACTGCCTCTGTGTGTCTCTTTCTGTACCCCATACTGCCTCTCTGTGCATCTACCTGTACCCCTTACTTCCTCTCAGTGCCTCTACCTGTACCTCATACGGCCTCTCTGTGCCTCCATCTGTACCCCATACTGCCTCTCTGTTCCTCTACCTGTAACCCACACTGCCTCTCTGTGCATCTACCTGTATTCCATAATGCCTCTCTGTACCTCAACCTGTACCCCATACTGCCTCTCTGTGATTCTACTTTTACCCCATACTGCCTCTCTGTGCATCTTACTGTACAGCATACTGCCTTTCTGTGCCTCTACCTGTATCCCATACTGCCTATCTGTGCCTCAACCTGTACCCCATACTGCCTCTCTGTGCATCTACCTGTACCTCATACTGCCTCTCTGTGCATCTAACTGTACACCATACTGCCTCTCTGTGCAGCTACCTGTACCCCATACTGCCTCTCTGTGCCTGTGCCTTTACCCCACATTGACACTCTGTGCCTCCGCCTGTACCCCACACTGCCTCTATGTGCCTCTACCTGTACCCCATACTGCCTCTCTGTGCCTCCATCTGTACCCCATATTGCCTCTCTGTGCCTCTACCTGGACCCTATACTGCCTCTGTGTGTCTCTACCGTACCCCATACTGCCTCTCTGTTCCTCTACCTGTACCCCATACTGCCTCTCTGTGCCTCTACCTGTATTCCATAATGCCTCTCTGTACCTCAACCTGTACCCCATACTGCCTCTCTGTGATTCTACTTTTACCCCATACTGCCTCTCTGTGCATCTACCTGTACCTCATACTGCCTCTCTGTGCATCTAACTGTACCCCACACTGCCTCTCTGTGCATCTACCTGTACCCCATACTGCCTCTCTGTGCCTCTGCCTTTACCCCACATTGCCACTCTGTGCCTCCGCCTGTACCCCACACTGCCTCTATGTGCCTCTACCTGTACCCCATACTGCCTCTCTGTGCCTCCATCTGTACCCCATACTGCCTCTCTGTGCCTCTACCTGGACCCCATACTGCCTCTGTGTGTCTCTACCAGTACCCCATGCTGCCTCTCTGTGTCCCTACCTTTACTCCATACTTCCTTTCTGTGCCTCTTCCTGTACCCCATACTGCTTCTCTGTGCCTCTACCTGTACCCCACACTGCCTCTTTGTGCCTCTACCAGTACCCCATGCTGCCTCTCTGTGTCCCTACCTTTACTCCATACTTCCTTTCTGTGCCTCTTCCTGTACCCCATATTGTCTCTCTGTGCCTCTAACTGTACCCCATACTGCCTCTTTGTGCCTCTACCTGTACCCCATACTGCCTCTCTATGCCTCTACCTGTACCCCATACTGCCTCTCTGTGCCTCTACCTGTACCCCATATTGTCTCTCTGTGCCTCTAACTGTACCCCATACTGCCTCTCTGTGCCTCTACCTGTACCCCATACTGCTTCTCTGTGCCTCTACCTGTACCCCATACTGCCTCTCTGTGTCTCTACCTGTACCCCATACTGTCTCTCTGTTCCTCTACCTGTAGCCCATACTGCCTCTCTATACATCTACCTGTACCCCATACTGCCTCTCTGTGCCTCTACCTGTACCCCATACTGTCTCTCTGTGACTCTACCTGTACCCCATACTGCCTCTCTGTGCATCTACCTGTACCCCATACTGTCTTTCTGTGTCTCTACCTGTATCCCACACTGCCTCTCTGTTCCTCTACCTGTACCCCATACTGCCTCTCTATACATCTACCTGGGCCCCATACTGCCTCTCTTTGCCTCTACCTGTACCCCATACTGCCTCTCTGTTCCTCTACCTGTATCCCATACTGCCTCTCTGTGTCTCTACCTGTGCCCCATACTGCCTCTCTTTGCCTCTTACTGTACCCCATACTGCCTCTCTGTGCATCTACCTGTACCCCATACTGTCTCTCTGTGTCTCTACCTGTGCCCCATACTGCCTCTCTTTGCCTCTTACTGTACCCCATACTGCCTCTCTGTGCATCTACCTGTACCCCATACTGTCTCTCTGTGCATCTACCTGTGCCCCATACTGCCTTTCTTTGCCTCTACCTGTACCCCATACTGCCTCTCTGTGCATCTACCTGTACTCCATACTGTCTCTCTGTGACTCTACCTGTACCCTATACTGCCTCTCTGTGCATCTACCTGTACCCCATACTATCTCTTTGTGCATCTACCTGTACCCCATACTGTCTCTCTGTGCCTCTACCTGTACCCCATACTGTCTCTCTGTGACTCTACCTGTAATCCATACTGTCTCTCTGTGCATCTACCTGTACCCCATACTGTCTCTCTGTGCATCTACCTGTACCCCATACTGTCTCTCTGTGTGCCTCTACCTGTACCCCATACTGCCTCTCTGTGCATCTACCTGTACCCCAAACTGTCTCTCTGTGACTCTACCTGTACACCATACTGCCTCTCTGTGCATCTACCTGTACCCCATACTGTCTCTCTGTGCCTCTACCTATACCCCATACTGTCTCTCTGTGACTCTACCTGTAACCCATACTGCCTCTCTGTGCCTCTATCTGTACCCCATACTGTCTCTCTGTGACTCTACCTGTACCCCATACTGTCTCTCTGTGCCTCTACCTGTACCCCATACTGTCTCTCTGTGACTCTACCTGTACCCCATACTGCCTCTCTGTGACTCTACCTGCACCCCATACTGTCTCTCTGTGACTCTACCTGTACCCCATACTGCCTCTCTGTGCATCTACCTGTACCCCATGCTGCCTCTCTGTGCATCTACCTGTACCCCATACTGCCTCTCTGTGCATCTACCTGTACCCCATACTGCCTCTCTGTGACTCTACCTGTACCCAATACTGCCTCTCTGTGCATCTACCTGTACCCCATACTGTCTCTCTGTGTCTCTACCTGTATCCCATACTGCCTCTCTGTGACTCTACCTGTACCCCATACTGTCTCTCTGTGACTCTACCTGTACCCCATACTGTCTCTCTGTGACTCTACCTGTACCCCATACTGTCTCTCTGTGACTCTTCCTGTACCCCATACTGTCTCTCTGTTCCTCTACCTGTACCCCATACTGCCTCTCTGTGCATCTACCTGTTCCCCATACTGCCTCTCTGTGCATCTACCTGTACCCCATACTGTCTCTCTGTGCATCTACCTGTACCCCATACTGTCTCTCTGTGACTCTACCTGTACCCCATACTGTCTCTCTTTGCCTCTACCTGTACCCCATATTGCCTCTCTGTGCATCTACCTGTACCCCATACTGCCTCTCTGTGCATCTACCTGTACCCCATACTGTCTCTCTGTGACTCTACCTGTACCCCATACTGTCTCTCTTTGCCTCTACCTGTACCCCATACTGCCTCTCTGTGCATCTACCTGTACCCCATACTGCCTCTCTGTGCATCTACCTGTACCCCATACTGCCTCTCTATACATCTACCTGTACCCCATACTGCCTCTCTGTTCCTCTACCTGTATCCCATACTGTCTCTCTGTTCCTCTACCTGTACCCCATACTGTCTCTCTGTGACTCTACCTGTACCCCATACTGCCTCTCTGTACATCTACCTGTACCCCATACTGTCTCTCTGTGACTCTACCTGTACCCCATACTGTCTCTCTTTGCCTCTACCTGTACCCCATACTGCCTCTCTGTGCATCTACCTGTACCCCATACTGCCTCTCTGTGCATCTACCTGTACCCCATACTGTCTCTCTGTGACTCTACCTGTACCCCATACTGTCTCTCTTTGCCTCTACCTGTACCCCATACTGCCTCTCTGTGCATCTACCTGTACCCCATACTGCCTCTCTGTGCATCTACCTGTACCCCATACTGCCTCTCTATACATCTACCTGTACCCCATACTGCCTCTCTGTTCCTCTACCTGTATCCCATACTGTCTCTCTGTTCCTCTACCTGTACCCCATACTGTCTCTCTGTGACTCTACCTGTACCCCATACTGCCTCTCTGTACATCTACCTGTACCCCATACTGCCTCTCTGTGACTCTACCTGTACCCCATACTTTCTCTCTATTCCTCTACCTGTACCCCATACTGCCTCTCTACACATCTACCTGTACCCAATACTGTCTCTCTGTGACTCTACCTGTACCCCATACTGCCTCTCTGTGCATCTACCTGTACCCCATACTGCCTCTCTGTGCCTCTACCTGTACCCCATGCTACCTCTCTGTGCATCTATCTGTACCCCATACTGCCTCTCTGTGCCTCTACATGTACCCCATACTACCTCTCTGTGCATCTACCTGTACCCCATACTGCCTCTCTGTGTCTCTACCTGTACCCCATACTGTCTCTCTGTGCCTCTACCTGTATCCCATACTGTCTCTCTGTGTCTCTACCTGTACCCCCATACTGTCTCTCTGTGACTCTACCTGTACCCCATACTGCCTCTCTGTGCATCTACCTGTACCCCATACTATCTCTCTGTGCATCTACCTGTACCCCATACTGTCTCTCTGTGCCTCTACCTGTACCCCATACTGTCTCTCTGTGACTCTACCTGTAATCCATACTGTCTCTCTGTGCATCTACCTGTACCCCATACTGTCTCTCTGTGCATCTACCTGTACCCCATACTGTCTCTCTGTGTGCCTCTACCTGTACCCCATACTGCCTCTCTGTGCATCTACCTGTACCCCATACTGTCTCTCTGTGACTCTACCTGTACCCCATACTGCCTCTCTGTGCATCTACCTGTACCCCATACTGTCTCTCTGTGCCTCTACCTATATCCCATACTGTCTCTCTGTGACTCTACCTGTACCCCATACTGTCTCTCTGTGACTCTACCTGTACCCCATACTGTCTCTCTGTGACTCTTCCTGTACCCCATACTGTCTCTCTGTTCCTCTACCTGTACCCCATACTGCCTCTCTGTGCATCTACCTGTTCCCCATACTGCCTCTCTGTGCATCTACCTGTACCCCATACTGTCTCTCTGTGCATCTACCTGTACCCCATACTGTCTCTCTGTGACTCTACCTGTACCCCATACTGTCTCTCTTTGCCTCTACCTGTACCCCATATTGCCTCTCTGTGCATCTACCTGTACCCCATACTGCCTCTCTGTGCATCTACCTGTACCCCATACTGTCTCTCTGTGACTCTACCTGTACCCCATACTGTCTCTCTTTGCCTCTACCTGTACCCCATACTGCCTCTCTGTGCATCTACCTGTACCCCATACTGCCTCTCTGTGCATCTACCTGTACCCCATACTGCCTCTCTATACATCTACCTGTACCCCATACTGCCTCTCTGTTCCTCTACCTGTATCCCATACTGTCTCTCTGTTCCTCTACCTGTACCCCATACTGTCTCTCTGTGACTCTACCTGTACCCCATACTGCCTCTCTGTACATCTACCTGTACCCCATACTGTCTCTCTGTGACTCTACCTGTACCCCATACTGTCTCTCTTTGCCTCTACCTGTACCCCATACTGCCTCTCTGTGCATCTACCTGTACCCCATACTGCCTCTCTGTGCATCTACCTGTACCCCATACTGTCTCTCTGTGACTCTACCTGTACCCCATACTGTCTCTCTTTGCCTCTACCTGTACCCCATACTGCCTCTCTGTGCATCTACCTGTACCCCATACTGCCTCTCTGTGCATCTACCTGTACCCCATACTGCCTCTCTATACATCTACCTGTACCCCATACTGCCTCTCTGTTCCTCTACCTGTATCCCATACTGTCTCTCTGTTCCTCTACCTGTACCCCATACTGTCTCTCTGTGACTCTACCTGTACCCCATACTGCCTCTCTGTACATCTACCTGTACCCCATACTGCCTCTCTGTGACTCTACCTGTACCCCATACTTTCTCTCTATTCCTCTACCTGTACCCCATACTGCCTCTCTACACATCTACCTGTACCCAATACTGTCTCTCTGTGACTCTACCTGTACCCCATACTGCCTCTCTGTGCATCTACCTGTACCCCATACTGCCTCTCTGTGCCTCTACCTGTACCCCATGCTACCTCTCTGTGCATCTATCTGTACCCCATACTGCCTCTCTGTGCCTCTACATGTACCCCATACTACCTCTCTGTGCATCTACCTGTACCCCATACTGCCTCTCTGTGTCTCTACCTGTACCCCATACTGTCTCTCTGTGCCTCTACCTGTATCCCATACTGTCTCTCTGTGTCTCTACCTGTACCCCCATACTGTCTCTCTGTGACTCTACCTGTACCCCATACTGCCTCTCTGTGCATCTACCTGTACCCCATACTATCTCTCTGTGCATCTACCTGTACCCCATACTGTCTCTCTGTGCCTCTACCTGTACCCCATACTGTCTCTCTGTGACTCTACCTGTAATCCATACTGTCTCTCTGTGCATCTACCTGTACCCCATACTGTCTCTCTGTGCATCTACCTGTACCCCATACTGTCTCTCTGTGTGCCTCTACCTGTACCCCATACTGCCTCTCTGTGCATCTACCTGTACCCCATACTGTCTCTCTGTGACTCTACCTGTACCCCATACTGCCTCTCTGTGCATCTACCTGTACCCCATACTGTCTCTCTGTGCCTCTACCTATATCCCATACTGTCTCTCTGTGACTCTACCTGTAACCCATACTGCCTCTTTGTGCCTCTATCTGTACCCCATACTGTCTCTCTGTGACTCTACCTGTACCCCATACTGTCTCTCTGTGCCTCTACCTGTACCCCATACTGTCTCTCTGTGACTCTACCTGTACCCCATACTGCCTCTCTGTGACTCTACCTGTACCCCATACTGTCTCTCTGTGACTCTACCTGTACCCCATACTGCCTCTCTGTGCATCTACCTGTACCCCATGCTGCCTCTCTGTGCATCTACCTGTACCCCATACTGCCTCTCTGTGCATCTACCTGTACCCCATACTGCCTCTCTGTGACTCTACCTGTACCCAATACTGCCTCTCTGTGCATCTACCTGTACCCCATACTGTCTCTCTGTGTCTCTACCTGTATCCCATACTGCCTCTCTGTGACTCTACCTGTACCCCATACTGTCTCTCTGTGACTCTACCTGTACCCCATACTGTCTCTCTGTGACTCTACCTGTACCCCATACTGTCTCTCTGTGACTCTTCCTGTACCCCATACTGTCTCTCTGTTCCTCTACCTGTACCCCATACTGCCTCTCTGTGCATCTATCTGTACCCCATACTGCCTCTCTGTGCATCTACCTGTACCCCATACTGTCTCTCTGTGCATCTACCTGTACCCCATACTGCCTCTCTGTTCATCTACCTGTACCCCATACTGTCTCTCTGTGACTCTACCTGTACCCCATACTGTCTCTCTTTGCCTCTACCTGTACCCCATACTGTCTCTCTGTTCCTCTACCTGTACCCCATACTGTCTCTCTGTGACTCTACCTGTACCCCATACTGTCTCTCTGTTCCTCTACCTGTACCCCATACTGCCTCTCTGTGCATCTACCTGTACCCCATACTGCCTCTCTATGCATCTACCTGTACCCCATACTGTCTCTCTGTGTCTCTACCTGTATCCCATACTGCCTCTCTGTGACTCTACCTGTACCCCATACTGTCTCTCTGTGACTCTTCCTGTACCCCATACTGCCTCTCTGTGCATCTACCTGTACCCCATACTGTCTCTCTGTGCATCTACCTGTACCCCATACTGTCTCTCTGTGACTCTACCTGTACCCCATACTGTCTCTCTTTGCCTCTACCTGTACCCCATACTGTCTCTCTGTGCCTCTACCTGTATCCCATACTGCCTCTCTATACATCTACCTGTACCCCATACTGCCTCTCTATTCCTCTACCTGTATCCCATACTGTCTCTCTGTTCCTCTACCTGTACCCCATACTGTCTCTCTGTGACTCTACCTGTACCCCATACTGCCTCTCTGTACATCTACCTGTACCCCATACTGCCTCTCTGTGACTCTACCTGTACCCCATACTTTCTCTCTATTCCTCTACCTGTACCCCATACTGCCTCTCTATACATCTACCTGTACCCAATACTGTCTCTCTGTGACTCTACCTGTACCCCATACTGCCTCTCTGTGCATCTACCTGTACCCCATGCTACCTCTCTGTGCATCTATCTGTACCCCATACTGCCTCTCTGTGCCTCTACATGTACCCCATACTACCTCTCTGTGCATCTACCTGTACCCCATACTGCCTCTCTGTGTCTCTACCTGTACCCCATACTGTCTCTCTGTGCCTCTACCTGTATCCCATACTGCCTCTCTGTGCCTCTACCTGTACCCCATACTACCTCTCTGTGCATCTACCTGTACCCCATACTGCCTCTCTGTATCTCTACCTGTACCCCATACTGTCTCTCTGTGCCTCTACCTGTATCCCATACTGTCTCTCTGTGTCTCTACCTGTACCCCCATACTGCCTCTCTGTGCATCTACCTGTACCCCATACTGCCTCTCTGTGCCTCTACCTGTACTCCATACTGTCTCTCTGTGACTCTACCTGTACATCATACTTCCTCTCTGTGTCTCTGCCTGTACCTAATTCTGCCTCTCTGTGACTTTACCTGTACCCCATACTGTCTCTCTGTGCATCTACCTGTACCCCATACTGCCTCTCTGTTCATCTACCTGTACCCCATACTGTCTCTCTGTGACTCTACCTGTACCCCATACTGTCTCTCTTTGCCTCTACCTGTACCCCATACTGTCTCTCTGTTCCTCTACCTGTACCCCATACTGTCTCTCTGTGACTCTACCTGTACCCCATACTGTCTCTCTGTTCCTCTACCTGTACCCCATACTGCCTCTCTGTGCATCTACCTGTACCCCATACTGCCTCTCTATGCATCTACCTGTACCCCATACTGTCTCTCTGTGTCTCTACCTGTATCCCATACTGCCTCTCTGTGACTCTACCTGTACCCCATACTGTCTCTCTGTGACTCTTCCTGTACCCCATACTGCCTCTCTGTGCATCTACCTGTACCCCATACTGTCTCTCTGTGCATCTACCTGTACCCCATACTGTCTCTCTGTGACTCTACCTGTACCCCATACTGTCTCTCTTTGCCTCTACCTGTATCCCATACTGCCTCTCTATTCCTCTACCTGTATCCCATACTGTCTCTCTGTTCCTCTACCTGTACCCCATACTGTCTCTCTGTGACTCTACCTGTACCCCATACTGCCTCTCTGTACATCTACCTGTACCCCATACTGCCTCTCTGTGACTCTACCTGTACCCCATACTTTCTCTCTATTCCTCTACCTGTACCCCATACTGCCTATCTATACATCTACCTGTACCCAATACTGTCTCTCTGTGACTCTACCTGTACCCCATACTGCCTCTCTGTGCATCTACCTGTACCCCATACTGCCTCTCTGTGCCTCTACCTGTACCCCATGCTACCTCTCTGTGCATCTATCTGTACCCCATACTGCCTCTCTGTGCCTCTACATGTACCCCATACTACCTCTCTGTGCATCTACCTGTACCCCATACTGCCTCTCTGTGTCTCTACCTGTACCCCATACTGTCTCTCTGTGCCTCTACCTGTATCCCATACTGCCTCTCTGTGCCTCTACCTGTACCCCATACTACCTCTCTGTGCATCTACCTGTACCCCATACTGCCTCTCTGTGCATCTACCTGTACCCCATACTGTCTCTCTGTGACTCTACCTGTACCCCATACTGTCTCTCTTTGCCTCTACCTGTACCCCATACTGCCTCTCTGTGCATCTACCTGTACCCCATACTGCCTCTCTGTGCATCTACCTGTACCCCATACTGCCTCTCTATACAACTACCTGTACCCCATACTGCCTCTCTGTTCCTCTACCTGTATCCCATACTGTCTCTCTGTTCCTCTACCTGTACCCCATACTGTCTCTCTGTGACTCTACCTGTACCCCATACTGCCTCTCTGTACATCTACCTGTACCCCATACTGCCTCTCTGTGACTCTACCTGTACCCCATACTTTCTCTCTATTCCTCTACCTGTACCCCATACTGCCTCTCTACACATCTACCTGTACCCAATACTGTCTCTCTGTGACTCTACCTGTACCCCATACTGCCTCTCTGTGCATCTACCTGTACCCCATACTGCCTCTCTGTGCCTCTACCTGTACCCCATGCTACCTCTCTGTGCATCTATCTGTACCCCATACTGCCTCTCTGTGCCTCTACATGTACCCCATACTACCTCTCTGTGCATCTACCTGTACCCCATACTGCCTCTCTGTGTCTCTACCTGTACCCCATACTGTCTCTCTGTGCCTCTACCTGTATCCCATACTGTCTCTCTGTGTCTCTACCTGTACCCCCATACTGTCTCTCTGTGACTCTACCTGTACCCCATACTGCCTCTCTGTGCATCTACCTGTACCCCATACTATCTCTCTGTGCATCTACCTGTACCCCATACTGTCTCTCTGTGCCTCTACCTGTACCCCATACTGTCTCTCTGTGACTCTACCTGTAATCCATACTGTCTCTCTGTGCATCTACCTGTACCCCATACTGTCTCTCTGTGCATCTACCTGTACCCCATACTGTCTCTCTGTGTGCCTCTACCTGTACCCCATTCTGCCTCTCTGTGCATCTACCTGTACCCCATACTGTCTCTCTGTGACTCTACCTGTACCCCATACTGCCTCTCTGTGCATCTACCTGTACCCCATACTGTCTCTCTGTGCCTCTACCTATATCCCATACTGTCTCTCTGTGACTCTACCTGTAACCCATACTGCCTCTTTGTGCCTCTATCTGTACCCCATACTGTCTCTCTGTGACTCTACCTGTACCCCATACTGTCTCTCTGTGCCTCTACCTGTACCCCATACTGTCTCTCTGTGACTCTACCTGTACCCCATACTGCCTCTCTGTGACTCTACCTGTACCCCATACTGTCTCTCTGTGACTCTACCTGTACCCCATACTGCCTCTCTGTACATCTACCTGTACCCCATGCTGCCTCTCTGTGCATCTACCTGTACCCCATACTGCCTCTCTGTGCATCTACCTGTACCCCATACTGCCTCTCTGTGACTCTACCTGTACCCAATACTGCCTCTCTGTGCATCTACCTGTACCCCATACGGTCTCTCTGTGTCTCTACCTGTATCCCATACTGCCTCTCTGTGACTCTACCTGTACCCCATACTGTCTCTCTGTTCCTCTACCTGTACCCCATACTGTCTCTCTGTGACTCTACCTGTACCCCATACTGTCTCTCTGTTCCTCTACCTGTACCCCATACTGCCTCTCTGTGCATCTACCTGTACCCCATACTGCCTCTCTATGCATCTACCTGTACCCCATACTGTCTCTCTGTGTCTCTACCTGTATCCCATACTGCCTCTCTGTGACTCTACCTGTACCCCATACTGTCTCTCTGTGACTCTTCCTGTACCCCATACTGCCTCTCTGTGCATCTACCTGTACCCCATACTGTCTCTCTGTGCATCTACCTGTACCCCATACTGTCTCTCTGTGACTCTACCTGTACCCCATACTGTCTCTCTTTGCCTCTACCTGTACCCCATACTGTCTCTCTGTGCCTCTACCTGTATCCCATACTGCCTCTCTATACATCTACCTGTACCCCATACTGCCTCTCTATTCCTCTACCTGTATCCCATACTGTCTCTCTGTTCCTCTACCTGTACCCCATACTGTCTCTCTGTGACTCTACCTGTACCCCATACTGCCTCTCTGTACATCTACCTGTACCCCATACTGCCTCTCTGTGACTCTACCTGTACCCCATACTTTCTCTCTATTCCTCTACCTGTACCCCATACTGCCTCTCTATACATCTACCTGTACCCAATACTGTCTCTCTGTGACTCTACCTGTACCCCATACTGCCTCTCTGTGCATCTACCTGTACCCCATGCTACCTCTCTGTGCATCTATCTGTACCCCATACTGCCTCTCTGTGCCTCTACATGTACCCCATACTACCTCTCTGTGCATCTACCTGTACCCCATACTGCCTCTCTGTGTCTCTACCTGTACCCCATACTGTCTCTCTGTGCCTCTACCTGTATCCCATACTGCCTCTCTGTGCCTCTACCTGTACCCCATACTACCTCTCTGTGCATCTACCTGTACCCCATACTGCCTCTCTGTATCTCTACCTGTACCCCATACTGTCTCTCTGTGCCTCTACCTGTATCCCATACTGTCTCTCTGTGTCTCTACCTGTACCCCCATACTGCCTCTCTGTGCATCTACCTGTACCCCATACTGCCTCTCTGTGCCTCTACCTGTACTCCATACTGTCTCTCTGTGACTCTACCTGTACCCCATACTTCCTCTCTGTGTCTCTGCCTGTACCTAATTCTGCCTCTCTGTGACTTTACCTGTACCCCATACTGTCTCTCTGTGCATCTACCTGTACCCCATACTGCCTCTCTGTTCATCTACCTGTACCCCATACTGTCTCTCTGTGACTCTACCTGTACCCCATACTGTCTCTCTTTGCCTCTACCTGTACCCCTTACTGTCTCTCTGTTCCTCTACCTGTACCCCATACTGTCTCTCTGTGACTCTACCTGTACCCCATACTGTCTCTCTGTTCCTCTACCTGTACCCCATACTGCCTCTCTGTGCATCTACCTGTACCCCATACTGCCTCTCTATGCATCTACCTGTACCCCATACTGTCTCTCTGTGTCTCTACCTGTATCCCATACTGCCTCTCTGTGACTCTACCTGTACCCCATACTGTCTCTCTGTGACTCTTCCTGTACCCCATACTGCCTCTCTGTGCATCTACCTGTACCCCATACTGTCTCTCTGTGCATCTACCTGTACCCCATACTGTCTCTCTGTGACTCTACCTGTACCCCATACTGTCTCTCTTTGCCTCTACCTGTACCCCATACTGTCTCTCTGTGCCTCTACCTGTATCCCATACTGCCTCTCTATACATCTACCTGTACCCCATACTGCCTCTCTATTCCTCTACCTGTATCCCATACTGTCTCTCTGTTCCTCTACCTGTACCCCATACTGTCTCTCTGTGACTCTACCTGTACCCCATACTGCCTCTCTGTACATCTACCTGTACCCCATACTGCCTCTCTGTGACTCTACCTGTACCCCATACTGCCTCTCTGTACATCTACCTGTACCCCATACTGCCTCTCTGTACATCTACCTGTACCCCATACTTTCTCTCTATTCCTCTACCTGTACCCCATACTGCCTATCTATACATCTACCTGTACCCAATACTGTCTCTCTGTGACTCTACCTGTACCCCATACTGCCTCTCTGTGCATCTACCTGTACCCCATACTGCCTCTCTGTGCCTCTACCTGTACCCCATGCTACCTCTCTGTGCATCTATCTGTACCCCATACTGCCTCTCTGTGCCTCTACATGTACCCCATACTACCTCTCTGTGCATCTACCTGTACCCCATACTGCCTCTCTGTGTCTCTACCTGTACCCCATACTGTCTCTCTGTGCCTCTACCTGTATCCCATACTGCCTCTCTGTGCCTCTACCTGTACCCCATACTACCTCTCTGTGCATCTACCTGTACCCCATACTGCCTCTCTGTGTCTCTACCTGTACCCCATACTGTCTCTCTGTGTCTCTACCTGTACCCCCATACTGCCTCTCTGTGCATCTACCTGTACCCCATACTGCCTCTCTGTGCCTCTACCTGTACTCCATTCTGTCTCTCTGTGACTCTACCTGTACCCCATACTTCCTCTCTGTGTCTCTACCTGTACCTCATTCTGCCTCTCTGTGACTCTACCTGTTGTTATTATTATTATTATTATTATTATTATTATTATTACATTTTATTTATATGGCGCCACAAGTGTTTGGCAGCGCCGTAGAAAGGACAGTACAGGGAGACAAAACTTAGAATTACAGTAAATAAATAACAGAAATAGAGTACAGGTAACACAGAGCAACACAGTTCTCATACATAATACAGATAAGATGTAAGTAGCGAGGGAGTAATCATTGTACTACTAGGGGCTGGCGGCTATAGATAGAGATGAGTCTTTACCTGTAGGAGAAAAAGCAGGTAAAGATGGTTGCTGAGTGAAATGTGTTGAGAAGAGGGCTTAGACAATAAGAGTAAAGGGGGCCCTGCTCTGAAGAGCTAACAATCTAGTGGGGAGGGGTGACAGACAGATGACATGAGGTTCAAACAAGCAGGAGGAAGCCTGATGGCAGTATGCAAGCAAAGCAGAGAAGTTCACGGCATGAGGCAGGGGGGTGGAGGAGCAGCCTCAGGACTCGGTTATGCATCGGAAGGGAAGGCTTTGATGAATAGGTGGGTTTTTAGTGCCCGTTTGAAGCTTTGCAAGGTCGGAGAGAGTCTAATGGAGTGGAGGAGTGAGTTCCACTGAAGGGGTGCAGCACGGGCATAGTCTTGAACTCGTGCATGGGAATCAGCGACCAAGGCAGAGGAGAGGCGGCGGTCATCGGTAGACTGTAGGGGGCGGGAGGGAGTATGAAGGGAGAGGAGGTTGGAGATGTAGGGAGCAGTGGAATTAGAGATGGCCTTGTATGTGAGGGTGAGGAGTGTGAAGAGGATTCTGTAGGGGAATGGGAGCCAGTGTAGATTTTGTTGAAGGGGAGTGGCAGATGTGGTGCGGCGGGAGAGGAAGATAAGAATAGCTGCGGAGTTCAGGACAGATTGGAGCGAGATGGGAGCAAGTGAGGCCAGTGAGGAGAACATTGCAGTAGTCGAGTCGTGAGATGACCGGTGAGTGGATGATAAGTTTAGTTGCACTTGTCGAAGTCAAAAATATTAGATAAAAAGAACATACAAACTACACACATTATGAGTTGCTATACTTGCAAATACGTGCAGCGAGCACAGCAATATATGGTAACACACGCATTTACACGGACATGCCACAGAGATGGATTCGACACTTATTTCATACAGTACATAACTATAATAATATCAAGCGCCAGACATCATGATGATTTAAAATTATATAATGAAGTAATGTCATGAATGTGTATTATTTGAACGAAACCAGATACACCTGTCATATTTGGTATTTAAGCAACCAGATTAATGTGTAGATTCATTTGATACTTGTTATAAAGTTGTAGGACATTGCAACAAATAATTATGATTAAATGTATGTAAGCTAAAATCACTTTTGTTAGAACAATAGATATTCCAAACAGGTAGTGGACAGGAAGCTCAGGCCAGCCCCTTTGGACGTCCCCAAGGCTGAACCTGTTTAGCATATACAAAGAGACTAGTGACTCATCATGAATGAGTAAGTTACCTCCCCCAAACTAGATAACACATTGCTGATCACACAGGAGTTCAGTTCCTGTTTTGGTCTCAGAGTAAGATGGAGTCCCAGCATGATTTTACAGAGAGAGAGAGAGAGATAAGCATTGAGGGAATGGTATTGTATTGCTGGCCTGTAACTGTATGTAACTGTAACTGTATGTAACTGTATGTAACTGTAACTGTATGTAACTGTATGTATTAACTGCTAACTGTATGAGTTGTAACTATAGGTATATTGTACATTGTAATATATTGAATCCATATCCTTTTAATAACAAATATATACATCAATGCGCTTTGGAACTCAGATAATGTGTGGTTGTATTGTTTTCTCTTATGGGATGCAGTGTTTTGCGATGTACAGCGCACTTTTATCATATATGGTAATAAGATGCGCCTGGCGTCTGCAGTATATATTAGAGTGGGCATTTTAAATATTTGTGAGAAAGCAATTTGGCATTCACAGATGAGGGCTCTTACGGAATATATCAGGGTCTTAATGATGCACTGTACATTACAAACGCGGCTGTAATCGACTGTCTCCGATGGACACATCGCGACGCTATTTAAAATAACATCCACATGTATTGTTGTGATATCAGTAAGCCAATGATATGAAATTTCAAGGAACAATGCGTTTCTCATAATATTTAAGATGCTAAAATGTATTTATATTGTTGCAATTGTTCTATTGTTTTTTTTAATATAATATATTGATTGAATATCAACACAAATAGGATCTTTATGGAGCATCTGTTCGTACACCTATATTTAACATAGTGAACAGTTCATTGGTCAAGAGGCCACATGTGATTAATCTTCTATATTTAGAATCGGAAGATTACTACTGACTGTGCAAGACACGTGATCGGCGTGACAAGGGGTGGCGTGGATTGGGATCAGACAATTATCAGCGCCTGTCCTATGTTTAACACATGAGTAATGCGATTGGCCGCAATGGTCACGTGATTGGCGTGACTCGGTTCCACCAGCTCAGAGCGGGAAGTTACGAGCGCTTCTCCCATACTTACTATGGGAGTAGCGTGATAGGCCAGGGGGGAACACATGAGCCTGTAGCAAACACCGGATTGGCCACTGGTTATCAATATAGAGTAACCAGTACAAACAATCGGATTAGCCTAGAAAAAGTTTTTTTTGAAAGACGAATCACGTGTCGGCGGTGCTATGGCCACTACCTGACCTGTCTAATATAATGATTTGCATGTAATAGGTTAAATATTCAGACACTTACGGAGTTAGTACAAGATAAAAACAGATAGTTTTTGTTTCAATCTATGAGAGAGCTACCTAATGCAGATACCAATACATCAACTTAATGTGGCTTTATATTAGGAGCTCCACACTTCCATATAGTATGTGTGTGAGACATGCTTTAGAACAAGGGTGGGGAACTTCCGGCCCGCGGGCCGTATAAGGCCCGCGAAGCCGTTTGGTCCGGCCCACCAGCTTGTGTCAGTGAGACACGCTGCCGCTCAGTCCGGCGGCAGCGTGTCTCAGCTGTCAGAACAGGGAGGAGAGTGCGGCTGTCGGGTGGGAGCAGCGGCGTGTATGACTTGAAACCAGCCGCCGGTTCGTGAGCCAATCAGAGCTCGCGGACCGGCAGCCAATCAGAAGCCGCGGCTGCCGGTCCGCGAGCTCTGATTGGCTCTCGAACCGGCTGCTGGTTTCAAGTCCTACATGCCGCCACCGCCCAACATAGCTGTGCTCTCCTCCCTGTCCCGCCGCAAACAGCACGGAGGGGAGGGCATCTGTATACCTGGCACTGTGGGGGGTATCTGTATACCTGGCACTGTGGGGGGCATCTGTATACCTGGCACTGTGGGGGGCATCTGTATACCTGGCACTGTGGGGACATCTGTATACCTGGCACTGTGGGGAAATCTGTATACCTGGCACTGTGGGGGCATCTGTATACCTGGTACTGTGGGGACATCTGTATACCTGGCACTGTGAGGGGCATTTGTATACCTGGCACTATGGGGGCATTTGTATACCTGGCACTGTGAGTGGCATTTGTATACCTGTCACTGTGGAGACATCTGTATACCTGGCACTGTGAGGGGCATTTGTATACCTGGCACTGTGGGGACATCTGTAAACCTGGCACTGTGGGGGCATCTGTATACCTGGCACTGTGGGGACATCTGTATACCTGGCACTGTGAGGGGCATTTGTATACATGGCACTATGGGGGCATCTGTATACCTGGCACTGTGAGGGGCATTTGTATACCTGGCACTGTGGGGACATCTGTATACCTGGCACTGTGAGGGGCATTTGTATACCTGACACTGTGGAGACATCTGTATACCTGGCACTGTGGGGACATCTGTATACCTGGCACTGTGGGGACATCTGTATACCTGGCACTGTGAGGGGCATTTGTATACCTGGCACTGTGGGGGCATCTGTATACCTGGCACTGTGGGGGCAATTGTGGATCTGGCACCTCACTATTGGGGGCATATGTTTATCACGTCCCATTTTAACTGGCCACACCCATTTTTTGGCGCACGCGCCTCCGGCGCTCACACACAGTACCTCTAAGGGGCAGACCTACTGGGGGCAGGGTAATTTTTTAAGTTGAGAATTTTTGTATGTCCCCCGAAGGATTTTTTAAATATCCAAATGGCCCTCGATAGAAAAAAGGTTCCCCACCCCTGCTTTAGAATATAAAAACCTAACAGCTGCAGTACTCACTAGTGCTATATCTAATGTTGCTGTAGAATACTGCTGACAGGATGTGTTTATATTAACATACCACACCACCTGGTGATCTCACTCTGGGGGTCTTCCGAGTTGTTCGCTCGCAAGCTGCTTTTAGCAGCATTGCACACGCTAAGCCGCCGCCTACTGGGAGTGAATCTTAGCATCTTAAAATTGCGAACGAAAGATTTGCAATATTGCGATAAGACATCTCTGTGCAGTTTCTGAGTAGCTCGAGACTTACTCTGCCAGTGCGATCAGTTCAGTGCTTGTCGTTTCTGGTTTGACATCACAAACACACCCAGCGTTCGCCCAGACACTCCTCCGTTTCTCCAGCCACTCCCGCGTTTTTCCCAGAAACGGTAGCGTTTTTTCCCACACGCCCCTAAAACGGCCTGTTTCCGCCCAGAAACACCCACTTCCTGTCAATCACATTACGATCACCAGAACGATGAAAAAACCGTGAGTAATATTCCTAACTGCATAGCAAATTTACTTGGCGCAGTCGCAGTGCGAACATTGCGCATGCGCATTAGAGCGGAAAATTGCTGCGATGCGAAGAAATTTACTGAGCGAACAACTCGGAATGACCACCTCTGTTTCAATAGTTACATTGTATGCAAAAGTGGCTGATACAGTTTCTTGTTAAAAGTATCTACTCTCAAGCCATTCAGTTGCAGTCACACAATATTATTCTGTTTAGCTGTTAGCAATAAAAGCAGCTATCTACTGAAAGTATCTGTTTCTAAGTGATCCAGCTACAATGATACACTCTTAATTGATATAGCTGCCAGCAATAAAGCAGGCTAGACATCTTGATATTTATGGATCCAGTACAACATTGAACAGATTGCCTTTTTGCTAATCCATGAGAGCGCTACCTATTACATATACTAATACACAATTTAGTGTGGCTCTTTAATAGGAGCTTCACATTACCATATGGAAATATGTGTGTAAGAAATGCTTTAGAATACAAAACTTGTTAGCTGTAGTGTTCACTAGCAGTGTACTTAATATTGCTGTAAAATACTGCTGACAGGATGTGTTTATATGAACATACCACACCACTTGGTGATTCCATTCAAAAATCTTATAGTTACATTGTATGTAACAGTGGTCAATACAGCTTATTGTTAAAAGCATCTGCTTCAAGTTACTCCGCTACAGTTATCTGTGCTTAGCTGTCAGCAATAACAATAACTATCTGCTGAAAATATCCGTTCTTATGTGTTCTAGCTACAGGTGCCTATTCTCATCTGACATAGCTACCAGTAATAAAGGCAATATACAACTACTGTAATTATCCAACGCTATCATATAGGAATATGTGTGTGAGAAATGCTTTTACTGTATTTAGTGGTCAGCAATAAAAACAGCTACGTGCTGAAAATATCTGTTCTCAAGTGATTCAGCTACAGTCGCACACTCTTATTTGGCATAGCTGCTAACAACTAAGGAAACACACAAGCCGTCAGTAATAAAACAGCTATCTGCTGAAAAAATTCATTCTCAAGTGATCCAGCTACAGTTACACATTTTTCATTTGACATAGCTATTAGCAATAAAGGCAATATATATTTATATAAATTATATAAATATATAAAAGCAATATATAAAAATAGCTTGTCCCTCTGAGGTTGCTGGCTGCCCGGGCGGCCGTCCCCGCTGGCGGTCTCTGCCTCCCGGCACTCCGTACGGCGCCCGTAGTGTGGACGTCACGGGTGCGCCCGACGTGCACTGGGGATGGGTGACGTCATCAGCGCCTCTCCAATCGGGTGCTGGCGGGAAGTACAAATTCAGACGCCGGGCAGAGCTCCAGTGCCTGAGTATCATCGCTACTACTGCTGTACATGTGATCTCCAGACTCCGTGCCTCAGCACTTCCGTGCCTCAGCATCTCCGTGCCTCAGCATCTCCGTGCCTCAGCACTTCCGTGCCTCAGCATCTCCGTGCCTCCAGCACCTCCGTGCCTCAGCATCTCCATGCCTCCAGCACCTCCGTGCCTCAGCACCTCTGTGCCTCAGCACTTCCGTGCCTCAGCATCTCCGTGCCTCCAGCACCTCCGTGCCTCAGCATCTCCGTGCCTCCAGCACCTCCATGCCTCAGCACCTCCATGCCTCAGCACTTCCGTGCCTCAGCACCTCTGTGCCTCCAAGCATCTCAGCATCTCTAAGCGCCTCAGCGCCTTCAAACACCTCAGTACCTCTTGCATTTCAGTGCCTTTAGCACCTCAGTGCCTCTAGCAGCACAACATCGCTCACAGCGAGCTTTTGGTACTCTCCACCAATTCATCAGCACCTTTACAAGTCTTGTCTTTCAGGAGACCTTCAAGCGTCCACCCGTGCCTTCTGCCTACCGTCCAAATCCTGCATGAGGAAAACCTACATCCGGCCTTCTCTTCTGCGACCCAGTAGCGGTTCCTCTTCCCGGTCACCGGAAGAAACCCCGAGTCCACAACACTTCCAAACCAGGTCAGTGATATAAGGGATCCATCTATAGTGGCACACTTTCATCTGACATAGCTGTCAGCAACAAAGGCAACATTTAATTATTGCAACTATCTAATACTTAATAAGCTACTGAGTATGTGTGTATTCACCAAATAATTATACTGACAGTTCTTATTCATTGTATTTGAATCATAGTTGTAATATTTATTATTTGGTTTTCAATTATCAAACACACTAACCTACTTCTGTATGCTAAGCGTTCCTATTAATATTATTTAGAAATCAAATTCACAGAGTGATTATATTGGTTATCATACCAAACTTACCATAATACAGCAACTTCTTAGGAATTCATTGGAAATCTGTTTAGAGACTGAATTTATGGATTGATTACAATCTCACAGACCAACTATTTCAGAATACTTAGATCCGTAAGTGATCCCTATTATACTAATAAAGTAGAAGTAACATAAGACATGACACAGGTAGCGAGCTTTTGATTTTAAAATTCACTTTATTTTATTTAGTTATTTTCACTCACAGTCAATATCTGTTGTATTGTATTGTCAAAATTTTCGTCTTTTTGAATAGTCTTAATGAACTTATTAAAAGTTAAATTTTAAAATTATTCTACGTGCGCCAACAAAGAGACATTCTTTGCTCTCCTTTTTTTCTCCTATTGTTGCAAAAACAAAGTTCAAATAAGTCATATTGTGTTTGATTCAGATTGGATTGTTTATCTGTTAAGTAGGTTTAAAACTACATTTAAAAGTTGCTGCATAGCCTTGATATAGTTTTTTTTTTAAACTCAGGCCTAAAATAACTTCAGGTGCTTGTATAATGGCCCTCATTCCGAGTTGTTCGCTCGGTATTTTTTATCGCATCGCAGTGAAAATCCGCTTAGTACGCATGCGCAATGTTCGCACTGCGACTGCGCCAAGTAACTTTACTATGAAGAAAGTATTTTTACTCACGGCTTTTTCATCGCTCCGGCGATCGTAATGTGATTGACAGGAAATGGGTGTTACTGGGCGGAAACACGGCGTTTCAGGGGCGTGTGGCTGAAAACGCTACCGTTTCCGGAAAAAACGCAGGAGTGGCCGGGGAAACGGTGGGAGTGCCTGGCCGAACGCTGGGTGTGTTTGTGACGTCAACCAGGAACGACAACCACTGAACTGATCGCACAGGCAGAGTAAGTCTGGAGCTACTCTGAAACTGCTAAGTAGTTAGTAATCGCAATATTGCGAATACATCGGTCGCAATTTTAAGAAGCTAAGATTCACTCCCAGTAGGCGGCGGCTTAGCGTGTGTAACTCTGCTAAATTCGCCTTGCGACCGATCAACTCGGAATGAGGGCCCATGTTTGATTTCTTTGTGAAGAAGGAAGCCGCATGGTCTGTCCTCCATTTTGGACTAACTACATGACCTGTCCACCATTTTGTGTAAACCTCATGGATGTGGAAGGGGGAGGAGCAGTGGCCATTTTACGAAGGTCATTTTCTAAATAGCTGATTTTCAGTCTGCTCAGAATAATCAGTTTCCTTGGTCACATCAAGCACAATTTATGATTTACCAATGCATTTATTTAACCCATGCCATAGTCAATTACAAATAGTTTCAGTTGGGCCTAGTGAAAGTAAATAGTGAGAAGTTTTTTTTCCCCTGTCCTTCTTATCTGTGCGTAATTACTTTACATCAAGTAAGAAATTGCACACAGATAGAAAAAGGAAAGAAAGGGTTTTGGTTTTTTTTCTCTTTTTCCTTCCAAGACTTGTAGAATCTGCTTGCTATAGTATAGCCATTGAAATGCAAATTAACCTGTGTAACTGTTTTTTTTAAGCAGTGGAAAAGCAAATAGCTTTGATATGCAAATAAGAGGTAAGGTGTCTCATAGGAGACTAGTGAATGGTACATATATATAATATTATTATAATTATGTGTATATTTATATCAGTGTATGTTCTGCAAGATAGCTATCCAATCTGAATCATATCATTTAAATTATTGATTATTGCTAGAGTCATTATAGATCTGTGTGAAATAGGATACTTTTGTTGCTATATAGGTAAATTTGAAATAACAGTATTTTAAGGAAGTGTAAAGACACAAACGCAGGTCTGCATAAAAGTTTATACAGAACAAATTGTGTCTAGTGGGCAATAGTAATTAGTATTGTTCACATTTATAGAGCTGTGTGATTTGTTTTATTGCGGACGCAGGGTTTTGTACACGTGTCTCGGACAAAGTAAAGGACTGCGCACGCAACGTAAGAGACACGCACGGTCACGTGTGTACGCAAAGTGCGTAAGAATGCAGGCGCTAATTACAAATTACACAATAGTGTCGTTTAGTTCAAAGGTGGGATAGTAGACATTTAATACATTAGCACAAAACTACACGGTTTCTAAAGCAGATTAGTATAAAACTTTTGTTTAAACTGTATTGCCTCGGGGTAAAGCTGCCTATCTGAATGAATTGAAATTTTCTGTACAGAAAAAAAAACCAAAGTGTATTTGAGTGAGCGAACGTAGGAGTGAGTGGATATTGAACCCATGGAATTCGGGATCCCGAAGTGTGGTACATCAAGTAAGTGGAGGCTTGGTGGCGTGAGGCGGCTGACTCACATTAGTATAAGGTTTAATACGCAAATTGTGAGGAGATTTGCAGAGGAGCGTAACAGGGAATTGTGCATTGTGTAGTATTGAAGTAAAAAGGTTTTTTGTTACGCTCCGAGCTGAGGGTCACAGTTTGTACATTGACCCGTGGTTGTACGGCAGATAGGTAACAAGTACCTATATGCTGTGCGATTGGATCGCGCGTTTGTGGGTGCGATAGCGCAACTTGATACCCTTTTTACGAGCTTTTTGCGTAGAATCGCGGTATCATTAGCGCTGTATAGAGCATACACAAGCGTGATTTGTGTATAAAAAAGTGTATAGGGAGTTTTCGCTGGTCTCTCTCAGGAAAATCTCCAGCGGCAGATATTTACTGGAAAAAGTAAGTCATTCCTAACACTTCCAGTAAATAGAAACCACGATTGGAGTGAGTCGTGGCACTCAGCGGAGAAGGAGCGAGTGAAAGCGCTAGATGTCTTTCACCGTCTATTTGCACTGTGCATTGGGGATTGCGTTTATTGGCAAAAAGTCCGTGATGGGATCCAATTGCACAAGCAGTGGGCGTTTGGTAGCTAGGGTTCAGGCTGAAGAAGAGTTAGGACCGAGAAGGACAGACTCAGGACCGAGAAGGTCAGAATTGCGACCGAGAGAGTCAGCAAGGTTTATTATGTGTGAAAAGTATGGTTCACACACGGAGGCTTTTTGCAATGAATGGTTACGTATGACTGACAAAGATAGGGTACCATTCCCTAAGGTGGGCAGCTTTGAGCCAGAGGTATTGCAGAACTTAAGGATAAGGATATTTCTGATAAAATCAAGAAAACAAAAGGTCAGACATACAAAGTGTTTAAACCTGTGGCAGCAAAAGGGGTTGGTGAGTTTGATCCTAAGGTATTGCAGGTGGTATGTCTAACTAAAGTCATATAAGACAAGAATGGAAATATAAGAACTGTTTGAACGTGTAGCAACAATAAACAAGTAGGAAGAAAAAATAAGAATTTACTCACCGGTAATTCTATTTCTCGTAGTCCGTAGTGGATGCTGGGACTCCGTAAGGACCATGGGGAATAGCGGCTCCGCAGGAGACTGGGCACAACTATAAAGAAAGCTTTAGACTACTGGTGTGCACTGGCTCCTCCCACTATGACCCTTATCCAGACTTCAGTTAGGATACTGTGCCTGGAAGAGCTGACACAATAAGGAAGGATTTTGAATCCCGGGTAAGACTCATACCAGCCACACCAATCACACCGTATAACTCATGATACAATACCCAGTTAACAGTATGATAACAACTGAGCCTCTCAACAGATGGCTCAACAATAACCCTTTAGTTAAACAATAACTATATACAAGTATTGCAGACAATCCGCACTTGGGATGGGCACCCAGCATCCACTACGGACTACGAGAAATAGAATTACCGGTGAGTAAATTCTTATTTTCTCTGACGTCCTAAGTGGATGCTGGGACTCCGTAAGGACCATGGGGATTATACCAAAGCTCCCAAACGGGCGGGAGAGTGCAGATGACTCTGCAGCACCGAATGGGCAAACTCTAGGTCCTCCTCAGCCAGGGTGTCAAACTTGTAGAATTTTGCAAATGTGTTTGACACCGACCAAGTAGCTGCTCGGCAAAGTTGTAGAGCCGAGACCCCTCGGGCAGCCGCCCAAGAAGAGCCCACCTTCCTCGTGGAATGGGCTTTCACTGATTTAGGATGCGGCAGTCCAGCCACCGAATGTGCAAGCTGAATCGTACTACAGATCCAGCGAGCAATAGTCTGCTTTGAAGCAGGTGCACCCAACTTGTTGGGCGCATACAGGATAAATAGCGAGTCAGTCTTTCTGACTCCAGCTGTCCTGGAAACATAGATTTTCAGGGCCAATTCGTCCCCACTGGAATCCACCATCTCAGCTCCCTGTGTACTTTGTGGAGGCAATTGCTGCTGGTCAATGTCTCCGCGGAGGAATTGATTATAATTCATTTTAATGAACATCATCTTCTCCACATTTTCTGGATGTAACCTCGTACGCCGATTGCTGACAAGGTGAGCGGCGGCACTAAACACTCTTTCGGAGTACACACTTGTGGGAGGGCAACTTAGGTAGAATAAAGCCAGTTTGTGCAATGGCCTCCAAATTGCCTCTTTTTCCTATGGACTGTGTGACGTGCCTACTTGGATGCGGTCACTCATATAATCCTCCACCATTCTTTCAATGGTGAGAGAATCATATGCAGTGACAGTAGACGACATGTCCGTAATCGTTGTCAGGTCCTTCAGTCCGGACCAGATGTCAGCATCAGCAGTCGCTCCAGACTGCCCTGCATCACCGCCAGCGGGTGGGCTCGGAATTCTGAGCCTTTTCCTCGCACCCCCAGTTGCGGGAGAATGTGAAGGAGGAGATGTTGACAGGTCGCGTTCCGCTTGACTTGACAATTTTCTCACCAGCAGGTCTTTCAACCCCAGCAGACTTGTGTCTGCCGGAAAGAGAGATCCAAGGTAGGCTTTAAATCTAGGATCGAGCACGGTGGCCAAAATGTAGTGCTCTGATTTCAACAGATTGACCACCCGTGAATCCTTGTTAAGCGAATTAAGGGCTCCATCCACAAGTCCCACATGCCTAGCGGAATCGCTCCGTGTTAGCTCCTCCTTCAATGTGTCCAGCTTCTTCTGCAAAAGCCTGATGAGGGGAATGACCTGACTCAGGCTGGCAGTGTCTGAACTGACTTCACGTGTGGCAAGTTCAAAGGGCATCAGAACCTTGCACAACGTTGAAATCATTCTCCACTGCGCTTGAGACAGGTGCATTCCACCTCCTATATCGTGCTCAATTGTATAGGCTTGAATGGCCTTTTGCTGCTCCTCCAACCTCTGAAGCATATAGAGGGTTGAATTCCACCTCGTTACCACTTCTTGCTTCAGATGATGGCAGGGCAGGTTCAGTAGTTTTTGGTGGTGCTCCAGTCTTCTGTACGTGGTGCCTGTACGCCGAAAGTGTCCCGCAATTTTTCTGGCCACCGACAGCATCTCTTGCACGCCCCTGTCGTTTTTTAAATAATTCTGCACCACCAAATTCAAGGTATGTGCAAAACATGGGACGTGCTGGAATTTGCCCATATTTAATGCACACACAATATTGCTGGCGTTGTCCGATGCCACAAATCCACAGGAGAGTCCAATTGGGGTAAGCCATTCCGCGATGATCTTCCTCAGTTGCCGTAAGAGGTTTTCAGCTGTGTGCGTATTCTGGAAACCGGTGATACAAAGCGTAGCCTGCCTAGGAAAGAGTTGGCGTTTGCGAGATGCTGCTACTGGTGCCGCCGCTGCTGTTCTTGCGGCGGGAGTCCATACATCTACCCAGTGGGCTGTCACAGTCATATAGTCCTGACCCTGCCCTGCTCCACTTGTCCACATGTCCGTGGTTAAGTGGACATTGGGTACAACTGCATTTTTTAGGACACTGGTGAGTCTTTTTCTGACGTCCGTGTACATTCTCGGTATCGCCTGCCTAGAGAAGTGGAACCTAGATGGTATTTGGTAACGGGGGCACACTGCCTCAATAAATTGTCTAGTTCCCTGTGAACTAACGGCGGATACCGGACGCACGTCTAACACCAACATAGTTGTCAAGGCCTCAGTTATCCGCTTTGCAGCAGGATGACTGCTGTGATATTTCATCTTCCTCGCAAAGGACTGTTGAACAGTCAATTGCTTACTGGAAGTAGTACAAGTGGGCTTACGACTTCCCCTCTGGGATGACCATCGACTCCCAGCAGCAACAACAGCAGCGCCAGCAGCAGTAGGCGTTACACGCAAGGATGCATCGGAGGAATCCCAGGCAAGAGAGGACTCGTCAGAATTGCCAGTGACATTGCCTGCAGGACTATTGGCATTCCTGGGGAAGGAGGAAATTGACACTGAGGGAGTTGGTGGTGTGGTTTGCGTGAGCTTGGTTACAAGAGGAAGGGATTTACTGGTCAGTGGACTGCTTCCGCTGTCACCCAAAGTTTTTGAACTTGTCACTGACTTATTATGAATGCGCTGCAGGTGACGTATAAGGGAGGATGTTCCGAGGTGGTTAACGTCCTTACCCCTACTTATTACAGCTTGACAAAGGGAACACATGGCTTGACACCTGTTGTCCGCATTTCTGTTGAAATAGTTCCACACCGAAGAGCTGATTTTTTTGGTATTTTCACCAGGCATGTCAACGGCCATATTCCTCCCACGGACAACAGGTGTCTCCCCGGGTGCCTGACTTAAACAAACCACCTCACCATCAGAATCCTCCTGGTCAATTTCCTCCCCAGCGCCAGCAACACCCATATCCTCCTCATCCTGGTGTACTTCAACACTGACATCTTCAATCTGACTATCAGGAACTGGACTGCGGGTGCTCCTTCCAGCACTTGCAGGGGGTGTGCAAATGGTGGAAGGCGCATGCTCTTCACGTCCAGTGTTGGGAAGGTCAGGCATCGCAACCGACACAATTGGACTCTCCTTGTGGATTTGGGATTTCGAAGAACGCACAGTTCTTTGCGGTGCTACTGCTTTTGCCAGCTTGAGTCTTTTCATTTTTCTAGCGAGAGGCTGAGTGCCTCCATCCTCATGTGAAGCTGAACCACTAGCCATGAACATAGGCCAGGGCCTCAGCCGTTCCTTGCCACTCCGTGTGGTAAATTGCATATTGGCAAGTTTACGCTTCTCCTCCGACAATTTTATTTTAGGTTTTGGAGTCCTTTTTTTACTGATATTTGGTGTTTTGGATTTGACATGCTCTGTACTATGACATTGGGCATCGGCCTTGGCAGACGACGTTGCTGGCATTTCATCATCTCGGCCATGACTAGTGGCAGCAGCTTCAGCACGAGGTGGAAGTGGATCTTGATCTTTCCCTAATTTTGGAACCTCAACATTTTTGTTCTCCATATTTTAATAGGCACAACTAAAAGGCACCTCAGGTAAACAATGGAGATGGATGGATACTAGTATACAATTATGGACGGACTGCCGAGTGCCGACACAGAGGTAGCTACAGCCGTGAACTACCGTACTGTGTCTGCTGCTAATATAGACTGGTTGATAAAGAGATGTCGTAGTATGTATGTATGAAGAAGAAAGAAAAAAAAACCACGGTTAGGTGGTATACAATTATGGACGGACTGCCGAGTGCCGACACAGAGGTAGCCACAGCCGTGAACTACCGTACTGTACTGTGTCTGCTGCTAATATAGACTGGTTGATAAAGAGATGTAGTAGTATGTATGTATAAAGAAGAAAGAAAAAAAAAACACGGGTAGGTGGTATACAATTATGGACGGACTGCCGAGTGCCGACACAGAGGTAGCCACAGCCGTGAACTACCGTACTGTACTGTGTCTGCTGCTAATATAGACTGGTTGATAAAGAGATGTAGTAGTATGTATGTATAAAGAAGAAAGAAAAAAAAACCACGGGTAGGTGGTATACAATTATGGACGGACTGCCGAGTGCCGACACAGAGGTAGCCACAGCCGTGAACTACCGTACTGTACTGTGTCTGCTGCTAATATAGACTGGTTGATAAAGAGATGTCGTAGTATGTATGTATGAAGAAGAAAGAAAAAAAAACCACGGTTAGGTGGTATACAATTATGGACGGACTGCCGAGTGCCGACACAGAGGTAGCCACAGCCGTGAACTACCGTACTGTACTGTGTCTGCTGCTAATATAGACTGGTTGATAAAGAGATGTCGTAGTATGTATGTATAAAGAAGAAAGAAAAAAAAACCACGGTTAGGTGGTATACAATTATGGACGGACTGCCGAGTGCCGACACAGAGGTAGCCACAGCCGTGAACTACCGTACTGTACTGTGTCTGCTGCTAATATAGACTGGTTGATAAAGAGATGTCGTAGTATGTATGTATAAAGAAGAAAGAAAAAAAAACCACGGTTAGGTGGTATACAATTATGGACGGACTGCCGAGTGCCGACACAGAGGTAGCCACAGCCGTGAACTACCGTACTGTACTGTGTCTGCTGCTAATATAGACTGGTTGATAAAGAGATGTAGTAGTATGTATGTATAAAGAAGAAAGAAAAAAAAACCACGGGTAGGTGGTATACAATTATGGATGGACTGCCGAGTGCCGACACAGAGGTAGCTACAGCCGTGAACTACCGTACTGTGTCTGCTGCGACTGGATGATAAATAATGATATAAAAAATATATATATATCACTACTGCAGCCGGACAGGTATATATATTATATAATGACGGACCTTCTGGACACTGTCTGTCAGCAGAATGAGTTTTTTATAGAATAAAAAAAAAACACCACACAAGTGAAGTCACACGACGAGTGTTTAACTTTTTCAGGCAATCACAATATAGTATACTACTAACTATACTGGTGGTCAGTGTGGTCAGGTCACTGGTCAGTCACACTGGCAGTGGCACTTCTGCAGCAAAAGTGTGCACTGTTTAATTTTAATATAATATGTACTCCTGGCTCCTGCTATAACCTATAACTGGCACTGCAGTGCTCCCCAGTCTCCCCCACAATTATAAGCTGTGTGAGCTGAGCACAGTCAGATATATAATATATACATAGATGATGCAGCACACTGGGCTGAGCAGTGCACACAGATATGGTATGTGACTGTCTTGTACTCCTGGCTCCTGCTATAACCTATAACTGGCACTGCAGTGCTCCCCAGTCTCCCCCACAATTATAAGCTGTGTGAGCTGAGCACAGTCAGATATATAATATATACATAGATGATGCAGGCATGCAGCACACTGGGCTGAGCAGTGCACACAGATATGGTATGTGACTGAGTCACTGTGTGTACCGTTTTTTTCAGGCAGAGAACGGATATATTAAATAAAACAACTGCACTGCTGGTGGTCACTGTGGTCAGTCACTAAACTCTGCACTCTCTTCTACAGTATCAGCCTCAGGTCAATCTCTCTCTCTCTCTCCTAATCTAAATGGAGAGGACGCCAGCCACGTCCTCTCCCTATCAATCTCAATGCACGTGTGAAAATGGCGGCGACGCGCGGCTCCTTATATAGAATCCGAGTCTCGCGAGAATCCGACAGCGTCATGATGACGTTCGGGCGCGCTCGGGTTAACCGAGCAAGGCGGGAAGATCCGAGTCGCTCGGACCCGTGAAAAAAAACATGAAGTTCGTGCGGGTTCGGATTCAGAGAAACCGAACCCGCTCATCTCTAGTTTTCAGCCATTTCTTATGTACCCAGAGGAGTATCCAACCAGTAAAAGAAGAAGAGCAGCAGCCTGTGGGGGAAGTGGCTGAGACCAGTGGAACAGGTAAGTATGGTATCATTCGTGTACTTATATAGTAAAACAAAAAAATCAAGAAAGTAACGTCAGAAATGGAGAAAAAACCTGTCCGCACATTAGTATTTGCCAGTAGGAAAGCGGACAGAGACAAGGTATCCCCCGGGAATTTCTTTCAGTTACCATATAAGAAGTATTCATTCCTAGTAATGCCCCTAGTAAAGATGAGCTTGGAAATGTTTGTTGGACCATGTACAGACCCTTAATACGGGATGAGAAGGATTGAATGAATACTGCGCATGACCTAGAAGCTTGTTAAACTTTTTTTGTTTTTGTCTCTTGCAGTAATAGAAAACTCTCCATCTGGATAAGACCACTGGTAAACACTAATTCAGCAAATGGGAGATGGCTGTCTCTGTGCAAATGGACGGGCTCAATAAGGCACTGAATGTCAGGGTGCAGACTTCTTTGCAAAATTGGAAAGGGGTCACAGTAGCTAATCTTAGATAGTGTGATGTTGAACATCACAAGAATAGTGTTATGCGCAGAGAACAACAGGTGGAGAGGTTGAGGATGGTAAGTATACTGGCACATACAGGAAAGACCCATCAGTCCAAACCCCAGGTCCCTAATGGTCAATAATATGTTACACTTGTAGGAAGGAAGGGCATTTTGCCAGAGATTGTAGGAGTAGTAGGACACATAGTCAATATAGACCCCCTAGACAGAAAACACAAGCCACATTATTAAACACATAGACGGGACCAGGGGACATATAGTAAGGAATCATAAGCCATATAGAAAACACCGATTCGGCTAAGGGAAGAACAAAATAAATGCAACATTACCCTTTGACAAAACTTGCTGGGGTTAAGATGGGGCCTCTAAACTTTTGCTTCTTTTTCCTAGCAGAAATGGCCCCTGATTAACTTAATTTTGTTAGATATGATATACATATACTATGCTCCCGCTCAGGAAGTACAAAGTATGTTAGACACCCACGAAGACTAATGTCGCATTCTACTGTTCTAGATGCATGTCCATCACAGGTAGAGGAAATTATCTCACAGATACCGGGTTCCCTATGAACTTAGGATGGACAGGACACTGGATTGATGGCTGGGATAGTCCCAATAGCGATACGACAAACACAGACATTTTTTTAAGGGGAGTAGACCAAGTAGAGAATCACTTCCCCGTAGTGCCCAATCCAGTTGTCAAATTTTTATAAAATCTTCACCTCTACAAACTCATCTGTCACCAACCTCTATTCTGTTTCTCTACAGTTTTCCTCTTCATCTTTTGCGTTCACACAGGGTGGTACAATACATGGACCCGAGTACAGTTCAAGCTCCACATGCCTAGGTCCTTCCGAGTTCTGCCCGAACCCAGTATATCTCAACAGCACGATGACACCAGTATTACTGCAGTGTGCCTTGTCAAGCACAAAGGGTGGAGAATGGGAATACTGGTGAAGGGAAATTTTGTATAGACACTGATATGCCTGTTGGTGAATGGCAAACCTGACATTTTCTTTTTCATTTTCTTCTTCTTTTTCTCCTCTAGAGATGTTTCTTTTTTCTTTTTTTTCTTTTTTTTTTTTTGAGTTATGCTCATGGTACTCTACATTGCAAACACACGATAGTTAAATTAAGATACAAAAATTTGTGTTCCCTACAGGAAAAGGCAGTCTGGAGGACAAAGGGGTATGGCCAGGAGTCCTCAGGACTGTGGACAGGTGGACACGGTAAGCCAGTAGCCCCCAGAAAATACCTTCCAAGTCTAGCTGAGGTGGCACACGGTCTGACTCATCTAGGCAAAGAGGGTATGTGCAGGCTGATGAGAGCCTACTGGTGTGCGCCCGGATTCTATTATCATGCAGGTAAGAGAGCAATGACCTGTCTTGCTTGCTTGAGGAAGAATATTGGTAAAGCAATACCAACAGAGCCATCCCATATCCCTCCTGCAGACAGATCTTTTCAGGAAATACAAATCGACTTTGTACAGTTAACACCCTTTAGGAATTATTGTTATGTATTGGTGTGCACTGATGTTTTCTCAAACTGGGTAGAGGCATTTCCTGCCACCACGGATGCTGCTGTGTTTACCGCAAAGAAAAATTGCGCAGAAATTTGTGTGTAGATAATGGTACCCCTAGAAGTAGGAGCAAAGCTTGAAATTGTACTATTGTGATCATAGATACTGCCACTAGTATTATGTAGCTTCGGAACCACTCCCAGATCTTCACTCAACAAATCACACTCTTCGAAATTTGTTTTTGTTTTGGTATTTGTGTCTTTTTGGGTTGATTTTGGAAGATAACCTCATGTCATGATTGATCCGCACAATGATTAGAGATGCACCAATAAGGTGACACTACAGTACTTTATAGAAATGAGCCAGCATTTGGGAACTTGACAAAAGAACTTGAAACTGTTGATTGCTAGTATGCCAAATGCTAACTGTCTTGATTGTGAACCAAGAGACTATGTGATTGTTCTTACGCTCAGGTTGCCTAATAGACAGGTGGGAAGGACCATACCAAGTTTTGTTGACAGGACTATCCCAGTGAAAGTAGCCGAGAGAGAGACTTGGGTCCACGATTCCCATTACAGGAAAGTCGGTAGTCTGGAAGGAACTCGTAAATGGAGTGAGATCGCAAAAGTATCACAAGAGACTCTGTTCCGTGAAGACTGAGAGGCGGCACTGTTGAACACTACCTGAGCGTACTAAAGGATTGCAGAAAGACCAGTCATTGTAATTGATTTGTTATGAACAAGAGTTGTTTTGTTCTATTTCTCTTTTCTCTCTTTCCCGCTGACAAACATTTTATTTCAGGATATTCTATTTTTGCAAGTTTTTTTTTATGAGGAGTCGAGTGTGGGAATGGAACTGGTTCTGGAGGAAGGAGTGATTTCCTTATAGGATCCCAGGATTAGCCCATCAGTTTGCTAAACTCAGAGAAAATTCAAAGTTCTAGTAGTTATGGAGTTCAGAGGTAATCAGGAACAATCAGACAATGGCTATTCACACATTGCAGATAAAGAGCTCATTAATATATGTGGAAGAAAGGTTTATGAGTGGCTCTCCCCGAACTCCAAAGGTTTATGTTATTTAGGAAGGACACTACTTATAACCCTTGTTCAATGATTAAACAGACCTAGCATACGTTCCAGAAATGGAAACAATGTTCAGAAAATGATAGGAATATATAGATCATGAAAATTTTATATGTCACTGTCACAATTTGTTTGTGCCTTCTTCATCTACCCAGCAGAACCTCAATCGAATCCAAACATCAGTGTACAAAGATGTAGGTACATGTATGTGTGAAATGTTCGTCGCAAATCAGACATTATAGGCCAAAGCACTGTCCCAGCATACTCTATAGGTTGAATGTTGTCCCACACCCAACCAGTGGTCCCGTGACCGCCAAGTGCATATAGAGGATGTCTCATCCTCCTCCCTGTCTTCCCCAAATATAGTCAAGTGTCTGATTTGCGAAATAGATACATACTTGTTTCGAGGTCACCGATTATTCTATGAAATATTTTTTTTTCTTATGTTAATAATTGATGGCAGTTATTGTTTACTGCCAGAGGGTGGACTGTCGAAGTCAAAAATATTACATAAAAAGAACATACAAACTACACACATTATGAGTCGCTATACTTGCAAATACGCGCAGCGAGCACAGCAATATATGGTAACACACGCATTTACACGGTCATGCCACAGAGATGGATTCAACACTTATTCCATACATTAAATAATTATAATAATATCAAGCGCCAGACATCATGATGATTTAAAATTATATAATGAAGTAATGTCATGAATGTGTATTATTTGAACGAAACCAGATACACCTGTCATATTTGATATTTAAGCAACCAGATTAATGTGTAGATTCATTTGATACTTGTTATAAAGTTGTAGGACATTGCAACAAATAATTATGATTAAATGTATGTAAGCTAAAATCACTTTTGTTAGAACAATAGATATTCCAAACAGGTAGTGGGCATGAAGCTCAGGCCAGCCCCTTTGGACATTCCCAAGGCTGAACCTGTTTAGCATATACAAAGAGACTAGTGACTTATCATGAATGAGTAAGTTCCCTACCCCAAACTAGATAACACATTGCTGATCACACAGGAGTTCAGTTCCTGTTTTGGTCTCAGAGTAAGATGGAGTCCCAGCATGATTTTACAGAGAGAGAGAGAGAGAGAGAGAGAGAGACAAGCATTGAGGGAATGGTATTGTATTGCTGGCCTGTAACTGTATGTAACTGTAACTGTATGTAACTGTAACTGTATGTAACTGTATGTATTAACTGCTTACTGTATGAGTTGTAACTATAGGTATACTGTACATTGTAATATATTGAATCCATATCCTTTTAATAACAAATATATACATCAATGAGCTTTGGAACTCAGATAATGTGTGGGTGTATTGTTTTCTCTTATGGGATGCAGTGTTTTGAGATGTACAGTGCACTTTTATCGTATATGCTAATAAGATGCGCCTGGCGTCTGCAGTATATATTAGAGTGGGCATTTTAAATATTTGTGAGAAAGCAATTTGGCATTCACAGATGAGGGCTCTTACGGGATATCAGGGTCTTCATGATGCACTGTGCAATACAAACGCGGCTGTAATCGACCGGCTCCGATGGACGCATCGCGACACTGATGAAAATAACATCCACGTGTATTGTTGTGATATCAGTATGCCAATGATATGAAATTTCAAGGGACAATGCGTTTCTCAAAATATTTAAGATGCTAAAATGTATTTCTATTGTTGCAAAACAAAGTTCAAATAAGTCATATTGTGTTTGATTCAGATTGGATTGTTTATCTGTTAAGCAGGTTTAAAAGTACATTTAAAAGTTGCTGCATAGCCTTATATAGTTTTTTTTTAACTCAGGCCTAAAATAACTTCAGGTGCTTGTTTAATGTGTGATTTCTTTGTGACAAAGGAAGCCGCATGGTCTGTCCTCCATTTTGGACTATCCACATGACCTGTCCACCATTTTGTGTAAACCTCATGGTTGTGGAAGGGGGAGGAGCAGTGGCCATTTTAGGAAGATCATTTTCTAAATAGCTGATTTTTAGTCTGCTCAGAATAATCAGTTTCCTTGGTCACATCAAGCACAATTTATGATTTACCAATGCATTTATTTAACCCATGCCATAGTCAATTACAAATAGTTTCAGTTGGGCCTAGTGAGAGTAAATGGTGAGATAAGTTTTTTTTTCCTGTCCTTCTTGACTGTGCGTATTTACTTTACATCAAGTAAGATATTGCACACAGATAGAAAAAGGAAAGAAAGGGTTTTTTTTTTCTTTTTCCTTCCAAGACTTGTAGAATCTGCTTGCTATAGGATAGCCAATGAAATGCAAATTAACCTGTGTAACTGTTTTTTTTTTAGCAGTGGAAAAGCAAATAGCTTTGATATGCAAATAAGAAGTATGGTGTCTCATAGTGAATGGTACATATATATATAATATTATTATAATTATATGTATATTTATATCAGTGTATGTTCTGCAAGATAGCTATCCAAACTGAATCATATCATTTAAATTATTGATTATTGCTAGAGTCATTATAGATCTGTGTGAAATAGGATACATTTGTTGCTATATAGGTACATTTGAAATAACAGTATTTTAAGGAAGTGTAAAGACACAAACGCAGGTCTGCATAAAAGTTTATACAGAACAAGTTGTGTCTAGTGGACAATAGTAATTAGTATTGTTCACATTTATAGAGCTGTGTGATTTGTTTTATTGCGGATGCTGGGTTTTGTACACGTGGTGTCTCGGACAAAGTAAAAGACTGCGCATGCAGCGTGAGACACGCACGGTCGTGTGTGTACACAAAGTGCGTAAGAATGTGGGCGCTAAGTACAAATTACACAATGGTGTTGTTTAGTTCAAAGGTGGGATAGTAGACATTTAATACAAGAGCACAAAACTACCCGGTTTCTAAAGCAGATTAGTATAAAACTTTTGTTTAAACTGTATTGCCTCTGGGGTAAAGCTGCCTATCTGAATGAACTAACATTTTCTGTACAGAAAAAAAAAACAAAGTGTATTTGAGTGAGCGAACCTAGGAGTGAGTGGATATTGAACCCAGGGAATTCGGGATCCCGTAGTGTGGTACATCAAGTAAGTGGAGGCTTGATGGTGTGAGGCGGCTGACTCACATTAGTATAAGGTTTAATACGCAAATTGTGAGGAGATTTGCAGAGGCGCGTAATAGGGAATTGTGCATTGTGTAGTATTGAAGTAAAAAGGTTTTTTGTTACGCTCCGAGCTAAGGATCACAGTTTGTACATTGACCCGTGGTTGCACGGCAGATAGGTAACAAGTACCTTTACGCTGTGCGATTGTACCGCGCTTTTGTGGGTGCGATAGATAGCGCAACTTGATACCCTTTTTACGAGCTTTTTGCGTAGAATCGCGGTATCATTAGCGCTGTATGGAGCATAGGCAAGCGTGATTTGTGTATAAAAAAGTGTATAGGGAGTTTTTGCTGGTCTCTCTCAGGAAAATCTCCAGCGGCAGATATTTACTGGAAAAAGTAAGTCACTCCTAACACTTCCAATAAATAGAAACCAATAGTGCCTCACTGGGTACGCGGTGTTCACTATTGGAGTGAGTCGTGGTACTCAGTGGAGAAGGAGCGAGTGAAAGCGCTAGGTGTCTTTCACCATCTATTTGTGGTGTGCATTGGGGATTGCGTTTATTGGCAAAAAGTCCGTGATGGGATCCAATTGCACAAGCAGTGGGCGTTTGGTAGCTAGGGTTCAGGCTGAAGAAGAGTTTGGACCGAGAAGGTCAGACTCGGGACCGAGAAGGTCAGAATTGCGACTGAGAGGGTCAGCAAGGTTTATTATGTGTGAAAAGTATGGTTCACACACGGAAGCTTTTTGCAATGAATGGTTACGTATGACTGACAAAGATAGGGTACCATTCCCTAAGGTGGACAGCTTTGAACCAGAGGTATTGCAGAACTTAAGGATAAGGATATGTCTGATAAAATCCAGAAAACAAAGGGTCAGACATACAAAGTGTTTAAACCTGTGGCAGCAAGAGGGGTTGGTGAGTTTGATCCTAAGGTATTGCAGGTGATGTGTCTAACCAAAGTCATATAAGACAAGAATGGAAATATAAGAACTGTTTGAACTTGTAGCAACAATAAACAAGTAGGAAGAAAAAAAGAGAATGCAAGTACACCGCCATATGTAGAAGTGGAAGTAGTTACGGCCAGCATACAAACTATAGAAAATAATAAAAATATGAAAAATATGACTGTAACCTATATATGTACTAATGAATGTTGAAGTTTTATTTAGGAAGAGAAGGTGACCTGATTGTTTTCAGCCATTTCTCATGTACCCAGAGGAGTATCCAACCAGTGAAAGAAGAGCAGTAGCCTGTGGGGGAAGTGGCTGAGACCAGTGGAACAGGTAAGTATGGTATCATTCGTGTACATATATAGTAAAACAAAAAAAAAAATCAAGAAAGTAACGTCAGAAATGAGAAAAAACCTGTCCACACATTAGTATTTGCCAGTAGGAAAGCGGACAGAGACAAGGTAACCCCCGGCTATTAAACCTCATAATGATAATGTGTGGACCCTTATTCAAAAAGTATAGCATTCAATACCTTTAATACCAAGAAATAATGACATGGAGACTTGAATTTGGCAGAAAATTGTTAGCTATTTATTGTACCCTAACCATTAGAAAAAACCTGTAAAGTAAAATTTAAGTAAACATGCCGATTCAGCCGGCATATGGTGGCAGAAAAAAGAACGGCTCTATTCCACTGACGATAACCTCAAAAAACATTAAAACCCAAACGATCCTAATTTACCACAAACCATACATAGGTAATAGGTGCGCGACTCAGACCTCCACGCTGACTGCCCACCCTGATGGGTGATGACGCTGCCCTCTGATGGGTGATCTAGCGGCCTTAAAAGTCAATGGAGGTTAGTGCACCTAAACCACACCAATACTGTAAACAACTGTAACTAACAAGTCAACCTACAACCTGCCGTTCTTTTCCGCCAACAAATAGCCAACGATAAATCACAACTAACAATTTAGAGCTAAGGCACTCCGTGCCAAAACCTCTACTAAATGGGGTGGGAGGGCGGGAAGGCAAACCAGCAGCAAGAGAGACCTAGCTAGCCTATACATCCCTATATATACTGATCCCTCCCTTCTCTACCATTGGCTGTACTTTTCATAACAGTTAGGTCCACCCCTCACAGGAGGTTTAACTCTCTCCATTCCTATGCTGTCATTTCGCTCTCCTAAACCTCCTAATGATAATGTGTGGACCCTTATTCAAAAAGTAAAGCATTCAGTACCTTTAATACCAAGAAATAATGACACTGAGACTTGAATTTGTCAGAAAATTGTTAGCTATTTATTGTACCCTAACCATTAGAAAAAACTTGTAAAGGAAAATTTAAGTTAACATGCCGATTCAGCCGGCATATGGTGGCAGAAAAAAGAACGGCTATATTCCACTGACGATAATCTCAAAAAACATTAAAACCCAAACGATCCTAATTTACCACAAACCATACATAGGTAATAGGTGCGCGACTCAGACCTCCACGCTGACTGCCCACCCTGATGGGTGATGACGCTGCCCCCTGATGGGTGATCTAGCGGCCTTAAAAGTCAATGGAGGTGAGTGCACTTAAACCGCACCAATACTGTAAACAACTGTAACTAACAAGTCAAACTACAACCTGCCGTTCTTTTCCGCCAACAGCGAAAGACTCTTCCCCAGAGTCTTCGCACTGCCACCATACCCTCAACCTAACTCCTGCAACACCAGAAACAGATCCTCCAGGAAAAACAACATCCCCTCCTTGGACAGATGCACACCATCAGGCCGAAAAAGGTGACTGGCACGAAACCGAATCCTAGGGTGGTGAACCACTTTCCCTCCGTGAGCCAACACCCACTTCGCCACCGCCGCATTCACCTTTTGCCTGGCCTCATCAATCGGGCGACCGTCCGCCACTCCTCGCCAACGCAACCTTGGCACCATCATAGAGAACACCAAAACACAATTGGGCCACGCTGCGGCCACACTGGCCAGATCCTCCATCATGGCCCATCGCAGCTCCAAAGATGTCCTCTTCCCCAGATCGTTGCCACCCAAATAGACAACCAGCACCCTAGGGACTCCATGCTCGCTGACCTGACTGACCAATCTACTCTTCAGATCTTGCCACATCATCCCTCGCCAACCGAGCCAACGAACGCCATGAGCCCAAGGAAAAAACTGCGCCCCCTCCGAGGCCAAAAACCTGGCTTCCCAGTAAACATAAGAGTGGCCAACTACCCAGATTGCCAAATCGTCGTCAACCCAACCTGAAGAGAAGGAAAGGAGTAAAAATCGGTTAATAAGAATCCTAACAGGAGCTTATTGAATGCAATAACCTGAAGGATCTGCCAAAAGAAAAAAGGGGTTTTCGTGTCTTGCATAAGTCACGGCCTAGCCGATCTACACAAGCTTCCAGCCAATCGAAGCATAACATAAAAATACAACGGGAAAGATCAAAGTAAAATAAGGAAAATAAAAAGGGGGGGGGGGTTTAAAATGGGAAAAAACATGTAAGAACTCAGCTGGAGGTGAAAGCGTAAAAACCTGCTGAGGGACTTTGATTTGTACTGATCAGCCAAATTGTAGATTGAAATTCAGTCCGTCAAGTCAGGCAAAAAAAATCGCAAAAGAACTCCAGACCCCCGCTGCCAGCAGCGGCGAGTAGCTAATCTCTGAGTAGGATGAACAGGGAAGACAAACAGACACAACTGCACAAGGACGTACTTAACCTTACAACATGAACTTATACAACGTCTAATAAAACTGAACTGTTAATCAAACTAAAAACTCATGAAACTGGGCGAATGTATCGTCTGTAACTTGACGACTTCCATCGCCCCACTGCCTGAATCTCCGCAACGGAAAAACCCGCCGACGTCGCCGCCCCGATTCAGAAGGAATGCATACCGAAAGCAGCGGGTGAAAGGCCCAAGCTCGCCAGACAGCGACTCAGCATCCAACGAAACTGATATTTCGTCAAAGGTAAACCGTCATAATGCAGCAGCCACGACCCCTGCACACCGGGCCGAACCGCTGCATATTTCGATGCCAATCTCACCGGGCAAATGCTCCCCTCCAGAGACGGTACCAAAGTGACCCATCGCCCTCTACCTGCTCGGTCCGTCCTAGAGCGACGTAGTCTGCACAGCAAGGACCTCTCACCCACCACCACGTCATCCAGAAGCATGCGCGAGTCTGCCCGCTTAGATGGCGCTACCAGCTCCGAAACCCGAAAGGCTCTGTGGTAAGCCACGGAGAACGCCAACTGGAACAAAAGCGATTCAATAATTGACGACGCAATACTGCCTACCGCATCGATGACAGCCGGTAGCAAGGCCGCATCGATGGGCCGTCGCCTATCAGGTGGCGTTGGCGCCACGCGCGCCCACCCTTTCATCGCCTTTACCAGAAGCCCGCTCTTTGTCACGTCAGGGACACCCTTGGTTTTATTAAAAAATGAAATCCCTGCTAAGTATTGGGACACCACCGCTCTGGGCCTACCCGTGACAAAAAGCTGCCAAATAAAAGAAAGCATCATCCGATGCCCGCTCTTACCTTCTTGACTACGTCCTCGAACAAACTCTTCCCACTCGCTCCAAGCTTAACCGTAAGCCTTGAGCGTGTTCGGAGCCACTGACCGCATCGCTAGACCCTCCAGTCCGGTCCGATCACCTGCCAGACATAACCGTGACATTGAAATCTCTCCCACTGACCGCGGGACAACGCGTCGGCAATTCCGTTCACAAGTCCTGGCACATGCTGCACGCGGAACCATACATTCTTATGTAAGCATGTCATGACAATGCTAAATTCCTTTGTCGTATAAACAACCCTTTATGAAGTCTAAGAACACTGTACGCTGTTTGCTTAAGAAGTACCGTAATGGTACGCTAGTTGCGTAACGATCGCTCAGCCGTAGGCGAGACGCTCAAGCGTCACGTTCGCTCACGGCCCAGTGATCACAGGACACGTTATTGGCTATGACTAGAGTAATGATTCGCTGTGGCGTGGCTTACGCTCAAGACCACGAGGTCACCAGCGGCGCAGATGCTCACAATGCTATACCTTTATGTCTAAACCTTATACCAATGAAATACACAGAATACCTTAATGTGAATACAGGGTGTACGTGCATCCTTGTGTAACCTGACTAACTACAAAGCTGCTTGAGCGTCACCGACGCTCAAGTGAACACTTAACACTATAGAAAATACACAGATACTGGTTTAGGGTCCGAAGCCTATTAACTGTATTATATCTAATATACTTGTAAAAAGGGGATAACAGTACAAATGATACACTCCAATATAACAAAGACTTCCTAACCACAGAACTAAACAATAAATACAAAAAGACAATACTACACTGACCTAAATGCAATACAATACAATGCTATAATACTATGAGAGATATAAGAGAAAAGAGGAGAGAGAGAGAGAGACGGAGAGAGATGAGAGAAATTGGCTCACAGTAAGACAATGATTACGGAGAGAAAACTTACGCACAAAGGGTATGATCGCATGCGCCTCGATATCCAGCTCCCGGCTATCAGCAGATAACCGTTGATGAGAGAGTGAAGTTGGATATGGTCGGCCTGCCTATTTATGCCCCACACACAATGCAATCTCATAGTCCCTACAATCCCATTGTCCATTGGACGTCGGAATTCGGCCCTGCATCATAACAAAAGGTCATAGGTTGATTCATACAGGTGGGCTGTGACGATTTCCAACAGCTCAGGTGGGTGGGAAACTGGGTTTCCCGCCGCATACCTGAGTATGTGTAAATAATAGAAATGGACATAAACTTCTTATGTCCATAACTATTCGCACGAGCGATTAATACGCTCCAAACCAACACCGGAATATTGCTAATTAAGTACTCTTCCGATGGGTACCAAACACTGCTGTATGATTCCTGTTAGACCCTTCGTACGATGCAAAGAGGGATTCCTCAGCTCAGGGACATTCTATTTTAACCAAACTTTCAGAATCTATCAAAGGGACCATGATCTATAAACTACATTAATTGTGAACATTTGTAACGAATGAGTCGCACGCTACGACTACATACTCTTTACCGTAAATACGCATACCGTGCGAGCGGGTGCACGCAATAGCGGGTATGCGCAGTCACGGGAAAGCGCACGCATGCGCAGCATGTACCAGTGTGCGGTGCAAATATGGCAGTGTGCATAGAGACATTTTTCTGACTTTGACAGTCCACCCTTTGGCAGTCAATAATAACTGCCACCTTCTAAAATATTTAAGGAGAAAAATGTAAGTCAGGGGTTAATTGATTTCCATGGTGGGGTAAGGAAGAAGAGAGGAGTAGGTGTGAAAAGGGTATGACCTAGTGAGAAAGTAGAAGCATGTGTGTATGAGTCCATGTTTGGAGGGTCATGTATCATCGTGCCGTACGTGTGGTAAATCAAGCTTCGAGGTATTGCGAAGTATACATTTGAATTCCTTCTTATCCTGTGGTACAGGTCTGTGGATGGGCTGTCAAACTCTACCGAGCTCATTTCGGCTGTGGTTGTAACAAAATGGGGATGCACATTTTAGTTGATGATACATGAATGGGGGAGGTATGTGGTTGCTGCTATCTGTGCCTGTATTCCCTATCGTCTATGTGTGTCGTTACCTGGGGGTTGTAGAGATGAAGATAAAGAACACTTACGAAAAATGCAATGATATTCTATGTCAGGGAAATGTACATCTGTTGTTGAAGTTGTGTTCGGTATCTGTTGAGAGTCGTCTTCTTTGCGCTGTATTGCTCCTTGGGCATGAGCAAATAGCTTTGTCAGAGCCATCGGATTTACAAAAAATGTTGGGCTAGCGTGAGTTTAAAAATACTAGGGAAACTGGGGATCCATGGCAAAGTTCATCAAGTGTCCATATCATAGGTTGTCAAAACTTCATCTTTGGTGCTTGTCTGTTGTCTGTATACATCTCGTCTCGTCAGCTTCCTCGTCCAAGGGGGTCTTTGTATCTTGGAGAAAAACAGAAAAACAGGTGAAAGAAACAGACTGTATAATCGCATTTTCATCACATTCTGGTTTCTATCATTGGGTCATAAATCAAATCCAGGTTAATTACGGTTTCCTCACTCCTCAAGCTCATCACTTTTGTACTTTGTTTGCACCTCATTAAAGCCTGCCCGCATCTAAATATCAATCCAATCGATATAACGACACCCAAGATACATAGTAGAAACTTTCCAACATTCATTATGACTCCTTGAGCCCAGTCTCCTAAACCGGAGAACCAATTTCGCGGGTTCAACCATGACACCCAACCAGTCAGCTCATTACCTACAGCAGCAAGGGTGAGATTGTGTTTTCGACGAAATTCCCACTTTAATTGCAGAATATCGTCCATCTTTTGGTCTATGACCTCTACCGGATCCTCGGTGCTATTTGTGATATACGTGCAACACTTTATGCCGTACTGTGTTGCCAATGTAACACAATATCCACCTGTTACTGCTGTAAGATAATTAAGAACCATCCTATGCTGAACTAGTTCTGTTTTGTAAGCTTGAAGTTCTCTTCCAGTGTATCTAAACGTGTCATCATACATTTCAGTGATATTATCTAACAAATTGGCGAGTGCGGAAATGTATCTATAATTCATCACTCCTCGAGCGGTACGAGTGAAATCTAACACTACCAGAACCTGAATCCCGGTGGATTCATGGATAAGATCAGAGGCCGGATGCTCTAACCTTTCTGACAGCTGTCTTTTAACTCGGTGCTCGTAATGAGTGTGAGTATAAGGAGCTTGGGCACCACGGTGTATGTCCTTCATTTTGTCATGTGTAACAGTCATCACTTCAGGCAATACTTTTCCAATATAACACAATCCTTCAGAGTTTGGGGCAAGCCACTTGTACGCCTTTCTCCCGCATATGAAATATGCATCATCGGGGAGAACATAAGGGACGGAGAAGGACATGACCATGTTACAAACCTTCCAGGTGAAATCTCCTGACCCTAATTCTTCCATCTGCTTAATGCACGTATCAGTTTGTACGATATGTGCACAGTATCCTGGTGATACCTCTCCAACTCTAGTAATCCTATTTCCTAAGGTATATCGATACCGAAAAGATTTTCCTCTACTGGCTATATGGCGTACGAGCTCTGTATCTGTAGGCATTCTATCTGCTCTGTGTGAAAAGGTCATGGTGTGGTTACTCCATGACACTTCCCAATTTCCCGGTTTTCTGGGATTGGAGATGTTAAAACATATGAGGGACCTATCCACATGGTATTGGTGGAGCTTCAAACTAGGAGGGCTGGAGATGTTAAACCTCCGGTCCACCGGTCTCCCACCACTTAGCTCAAGTACCTCCCCTAACGTTAAAGGAAATGGTACTAGTCCTGATTTGCTGTGACCCTGAGGTACTTGAGAGCATACCCAACAATCTGTTTGGTTTAACACGTTACCCACTAAGGAGTGATAGTCACTCAATGGATGCCGGTCCATATGGATATTAAAACTGGATTGGCATTTCTTTATGCACCCATCTTCAACCAGATTATCACAGAGCCTACAGATACAATTTTCTTCAGCTAACAATCCATCACAATTTCTTCTATCGGATCGTTTTCTGATACTCGCCTTTGCTTGTTGGTTTGGTTGATCTTGGAAAACTACGCCTCCATCATCATAATCGGAACCCATTCCAGAACCTCTTTCGACCTCTATGGTACTCTCGCCGGAACAGACTGCTCTGGTCAACATCATGGTTAACATCAAAATCCGGATCACAGTCTCTTGGGGCAAGTCCATCTTTGAGGAGGAAATAGAGAAGAATGAGAAGGGGGAAAAAGAAATTTTAAGGGAGAGGGGCTGGGAAGTGGAGAAAAACAATAAAAGGGAGAAGGGAGTCGACAACTGCTTTCGGTCTTCAAGGCTCAGGTGCCGCCTCAGTCCTCATGGAACAGACACTCCAGTGATACAACCTCTACCGTCTGTTCCTTATCACGGGACTTCTCTGGATCAGCAACCTTTTTGCAGTGGGATGAATGGACCCAAGTCTCTCTCTCAGCAACCTTCAATGCTGTGGTGCTAGTCAATAAGACCTGGTATGGTCCTTCCCATCTATCAATAAGACAACCTGAGCGTAGAAAATTTCGTATCATTACATAATCCCCAGGTTCAATGTCATGACAATTACTACCTGGTAAATCAGGAATCACCAACTTCAGATTATCATTTTGACTCCTCAACTGCTTACTCATGTTAATCAAGTACTTTACAGTTACTTCATTGTTACATTTCAAATCATCCTGAGGGTTAATCATGACATGCGGTTGTCGACCAAACAAGATTTCAAAAGGAGACAGATTAAGGGGGGACCTGGGAGTGGTTCTGATGCTATACAAAACAATGGGTAAAGCTTCTGGCCACGTCAATCCTGTCTCTGTCATTACCTTACTCAATTTATTTTTAATAGTGCTGTTCACTCTTTCGACCTTCGCACTCGCCTGTGGACGGTACGGAGTGTGCAGCTTACTATCAATTCCCATCAACTTACACATTCCTTGAAAGACATCACCTGTAAAATGGGTACCCCTATCACTTTCAATGATTCTAGGGATACCATATCTACATACAAATTCCTGCACAATTTTCTTAGCTGTAAACATAGCGGTATTTGTAGCTGCTGGAAAAGCTTCGACCCAATTCGAGAAAACATCTATACAAACAAGTACATATTTCAAATTTCGACATGGGGGTAATTGAATGAAGTCAATTTGTATTACCTGGAAAGGGCCGCCGGCAGGTGGGATATGGGATGGTTCTGTAGGTATTGCTTTTCCAATATTCTTTCTCAGACAGGTAAGGCATGACATTGCTCTTTTACTCGCATGAGAGGAGAATCCTGGGGCGCACCAGTATGCTCTTACCAATTTGCACATCCCCTCCTTGCCTAGATGAGTCAGCCCGTGAGCTGCTTCAGCCAGACATGGAAGGTATGCCCTGGGGGCCACTGGTTTACCATGTCCATCCGTCCAGAGCCCTGAGGACTCCTGGCCATATCCCTTTGCCCTCCAGACTGCTCTTTCCTGTGTGGAACACAAATTCTGCATCTCACACAACTTCTGTGTGTTGATGGTATTAAATACCATCAGTTGTGTGGTGTCTGTCCGTATGGGGGTAGCAGCTGCAAGCTTTGCGGCCTCGTCTGCTCGGCTGTTACCAAGGGATACTGGGTCTTGGCTATATGTATGTGCTTTACATTTGATAACAGCCACTCTGTCGGGTTCCTGTATCGCTGTTAGAAGCCTTTTTATATAAGCTGCATGCGCTATCGGTGTACCAGCCGCCGTCATGAAATTTCTGAGCCGCCATAGCGCTCCGAAATCATGTACTACCCCGAAGGCGTATCTAGAATCGGTGTAGATATTGGCTGACTTACCCTTAGCCAATTCACATGCTCTGGTTAGGGCGACCAGTTCAGCAACCTGGGCTGAGTGAGGTGGGCCTAGCGGTTCCGCTTCTATGGTGCCTTGGTCATCTACGACTGCGTATCCAGTACACAAGTCTCCCGAGTCTGACTGTCTATGACAACTACCGTCCGTGTAGAACGTGAGTTCTGCATCTTCCAGTGGGTTGTCACTGATGTCAGGCCTTGCGGTAAAATTTTGGGTCAAATATTCCATACAATCATGTGTATCTTCCTTTGCATTAAATCCTCCTTCCCCATCACTCTCACCTTCCACCCTTTGTGCCTGACCAGGCACACCTGGGAGAAATGTTGCAGGATTTAATGCACTGCATCTCCTTATGGTGATGTTTACTGGGGCCATTAATGCCAATTCCCATCTTGTAAACCTTGCTGATGAGACGTGTCTGGTTTGGGCAGAATTCAATAAGGCAGATACCGCATGCGGTGTATGGATTGTGAGGTTGTGGCCTAGCACGACATCTTCGCTTTTCGTCACTAGCAATGCTATCGCCGCAACGCTATGCAAGCATGTGGGGAGGGATCGCGCTACCGTGTCTAGCTGGGCGCTGTAGTATGCAATTGGCCTGCTGGCGTCACCGTGTTTTTGTGTTAGTACACCTGCTGCGCACCCAGCACTTTCTGTTCCGTATAGTTCAAAGGGTTTCCCATAGTCTGGCATACCTAGTGCTGGTGCCTGCGTTAGACACTGTTTGAGTCTCTCAAATGCTGTTTCGGATTCGTCTGTATGCGAAATCCGATCAGGTTTGTTTGAGGAGACCATTTCCTGCAAAGGTAGCGCCAATATGGAAAACCCTGGGATCCAATTACGGCAATGCCCACACATTCCTAAAAACGTCCTGATCTGTTGCTGGGTTTGTGGCAGTGTCATGTCTCTAATGGCTTGGATTCTATCAGCGGTCAGGTGTCTCAGTCCTTGTGTTAGACAGTGTCCCAAATATTTTACCTTAGTTTGGCATAATTGCAACTTGTCTTTGGAAACCTTGTGACCTGTGTCTGAAAGATGAAACAGGAGCTGTTTCGTATCCTTCAGGGATGCCTCCAATGAATCAGAACACAGTAGTAGATCATCCACGTACTGTATCAACACTGATCCACTCTCCGGTTGGAAAGACTGTAAACAATCATGCAAAGCTTGAGAAAATATACTTGGACTATCTATGAAACCTTGGGGTAACCGAGTCCACGTGTATTGGACTCCTCTGTATGTGAATGCAAACAAATATTGGCTGTCAGGGTGCAGAGGTACCGAAAAGAATGCGGAGCAGAGGTCAATAACAGTGAAAAATTTGGCAGTGGGAGGAATTTGCATTAGGATGACAGCTGGATTAGGCACTACGGGGAACTGACTCTATACTATTTTGTTAATCCCCCTTAGATCCTGCACTAGCCTGTAACCCCTCCCCCCACTCTTTTTAACAGGGAAGATGGGACTATTTGCTGTGCTGGACGTTCTTACTAGAATGCCCTGTTGTAGCAAGCGCTCTATTACTGGGAAAACTCCTAACTCCACCTCTGGCTTCAGAGGATACTGTGGGATTTTTGGAGCTATCCTACCATCTTTTACTTGTACAACTACTGGAGCTACGTTTGCCATTAATCCAGTGTCCTGTCCATCTTTTGTCCAAAGTGATTCTGGTATCTGAGATGTCATCTCTTCTACTTGGGATGGGTTCCTATTTGTCATAATGGAATGTGACATTAATTTTGATGGGGAGTCTAACATGTCTCGTACTTCCTGAGCGTGATTCTCAGGGATGTCCAAGAATACACCTTCAGGAGTACAATAAATGACGCAACCCATTTTACATAGTAAGTCTCTTCCCAGGAGATTAGTTGGTGCCGATGCAGCCAGCAAAAAGGAATGCTTGGTATGCAAAGGCCCTATTGTAATCTCGGCTGGTTTGCTAACAGGGTAGTGCTGGACTACTCCTGTTACTCCCATGGCTGGAATTGTCCTACCAGTGGTTCTCATGCCCACTGTCGAATTTATCACTGACTTGGCCGCCCCTGTGTCTACAAGAAAGTTTAAAGTTTTACCAGCTACATTGATTGCAATCTCTGGTTCGCTTCCAAGACTAGCAATCAACTTAACTGGGTGCAGATTACAGGTATGGCCACACCCCTATTGGGTATGCTGACCTCCCTGAATCCTGCTGGCAGCGACTACTTGTGCGGGGGTTAGCTGGGAACTACCAGAGGCATGCCAATCTCTGTTCGGGGGATATCTTTTTGTTTCCCCTGTATGTGGCTCAAAACTCCGCCTCTGTGGACCCTGCTCCCAATGTCGTGTGTCGTGTCGTTGTCTAGGGGGTTGAAAAGATCTTTGTACACTCTTTGTTCTACATTCTCGTGCATAGTGTCCCGGTCTGTTACAAGAAAAACATGTTATTACACTTGCCTTACCCACAGGGTTCGGTGGTACATACGCAGGCTGCCTTGTGGTCAGCGCCTGTATACTTACGGACATCAACTTATCACTTTGCGATTCCCTGTGCCTAGTGATGTTTCTGTCGTGATCAATAGCAGCCTCTCTCAATGTGGACACTGACAGACCTCGCCAACATGGCTGCGTGGTCTGTACCCTAGCTTTTAATGTTTCTTTCAAACCATCCATCAGTACAGATACTGCTACTTCTCGATGGCTTGGGTTGGTCTTAATGTCTTCTATACCAGTGTACTTTGCCATTTCTAATAGTGCCCGGTGAAAATATTCTGTTGCCGTTTCGGACTCCTTTTGCTTAATGGAGAATATCTTGTTCCATTTAACAACGGCTGGGAAATACTCCTTTAGCTGTAAATTTATCCTTTTTACATTATCCTTGTTGTACACGTCTGTAAGCGGTACATCTTTATCCAATGCACAGTCAGCTAAAAATTGAGTTGCGTCAACATTGGAAGGTAAACAAGCTCTTAGCAGTATCTGTCAATCCTTGTTGTTGGGTTCTACAGTGTTACCTAGATCCCTGATGTATTTTTGGCTAGCAACTAAGTCCTTCCTGGGGTCAGGAAATTCGGACACTATTGTTCTTAATTCCATTCTGGAAAATGGAGTGTACATGGCAATGTTCCTTATGGGAGTGGCTCCAGACACATCTGTTTTTCCATTGGGAACTGCTATTACCCTTACAGGAGCAATTCTAACAGCCTCTTCCTGTGTAGATTCTACTGCTTGTTGTGGTACAATTGTTTCAGTGTAGTGCATGGTGCCGTACTTACCCGTTGACACGACCTCACCTATCCCTCCGCTAGGGGCTTTCACTAATCTCGTGGGTGTCGCTGTGCCTACTGTGGTCTCTGCTATGGTGGCTGCAAGAGAGAGAGCTGAAATTGTTGCTGAATCGTCTTCTTGATCACACTCCTGAGGAAGGTTCAAAACAGGGTACATCTTGCACGGGTTAATACTTGCATGAGTTATTTGGTTAACATCATTAACATTTACAGGGTTACTAAGAGTTTGTGTTTTACAACCCAGTGCGTTTCTCTCCGCAATCAACTTCTCTCCTGCAATGTATGGTGGAGGAGGAGCTGTGGCTATCAGCTTCCTGACTGCCCCAGATCCTGCCGCCAGAGCCAAACCTCTCTGTATCTCACCTTCCTGGTGCCATAACTGTAAATAATCATGATGTTGAATTCGTCTCTTTGTTGATTTTACGAGACATATCCTCCTCCTTAAATTTTGTAACACTTCTGGACTAAAGCTACCTATTCTTGGGAATTTGTCCCTGTCTTGTACAGTCATTCTTTCCCATTCATCACATAAAGATTCGGTGTGACTTCCATATTTTTCACACATTACATATCGTGCCGACCCAACTGGTCGGTTCACAGAATCAACCTGAACCAAGGTTGATCGCCCCCTACCTGAGCAACTGGCCCCCATAGTCTGCAGGTGTTGCTTAGTCCTCCTTGGATTTCTGTATCAAGGTTTTCAGCAAGCCTTTACAGACAACCAAATTACTCCACAGTAGGCCGGCGGTGGCGGTTTACCGAGTACCCCACTCACTCGCCCACCTCGACCAATACGACCTGATCACACCGACGTGGTGCTGGCGTACTCGATACAGGGCCCTACCAAAAACCTTCTGTTTACTGGAACATATGAGGGTTACCCGCAGGACACTTACTCTTTCCAGTAAAGGTGGGGTTGTTAGATAGTTCCTGAGTGACCAGCGAACTTCCCTTTAAAAATAAAAAATTACACAAATCACGTCAGAATGTACAAATAGCGTTTGTGACCACTTTACTCTAATGGTATTAGGTCAGATTACTAACTACTGCACATAATTACGTGCGGTCCAATCGTTCAGTACATAAGCACTACCTGTTATGTACTGAGAGATTTAATGGAATCGATGTTTCCGGCCGCGATTCCTTCAGCAAGAGCTTATGGCCTATATGGGTTCTGCACCAACACCCCAGGCGTTGTGCCTCTTGTACCTTTATAGCGGACCTTTTAGTACCTTGTGACCTCCTGGTCTTGACCTTATGACCTCCTGGTCTTGTTACCTTATGGTCCGCTATACTCTAATGCTCAAATATTATTTAACCAGGGATGCCTCCCTAGCCACCGTATATGTCACTTACACGTATGTCCCTTGACGAGTACCCGACTTTCCTTTTGGTTCCACCTTAAAGTTGTATAAACTTATGTATAAAAAACACACTCACTCAACACATGTACACTTTTGTTTCTATATCTATTTCTGCGCAGAAATTGTCTTCAGTCCAACAGTGTTACCAATTAGGAGCAGGATCTGTTAAACTAAATTTCAGATTTTTCCAAAAATAGATTTGCGTTATTTACCGCTTCGCGTTATCTACCGCGGTGCGTTACTTATCGCCTTTGCGCTAATTATCGCTTTGCGCTAATTCAACTTTTCGTGACTTGAGCTGCGTGGGCGTAACCGGACGCTACGTTGCGTAATGAACGCTGCGTGCGTCTGCCTTTTGGATTGCGTACGCTAGTCTTTGTTAGCGACACGTGTACGCAATGCAAAGATCCACCGTAACACAATATATACTTTTATCAATGTAAATGATCCCTGATCATCTACCGCAATCCACACTGACTGCCTTGTCTCCTAGACAAATCGTGTGTTGTTCTATACTTTAACTATTACCTTTACTATGAAATAACAGCAAATCTCTTTTTTTGCACTTTCTATCAACTATAAAAATTGGCAAACAGGAATAGTGATATACGAAATTGAAAAAGAAATGCAGATAAATGTATGCGTGCGTGTATACGCAAGACAGAAGAGAAATAAAACAGTTTTAAAAGACACAAGCGTTTTGTTCTTACTTCCGGTTCCCGGATTCCTTCAGCACTCTTTATCTAAGCGAAGCAGACGCTTATCCCGTCAGCACTGGGAGACAACCTCCCACCCTTTGCTGGGGGGATAATGTCTGCTGATCTACCTAGTGCAGATATGAGAAGGATAGGACGAGTCCCCAATTGACAATGCTAAATTCCTTTGTCGTATAAACAACCCTTTATGAAGTCTAAGAACACTGTACGCTGTTTGCTTAAGAAGTACCGTAATGGTACGCTAGTTGCGTAACGATCGCTCAGCCGTAGGCGAGACGCTCAAGCGTCACGTTCGCTCACGGCCCAGTGATCACAGGACACGTTATTGGCTATGACTAGAGTAATGATTCGCTGTGGCGTAGCTTACGCTCAAGACCACGAGGTCACCAGCGGCGCAGACGCTCACAATGCTATACCTTTATGTCTAAACCTTATACCAATGAAATACACAGAATACCTTAATGTGAATACAGGGTGTACGTGCATCCTTGTGTAACCTGACTAACTACAAAGCTGCTTGAGCGTCACCGACGCTCAAGTGAACACTTAACACTATAGAAAATACACAGATACTGGTTTAGGGTCCGAAGCCTATTAACTGTATTATATCTAATATACTTGTAAAAAGGGGATAACAGTACAAATGATACACTCCAATATAACAAAGACTTCCTAACCACAGAACTAAACAATAAATACAAAAAGACAATACTACACTGACCTAAATGCAATACAATACAATGCTATAATACTATGAGAGATATAAGAGAAAAGAGGAGAGAGAGAGAGAGACGGAGAGAGATGAGAGAAATTGGCTCACAGTAAGACAATGATTACGGAGAGAAAACTTACGCACAAAGGGTATGATCGCATGCGCCTCGATATCCAGCTCCCGGCTATCAGCAGATAACCGTTGATGAGAGAGTGAAGTTGGATATGGTCGGCCTGCCTATTTATGCCCCACACACAATGCAATCTCATAGTCCCTACAATCCCATTGTCCATTGGACGTCGGAATTCGGCCCTGCATCATAACAAAAGGTCATAGGTTGATTCATACAGGTGGGCTGTGACGATTTCCAACAGCTCAGGTGGGTGGGAAACTGGGTTTCCCGCCGCATACCTGAGTATGTGTAAATAATAGAAATGGACATAAACTTCTTATGTCCATAACTATTCGCACGAGCGATTAATACGCTCCAAACCAACACCGGAATATTACTAATTAAATACTCTTCCGATGGGTACCAAACACTGCTGTATGATTCCTGTTAGACCCTTCGTACGATGCAAAGAGGGATTCCTCAGCTCAGGGACATTCTATTTTAACCAAACTTTCAGAATCTATCAAAGGGACCATGATCTATAAACTACATTAATTGTGAACATTTGTAACGAATGAGTCGCACGCTACGACTACATACTCTTTACCGTAAATACGCATACCGTGCGAGCGGGTGCACGCAATAGCGGGTATGCGCAGTCACGGGAAAGCGCACGCATGCGCAGCATGTACCAGTGTGCGGTGCAAATATGGCAGTGTGCATAGAGACATTTTTCTGACTTTGACAGTCAGCAGCAATCGCCCAAGCACCCTCAGAACCACCAGTGACTTTGCCCTCTGGTTATTGATCGCATCTAAACAAAATGCTGCAATGAGCCAGACGATCGCCCCAAACCTCCAGTGCTACCATAATGGGGAAAAGCTCAAGCAGCAAAAGGTCCTTAGTGAAACCTTCGCGATGCCAATTCTCAGGCAACGAGGCCACGCCCCAAGATCCCTCTAGGTAGCAACCGAACCCAGAGGAACCCGCCGCGTCGATAAACAGCTGTAACCTAGCATTGTCGATCGTTAGGGTCAGCCAGATACGCACCCCATTAAAGTCCTCCATGAACGAGGCCCAGACGGCCAAATCCCTCTTAATCTCGGAGGACAAACGAATGAAATGATGCGGCCTGGCACACACCGCAGTCGCCCTCTCCAGTTTTCGGCAGAAAACCCGGCCCATCGGGATCACCAGTCAAGCAAAGTACAAGAGGCCCAGCAAGGACTGCGCCCGCCTCAGCGTGACTTTGCGCAACACCACGAACTGGAAAATAACCTCGCGGAGCTTTGCGACCTTGGCCTGAGGAGGGCGACACGAACCTGCCACCGTGTCGATTTTAATCCCCAAGAACGACAAACAGGAAACCGGCCCCTCCGTTTTATCCTCGGCTACAGGAACGCCAAAATGATAAAACAACGCGCGGATGCTGAACAGCAAGTCGCTGCAGCGCGGCGAATTCGCCGGTCCCACACAGAGGAAATCATCGAGGTAATGTGCGACTCCATGACCCCCTGAAGAAGACTCCCCGCACCAATGCAAGAATGTGCTAAACCTTTCAAAAAACGAGCAGGAAACGGAACATCCCATCGGCAAACATTTGTCAATGAAATATTCTGCTCCGATCCGAAAACCCATAAAACGGAATGAGTCCGGATGCAACGGGAGCAACCGAAACGCGGACTCAACATCGATCTTAGCCATCAGAGCTCCCGGGCCGTAACTACGAACCAACTCCAGCACCTCGTCAAACGACTGGTACACCACTGAGCAGTGCGCCGGCGGTATCGCGTCGTTGACCGACGACCCTGACCGGTAAGAAAGATGTTGAATGAGCCGAAAGGCACCCGGAGTCTTCTTGGGGACTACCCCCACTGGGGAAATGACCAAGTCATCCACTGGGGGCGAGCTGAACGGGCCATCCATCCTACCAATTCGCACCTCTTTATCAACTTTCTCGCGCAAAACAGACGGCAAGGCGCGAGCGGACTGAAGATTCCGGAGAGCCTTGACCGATACTTCGCCCGCAACTGGCAATCGGAAACCAAACTTAAAATCCTGAAACAAAAACTGAGCATCCGTACTATTCGGATACCAATCCAACCATTTGGACATGGCGTCCAAATTAATTAACGTTGGGGCCCTGCGGAGAGATTCAGCTTGCGCCGGGTCTTGCGTAGCTTTGCTTTCCCCTCGCGCCTTGCCGATTTCCTTTAAAACAGTTGGAAGCCGGGTGGAAGCCGCCACATTGCAAGCACGAATGTCGAAACCGACACTGCTTGCCGAAGGAACAGGTCGCATTATTAAATGTGAAGCACTTCCCCCTCGCGGCGGCCTGCCCACCCCCGCGGATAGCCAACCTACCTTTCCTACCCGGTCCCCCTTCTGTGCTACTCCCCTGAGCGGACGATCCTGCGCGTTGCCCGTCCGCCCCCTGGATTCCGGGGCTCCTTTGCGGGTTGAGAAGCCCGGGTGACCTGGAGCTAGACCTCCACGTCCTTGCAACCGAAGTCAATAATCTGTAAGCAGTCCTGCTTCTCTCGGAACTTCTCATCATACGTCCGCCATTCGATTCCTGACGATGTGCGCTGCATATCGTGTATCAAGTGCAGGAATCTTATGACGTTCATATGTTCCTCAGGCCTATCTTCCAGATAACACGCCGCAAAGACGCAAAAACCGGCCAGCCAGTTGTCTAAAGTACGGAAAGCTTCAGCTCCGATGCCTTTCTTAGCCGTCGCTGCCTTATACTCCTTCTTCGCGTCCTTAGTCAGCACGAACATATCCACGTAATCGCCTCTGCAGATCTTCCTACGGCAGCTATCCCGCAACCCCCTCAAAACTGCCGTATAATCACAGTGGACTACTCCCGGCAAATCGCGGCGCTTCTTGGCCCTGCGAGCATCCTCGCTAAGCTGCTTGCGTCTCTTCCGCCTCTCCTGCTGCCCCGCCACCCTCTTAGGGTACTTCATCGCACGCTTTTTTGCCCTAGTCGTGCTACTGACGTCAGACGCTTGTGACGACAGGGATGAAGAAGAGGAGGAACTGAGAGAACTGGAGCGCACACTGGAGCACGATGCCGACTGGTCAACCTCACCTGACGCTGTCGACTGTTCGGACTGGGAGTCCTCCGGCGTGGAAACTTCGAAATCCTCCTCATCGCTCACGTCCACCTCAACCTCTCCGCGATCACCTGAAAAAGAAGACAAAGCACGGGACCCGGAAGCCACTCCCGGGGCATGCCTAGCAATCTGGGGCAAAGACGTCCCCACCTCGCGTCCGCGCTCCATCCGTACTGGACGGTGTCCCAACTGCGCCGCGGCCGCCCCCAGGTCACGGCAAGCGCGCGCTATTCCCTGAGCCGCTGACCCCTGCTGCGTACCGGACGCCCCCGCTTCAGCGCGCGTGCCAGAATGCCTTGCTGCCCCTGGGAATGCTGTTGCGGCCAATGGGCCCAATGCCGCCACCACCGTCGACAGAGCCGACGCCAACTCTCTGGAAGCCTCCTGACTTCCCCAAAAATCGCGGCCGGCACCGGCGGGAGCCCCCGCAGATGCCGGCGCACCTCTGCTGGCCCGTCGGCCGGCAGGCGCCAATAAGGGACCCAACGGCCAATGCCCCGTGTGGCCTGCTGGTGATCCGCTGGCCCCACTGACCACGATTGGCGTGGACCCCCACCAATCCTCTAACCTATCCTGCACCTGCTGGCCCTCACTATCGCTGCTGTGCCTGCCACCTGTCCCCCGCGCATGCCCTCCCCCCGCAGGCCGGAGCTCTCTCCGTCTGCAGGGAAGGCACCTCTGCGTGGCTCAATGCTGCTGCTCCCTATCCTGGGACGCCCTCCCCCCCCCGCCGCCGCTCCCCGCCGGACTCCGGCTGTAAGGGAGGCAGCAGGGGAGACGCTGAAACTGGCGGCGCCGCTGCGCGCACACGTGCGCAAATGGCACCACTCGCTGAGAGCGCGGGCGGGCGCGCCCCCCGTGCACGCGGCCCGCAGCTTCCCGCCACCGTCCGGGCCACCAGCAGGGACCGCCGGACGAGGCCCCGCGACAGGCCTCGGCCAACTTGCTGCCGTTCTCCGCCCACCCCGGCTCCCTCGCCCGGCATCACTCCGCACCCGTGACAAGGGGGACGGGTGGGGAGATGGGATGGGAGCCCCCGAAGGCCGCCCGCTCTGGTGCGCACGCGCACGCCCGCGGGTGCCTGTTCCCGGCAACGGCACCTCACTCTCAAGAGGAGGAGGTGAAGGCCGATGCCCGGCCGATGCCCGGCCACCTCCGGACGGCTCCCCCGTGCCCCCGGCCCCCCCTGCCGCCCGCGGCCAGAGGTTAACACCGGACCCAAAGTCAGGGGCAGGGAAGACCGGGTCCGCCCAGCCACCGCTGCGCGGGCACCCGCGCCCGCGCCGGTGGACGGGGAACGGGCAGATGAGCCCGCAGGCCCATCCGCAGACCCAGCTTCATCGCCAGCAGAGCGGTAACGAGCTGGGGTCACGGCAGAGCGGAGGGGGCGAGAGGCGGCCATTATACCAAAGCAGTATGTGGGGGAGATGAGAGAGGAGGGTGAAGCTATTACAGTGAATACTGTGAAACAGTGATAATTGAATACTCTAATTAGCTAGCTAAGAAACACTAGTGCATGCGCAATTCAGCAACACTCACCAGCAGGCAAACCAGCAGCAAGAGAGACCTAGCTAGCCTATACATCCCTATATATACTGATCCCTGCCCTCTCTACCATTGGCTGTACTTTTCATAACAGTTAGGTCCACCCCTCACAGGAGGTTTTACTCTCTCCATTCCTATGCCTGTCATTTCGCTCTCCTTCTTTCAGTTACCATATAAGAAGTATTCATTCCTAGTAATGCCCCTAGTAAAGATGAGCTCGGAAATGTTTGTTGGACCATGTACAGACCCTTAATACGGGATGAGAAGGATTGAATGAATACTTCGCATGACCTAGAAGCTTGTTAAACTTTTTTTTTTGTCTCTTGCAGTAATAGAAAACTCTCAATCTGGATAAGACCACTGGTAAACACTAATTCGGCAAATAGGAGGTGGCTGTCTCTGTGCAAATGGACGGGCTCAATAAGGCATTGAGTGTCAGGGTGCAGACATCTTTGCAAAATTGGAAAGGGGTCACAGTAGCTAATCTTAGAAAGTATGCTATTGAACATCACAAGAATAGTGCTAGGCGCAGAGAACAACAGATGGAGAGGTTGAGGACGGTAAGTATACTGGCACTTACAGGAAAGACCCATCAGTCCAAGCCCCAGATACCTAATGGTCAATAATATGTTACACTTGTAGGAAGGAAGGGCATTTTGCCAGAGATTGTAGGAGTAGTAGGACATATAGTCAATATAGACCCCCTAGACAGAAAACACAAGCCACATTATTAAACACATAGACGGGACAAGGGGACATATAGTAAGGAATCATAAGCCATATAGAAAACACCGATTCGGCTAATGGGAAGAACAAAATAAATGCAACATTACCCTTTGACAAAACTTGCTGGGGTTAAGATGGGGCCTCTAAACTTTTGCTTCTTTTTCCTAGCAGAAATAGCCCCTGATTAACTTAATTTTGTGAGACATGATATACATATACTATGCTCCCGCTCAGGAAGTACAAAGTATGTTAGACACCCACGAAGACTAATGTTGCATTCTACTGTTCTAGATGCATGTCCATCACAGATAGAGGAAATTATCTCACAGATACCGGGTTCCCTATGAACTTAGGATGGACAGGACACTGGATTGATGGCTGGGATAGTCCCAATAGCGATACGACAAACACAGACATTTTTTTAAGGGGAGTAGACCAAGTAGAGAATCACTTCCCCGTAGTGCCCAATCCAGTTGTCAAATTTTTATAAAATCTTCACCTCTACAAACTCATCTGTCACCAACCTCTATTCTGTTTCTCTACAGTTTTCCTCTTCATCTTTTGCGTTCACACAGGGTGGTACAATACATGGACCCGAGTACAGTTCAAGCTCCACATGCCTAGGTCCTTCCGAGTTCTGCCCGAACCCAGTATATCTCAACAGCATAATGACACCAGTATTACTGCAGTGTGCCTTGTCAAGCACAAAGGGTGGAGAATGGGAATACTGGTGAAGGGAAATTTTGTATAGACACTGATATGCCTGTTGGTGAATGGCAAACCTGACATTTTCTTTTTCATTTTCTTCTTCTTTTTCTCCTCTAGAGATGTTTCTTTTTTCTTTTTTTTCTTTTTTTTTTTTGAGTTATGCTCATGGTACTCTACATTGCAAACACACGATAGTTAAATTAAGATACAAAAATTTGTGTTCCCTACAGGAAAAGGCAGTCTGGAGGACAAAGGGGTATGGCCAGGAGTCCTCAGGACTGTGGACAGGTGGACACGGTAAGCCAGTAGCCCCCAGAAAATACCTTCCAAGTCTAGCTGAGGTGGCACACGGTCTGACTCATCTAGGCAAAGAGGGTATGTGCAGGCTGATGAGAGCCTACTGGTGTGCGCCCGGATTCTATTCTCATGCAGGTAAGAGAGCAATGACCTGTCTTGCTTGCTTGAGGAAGAATATTGGTAAAGCAATACCAACAGAGCCATCCCATATCCCTCCTGCAGACAGATCTTTTCAGGAAATACAAATCGACTTTGTACAGTTAACACCCTTTAGGAATTATTGTTATGTATTGGTGTGCACTGACGTTTTCTCAAACTGGGTAGAGGCATTTCCTGCCACCACGGATGCTGCTGTGTTTACCGCAAAGAAAAATTGCGCAGAAATTTGTGTGTAGATAATGGTACCCCTAGAAGTAGGAGCAAAGCTTGAAATTGTACTATTGTGATCATAGATACTGCCACTAGTATTATGTAGCTTCGGAACCACTCCCAGATCTTCACTCAACAAATCACACTCTTCGAAATTTGTTTTTGTTTTGGTATTTGTGTCTTTTTGGGTTGTTTTTGGAAGATAACCTCATGTCATGATTGATCCGCACAATGATTAGAGATGCACCAATAAGGTGACACTACAGTACTTTATAGAGATGAGCCAGCATTTGGGAACTTGACAAAAGAACTTGAAACTGTTGATTGCTAGTATGCCAAATGCTAACTGTCTTGATTGTGAACCAAGAGACTATGTGATTGTTCTTACGCTCAGGTTGCCTAATAGACAGGTGGGAAGGACCATACCAAGTTTTGTTGAGAGGACTATCCCAGTGAAAGTAGCCGAGAGAGAGACTTGGGTCCACGATTCCCATTACAGGAAAGTCGGTAGTCTGGAAGGAACTCGTAAATGGAGTGAGATCGCAAAAGTATCACAAGAGACTCTGTTCCGTGAAGACTGAGAGGCGGCACTGTTGAACACTACCTGAGCGTACTAAAGGATTGCAGAAAGACCAGTCATTGTAATTGATTTGTTATGAACAAGAGTTGTTTTGTTCTATTTCTCTTTTCTCTCTTTCCCGCTGACAAACATTTTATTTCAGGATATTCTATTTTTGCAAGTTTTTTTTTTATGAGGAGTCGAGTGTGGGAATGGAACTGGTTCTGGAGGAAGGAGTGATTTCCTTATAGGATCCCAGGATTAGCCCATCAGTTTGCTAAACTCAGAGAAAATTCAAAGTTCTAGTAGTTATGGAGTTCAGAGGTAATCAGGAACAATCAGACAATGGCTATTCACACATTGCAGATAAAGAGCTCATTAATATATGTGGAAGAAAGGTTTATGAGTGGCTCTCCCCGAACTCCAAAGGTTTATGTTATTTAGGAAGGACACTACTTATAACCCTTGTTCAATGATTAAACAGACCTAGCATACGTTCCAGAAATGGAAACAATGTTCAGAAAATGATAGGAATATATAGATCATGAAAATTTTATATGTCACTGTCACAATTTGTTTGTGCCTTCTTCATCTACCCAGCAGAACCTCAATCGAATCCAAACATCAGTGTACAAAGATGTAGGTACATGTATGTGTGAAATGTTCGTCGCAAATCAGACATTATAGGCCAAAGCACTGTCCCAGCATACTCTATAGGTTGAATGTTGTCCCACACCCAACCAGTGGTCCCGTGACCGCCAAGTGCATATAGAGGATGTCTCATCCTCCTCCCTGTCTTCCCCAAATATAGTCAAGTGTCTGATTTGCGAAATAGATACATACTTGTTTCGAGGTCACCGATTATTCTATGAAATATTTTTTTTTCTTATGTTAATAATTGATGGCAGTTATTGTTTACTGCCAGAGGGTGGACTGTCGAAGTCAAAAATATTACATAAAAAGAACATACAAACTACACACATTATGAGTCGCTATACTTGCAAATACGCGCAGCGAGCACAGCAATATATGGTAACACACGCATTTACACGGTCATGCCACAGAGATGGATTCAACACTTATTTCATACATTAAATAATTATAATAATATCAAGCGCCAGACATCATGATGATTTAAAATTATATAATGAAGTAATGTCATGAATGTGTATTATTTGAACGAAACCAGATACACCTGTCATATTTGATATTTAAGCAACCAGATTAATGTGTAGATTCATTTGATACTTGTTATAAAGTTGTAGGACATTGCAACAAATAATTATGATTAAATGTATGTAAGCTAAAATCACTTTTGTTAGAACAATAGATATTCCAAACAGGTAGTGGGCATGAAGCTCAGGCCAGCCCCTTTGGACATTCCCAAGGCTGAACCTGTTTAGCATATACAAAGAGACTAGTGACTTATCATGAATGAGTAAGTTCCCTACCCCAAACTAGATAACACATTGCTGATCACACAGGAGTTCAGTTCCTGTTTTGGTCTCAGAGTAAGATGGAGTCCCAGCATGATTTTACAGAGAGAGAGAGAGAGAGAGAGAGAGACACAAGCATTGAGGGAATGGTATTGTATTGCTGGCCTGTAACTGTATGTAACTGTAACTGTATGTAACTGTAACTGTATGTAACTGTATGTATTAACTGCTTACTGTATGAGTTGTAACTATAGGTATACTGTACATTGTAATATATTGAATCCATATCCTTTTAATAACAAATATATACATCAATGAGCTTTGGAACTCAGATAATGTGTGGGTGTATTGTTTTCTCTTATGGGATGCAGTGTTTTGAGATGTACAGTGCACTTTTATCGTATATGCTAATAAGATGCGCCTGGCGTCTGCAGTATATATTAGAGTGGGCATTTTAAATATTTGTGAGAAAGCAATTTGGCATTCACAGATGAGGGCTCTTACGGGATATCAGGGTCTTCATGATGCACTGTGCAATACAAACGCGGCTGTAATCGACCGGCTCCGATGGACGCATCGCGACACTGATGAAAATAACATCCACGTGTATTGTTGTGATATCAGTAAGCCAATGATATGAAATTTCAAGGGACAATGCGTTTCTCAAAATATTTAAGATGCTAAAATGTATTTCTATTGTTGCAAAACAAAGTTCAAATAAGTCATATTGTGTTTGATTCAGATTGGATTGTTTATCTGTTAAGCAGGTTTAAAAGTACATTTAAAAGTTGCTGCATAGCCTTATATAGTTTTTTTTTAACTCAGGCCTAAAATAACTTCAGGTGCTTGTTTAATGTGTGATTTCTTTGTGACAAAGGAAGCCGCATGGTCTGTCCTCCATTTTGGACTATCCACATGACCTGTCCACCATTTTGTGTAAACCTCATGGTTGTGGAAGGGGGAGGAGCAGTGGCCATTTTAGGAAGATCATTTTCTAAATAGCTGATTTTTAGTCTGCTCAGAATAATCAGTTTCCTTGGTCACATCAAGCACAATTTATGATTTACCAATGCATTTATTTAACCCATGCCATAGTCAATTACAAATAGTTTCAGTTGGGCCTAGTGAGAGTAAATGGTGAGATAAGTTTTTTTTTCCTGTCCTTCTTGACTGTGCGTATTTACTTTACATCAAGTAAGATATTGCACACAGATAGAAAAAGGAAAGAAAGGGTTTTTTTTTTCTTTTTCCTTCCAAGACTTGTAGAATCTGCTTGCTATAGGATAGCCAATGAAATGCAAATTAACCTGTGTAACTGTTTTTTTTTTAGCAGTGGAAAAGCAAATAGCTTTGATATGCAAATAAGAAGTATGGTGTCTCATAGTGAATGGTACATATATATATAATATTATTATAATTATATGTATATTTATATCAGTGTATGTTCTGCAAGATAGCTATCCAAACTGAATCATATCATTTAAATTATTGATTATTGCTAGAGTCATTATAGATCTGTGTGAAATAGGATACATTTGTTGCTATATAGGTACATTTGAAATAACAGTATTTTAAGGAAGTGTAAAGACACAAACGCAGGTCTGCATAAAAGTTTATACAGAACAAGTTGTGTCTAGTGGACAATAGTAATTAGTATTGTTCACATTTATAGAGCTGTGTGATTTGTTTTATTGCGGATGCTGGGTTTTGTACACGTGTCTCGGACAAAGTAAAAGACTGCGCATGCAGCGTGAGACACGCACGGTCGTGTGTGTACACAAAGTGCGTAAGAATGTGGGCGCTAAGTACAAATTACACAATGGTGTTGTTTAGTTCAAAGGTGGGATAGTAGACATTTAATACAAGAGCACAAAACTACCCGGTTTCTAAAGCAGATTAGTATAAAACTTTTGTTTAAACTGTATTGCCTCTGGGGTAAAGCTGCCTATCTGAATGAACTAACATTTTCTGTACAGAAAAAAAAACCAAAGTGTATTTGAGTGAGCGAACCTAGGAGTGAGTGGATATTGAACCCAGGGAATTCGGGATCCCGTAGTGTGGTACATCAAGTAAGTGGAGGCTTGATGGTGTGAGGCGGCTGACTCACATTAGTATAAGGTTTAATACGCAAATTGTGAGGAGATTTGCAGAGGCGCGTAATAGGGAATTGTGCATTGTGTAGTATTGAAGTAAAAAGGTTTTTTGTTACGCTCCGAGCTAAGGATCACAGTTTGTACATTGACCCGTGGTTGCACGGCAGATAGGTAACAAGTACCTTTACGCTGTGCGATTGTACCGCGCTTTTGTGGGTGCGATAGATAGCGCAACTTGATACCCTTTTTACGAGCTTTTTGCGTAGAATCGCGGTATCATTAGCGCTGTATGGAGCATATGCAAGCGTGATTTGTGTATAAAAAAGTGTATAGGGAGTTTTTGCTGGTCTCTCTCAGGAAAATCTCCAGCGGCAGATATTTACTGGAAAAAGTAAGTCACTCCTAACACTTCCAGTAAATAGAAACCAATAGGGCCTCACTGGGTACGCGGTGTTCACTATTGGAGTGAGTCGTGGTACTCAGTGGAGAAGGAGCGAGTGAAAGCGCTAGGTGTCTTTCACCATCTATTTGTGGTGTGCATTGGGGATTGCGTTTATTGGCAAAAAGTCCGTGATGGGATCCAATTGCACAAGCAGTGGGCGTTTGGTAGCTAGGGTTCAGGCTGAAGAAGAGTTTGGACCGAGAAGGTCAGACTCGGGACCGAGAAGGTCAGAATTGCGACTGAGAGGGTCAGCAAGGTTTATTATGTGTGAAAAGTATGGTTCACACACGGAAGCTTTTTGCAATGAATGGTTACGTATGACTGACAAAGATAGGGTACCATTCCCTAAGGTGGACAGCTTTGAACCAGAGGTATTGCAGAACTTAAGGATAAGGATATGTCTGATAAAATCCAGAAAACAAAGGGTCAGACATACAAAGTGTTTAAACCTGTGGCAGCAAGAGGGGTTGGTGAGTTTGATCCTAAGGTATTGCAGGTTATGTGTCTAACCAAAGTCATATAAGACAAGAATGGAAATATAAGAACTGTTTGAACTTGTAGCAACAATAAACAAGTAGGAAGAAAAAAAGAGAATGCAAGTACACCGCCATATGTAGAAGTGGAAGTAGTTACGGCCAGCATACAAACTATAGAAAATAATAAAAATATGAAAAATATGACTGTAACCTATATATGTACTAATGAATGTTGAAGTTTTATTTAGGAAGAGAAGGTGACCTGATTGTTTTCAGCCATTTCTCATGTACCCAGAGGAGTATCCAACCAGTGAAAGAAGAGCAGTAGCCTGTGGGGGAAGTGGCTGAGACCAGTGGAACAGGTAAGTATGGTATCATTCGTGTACATATATAGTAAAACAAAAAAAAAATCAAGAAAGTAACGTCAGAAATGAGAAAAAACCTGTCCACACATTAGTATTTGCCAGTAGGAAAGCGGACAGAGACAAGGTAACCCCCGGCTATTAAACCTCATAATGATAATGTGTGGACCCTTATTCAAAAAGTATAGCATTCAATACCTTTAATACCAAGAAATAATGACATGGAGACTTGAATTTGGCAGAAAATTGTTAGCTATTTATTGTACCCTAACCATTAGAAAAAACCTGTAAAGTAAAATTTAAGTAAACATGCCGATTCAGCCGGCATATGGTGGCAGAAAAAAGAACGGCTCTATTCCACTGACGATAACCTCAAAAAACATTAAAACCCAAACGATCCTAATTTACCACAAACCATACATAGGTAATAGGTGCGCGACTCAGACCTCCACGCTGACTGCCCACCCTGATGGGTGATGACGCTGCCCTCTGATGGGTGATCTAGCGGCCTTTAAAGTCAATGGAGGTGAGTGCACCTAAACCACACCAATACTGTAAACAACTGTAACTAACAAGTCAACCTACAACCTGCCGTTCTTTTCCGCCAACAAATAGCCAACGATAAATCACAACTAACAATTTAGAGCTAAGGCACTCCGTGCCAAAACCTCTACTAAATGGGGTGGGAGGGCGGGAAGGCAAACCAGCAGCAAGAGAGACCTAGCTAGCCTATACATCCCTATATATACTGATCCCTCCCTTCTCTACCATTGGCTGTACTTTTCATAACAGTTAGGTCCACCCCTCACAGGAGGTTTAACTCTCTCCATTCCTATGCTGTCATTTCGCTCTCCTAAACCTCCTAATGATAATGTGTGGACCCTTATTCAAAAAGTAAAGCATTCAGTACCTTTAATACCAAGAAATAATGACACGGAGACTTGAATTTGTCAGAAAATTGTTAGCTATTTATTGTACCCTAACCATTAGAAAAAACTTGTAAAGGAAAATTTAAGTTAACATGCCGATTCAGCCGGCATATGGTGGCAGAAAAAAGAACGGCTATATTCCACATATTACACTGACGATAATCTCAAAAAACATTAAAACCCAAACGATCCTAATTTACCACAAACCATACATAGGTAATAGGTGCGCGACTCAGACCTCCACGCTGACTGCCCACCCTGATGGGTGATGACGCTGCCCCCTGATGGGTGATCTAGCGGCCTTAAAAGTCAATGGAGGTGAGTGCACTTAAACCGCACCAATACTGTAAACAACTGTAACTAACAAGTCAAACTACAACCTGCCGTTCTTTTCCGCCAACAGCGAAAGACTCTTCCCCAGAGTCTTCGCACTGCCACCATACCCTCAACCTAACTCCTGCAACACCAGAAACAGATCCTCCAGGAAAAACAACATCCCCTCCTTGGACAGATGCACACCATCAGGCCGAAAAGGTGACTGGCACGAAACCGAATCCTAGGGTGGTGAACCACTTTCCCTCCGTGAGCCAACACCCACTTCGCCACCGCCGCATTCACCTTTTGCCTGGCCTCATCAATCGGGCGACCGTCCGCCACTCCTCGCCAACGCAACCTTGGCACCATCATAGAGAACACCAAAACACAATTGGGCCACGCTGCGGCCACACTGGCCAGATCCTCCATCATGGCCCATCGCAGCTCCAAAGATGTCCTCTTCCCCAGATCGTTGCCACCCAAATAGACAACCAGCACCCTAGGGACTCCATGCTCGCTGACCTGACTGACCAATCTACTCTTCAGATCTTGCCACATCATCCCTCGCCAACCGAGCCAACGAACGCCATGAGCCCAAGGAAAAAACTGCGCCCCCTCCGAGGCCAAAAACCTGGCTTCCCAGTAAACATAAGAGTGGCCAACTACCCAGATTGCCAAATCGTCGTCAACCCAACCTGAAGAGAAGGAAAGGAGTAAAAATCGGTTAATAAGAATCCTAACAGGAGCTTATTGAATGCATTAACCTGAAGGATCTGCCAAAAGAAAAAAGGGGTTTTCGTGTCTTGCATAAGTCACGGCCTAGCCGATCTACACAAGCTTCCAGCCAATCGAAGCATAACATAAAAATACAACGGGAAAGATCAAAGTAAAATAAGGAAAATAAAAAGGGGGGGGGGGGTTTAAAATGGGAAAAAACATGTAAGAACTCAGCTGGAGGTGAAAGCGTAAAAACCTGCTGAGGGACTTTGATTTGTACTGATCAGCCGAATTGTAGATTGAAATTCAGTCCGTCAAGTCAGGCAAAAAAAATCGCAAAAGAACTCCAGACCCCCGCTGCCAGCAGCGGCGAGTAGCTAATCTCTGAGTAGGATGAACAGGGAAGACAAACAGACACAACTGCACAAGGACGTACTTAACCTTACAACATGAACTTATACAACGTCTAATAAAACTGAACTGTTAATCAAACTAAAAACTCATGAAACTGGGCGAATGTATCGTCTGTAACTTGACGACTTCCATCGCCCCACTGCCTGAATCTCCGCAACGGAAAAACCCGCCGACGTCGCCGCCCCAATTCAGAAGGAATGCATACCGAAAGCAGCGGGTGAAAGGCCCAAGCTCGCCAGACAGCGACTCAGCATCCAACGAAACTGATATTTCGTCAAAGGTAAACCGTCATAATGCAGCAGCCACGACCCCTGCACACCGGGCCGAACCGCTGCATATTTCGATGCCAATCTCACCGGGCAAATGCTCCCCTCCAGAGACGGTACCAAAGTGACCCATCGCCCTCTACCTGCTTGGTCCGTCCTAGAGCGATGTAGTCTGCACAGCAAGGACCTCTCACCCACCACCACGTCATCCAGAAGCATGCGCGAGTCTGCCCGCTTAGATGGCGCTACCAGCTCCGAAACCCGAAAGGCTCTGTGGTAAGCCACGGAGAACGCCAACTGGAACAAAAGCGATTCAATAATTGACGACGCAATACTGCCTACCGCATCGATGACAGCCGGTAGCAAGGCCGCATCGATGGCCGGCGCCTATCAGGTGGCGTTGGCGCCACGCGCGCCCACCCTTTCATCGCCTTTACCAGAAGCCCGCTCTTTGTCACGTCAAGCTCAAGCAGCAAAAGGTCCTTAGTGAAACCTTCGCGATGCCAATTCTCAGGCAACGAGGCCACGCCCCAAGATCCCTCTAGGTAGCAACCGAACCCAGAGGAACCCGCCGCGTCGGTAAACAGCTGTAACCTAGCATTGTCGATCATTAGGGTCAGCCAGATACGCACCCCATTAAAGTCCTCCATGAATGAGGCCCAGATGGCCAAATCCCTCTTAATCTCGGAGGACAAACGAATGAAATGATGCGGCCTGGCACACACCGCAGTCGCCCTCTCCAGTTTTCGGCAGAAAACCCGGCCCATCGGGATCACCCGTCAAGCAAAGTACAAGAGGCCCAGCAAGGACTGCGCCCGCCTCAGCGTGACTTTGCGCAACATCACGAACTGGAAAATAACCTCGCGGAGCTTCGCGACCTTGGCCTGAGGAGGGCGACACGAGCCTGCCACCGTGTCGATTTTAATCCCCAAGAACGACAAACAGGAAACCGGCCCCTCCGTTTTATCCTCGGCTACAGGAACGCCAAAATGATAAAACAACGCGCGGATGCTGAACAGCAAGTCGCTGCAGCGCGGCGAATTCGCCGGTCCCACACAGAGGAAATCATCGAGGTAATGTGCGACTCCATGACCCCCTGAAGAAGACTCCCCGCACCAATGCAAGAATGTGCTAAACCTTTCAAAAAACGAGCAGGAAACGGAACATCCCATCGGCAAACATTTGTCAATGAAATATTCTGCTCCGATCCGAAAACCCATAAAACGGAATGAGTCCGGATGCAACGGGAGCAACCGAAACGCGGACTCAACATCGATCTTAGCCATCAGAGCTCCCGGGCCGTAACTACGAACCAACTCCAGCGCCTCGTCAAACGACTGGTACACCACTGAGCAGTGCGCCGGCGGTATCGCGTCGTTGACCGACGACCCTGACGGGTAAGAAAGATGTTGAATGAGCCGAAAGGCACCCGGAGTCATCTTGGGGACTACCCCCACTGGGGAAATGACCAAGTCATCCACTGGGGGCGAGCTGAACGGGCCCTCCATCCTACCCATTCGCACCTCTTTATCAACTTTCTCGCGCAAAACAGACGGCAAGGCGCGAGCGGACTGAAGATTCCGGAGAGCCTTGACCGATACTTCGCCCGCAACTGGCAATCGGAAACCAAACTTAAAATCCTGAAACAAAAACTGAGCATCCGTACTATTCGGATACCAATCCAACCATTTGGACATGGCGTCCAAATTAATTAACGTTGGGGCCCTGCGGAGAGATTCAGCTTGCGCCGGGTCTTGCGTAGCTTTGCTTTCCCCTCGCGCCTTGCCGATTTCCTTTAAAACAGTTGGAAGCCGGGTGGAAGCCGCCACATTGCAAGCACGAATGTCGAAACCGACACTGCTTGCCGAAGGAACAGGTCGCATTATTAAATGTGAAGCACTTCCCCCTCGCGGCGGCCTGCCCACCCCCGCGGATAGCCAACCTACCTTTCCTACCCGGTCCCCCTTCTGTGCTACTCCCCTGAGCGGACGATCCTGCGCGTTGCCCGTCCGCCCCCTGGATTCCGGGGCTCCTTTGCGGGTTGAGAAGCCCGGGTGACCTGGAGCTAGACCTCCACGTCCTTGCAACCGAAGTCAATAATCTGTAAGCAGTCCTGCTTCTCTCGGAACTTCTCATCATACGTCCGCCATTCGATTCCTGACGATGTGCGCTGCATATCGTGTATCAAGTGCAGGAATCTTATGACGTTCATATGTTCCTCAGGCCTATCTTCCAGATAACACGCCGCAAAGACGCAAAAACCGGCCAGCCAGTTGTCTAAAGTACGGAAAGCTTCAGCTCCGATGCCTTTCTTAGCCGTCGCTGCCTTATACTCCTTCTTCGCGTCCTTAGTCAGCACGAACATATCCACGTAATCGCCTCTGCAGATCTTCCTACGGCAGCTATCCCGCAACCCCCTCAAAACTGCCGTATAATCACAGTGGACTACTCCCGGCAAATCGCGGCGCTTCTTGGCCCTGCGAGCGTCCTCGCTAAGCTGCTTGCGTCTCTTCCGCCTCTCCTGCTGCCCCGCCACCCTCTTAGGGTACTTCATCGCACGCTTTTTTGCCCTAGTCGTGCTACTGACGTCAGACGCTTGTGACGACAGGGATGAAGAAGAGGAGGAACTGAGAGAACTGGAGCGCACGCTGGAGCCCGATGCCGACTGGTCAACCTCACCTGACGCTGTCGACTGTTCGGACTGGGAGTCCTCCGGCGTGGAAACTTCGAAATCCTCCTCATCGCTCACGTCCACCTCAACCTCTCCGCGATCACCTGAAAAAGAAGACAAAGCACGGGACCCGGAAGCCACTCCCGGGGCATGCCTAGCAATCTGGGGCAAAGACGTCCCCACCTCGCGTCCGCGCTCCATCCGTACTGGACGGTGTCCCAACTGCGCCGCGGCCGCCCCCAGGTCACGGCAAGCGCGCGCTATTCTCTGAGCCGCTGACCCCTGCTGCGTACCGGACGCCCCCGCTTCAGCGCGCGTGCCAGAATGCCTTGCTGCCCCTGGGAATGCTGTTGCGGCCAATGGGCCCAATGCCGCCACCACCGTCGACAGAGCCGACGCCAACTCTCTGGAAGCCTCCTGACTTCCCCAAAAATCGCGGCCGGCACCGGCGGGAGCCCCCGCAGATGCCGGCGCACCTCTGCTGGCCCGTCGGCCGGCAGGCGCCAATAAGGGACCCAACGGCCAATGCCCCGTGTGGCCTGCTGGTGATCCGCTGGCCCCACTGACCACGATTGGCGTGGACCCCCACCAATCCTCTAACCTATCCTGCACCTGCTGGCCCTCACTATCGCTGCTGTGCCTGCCACCTGTCCCCCGCGCATGCCCTCCCCCCGCAGGCCGGAGCTCTCTCCGTCTGCAGGGAAGGCACCTCTGCGTGGCTCAATGCTGCTGCTCCCTATCCTGGGACGCCCTCCCCCCCCCGCCGCCGCTCCCCGCCGGACTCCGGCTGTAAGGGAGGCAGCAGGGGAGACGCTGAAACTGGCGGCGCCGCTGCGCGCACACGTGCGCAAATGGCACCACTCGCTGAGAGCGCGGGCGGGCGCGCCCCCCGTGCACGCGGCCTGCAGCTTCCCGCCACCGTCCGGGCCACCAGCAGGGACCGCCGGACGAGGCCCCGCGACAGGCCTCGGCCGACTTGCTGCCGCTCTCCGCCCACCCCGGCCCCCTCGCCCGGCATCACTCCGCACCCGTGACAAGGGGGATGGGTGGGGAGATGGGATGGGAGCCCCCGAAGGCCGCCCGCTCTGGTGCGCACGCGCACGCCCGCGGGTGCCTGTTCCCGGCAACGGCACCTCACCCTCAAGAGGAGGAGGTGAAGGCCGATGCCCGGCCGATGCCGGCCACCTCCGGACGGCTCCCCCGTGCCCCCGGCCCCCCCTGCCGCCCGCGGCCAGAGGTTAACACCGGACCCAAAGTCAGGGGCAGGGAAGACCGGGTCCGCCCAGCCACCGCTGCGCGGGCACCCGCGCCCGCGCCGGTGGACGGGGAACGGGCAGATGAGCCCGCAGGCCCATCCGCAGACCCAGCTTCATCGCCAGCAGAGCGGTAACGAGCTGGGGTCACGGCAGAGCGGAGGGGGCGAGAGGCGGCCATTATACCAAAGCAGTATGTGGGGGAGATGAGAGAGGAGGGTGAAGCTATTACAGTGAATACTGTGAAACAGTGATAATTGAATACTCTAATTAGCTAGCTAAGAAACACTAGTGCATGCGCAATTCAGCAACACTCACCAGCAGGCAAACCAGCAGCAAGAGAGACCTAGCTAGCCTATACATCCCTATATATACTGATCCCTCCCCTCTCTACCATTGGCTGTACTTTTCATAACAGTTAGGTCCACCCCTCACAGGAGGTTTTACTCTCTCCATTCCTATGCCTGTCATTTCGCTCTCCTTCTTTCAGTTACCATATAAGAAATATTCATTCCTAGTAATGCCCCTAGTAAAGATGAGCTCGGAAATGTTTGTTGGACCATGTACAGACCCTTAATACGGGATGAGAAGGATTGAATGAATACTTCGCATGACCTAGAAGCTTGTTAAACTTTTTTTTTTTGTCTCTTGCAGTAATAGAAAACTCTCAATCTGGATAAGACCACTGGTAAACACTAATTCGGCAAATGGGAGGTGGCTGTCTCTGTGCAAATGGACGGGCTCAATAAGGCATTGAGTGTCAGGGTGCAGACATCTTTGCAAAATTGGAAAGGGGTCACAGTAGCTAATCTTAGATAGTGTGCTATTGAACATCACAAGAATAGTGCTAGGTGCAGAGAACAACAGATGGAGAGGTTGAGGACGGTAAGTATACTGGCACATACAGGAAAGACCCATCAGTCCAAACCCCAGATCCCTAATGGTCAATAATATGTTACACTTGTAGGAAGGAAGGGCATTTTGCCAGAGATTGTAGGAGTAGTAGGACACATAGTCAATATAGATCCCCTAGACAGAAAACACAAGCCACATTATTAAACACATAGACGGGACCAAGGGACATATAGTAAGGAATCATAAGTCATATAGAAAACACAGAGTCGGCTAATGGGAAGAACAAAATAAATGCAACATTATCCTCTGACAAAACTTGCTGGGGTTAAGATGGGGCCTCTAAACTTTTGCTTCTTTTTCCTAGCAGAAATGGCCCCTGATTAACTTAATTTTGTTAGATATGATATACATATACTATGCTCCCGCTCAGGAAGTACAAAGTATGTTAGACACCCACGAAGACTAATGTCGCATTCTACTGTTCTAGATGCATGTCCATCACAGGTAGAGGAAATTATCTCACAGATACCGGGTTCCCTATGAACTTAGGATGGACAGGACACTGGATTGATGGCTGGGATAGTCCCAATAGCGATACGACAAACACAGACATTTTTTTAAGGGGAGTAGACCAAGTAGAGAATCACTTCCCCGTAGTGCCCAATCCAGTTGTCAAATTTTTATAAAATCTTCACCTCTACAAACTCATCTGTCACCAACCTCTATTCTGTTTCTCTACAGTTTTCCTCTTCATCTTTTGCGTTCACACAGGGTGGTACAATACATGGACCCGAGTACAGTTCAAGCTCCACATGCCTAGGTCCTTCCGAGTTCTGGCCGAACCCAGTATATCTCAACAGCACGAAGACACCAGTATTACTGCAGTGTGCCTTGTCATGCACAAAGGGTGGAGAATGGGAATACTGGTGAAGGGAAATTTTGTATAGACACTGATATGCCTGTTGGTGAATGGCAAACCTGACATTTTCTTTTTCATTTTCTTATTCTTTCTCTCCTCTAGAGATGTTTCTTTTTTCTTTTTTTTTTTTTCGAGTTATGCTCATGGTACTCTACATTGCAAACACACGATAGTTAAATTAAGATACAAAAATTTGTGTTCCCTACAGGAAAAGGCAGTCTGGAGGACAAAGGGGTATGGCCAGGAGTCCTCAGGACTGTGGACAGGTGGACACGGAAAGCCAGTAGCCCCCAGAACCCATCCTTCCAAGTCTAGCTGAGGTGGCACACGGTCTGACTCATCTAGGCAAAGAGGGTATGTGCAGGCTGATGAGAGCCTACTGGTGTGCACCAGGATTCTATTCTCATGCAGGTAAGAGAGCAATGACCTGTCTTGCTTGCTTGAGGAAGAATATTGGTAAAGCAATACCAACAGAGCCATCCCATATCCCTCCTGCAGACGGATCTTTTCAGGAAATACAAATCGACTTTGTACTTTAACACCCTTTAGGAATTATTGTTATGTATTGGTGTGTCTAAAGAGTGGACACAAGGTCCAAAGGACGCTGCACAGGTGAACAGTGATTTATCAAAGAATTTCAATAAATGAACCAACCATTTAAAGAGAGATTTATAATTAGGGCCAATGAAAAGTCCCTGTGAAAGTCATTGGGGGTTGGAGGTGCGCCACTAAGCTGAGTTATAGTATTTTATGGGGAAGAGTTATTAGTGTGAGCCACTAGTGGGCCCAACACTAAAAAGAGGCTTAGTGTGTGGCGCACTCTTTTGTAATAATTATTCAATATAAAAATTAAAATTTTTATTTCCATATTTAAAAATGAGCACCAAAAACAGGCTTAGTGTTTAGTCTGATAGCCTGAAAGTGCAGAAGAAAAAATCCTATATAGAATATAAATATAAAATAACTACCTTATATACTTCGCCAATGAAATTAGGTCACAAAAATAGTGCCAATTTTGAATAAGTTCATTGTCTAGGCTAAAGTAAGAAAAGGTTTATGAGTGGCTCTCCCCGAACTCCAAAGGTTTATGTTATTTAGGAAGGACACTACTTATAACCCTTGTTCAATGATTAAACAGACCTAGCATACGTTCCAGAAATGGAAACAATGTTCAGAAAATGATAGGAATATATAGATCATGAAAATTTTATATGTCACTGTCACGATTTGTTTGTGTCTTCTTCATCTACCCAGCAGAACCTCAATCGAATCCAAACATCAGTGTACAAAGACGTAGATACATGTATTTGTGAAATGTTCATTGCAAATCAGACATTATAGGCCAAAGCACTGTCCCAGCATACTCTATAGGTTGAATGTTGTCCCACACCCAACCAGTGGTCCCGTGACAGCCGAGTGCATATAGAGGATGTCTCGTCCTCCTCCCTGTCTTCCCCAAATATAGTCAAGTGTCTGATTTGCGAAATGCATACATACTTGTGTCTAGGTCACCGAATATTGTATGAAATATTTTTTTTTCCTTAGGTTAATAAATGATGGCAGTTATTGTTTACTGCCAAAGGGTGGACTGTCGTAGTCAAAAATATTACATAAAAAGAACATACAGACTACACACATTATGAGTCACTATACTTGCAAATACGCGCAGCGAGCACAGCAATATATGGTAACACACGCATTTACACGGACATGCCACAGAGATGGTTTCGACACTTATTTCATACAGTACATAACTATAATAATATCAAGCGCCAGACATCATGATGATTTAAAATTATATAAAGAAGTAATGTCATGAATGTGTATTTTTTGAACGAAACCAGATACACCTGTCATATTTGGTATTTAAGCAACCAGATTAATGTGTAGATTAATTTGATACTTGTTATAAAGTTGTAGGACATTGCAACAAATAATTATGATTAAATGTATGTAAGCTAAAATCACTTTTGTTAGAACAATATATATTCCAAACAGGTAGTGGGCATGAAGCTCATGCCAGCCCCTTTGGACGTTCCCAAGGCTGAACCTGTTTAGCATATACAAAGAGACTAGTGACTCATCATGAATGAGTAAGTTCCCTACCCCAAACTAGATAACACATTGCTGATCACACATGAGTTCAGTTCATGTTTTGGTCTCAGAGTAAGATGGAGTCCCAGCATGATTTTATAGAGAGAGAGAGAGAGAGAGAGACATAAGCATTGAGGGAATGGTATTGTACTGTATGTAACTGTATGTAACTGTATATATTAACTGCTTACTGTATGAGTTGTAACTATAGGTATACTGTACATTGTAATATATTGAATCCATATCCTTTTAATAACAAATATATACATCAATGAGCTTTGGAACTCAGATAATGTGTGGGTGTATTGTTTTCTCTTATGGGATGCAGTGTTTTGCGATGTACAGCGCACTTTTATCGTATATGGTAATAAGATGCGCCTGGCGTCTGCAGTATATATTAGAGTGGGGGTCTACCTGTACCCCATGCTGCCTGTCTGTGTCTCTACCTGTACCCCATACTGCCGCTCTGTGCCTCTACCTTTACCCCATTCTTCCTCTATGTCCCTCTACCTGTATCCCATACTGCCTCTATGTGCCTCTACCTGTACCCAGTACTGCCTCTCTATGCGTCTACCTGTACCCCATACTGACTCTCTGTGCCTCTACCTGTACCCCATACTGCCTCTCAGTGCCTCTTCCTGTACTCCATAACGCATCCCTGTGCCTCTACCTCTACACCACAGTTCCTCTCTGTGCCTCTACCTGTACCCCATACTGCCTCTCCATCCTCTACCTGTACCCCATACTGCCTCTCTGTGCCTCTACCTTTACCCCACACTGCCTCTCTGTGCCTCTACCTGTACTTCACACTGCCTCTCCTGTGCGTCCAACTGTATCCCACACTGCCTCTATATGCCTCTAATCTGCACCCCATTCTTCCTCTCTGTGCATCTACCTTTACCCCACATTGCCTTTATGTGCCTCCACCTTTACCCCACACTGCCTCTGTGTGCCTCTAACTGCACCCCATACTACCTCTCTGTTCCTCTACCTGTACCCCATGCTGCCTCTCTGTGCCTCTACCTGTGCCCCATACTGCTTCTATGTGTCTCTAACTGTATCCCATACTGTCTCTCTGTGCCTCAACCTGTACACCATACTGCCTTTCTGTGCCCCTACCTGTATCCTACACTGTCTCTCTGTGCCTCAACCTGTACCACATTCTGCCTCTTTGTGCTTCTACCTATCCCCATACTGCCTCTCTGTGCATCTACCTGTACCCCATGCTGCCTCTCTGTCACTCTGCCTGTACCCCATACTGCCTCTCTGTGCCTCCCTGTGCCTCCCCCTGTACCCCACACTGCCTTTATGTGCCTCTAACTGCACCCCATACTGCCTCTTTGTTCCTCTACCTGTTACCCACACTGCCTCTCTGTGCCTCTACCTGTACCCCATACTGCTTCTGTGTGTCTCTTCCTGTACCCCATACTGCCTCTCTATGCATCTACCTGTGCCCCCTACTGCCTATCAGTGCCTCTACCTGTACCTCATACTGCCTCTCTGTGCCTCCACCTGTACCCCACACTGCCTCTATGTGTCTCTAACTGCACCCCATACTGCCTCTCTGTTCCTCTAACTGTAACCCACACTGCCTTTCTGTGTCTCTACCTGTACCCCATACTGCCTCTCTGTTCCCTTACTTGTAACCCACACTGCCTCTATGTGCCTCTACCTGTACCTGATAATGCCTTTGTGTGTCTCTACCTGTACCACATACTGCCTCTCTGTGCCTCTACCTGTACCCCATACTGCCTCTCTGTGCATCTAACTATACCTCTTACTGCCTCTCAGTGCCTCTACCTTTACCCCATACTTCCTTTCTGTGCCTCTTCCTGTACTCCATAATGCATCTTTGTGCCTCTACCTTTACCCCATACTGCCTCTCTGTGCCTCTACCTGTACCCCATACTGCCTCTCTGTGCATCTCACTGTGCCCCCTACTGCCTCTCTGTGCCTTTACAATTACCCCACACTGCCTCTCTGTGCCTCTACCTTTATCCCACACTGCCTCTCTGTGCCTCTACCTGTACCCGACACTGCCTCTCCTGTGCCTCCAACTGTATCCCACACTGCCTCTATATGCCTCTATCTGCACCCCATATTGCCTCTCTGTGCCTCTACCTTTACCCCATATTGCCTCTCTGTGCCTCCACCTGTACCCCACACTGCCTCTGTGTGCCTCTAACTGCACCCCATACAACCTCTCTGTTCCTCTACCTGTACCCCATGCTGCCTCTCTGTGCCTCTTCCTGTACCCCATACTGCCTCTCCGTTCCTCTAACTGTATCCCATACTGCCACTCTGTGCATCTACCTTTACCCCATACTGCCTCTCTGTGTTCCTCTACCTGTACTCCATACTGCCTCTTTGTCCCTCTACCTGTACCCCATACTGCCTCTCTTTACCTCTACCTGTACTCCATCCTGCCTTTCTGTGCCTCAACCTCTACCACATCCTGCCTCTTTGTGCTTCTACCTTTACCCCAAACTGCTCCCTGTGCATCTACCTGTACCCCATACTCTACCTGTGCCTCCCTGTGCCTCCACCTGTACCCCTTACTGCCTTTATGTGCCTCTAACTGCACCCCATACTGCCTCTCTGTTCCTCTACCTGTAACCCACACTGCCTCTCTGTGCCTCTACCTGTACCCCATAATGCCTTTGTGTGTCTCTACCTATACCCCTTACTGCCACTCAGTGCCTCTACCTGTACCCCACACTGCCTCTCAGTGCCTCTACCTGTACCCCATACTGCCTCTCTGTGCCTCTACCTGTACCCCATACTGATTCTCTGTTCCTCTACCTGTACCCCATACTGCCACTCTGTGCATCTACCTTTACCCCACACTTCCTCTCTGTGTGCCTATACCTGTACCCCATACTGCCTCTCTTTGCATCTAACTGCACCCCATACTACCTCTCTGTTCCTCTACTTGTACACAGCACTACCTCTCTGTGCATTGACCTTTACCCCATACTGCCTTTCTGTGCATCTACCTGTACCTCATACTGCCTCTCTGTGACTCTACCTGTACCCCACACTGCCTCTCTGTGCCTCTACCTTTATCCCACACTGCCTCTCTGTGCCTCTACCTGTACCCGACACTGCCTCTCCTGTGCCTCCAACTGTATCCCACACTGCCTCTATATGCCTCTATCTGCACCCCATATTGCCTCTCTGTGCCTCTACCTTTACCCCATATTGCCTCTCTGTGCCTCCACCTGTACCCCACACTGCCTCTGTGTGCCTCTAACTGCACCCCATACAACCTCTCTGTTCCTCTACCTGTACCCCATGCTGCCTCTCTGTGCCTCTTCCTGTACCCCATACTGCCTCTCCGTTCCTCTAACTGTATCCCATACTGCCACTCTGTGCATCTACCTTTACCCCATACTGCCTCTCTGTGTTCCTCTACCTGTACTCCATACTGCCTCTTTGTCCCTCTACCTGTACCCCATACTGCCTCTCTTTACCTCTACCTGTACTCCATACTGCCTTTCTGTGCCTCAACCTCTACCACATCCTGCCTCTTTGTGCTTCTACCTTTACCCCAAACTGCTCCCTGTGCATCTACCTGTACCCCATACTCTACCTGTGCCTCCCTGTGCCTCCACCTGTACCCCTTACTGCCTTTATGTGCCTCTAACTGCACCCCATACTGCCTCTCTGTTCCTCTACCTGTAACCCACACTGCCTCTCTGTGCCTCTACCTGTACCCCATAATGCCTTTGTGTGTCTCTACCTATACCCCTTACTGCCACTCAGTGCCTCTACCTGTACCCCACACTGCCTCTCAGTGCCTCTACCTGTACCCCATACTGATTCTCTGTTCCTCTACCTGTACCCCATACTGCCACTCTGTGCATCTACCTTTACCCCACACTTCCTCTCTGTGTGCCTATACCTGTACCCCATACTGCCTCTCTTTGCATCTAACTGCACCCCATACTACCTCTCTGTTCCTCTACTTGTACACAGCACTACCTCTCTGTGCATTGACCTTTACCCCATACTGCCTTTCTGTGCATCTACCTGTACCTCATACTGCCTCTCTGTGACTCTACCTGTACCCCACACTGCCTCTCTGTGCCTCTACCTGTACCCCACATTGCCTCTCTGTGCCTCCACCTGTACCCCACACTGCCTCTATGAGCCTCTAACTGCACCCCATACTGCCTCTCTGTTCCTCTACCTGTAACCCACACTGCCTCTCTGTGCCTCTACCTCTACCCCATACTGCCTCTCTGTGTCTCTTCCTGTACCCCATACTGCCTCTCTGTGCATCTACCTGTACCCCTTACTGCCTCTCAGTGCCTCTACCTGTACCTTATACTGCCTCTCTGTGCCTCCACCTGTACCCAACACTGCCTCTATGTTATTATTATTATCCTTTATTTATATGGCGCCACAAGGGTTCTGCAGCGCCCAATTACAGAGTACATATGCACATAATCAAAACAGGAAAACAGTGACTTACAGTTGAAGACAATATAGGACAAGTACAGGGTAACTAAGCATAACTACACCAGTAAATGACAGAGATAAGTTCCAGGTGGCCAAAAAACTGCGTGATTTGGGCAGTTGAGGATTATTAAAGTAAGAAAAGGATAAGCACATGAGGGAAGAGGGCCCTGCTCGTGAGAGCTTATATTCTAAGGGGAGGGGTAGACAGACAGGGGTGACACAGATGGGGTACTGTTAGGGTCTCCTGCTCTGTGTTGCCACGACGTCATTGCAACCGGGAGACAAGTGCTAGCGGAGTAACCTGAGCGTAGCTGATACTCCGGTTCGGGTCTTTTGCTGTGCAGTGGTTACAGGCTCTGTGCACGGCAGGGGATCCGGTGCTGGTTTTTGTGCTCACAGTCTGTGAGGTCTGAGTGGGGCGTGGACAGCACCTGCTATATAAACCCTCTTCTCAGGTTAGGCAGATGCTGCTGAATCTTTGTTGGTTAGTCAGTTCCTGAAAGCTAGCTAGTACTGTGTAAACTTTGTATTTGTTTGTTGCTTACTGCAAATAGGCCTTGGGATTTGGTATTACACTCTGCCAATCCAGACCTAGCAGTAAGACTGGAGTCAGTCGTTTAACCTGCTGGGGTTCTTTTGCTACTCTGTGAACCTAGCAGGTTTGCGGCTGTATTCTCAGACTTGCCTGCCAAAATCCTTTCTCACTGTGCAAGGTGTTCAGGTGTCAGTTTAGTGGCAGTAAGCTGAACCAGTGCACTGCAAGTGAGGACTAGGATTGTGGAGACTCTCCTTGTGTCTATTACTCCATCTCTGACCAAGGAGTTTACTGCCACACCCGTTGGTAACCCTTTAGGGTTTTGCTGTTGCCCTTAGCAACAGCATTTCGGGTTCTCTACGTATTAAATCACAACATCTCGCTTCTTTCCATCTGAGCATTCCTAATACTAGGGAGACACCCAGTTTCTTAGCCTTTGGGCTTCTCTGTTCACTTTGTGTTTATTTTGTTACCCTATCACCTTCTATGTATGTAATGTCATATTCCCCAGTCTGTCTGTGAGTTCATTTGTTTTGCATCCCTCTCCATTCAGACACCAGTACATTCCTGCTGGCACTGGTGTGCATAACATATTCAGCAGCCTAATAATCCTGTTGAAATTTTGTGGGAATATGGAGCATACCCCTAAAAATACTTTGCAACAGGTGGTCGATCAGGTGCAGGTCCTGACTCGACAATTTAATGATTTGTCCATTAAAATGCACACCTCGCAGGCCGCTGGCGGATTTCCCGCAGCAGCAGTGCCTTCAGGGGTTAAGGAGCCGAAAGTAAATCTCCCGGATCGTTTTTCTGGAGATCACTCGCAGTTCTTTTGTTTCAAGGAGAGCTGCAAGCTATATTTCCAGCTTAGGCCTCAGTCTTCTGGGTCGGAGATTCAGCGGGTGGGCATAGTGATTTCCTTGCTACAAGGAGACCCACAGGTCTGGGCATATGGGTTGCAGCCTGACTGTCCATCGCTTAAAAGTGTTGATGCTTTTTTTACGGCACTGGGCATGTTCTATGATGACCCTGACAAGACGGCCTCAGCCGAGGCTCAGATTTCGATCCTTAAGCAAGGGCGAAGGCCAGTTGAGGTTTATTGTACGGAGTTTCGGAGGTTGGCCAATGATACCCAGTGGAATGACCCAGCCCTGAGACACCAGTACCGAAGAGGTCTTTCTAACCAGTTAAAAGACCAACTGGTACAATATCCCTTGCCTGATAGCTTGGATCAGCTCATGCAGTTATCCATTCGGGTTTATAGATGGCTGAGAGAGCGCAGGCTTGAAAGGGAGACCGAGGTTTCCTTCTTTCCCAAGGGAACCTCAGACTCTGAGGAATTTTCCGAGGAGCCTATGCAGATTGGGGCTACCTGCCTCTCCTCGCGGAGGAGACAGCAGGGGTTATGTTTGTACTGTGGGAATAAAGGTCATGTGGTGGTATCATGCCCAGAAAAGCCGGAAAACTTCAGGGCCTGAGGGTGATGGGAAATATCCTGTCAGGCCAGAAGTCAGAATTTCCCAAGAAGACTTTTATCATTCCGGTGACCTTGAAGATCCTCGGTCAAACTGTCAAGACTGAGGCCTTTGTGGACAGTGGGGCCGACGGGGTTTTTATGGACCGCCAATTCGCCCTGAAACACTCTGTTCCCTTAGTACCCTTGGCATCGGAGATTGAGATTTGTGGGTTAGACGGGGAACCATTATCCCAGGGTAAAATTACCTCTTGCACTAGCCAGATTTCTTTGTTTATTGGAGCCACACACTCTGAAAAATTGTCCTTTTATGTGACTGTCTGTACTTTTGCCCCATTGGTGTTGGGGTTACCCTGGTTAAGGGCCCACAATCCTCAATTTGACTGGGTCTCTGGGGAGATTCTTAGTTGGGGTACAGATTGTTTCAGGAGTTGCTTGAGCCTTCCAGTCAGGCTTTCGCAGCTAAGTTTGCCAGGATTGCCAGGATGTTATGCAGATTTTGCGGACGTGTTCTCCAAAAGAGTTGCAGAGGTACTACCTCCCCATCGCCCCTATGACTGTGCCATTGATTTGTTGCCGAATGCTAAGCTTCCCAAGAGCAGGTTGTACTCCCTGTCACGTCCTGAGACTCAGGCTATGGCAGAGTACATTCAGGAGAACTTGGCTAAGGGATTTATCAGACCTTCACAGTCTCCAGTTGGGTTGGGGTTCTTCTTCGTAGGTAAAAAGGACGGTTCGTTGCGACCCTGCATCGACTTCAGGGAATTGAACCGTATCACGATTAAAAACTCATACCCACTGCCTTTCATTTCGGTCTTGTTTGACCAGCTTCGTACTGCCACCATTTTTTCTAAGATTGACCTACGCGGTGCGTACAATCTAATCCGAATAAGAGAGGGGGATGAATGGAAGACTGCCTTTAATACCCACTCAGGGCATTATGAATATTTGGTGATGCCTTTTGGGCTCTGTAATGCCCCGGCAGTCTTCCAGGACTTCATGAACGATGTGCTCAGGGAATATTTGGATAGATTCTTAGTTGTATACTTAGATGACATCCTAATCTTCTCCCATTCCCTGGAGGAACATCGGAAGCATGTACGCTTAGTCCTCCAGAAACTCAGAGACCACCGGCTTGGGGCGAAGCTGGAGAAGTGCGAATTTGAAGTTCAGCAAATCGCATTTCTAGGATATATTATCTCCCCAGAAGGTTTCCAAATGGAGGGTTCCAAGGTACAGGCAGTCCTGGATTGGGTGCAGCCCACTAGTTTGAAGGCGCTTCAGCGTTTTCTGGGCTTTGCGAATTTTTATAGACGATTTATCGCTGGATTTTCGTCTATAAGGACGCCCTTGGTGGCACTCACTAAGAAAGGGGCGGATGTTGCTCACTGGTCTTGTGAGGCCAAAGCGGCTTTTGCCCGTCTCAAAAGGGCATTTGTATCGGCCAAGGTGCTACGAACCCAGATCCAGAGCATCCTTTTGTGGTGGAGGTGGATGCCTCTAAAATGGGTATTGGGGCAGTGCTCTCTCAGATGGGGGTGTCTGATAATCGCCTTCATCCCTGTGCTTACTTTTCCCGTAAATTTTCGCCTGCCGAGATGAATTAGGACGTGGGTAACCGGGAATTGTTGGCTATTAAGGATGCACTCGAGGAGTGGAGACACTGGCTTGAGGGGGCTAAGTTTGTTGTCTCAATTCTCACCGACCATAAGAATTTGGCATATTTAGAGTCAGCGAAGCGCCTCAATGCCAGGCAGGCACGATGGGCTTTGTTTTTTGCTCGCTTTAATTTTTTGATAACATATCGCCCTGGGTCAAAAAACATCAAGGCTGATGCGCTCTCACGGAGTTTTGCTCCAATCCAGGAGACCACCGAGGAGCCATTGCCCATTGTGTCCCCATCATGTATTAAAGTGGGCATTACCCAGGACCTCTTGTCATTAGTCCTTAGAGCACAGGAGCAGGCTCCTCCAGACCTTCCGGTAGGTCTTTTGTTTGTGCCTCCTAGGTTAAGACAGCGAGTGTTCCTGGAATTCCATGCCAAGAAGTCGGCAGGTCACCCGGGTATTGCCAGAACTCGGGAGTTGCTATCTAGGGCGGTGTTGTGGCCCTCGGTGGCTAGGGATGTGGATCAGTGGGTTCGGGCATGTGACATCTGTGCCCGAAATAAGACTCCTAGAGGGGTTACTGTTGGCCCATTACATCCACTCTCTATTCCATCTAAGCCACGGACCCACATTTCAATGGATTTTGTGGTGGACTTTCCCAAATCCTCGGGGATGACAGCCATCTGGGTTGTCGTTGACAGGTTTTCGAAGATGGCGCACTTCGTTCCATTGGTTGGGCTGCCATCGGCCAGACGCCTGTCTGAATTATTTATGCTGCATGTTGTGCGCCTCCACGGGTTTCCACTTGATGTGGTTTCTGACCGCGGATCCCAGTTTGTGGCCAAATTCTGGAGGGCATTTTGTTCCGATCTCCAGATTTCTGTCAGCTTGTCGTCAGGTTACCATCCGCAGTCTAATGGGCAGACTGAAAGGGTGAACCAGTCCTTGGAGCAGTTCCTCAGGAGTTATGTCTCCAAGTGTCAGACTGACTGGGTTGCTCATCTGTACATGGCGGAGTTTGCCTATAACAACGCGGCTCACTCTGCTACAGGGATCTCTCCCTTCCTTTGTGTGTATGGGCATCATCCTAAGGCCAATTCTTTTGACCCCCAGGACTCCACGCCTGGTGGTTCCTCTGTGGTTTCGGTCCTTAGAGGTATTTGGAGGAAAGTGAAGAAAGCCCTTGTATCTGTGTCATTAGTGACCCCTTGTGTCTGTGTCATTAGTGACCAAAAGGGTTTTTGATAAGCGGAAAAGACCCTGCAGCTTCAAATTAGGAGACTTCGTCTGGTTGTCTACCAAGAATTTGAAGTTGAGACAGCCATCTCATAAGTTAGGCCCCCGGTTCATCGGTCCTTATAAGATCACTAGGGTTATCAATCCGGTGGCATTTCAGTTAGATCTACCTCATTCTTTTGGTATCAATAAAACATTTCATTGTTCCCTTTTAAAACGGGCGATTTGTAATCCTTCTTCCAGTGGAAGACCTTCCCCTCTTCTGATACGTGGCCAGAGGGAGTTTGTTGTTGAAAGGATTCTTGACTCCAAGATGGTTCGGGGTCGGCTGTCATTTTTGGTGCACTGGAAGGGGTATGGCCCGGAGGAGCGGTCGTGGGTGCGCAGTTGTGATCTTCATGCCCCCAGACTGCTACGCTCTTTCTTCTCGCAGTTCCCCGATAAACCCGGTGGTAGGGGTTCTTTGACCCCTCGTCAGAGGGGTGGTACTGTTAGGGTCTCCTGCTCTGTGCTGCCACATCGTCATTGCAATCGGGAGACAAGTGCTAGCGGAGTAACCTGAGCGTAGCTGATACTCCGGTTTGGGTCTTTTGCTGTGCAGTGGTTACAGGCTCTGTGCACGGCAGGGGATCTGGTGCTGGTTTTTGTGCTCACAGTCTGTGAGGTCTGAGTGGGGCGTGGACAGCACCTGCTATATAAACCCTCTTCTCAGGTTAGGCAGATGCTGCTGAATCTTTGTTGGTTAGTCAGTTCCTGAAAGCTAGCTAGTACTGTGTAAATTTTGTATTTGTTTGTTGCTTACTGCAAATAGGCCTTGGGATTTGGTATTACACTCTGCCAATCCAGACCTAGCAGTAAGACTGGAGTCAGTCATTTAACCTGCTGGGGTTCTTTTGCTACTCTGTGAACCTAGCAGGTTTGCGGCTGTTTTCTCAGACTTGCCTGCCAAAATCCTTTCTCACTGTGCAAGGTGTTCAGGTGTCAGTTTAGTGGCAGTAAGCTGAACCAGTGCACTGCAAGTGAGGACTAGGATTGTGGAGACTCTCCTTGTGTCTATTACTCCATCTCTGACCAAGGAGTTTACTGCCACACCCGTTGGTAACCCTTTAGGGTTTTGCTGTTGCCCTTAGCAACAGCATTTCGGGTTCTCTACGTATTAAATCACAACATCTCGCTTCTTTCCATCTGAGCATTCCTAATACTAGGGAGACACCCAGTTTCTTAGCCTTTGGGCTTCTCTGTTCACTTTGTGTTTATTTTGTTACCCTATCACCTTCTATGTATGTAATGTCATATTCCCCAGTCTGTCTGTGAGTTCATTTGTTTTGAATCCCTCTCCGTTCAGACACCAGTACATTCCTGCTGGCACTGGTGTGCATAACAGGTACATAGAGAGCGTGGAACAGAGGGTTAGGATGAGATTTGGCTGGGGTTGGTAAGGAAATGGGTCTTAAGAAGCCTTTTGAAGTTTTGTAGAGAGGTGGAGAGTCTGAGGGGGAGAGGTAAAGAATTCCAGAGGAAAGGGAGCAGCACGTGAAAAATCTTGGAGATAGGAGTGGGAGGAAGTAATCAGAAGACAGGAGAGTCGGCGTACATTAGCAGAGCGAAGAGGACGAGTGTAAAGGGAGATAAGGTCAGAGATGTAAATGGGAGAGGAGTGGGTGAGGGCTTTGTAAGTGAGTGTGAGAAGTTTGAATTGGATTCTGAAAGGGAAGGGAAGCCAGTGAAGGGCTTGTAGGAGAGGGGAGGTGGATGTAGTGCATTTGGTGAGGAAGATAAGCCGGGCAGCAGCATTGAGGATAGATTGGAGTGGAGAGAGGTAATTGTCAGGGAGGCCAGTTAGGAGGAGATTACAGTAGTCCAGTCTGAAAATAATCAGTGAGTGAATAATGATCTTAGTGGCATCCTGGGTGAGAAAAGGCCTGATCCTGGAAATGTTTTTGAGATGAAAATTACAGGTTTGTGAGAGGTGCTGAATGTGTGGTTTGAAGGAGAGGGAGGAATCAAGGATTACACCAAGACAGCGTACTTGGGGGCTAGAGGAGATAGTCGTTCCATCAATAGATAATGAGATTGTGGGAGGTGAGGTTGTGTGGGAGGGTGGGAAGATGATCAGCTCAGTCTTAGACTTGTTGAGTTTAAGAAAGCTCTGGGACATCCAGGAAGAGATAGCAGAAAGACAGTTAGAAGTACGAGTGAGGAGAGCCGTGGAGAGATCAGGGGAGGAGAGGTAGATTTGAGTGTCATCAGCATAGAGGTGATATTGGAAGTTAAAAGAACTAATGAGTTCACCTAAAGAGGACGTATAGAGAGAGAAAAGGAGAGGACCAAGAACAGAACCTTGGGGGATAACAACAGTTAGTGGAAGTGGGGGCGAGGTATCATCATGAGAGGAGACAGAGAAGGAACGGTCAGAGAGGTAGGAGGACAGCCAGGAGAGGGCAGTATCGCGTAGACCAAGAGAGTGAAGGATTTGCAGAAGGAGAGGGTGGTCCACAGTGTCAAAAGCAGCAGAGAGGTCAAGAAGAATAAGCAGAGAGTAGTGGCCCTTAGATTTGGTGGCATGGAGGTCATTGCAGACTTTTGTGAGGGCAGTTTTAGTGGAGTGGAGAGAGCGGAAACCAGACTGGAATGGGTCAAGCAGTGAGTGAGAGAAAAGAAAGGCAGTGAGGCGATTATAGACAATATGCTCAAGAAGTTTGGAGGCAAAGGGGAGGAGAGAGATGGGTCGATAGTTGGAGAGAGTGTTAGGATCAAGGGTAGGTTTTTTAAGAATAGGGGAGACAAGAGCATGCTTGAAGGCAGAGGGGACAGTGCCTGATGAGAGGGAGAGATTGAGAAGGTGGGCAAGATGGGAACAGGCAGAAGGAGAGAGGTAGCATAGGAGGTGGGAGGGGATAGGGTCGAGTGGGGAGGTTGTGGGGGGAAGGAATGTATGAGGGCCATGGCTTCCTCGCCAGATACATGGGAGAAATATGTCAGAGTTGGTAAGAGGGGAGGGGAGGGGTGGCAAAGGATTGGTGGTGGATGGTTGCTGGACTGGTGGGATGTGATGTCCTGACGTATGGAGTCAATCTTGGATGTGAAATAAGTGGCAAAGTCAAGAGCAGACAATAAGGAAGGGAGAGGAGGTGGTGGTGGGCAGACGGGAGTTAACAGTGGCAAAGAGGCGCCGGGGGTTGGAAGACTGGGTAGAGATGAGGATTTTGAAGTATGATTGTTTAGCGAGGGAAAGGGCAGCACTGAAGGATGAGAGCATGAATTTGAAATGGAGGAAGTCTGCTTTAGAGCGTGATTTCCTCCAGTGTCGCTCGGCAGTACGTGAGCATTTTTGTATATATCTGGTGCATTTGGTGTGCCAGGGTTGAGGTGTTGATCTGCGAGGGTGAATAGTGGTTGGCGGAGCAACAGAGTCAAGGGCTGAAGTAAGAGATGCATTGTATAGAGATGTGGCTTGTTCAAGGCATGTGAGAGAGAGAAGAGGAGAGAGAAGTGAGTCAAACAGGGAGGATAGGGATGAGGTGTCAATAGCCTCAATGTTACGCTTAGTGATGGTAGCCTTAGGAGGGAGAGATGGGGGAGCAGAGATAGATAAGTTGAATGAGAGAAAGTGGTGGTCAGAGAGGGGAAAAGGGGAATTGGAGAAATCAGAAATAGCACAGCGGTGAGTGAAAACCAGATCCAGTGAGCTCCCGTTCACATGGGAGGGTGAGGTGGTCCACTGGGAGAGACCAAGTGAAGAGGTGAGGTTAAGGAGTTTAGAGGCAGGTGGTTTTGTGGGGTTATCGATAGGGATGTTGAAATCACCTAGGATAATGGAGGGAATGTCAGAAGAGAGGAAGTGATGTAGCCAGGAAGCAAAGTTGTCAAGGAATTTGGAGGAAATGCCAGGTGGACGGTAAATGACAGCAACTCAAAGATTAGTAGGTTGGTAGAGGCGTATTGCATGGACCTCAAATGTAGAAAATGTAAGAGATGGTTCTGGAGGTATAAGTTGGTATGTATAGCTTGAGGGTAAAAGGATCCCAACACCACCCCCATGACGACCCCCAGGTCGGGGTGTGTGTGAGAATGTGAGGCCCCCAGAAGAGAGAGAAGCAGGAGAAGTGGTGTCATAGGGAGTAATCCAGGTTTCAGTAATGGCCAGGAGGTGCAGGGAGTTGGAAATTAAAAGATCGTCAGTGGGGGCCAGTTTGTTGCAAACAGATCTGGCATTCCAGAGGGCACAGGATAGGGGGTAGGAGTTTGTGGGAGAGATATGAATGAGATTATCAGGGTTGCTGTAGCGCTGAGGTAAGATTGATGGGGAAGGAAGGGATAAAGAGGGTGTATTGATGGTGCTTGGGCCTTGGCTAGGAAGGGAGACTGCAGGAGTGAGGCAGGGAGGGAGTGTAGTATGATACTGGTGGAGGAGAGGTGAGGTGACAGGCAAAGGAGGGAGAGAGCAGGGTTGAGTGGTGGGGTATAAATGGTGTGAAGGGGCAGAAGTGAATTGCAGTGGGGAAACAGAAGAGGAGGGGAAGGGAGGCAGACAGAGGAGAGGAGAGAGCATGAGATGTAGGAGACTGGGAGAGAGGGATAGAGGTGGTAGCAGGGGACAGAAAAAAGGAATAGGAAGACAAGGATTAATGGGGGATGTTGCCAGTCTGGCCATAGTGTGGATGGGGTAAATAGTGGTAGCAAAATGAGAGTAGGAGGAGGAGTGGTGGCTGAATAAGAGAGCAGTGAAGTTTGCAGAAATAAATTCAATTTTAAACTGTCGTCAGTATCTACAGGTAACAGTAACTCAAATATTTACTGATGTTAGATGGAAAATTACACAGTGTTGGCAAACTGCAAGTCAGTGTTACTTCATTAAATATGCTTCTCAGTGAAACATTTGTTTTACAGGTATTTGCAGGGTCAGAGTAGAAGTTGCATTGCAAGTGTTTGTGCAGAAAGTGAATGTATAGTTTCCTGAGTAAGTGAGGATTGGAGAATATTAGGAGTGAACAAACATTTGTAGCTGCAGTCCAAGTATTGGTGGTTTGTGATGTTTTTTTTAATTTTTTTATTTGCAATTGATTGGTGTTTCCTTTCAGTTTCCGTCCAGTAGAAGTCCAGTATAAGTCACAGATGACACCCTTAGAAATTTTCTCCCTCTAAATCTTTCAACCCACGCTGATTCAGCTAGACTACACACTAATATAAAGACCAACAAACATGTGTTTGTGAGCATATTGATTGATTGGACCCTCCCCTAGCCCATCACCCATTTAAAGCAATAAAACTTACACAAACAAATGGTCTGGGAGTATGAAACCATCATACATTCCCCAAATACTAAAAATAAAACTTGCTTATATCTGCTAATAATTAAGACACTAGACATACCTATAGCTAAGCATTCATGGTATTCATATATGATAATTAGCAGATGCAGTATAGCTTGCTGGCGATTGTAATCCCACTAGACATACCTGGTAAGAGAACAATGAGAACAATGTGCCTCTAACTGCACCCCATACTGCCTCTCTGTTCCTCTACCTGTACCCCATACTGCCTCTCTGTTCCTCTACCTGTACCCCATACTGCCTCTCTGTGCCTCTACCTGTACCTCATACTGCCTCTCCGTGCCTCTACCTGTACCTCATACTGCCTCTCTGTGACTCTAACTGTACAACACACTGCCTCTATGTTCCTCTACTTGTATCTCATACTGCCTCTCTGTGCCTCTACCTGTGCCTCATACTGCCTCTCTGTGACTCTACCTGTACCTCATACTGCCTCTCTGTGCCTCTTCTTGTACCTCATACTGCCTCTCTGTGCCTCTACCTGTACCTCATACTGCCTCTCTGTGCCTCTACCTGTTGTTGTTGTTGTTGTTGTTGTTGTTGTTATTATTATTATTATATTTTATTTATAGGGTGCCACAAGTGTTTCGCAGCACCATACAAAGGACAGTACAGGGAGACAAAACTTAGCATTACAGTAAATAAATAACAGAAATAGAGCACAGGTAACACAGAGCAACACAGTTCTCATACATAATACAGATAAGATGTAAGTAGCGAGGGAGTAATCATTGTACTACTAGGGGCTGGCGGCTATAGATAGAGATGAGCCTTTACCAGTAGGAGAAAAAGCAGGTAAAGATGGTTGCTGAGTGAAATGTGTCGAGAAGAGGGCTTAGACAACAAGAGGAAAGAGGGCCCTGCTCTGAAGAGCTAACAATCTAGTGGGGAGGGGCGACAGACAGGTGACATGAGGTACAAACAAGCAGGAGGAAGCCTGATGACAGCATGCAAGCAAAGCAGAGAAGTTCACGGCAAGAGGAAGGGGGGTGGAGGAGCAGCCTCAGGACTCGGTTATGCATCGGAAGGGAAGGCTTTCATTAATAGGTGGGTTTTTAGTGCCCGTTTGAAGCTTTGCAAGGACGAGGAGAGTCTAATGGAGTGGGGGAGTGCGTTCCACTGAAGGGGTGCAGCACGGGCATAGTCTTGAATTCGTGCATGGGAATCAGCGACCAAGGCAGAGGAGAGGCGACGGTCATCGGTAGACTGTAGGGGGCGGGAGGGAGTATGAAGGGAGAGGAGGTTGGAGATGTAGGGAGCAGTGGAATTAGAGATGGCCTTGTATGTGAGGGTGAGGAGTGTGAAGAGGATTCTGTAGGGGAATGGGAGCCAGTGTAGATTTTGTTGAAGGGGAGTGGCAGAAGTGGAGCAGAGGGAGAGGAAGATAAGAATAGCTGCGGAGTTCAGGACAGATTGGAGTGAGATGGGAGCAAGTGAGGCCAGTGAGGAGAACATTGCAGTAGTCGAGTCGTGAGATGACCGGTGAGTGGATGATAAGTTTAGTTGCACTTGTCGAAGTCAAAAATATTACATAAAAAGAACATACAAACTACACACATTATGAGTCACTATACTTGCAAATACGTGCAGCGAGCACAGCAATATATGGTAACACACACATTTACACGGACATGCCACAGAGATGGATTCTACACTTATTTCATACAGAACATAACTATAATAATATCAAGCGCCAGACATCATGATGATTTAAAATTATATAATGAAGTAATGTCATGAATGTGTATTATTTGAACGAAACCAGATACACCTGTCATAATTGGTATTTAAGCAACCAGATTAATGTGTAGATTCATTTGATACTTGTTATAAAGTTGTAGGACATTGCAACAAATAATTATGATTAAATGTATGTAAGCTAAAATCACTTTTGTTAGAACAATAGATATTCCAAACAGGTAGTGGACAGGAAGATCAGGCCAGCCCCTTTGGACGTCCCCAAGGCTGAACCGGTTTAGCATATACAAAGAGACTAGTGACTCATCATGAATAAGTAAGTTCCCTCCCCCAAACTAGATAACACATTGCTGATCACACAGGAGTTCAGTTCCTGTTTTGGTCTCAGAGTAAGATGGAGTCCCAGCATGATTTTACAGAGAGAGAGAGAGAGAGAGACATAAGCATTGAGGGAATGGTATTGTATTGCTGGCCTGTAACTGTATGTAACTGTAACTGTATGTAACTGTATGTATTAACTGCTTACGGTATGGGTTGTAACTATAGGTATACTGTACATTGTAATTTATTGAACCCATATCCTTTTAATAACAAATATATACATCAATGAGCTTTGGAACTCAGATAATGTGTGGGTGTATTGTTTTCTCTTATGGGATGCAGTGTTTTGCGATGCACAGCGCACATTTATTGTATATGGTAATAAGATGCGCCTGGCGTCTGCAGTATATATTAGAGTGGACATTTTAAATATTTGTGAGAAAGCAATTTGGCATTCACACACTCTGGGAGAGAAATGGCCTGATGCGAGCAATGTTGCTTAGCTGGAACCGACAAGATTGCGCCAGAGCTTGGATGTAGGATGAAAAGGAGAGGGAGGAGTCAAAAGTGACACCCAGGCAGTGGAGGTGGGGAATGGGGGAGATGATGGTGTTATTAACCGTGATAGAGATATTGGTAGGGGGTAAAACTCTGACGATTCCGCACTCTGCCTCTCTGTGTCTCTACCAGTACCCCACACTGCCTCTCTGTGCCTCTATCTGTACTCCATACTGCCTCTCTGTGCATCTACCTGTACCACATACTGCCTCAATGTGCCTCTACCTGTACCTCATACTGCCTCTCCATTCATCTACCTGTACCCCACACTGCCTCTGTATGTCTCTACCTGTACCCCATGCTGCCTGTCTGTGTCTCTACCTGTACCCCATACTGCCGCTCTGTGCCCCTACCTATACCCCATACTGCCTCTACGTCCCTCTACCTGTATCCCATACTGCCTCTCTGTGCCTCTACCTGTACCCAATACTGCCTCTCTGTGCCTCTACCTGTACCCCATACTGCCTCTCTGCGCCTCTACCTGTACCCCATACTGCCTCTCTGTGACTCTTCCTGTACTCCATAATGTATCTCTGTGCCTCTACCTTTTCCCCATACTTCCTCTCTGTGCCTCTACCTGTACCTCATACTGCCTCTCTGTGACTCTAACTGTACAACACACTGCCTCTATGTGCCTCTACTTGTATCCCATACTGCCTCTCTGTGCCTCTACCTGTACCTCATACTGCCTCTCTGTGACTCTACCTGTACCTCATACTGCCTCTCTGTGCCTCTTCTTGTACCTCATACTGCCTCTCTATGACTCTATCTGTACCCCATACTGCCTCTCTGTGCCTCTACCTGTTATTATTATTATTATTATTATTATTATTATTATTATTATATTTTATTTATAGGGCGCCACAAGTGTTTCGCAGCGTCATTCAAAGGACAGTACAGGGATACAAAACTTAGCATTACAGTAAATAAATAACAGAAATAGAGTACAGGTAACACAGAGCAACACAATTCTCATACATAATACAGCTAAGATGTAAGTAGCGAGGGAGTAATCATTGTACTACTAGGGGCTGGCGGCTATAGATAGAGATGAGTCTTTACCAGTAGGAGAAAAAGCAGGTAAAGATGGTTGCTGAGTGAAATGTGTCGAGAAGAGGGCTTAGACAACAAGAGGAAAGAGGGCCCTGCTCTGAAGAGCTAACAATCTAGTGGGGAGGGGTGACAGAAAGATGACATGAGGTACAAACAAGCAGGAGGAAGGTTGATGGCCGTATGCAAGCAAAGCAGAGAAGTTCACAGCAAGAGGAAGGGGGGTGGAGGAGCAGCCTCAGGACTCGGTTATGCATCGGAAGGGAAGGCTTTGATGAATAGGTGGGTTTTTAGTGCCCGTTTGAAGCTTTGCAAGGACGGGGAGAGTCTAATGGAGTGGGGGAGTGCGTTCCACTGAAGGGGTGCAGCACGGGCATAGTCTTGAACTCGTGCATGGGAATCAGCGACCAAGGCAGAGGAGAGGCGGCGGTCATCGGTAGACTGTAGGGGGCGGGAGGGAGTATGAAGGGAGAGGAGGTTGGAGATGTAGGGAGCAGTGGAATTAGAGATGGCCTTGTATGTGAGGGTGAGGAGTGTGAAGAGGATTCTGTAGAGGAATGGGAGCCAGTGTAGATTTTGTTGAAGAGGAGTGGTAAATGTGGTGCGGCGGGAGATGAAGATAAGAATAGCTGCAGAGTTCAGGACAGATTGGAGCGAGATGGGAGCAAGTGAGGCCAGTGAGGAGAACATTGCAGTAGTCGAGTCGTGAGATGACCGGTGAGTGGATGATAAGTTTAGTTGCACTTGTCGAAGTCAAAAATATTACATAAAAAGAACATACAAACTACACACATTATGAGTCGCTATACTTGCAAATACATGCAGCGAGCACAACAATATATGGTAACACACGCATTTACACGGACATGCCACAGAGATGGATTCTACACTTATTTCATACAGAACATAACTATAATAATATCAAGCGCCAGACATCATGATGATTTAAAATTATATAATGAAGTAATGTCATGAATGTGTATTATTTGAACGAAACCAGATACACCTGTCATATTTGGTATTTAAGCAACCAGATTAATGTGTAGATTCATTTGATACTTGTTATAAAGTTGTAGGACATTGCAACAAATAATTATGATTAAATGTATGTAAGCTAAAATCACTTTTGTTAGAACAATAGATATTCCAAACAGGTAGTGGACAGGAAGATCAGGCCAGCCCCTTTGGACGTCCCCAAGGCTGAACCGGTTTAGCATATACAAAGAGACTAGTGACTCATCATGAATAAGTAAGTTCCCTCCCCCAAACTAGATAACACATTGCTGATCACACAGGAGTTCAGTTCCTGTTTTGGTCTCAGAGTAAGATGGAGTCCCAGCATGATTTTACAGAGAGACAGAGAGAGAGACATAAGCATTGAGGCAATGGTATTGTATTGCTGGCCTGTAACTGTATGTAACTGTAACTATATGTAACTGTTTGTATTAACTGCTTACTGTATGAGTTGTAACTATAGGTATACTGTACATTGTAATATATTGAATCCATATCCTTTTAATAACAAATATATACATCACTGAGCTTTGGAACTCAGATAATGTGTGGGTGTATTGTTTTCTCTTATGGGATGCAGTGTTTTGCGATGCACAGCGCACATTTATTGTATATGGTAATAAGATGCGCCTGGCGTCTGCAGTATATATTAGAGTGGACATTTTAAATATTTGTGAGAAAGCAATTTGGCATTCACACACTCTGGGAGAGAAATGGCCTGATGCGAGCAATGTTGCTTAGCTGGAACCGACAAGATTGCGCCAGAGCTTGGATGTAGGATGAAAAGAAGAGGGAGGAGTCAAAAGTGACACCCAGGCAGTGGAGGTGGGGAATGGGGGAGATGATGGTGTTATTAACCGTGATAGAGATATTGGTAGGGGGTAAAACTCTGACGATTCCGCACTCTGCCTCTCTGTGTCTCTACCTGTACCCCACACTGCCTCTCTGTGCCTCTATCTGTACTCCATACTGCCTCTCTGTGCATCTACCTGTACCACATACTGCCTCAATGTGCCTCTACCTGTACCTCATACTGCCTCTCCATTCATCTACCTGTACCCCACACTGCCTCTGTATGTCTCTACCTGTACCCCATGCTGCCTGTCTGTGTCTCTACCTGTACCCCATACTGCCGCTCTGTGCCCCTACCTATACCCCATACTGCCTCTACGTCCCTCTACCTGTATCCCATACTGCCTCTCTGTGCCTCTACCTGTACCCAATACTGCCTCTCTGTGCCTCTACCTGTACCCCATACTGCCTCTCTGCGCCTCTACCTGTACCCCATACTGCCTCTCTGTGACTCTTCCTGTACTCCATAATGTATCTCTGTGCCTCTACCTTTTCCCCATACTTCCTCTCTGTGCCTCTACCTGTACCACATACTGCCTCTCCGTGCATCTACCTGTACCCCATACTGCCTCTCTGTGTCTCTACCTGTACTCCATACTTCATCTCTGTGCCTTTACCTGTACCCCATACTGCCTCTCTGTGCCTCTACCTGTACTCCATACTGCCTCTCTGTGCCTCAAACTGTACCCTATACTGTCTCTCTGTGCTTCTACCTGTACTCCATACTGCCTCTCTGTGCCTCTACCTGTACCCCATACTGCCTCTCTGTGCCTCAACCTGTACCCCATATTGCCTCTCTATGCATCTACCTGTACCCCATACTACCTCTCTTTTACTCTACCTGTTCCCCATACTTCCTCTCTGTGCCTCTACCTGTACCCCACATTGCCTCTCTGTGCCTCCACCTGTACCCCACACTGCCTCTATGTGCCTCTAACTGCACCCCATACTGCCTCTCTGTTCCTCTACCTGTAACCCACACTACCTATCTGTGCCTCTAGCTGTACCCCTTACTACCTCTGTGTGTCTCTTCATGTACCCCATACTGCCTATTTGTGCATCTACCTGTACCCCTTACTGCCTCTCAGTGCCTCTACCTGTACCTCATACTGCCTCTCTGTGCCTCAACCTGTACCTCACACTGCTTCTATGTGCCTCTAACTGCACCCCAAACTGCCTCTCTGTACCTCTACCTGTAACCCACACTGCCTCTCTGTGCCTCTACCTGTACCCCACACTGCCTCTCTCTGTGCCTCCATACTGCCTCTATGTGCATCTACCTGTACTCCTTAGTGCCTCTCTGTGCCTCTACCTGTACCCCATACTGCCTCTCTGTGCCTCTACCTGTACCCCATACTGCCTCTCTGTGCCTCTACCTGTACCCCATACTGCCTGTCTGTACATCTTCCTGTACCCTAAACTGCCTCTCTGTACCTCAACCTGTACCCCATACTGCCTCTCTGTGATTCTACTTTTACCCAAAGTTTATTTTCTGTGCATCTAACTGTACTTCATTCTGTCTCTCTGTGCCTCTACCTGTACCCCACACTGCCTCTATGTGCCTCTAACTGCACCCCATACTACCTCTCTGTACCTCTACTTGTACACCACACTACCTCTCTGTGCATCGACCTGTACTCCACACTGCCTCTGTGTGTCTCTACCTGTACCTCATCCTGCCTCTTTGTGCCTCTACCTGTACCCCATACTGCCTCCATGTGCCTCTACCTGTACCTCATATTGCCTCTCTGTGCCTTTACCTGTACCCCATACTGCCTCAGTGTGTCTCTACCTGTACCCCATACTGCCTCTCTGTTCCTCTACCTGTACCCCATACTGCTTCTCCGTTCCTCTACCTGTATCCCATACTGCCACTCTGTGCATCTACCTTTACCCCATACTGCCTCTCTGTGCATCTAACTGTACCGCACACTGCCTTTCTGTGCCTCTACCTGTACCCCATACTGCCTCTTTTTGCATCTACCTTTACCCCATACTGCCTCTCTGTGCATCTACCTGTACCCCATACTACCTATGTTTTACTATAACTGTACCCCATACTGCCTGTCTGTGCCTCCACCTGTTCCCCACACTGCCTCTGTGTGTCTCTACCTGTACCCCATCCTGCCTCTTTGTGCCTCTACCTGTACCTCATATTGCCTCTCTGTGCCTTTACCTGTACCCCATACTGCCTCAGTGTGTCTCTACCTGTACCCCATACTGCCTCTCTGTTCCTCTACCTGTACCCCATACTGCTTCTCCGTTCCTCTACCTGTATCCCATACTGCCACTCTGTGCATCTACCTTTACCCCACACTGCCTCTCTGTGCCTCTACCTGTACCCCATACTGCCTCTTTTTGCCTCTACCTTTACCCCATACTGCCTCTCTGTGCATCTAACTGTACCGCACACTGCCTTTCTGTGCCTCTACCTGTACCCCATACTGCCTCTTTTTGCCTCTACCTTTACCCCATACTGCCTCTCTGTGCATCTACCTGTACCCCATACTGCCTATGTTTTACTATAACTGTACCCCATACTGCCTCTTTGTGCCTCCACCTGTTCCCCATACTGCCTCTATGTGCCTCTATCTGTACCCCATACTGCCTCTCTGTGCCTTTACCTGTACCCCATACTGCCTCTATGTGCCTCTACCTGTATCCCATACTGCCTCTCTGTGCCTCTACCTGTACCCCATACTGCCTCTTTTTGCCTCTACCTTTACCCCATACTGCCTCTCTGTGCATCTACCTGTACCCCATACTGCCTATGTTTTACTATAACTGTACCCCATACTGCCTCTCTGTGCCTCCACCTGTTCCCAACACTGCCTCTTTGTGCCTCTATCTGTACCCCATACTGCCTCTCTGTGCCTTTACCTGTACCCCATACTGCCTCTATGTGCCTCTATCTGTACCCCATACTGCCTCTCTGTGCCTTTACCTGTACCCCATACTGCCTCTATGTGCCTCTACATGTATCCCATACTGCCTCTCTGTGCCTCTACCTGTACCCCATACTGCCTCTGTGTGTCTCTACCTGTACCCCATGTTGCCTCTCTGTGTCTCTACCTGTACCCCATACTGCCTCTCTGTGCCTCTACCTGTACCCCATACTGCCTCTTTGTGCCTATACCTGTACCCCACACTGCCTCTTTGTTCCTCTACCTGTACCCCATACTGTCTCTCTGTGCCTCTACCTGTACCACACATTGCCTCTCCGTTCCTCTACCTGTATCCCATATTGCCGATCTGTGTCTCTACCTGTACCACATACTGCCTCTCTGTGCCTCTACCTGTACCCCATAATGCCTCTCTGTGTCTCTACCTGTACCCCATACTGCCTCTCTGTGCATCTACATGTATCCCATACTGCCACTCCGTGCCTCTACCTGTATCCCATACTGCCTCTCTGTGCATCTACCTGTACCTCAAACTGCCTCAATGTGCCTCTACCTGTACCCCATACTGTCTCTCCGTTCCTCTACCTGTACCCCATACTGTATCTCTGTGCCTCTACCTGAACCCTATACTGCCTCTCTGTGCCTCTAACTGTACCCCACACTGCCTATGTGTGCCTCTACCTGTACCCCATACTGCCTCTCTGTGCCTCTACCTGTACCCCATACTGACTCTGTGTGCTTCTAACTGTACCCCACTCTGCACCTCTCTGTGCCTCTACCTGTACCCCATACTGCCTCTCTGTGCCTCTACCTGTACCCCATACTGCCTCTCTGTGCCTCTACCTTTACAACATACTGCGCTCTCTGTTACTCTACATGTACCCCATACTACCTGTTTCTGCCTGTACCCCACATTGCCTCTCTGTGCCTCCACCTGTACCCAGCACTGCCTCTGTGTGCCTCTAACTGCACCGATACTGCCTCTCTGTTCCTCTACCTGTAACCCACACTTCCTCTCTGTGCCTCTAAATGTGCCCCATACTGCCTCTAAGTGTCTCATCCTGTACCCCATACTGCCACTTTGTGCTTCTACCTGTACCCCTTACTGCCTCTCTGTGCCTCTACCTGTACCTCATATTGCCTCTCTGTGCCTTTACCTGTACCCCATACTGCCTCAGCGTGTCTCTACCTGTACCCCATACTGCCTCTCTGTGCCTCTACCTGTACCCCATACTGCCTCTCTGTGCCTCTACCTGTACCCCATACTGCCATTCTGTGCATCTACCTTTACCCCACACTGCCTCTCTGTGCCTCTACCTGTACCACATACTGCCTCTCTGTGCCTCTACCTGTACCCCATACTGCCTCTCTGTGCCTCTACCTGTACCCCATACTGCCATTCTGTGCATCTACCTTTACCCCATACTGCCTCTCCGTGTTCCTCTACCTGTACCCCATACTGCCTCTTTGTCCCTCTACCTGTACCCTATACTACCTCTCTGTGCATCTAACTGTACCCCATACTGCCTATGTTTTACTATAACTGTACACCATACTGCCTCTCTGTGCCTCCACCTGTTCCCCATACTGCCTCTGTGTGTCTCTACCTGTACCCCATACTGCCCCTTTGTTCCTCTACCTGTACCCCATACTGCCTCTCTGTGCCTCTACCTGTACCCCATACTGCCCCTTTGTTCCTCTACCTGTACCCCATACTGCCTCTCTATGCCTCTACCTGTACCTCATACTGCCTCTCTGTGCCTCTACCTGTACTCCATACTGCCTCTCTGTGCCTCTACCTTTACCCTATACTGCCTCTCTGTGCCTCTACCTGTACCCCATACTGCCTCTCTGTGCCTCTACCTGTACCCCATACTGCCTCTCTGTGCCTCTACCTTTACCCCATACTGCCTCTGTGTGTCTCTACCTGTACTCCATACTGGCTCTCTGTGCCTCTACCTGTACCCCATACTGCCTCTCTGTACATCTACCTGTATCCCATACTGCCTCTCTGTGCCTCTTCCTGTACCCCATACTGCCTCTCTGTGCATCTACATGTACCCCATACTGCCTCTATGTGCCTCTACCTGTACCTCATACTGCCTCTCTGTGCCTCTACCTGTACCTCATGCATCCTCTCCGTTCCTCTACCTGTACCTCATACTGCCACTCTGTGCCTCTACCTGTACCCCATACTGCCTCTCTGTGCCTCTACCTGTACCTCATGCATCCTCTCCGTTCCTCTACCTGTACCTCATACTGCCTCTCCGTTCCTCTACCTGTACCTCATACTGCCTCTCTGTGCCTCTACCTGTACCCCACACTACCTCTCTGTGCCTCTACCTGTACCCCATACTGTATCTCTGTTCCTCTACCTGTACCCCATACTGTATCTCTGTGCCTCTACCTGAACCCCACTCTGCCTCTCTGTGCCTCTAACTGTACCCCACACTGCCTATGTGTGCCTCTACCTGTACTCCATACTGCCTCTCTGTGCCTCTACCTGCACCCCATACTGCCTCTCTGTGCCTCTACCTGTACCCCATCCTGCCTCTTTGTGCCTCTACCTGTACCCCATACTGCCTCTCTGTGCCTCTACCTGCACCCCATACTGCCTCTCTGTGCCTCTACCTGTACCCCATACTGCCTCTCTGTACATCTTCCTGTACCCCATACTGCCTCTATGTGCCTCTAACTGCACCCCATGCTGCCTCTCTGTTCCTCTACCTGTAACCCACACTGCCTCTCTGTGCCTCTAACTGTACCCCATACTGCCTCTGTGTGTCCTACAAAATGCGGTTGTATCCAGTGTCCACTTAACCACGGACATGTGGACAAGTGGAATAGGGCAGACTGAGGACTATATGACTGTGACAGCCCACTGGGTAGATGTATTGCCTCCCGCAGCAAGAACAGCAGCGGCGGCACCAGTAGCAGCATCTCGCAAACGCCAACTCGTTCCTAGGCAGGCTACGCTATGTATCACCGCTTTCCGTAAGAGGCACACAGCTGACAACCTCTTACGGAAACTGAGGGACAAAATCGCACAATGGCTTACCCCAATTAGACTCTCCTGGGGATTTGTGATTTCGGGCAACGCCACCAATATTGTGCATGCATTACATCTGGGCAAATTCCAGCACATCCCATGTTTTGCACATACAATTAATTTGGTGGTGCAGAATTTTTTGAAAAATGACAGGGGTTGACAGGAGATGCTGTCGGTGGCCTGAAAAATTGTGGGCCACTTTTGGCATTCTGCCACGTGCCGAAGACTGGAGCGACAGCAAACACTCCTGAACCTGCCCTGCCATCAACTGAAGCAAGAGGTGGTAACGAGGTGGAATTCAACACTCTATATGCTTCAGAGGATGGAGGAGCAGCAAAAGGCCATTAAAACCTATACATACACTTAAGATATAGGCAAAGGAGGGGTAATGCACCTGACTCAAGCGCAGTGGAGAATGATTTCTGTCTTGTGCAATGTTCTCCAACCCTTTGAACTTGCCACACGTGAAGTCAGTTCAGACACTGCCAGCTTAAGTCAGGTCATTCCCTTCATCAGGCTTTTGCAGAAGCAGCTGGATAAATTGAAGGAGGAGCTAAGGATGGAGCGATTCCGCAAATTATGTGGGACTTGTGGATGGAGCCCTTCATTCGCTCTGCCAGGATTCAAGGGTGGTCAATCTGTTGAAATCAGAGCACTACATTTTGGCCACCGTGCTCGATCCTAGATTTAAAACCTACCTTGGATCTCTCTTTCCGGCAGACACAAGTCTGCTGGGGTTCAAAGAACTGCTGGTGACAAAATTGTCAAGTCAAGCGGAACGCGACCTGTCAACATCTCCTCCTTCACATTCTCCCGCAACTGTGGGTGCGAGGAAAAGGCTCAGAATTCAGAGCCCACCCGCTGGCGGTGATGCAGGGCAGTCTGGAGCGACTGCTGATGCTGACATCTGGTCCGGACTGAAGGACCTGACAACGATTACGGACATGTCGTCTACTGTCACTGCATATGATTCTCTCCCCATTGAAAGAATGGTGGAGGATTATATGAGTGACAGCATCCAAGTAGGCACGTCAGACAGTCCGTACGTATACTGGCAGGAAAAAGAGGCAATTTGGAGGCCCTTGCACAAACTGGCTATATTTTACCTAAGTTGCCCCCCCCCTCCAGTGTGTACTCCGAAAGAGTGTTTAGTGCATCAGGTAACCTTGTCAGCGATCGGCGTAGGAGGTTTCTTCCGCAAAATGTGGAGAAGATGATGTTCATCATTGTATCCAATGGTGGGAACTTTGCGGTCAGCGGTTGACCGAAAGTAACCTCACCGCTGACCACAAAGTTCCCACCATTGGTTACAATGGAGCGCATAGGCCCTACATTGTATCACTGCCGTGTGCTGCCTGACAGACACTACAGGAGCACACAGCCAATCAGGAGGGTGCCACGACGTGGCGCTCCCTGATTGGCTGAAGGAACCCTCTTAGACAGGAGTCAGGGGGGGTCCTGGCAGTCGGGGAAAGGGGTCCCATGTGAAAACATGGGGCCCCTTTCAGTGCGTGGTCGGGTGTCCGTTTTTTTATTTTGCAAAGTACGTGGATTATACAAAGAACAGAAGAGGACGGATCTACACTGGATTATGTGAGTATAATTTTTTACATAGGTACCCCATGGATTCTACATGGAGAAGAGGACCGACCCTTGTGTGAACATAGGGGGTAATTCTGAGTTGATCGCAGCAGGGATTCTGTTAGCAGTTGGGCAAAACCATGTGCACTGCAGGGGAGGCAGATATAACATGTGCAGAGAGAGTTAGATTTGGGTGGGGTGTGTTCAATCTGCAATCTAATTTGCAGTGTAAAAATAAAGCAGCCAGTATTTACCCTGCACAGAAATAAAATAACCCACCCAAATCTAACTCTCTCTGCAAATGTTATATCTGCCCCCCCTGCAGTGCACATGGTTTTGCCCAACTGCTAAAAAATTTTCCTGCTGCGATCAACTTGGAATTACCCCCCATAGGTAAGTATGTATGTTTGGAGGTGTGCATGTATGTAATAAACTTATACTTTCAAGGTGTGTGTCCTGTTTTTATTGGGGTATTTTTTTAGTAGTAGTACTACAGGTACCAGCGGGCCCAGTTTTCCACCGCATGCTGGTACTTGTGGTTCTCCAAGTACCAGCTTGCGGGGGGAGGCTTGCTGGGACTTGTAGTACTGCTACAAAAAACAATATTCACATTTTTTAAAAAGGCTATCAGCCCCCCATCCGCCGCCCTTGGATGGGGGGACAGCCTCGGGCTTCACCCCTGGCCCTTGGGTGGCTGGAGTGGGGAGGCCCTTGATTTAAGGGGTTCCCACTCCTCCAGGGTACCCCGGCCAGGGGTGACTAGTTGAGTATGTAATGCCAGGGCCGCAGGGACCAATATAAAAGTGTCCCCCGGCTGTGGCATTATGTACCTGGCTAGTGGAGCCCGGTGCTGGTTTCAAAAATACGGGGGACCCCTACGCTTTTTGTCCCCCGTATTTTTGGAACCAGGACCAGGCGCAGAGCACGGTGCTGGTTGATTAAATATGGGGGAACCCCTGTCATTTTTCCCCCCATATTTTTTCAACCAGGACCGGCTCAAAGAGCTCGAGGCTGGTTTTGTTTAGGGGGGAGACCCCACGCATTTTTTATTTTATTTTTAACAATGATTTTTATTGTACGAAAGGTGCACAATGAAGCCCAGCATGGATCTCACAGATCCGGCCGAGATTCATTGTGGTAATGTCGGCAGTGGTTTACAATTCACTCCCGTAAAACACAGCCAAAAAATACGAATGACATCGACATCGGAAAATACGAAAATGCAGAATATGACAGCTTAGTAAATTAGTTGTAATAAATTCAAAAAGTTGCAATTTTACACTTTCGATGTCATTCGTGTTTGAACTTTAAACTCATTCGGAAAAATACGAATTTTAGTAAATATACCCCAAAGTCTCCAAAAAATAATCACCCTTTAAATTAAAGTTCCAAGTGAAGAACCTTTTTAGTGAGGTCATATATTCCACAAGAAGCTTCTTAACATGATCTTTGTGTTCAAAATCTGGTCTCCTCCTCAGTTTCTACTCATAAGGTTAGAAGCATTCCATATGAAAGGAGAGGGAACAACTAATAATAGTGCACACCTTATTGATAAAGGGTTAAAACCTTTTTAATACAAATGCACTCACAAAATAAGAAATGTTAACGCATGTAACAACAAGACGCTCTGGTTAGAGGATAAGCCATACTCATCGACCAGCAGTGGAGGCATCTCAGTCTTTGTGTTACTCCCTGGTATCTTACTGACTTGGCAGGGTTGTGCAGTGGAGGGGTCTCAGTCTGGGTGTTACTCCCTGGTATCTTACTGACTTGGCAGGGTTGTGCAGTGGAGGGGTCTCGGTCTGGGTGTTACTCCCTGGTATGTTACTGACTTGGCAGGGTTGTACAGTGGAGGGGTCTCAGTCTGGGTGTTACTCCCTGGTATCTTACTGACTTGGCAGGGTTGTGCAGTGGAGGGGTCTCAGTCTGGGTGTTACTCCCTGGTATGTTACTGACTTGGCAGGGTTGTACAGTGGAGGGGTCTCAGTCTGGGTGTTACTCCCTGGTATCTTACTGACTTGGCAGGGTTGTGCAGTGGAGGGGTCTCGGTCTGGGTGTTACTCCCTGGTATGTTACTGACTTGGCAGGGTTGTGCAGTGGAGGGGTCTCGGTCTGGGTGTTACTCCCTGGTACTGTATGTTACTGACTTGGCAGGGTTGTACAGTGGAGGGGTCTCAGTCTGGGTGTTACTCCCTGGTATCTTACTGACTTGGCAGGGTTGTGCAGTGGAGGGGTCTCAGTCTGGGTGTTACTCCCTGGTATCTTACTGACTTGGCAGGGTTGTACAGTGGAGGGGTCTCAGTCTGGGTGTTACTCCCTGGTATGTTACTGACTTGGCAGGGTTGTGCAGGGGAGGGGTCTCAGTCTGGGTGTTACTCCCTTGTATGTTACTGACTTGGCAGGGTTGTTCAGTGGAGGGGTCTCAGTCTGGGTGTTACTCCCTGGTATATTACTGACTTGGCAGGGTTGTGCAGTGGAGTGGTCTCAGTCTGGGTGTTAATCCCTGGTATGTTACTGACTTGGCAGGGTTGTGCAGTGGAGGGGCCTCGGTTTGGATGTTACTCCTTGTTATCTTACTGACTTGGCAGGGTTGTGCAGTGGAAGGGTCTCGGTCTGGATGTTTCTCCCTGGTATCTTACTGACTTGGCAGGGTTGTGCAGTCGAAGGGTCTTGGTCTGCGTGTTAGTTCCTGGTATCTTACTGACTTGGCAGGGTTGTGCAGTGGAGGCATCTCAGTCTTGGTCTGGGTGTTACTCCCTGGTATGTTACTGACTTGGCAGGGTTGTGCAGTGGAGGGGTCTTGGTCTGGATGTTTCTCCCTGGTATCTTACTGACTTGGCAGGGTTGTGCTGTGCCGTGGTCTCGGTCTGGGTGTTACTCCCTGGTATGTTACTGACTTGGCAGGGTTGTGCAGTGGAGGGGTCTTGGTCTGGGTGTTACTCCCTGGTATCTTACTGACTTGGCAGGGTTGTGCAGTGGAGGGGTCTCGGTCTAGATGTTTCTCCCTGGTAACTTACTGACTTGGCAGGGTTGTGCAGTGGTCTCGGTCTGGGTGTTACTCCCTGGTATGTTACTGAATTGGCAGGGTTGTGCAGTGGAGGGGTCATGGTCTGGGTGTTACTCCCTGGTATGTTACTGACTTGGCAGGGTTGTGCAGTGGAGGGGTCTTGGTCTGGGTGTTACACCCTGGTATGTTACTGACTTGGCAGGGTTGTGCAGTGGAGGTGTCTCGGTCTGGGTGTTACTCCCTGGTATATTACTGACTTGGCAGGTTTGTGCAGTGGAGGGGTCTCAGTCTGGGTGTTACTCCCTGGTATGTTACTGACTTGGCAGGGTTGTGCAGTGGAGGGGTCATGGTCTGGGTGTTAGACCCTGGTATGTTACTGACTTGGCAGGGTTGTGCAGTGGAGGGGTCTCAGTCTGGGTGTTACTCCCTAGTATAGTACTGACTTGGCAGGGTTGTGCAGTGGAGGGGTCTTGGTCTGGATGTTTCTCCCTGGTATCTTACTGACTTGGCAGGGTTGTGCAGCGGAGGGGTCTCGGTTTGGGTGTTACTCCCTGGTATGTTACTCACTTGGCAGGGTTGTGCAGTGGAGGGGTCTCAGTCTGGGTGTTACTCCCTGGTATATTACTGACTTGGCAGGGTTGTGCAGTGGAGGGGTCTCAGTCTGGGTGTTACTCCCTGGTATATTACTGACTTGGCAGGGTTGTGCAGTGGTCTCGGTCTGGGTGTTACTCCCTGGTATGTTACTGACTTGGCAGGGTTGTGCAGTGGAGGGGTCTTGGTCTGGGTGTTACTCCCTGGTATGTTACTGACTTGGCAGGGTTGTGCAGTGGAGGGGTCTTGGTCTGGGTGTTACACCCTGGTATGTTACTGACTTGGCAGGGTTGTGCAGTGAAGGTGTCTCGGTCTGGGTGTTACTCCCTGGTATATTACTGACTTGGCAGGGTTGTGCAGTGGAGGGGTCTCAGTCTGGATGTTACACCCTGGTATGTTACTGACTTGGCAGGGTTGTGCAGTGGTCGGGTATCGGTCTGGGTGTTACTCCCTGGTATGTTACTGACTTGGCAGGGTTGTGCAGTGGAGGGGTCTCAGTCTGGGTGTTACTCCCTTGTATATTACTGACTTGGCAGGGTTGTGCAGTGGAGGGGTCTTGGTCTGATTGTTTCTCCCTGGTATCTTACTGACTTGGCAGGGTTGTGCAGCGGAGGGGTCTCGGTTTGGGTGTTACTCCCTGGTATGTTACTCACTTGGCAGGGTTGTGCAGTGGAGGGGTCTCAGTCTGGGTGTTACTCCCTGGTATATTACTGACTTGGCAGGGTTGTGCAGTGGAGGGGTCTCGGTCTGGGTGTTACTCCCTGGTATATTACTGACTTGGCAGGGTTGTGCAGTGGTCGGGTCTCGGTCTGGGTGTTACTCCCTGGTATCTTACTGACTTGGCAGGGTTGTACAGTGGAGGGGTCTCGGCCTGGGTGTAACTCCCTGGTTTCTTACTGACTTGGCAGGGTTGTGCAGTGGAGAAGACTCAGTCTGGATGTTACTCCCTGGTTTCTCACTACCTTGGCTGGGTTGTGCAGTGGAGGGGTCTCGGTCTGGTTGTTACTCCCTGGTATCTTACTGACTTGGCAGGGTTGTGCAGTGGAGGGGTCTCGGTTTGGGTGTTACTCCCTGGTATGTTACTCACTTGGCAGGGTTGTGCAGTGGAGGGGTCTCAGTCTGGGTGTTACTCCCTGGTATATTACTGACTTGGCAGGGTTGTGCAGTGGTCGGGTCTCGGTCTGGGTGTTACTCCCTGGTATCTTACTGACTTGGCAGGGTTGTACAGTGGAGGGGTCTCAGTCTGGTTGTTACTCCCTGGTATGTTACTCACTTGGCAGGGTTGTGTAGTGGAGGGGTCTCGGTCTGGGTGTTACTCCCTGGTATCTTACTGACTTGGCAGGGTTGTGCAGTGGTCGGGTCTCGGTCTGGGTGTTACTCCCTGGTAATTTACTGACTTGGCAGGGTTGTGCAGTGGAGGGGTCTCAGTCTGGGTGTTACTCCCTTGTTTCTTACTGACTTGGCTGGGTTGTGCAGTGGAGGGGTCTTGGTCTGGATGTTTCTCCCTGGTATCTTACTGACTTGGCAGGGTTGTGCAGCGGAGGGGTCTCTGTTTGGGTGTTACTCCCTGGTATGTTACTCACTTGGCAGGGTTGTGCAGTGGTCGGGTCTCGGTCTGGGTGTTACTCCCTGGTAATTTACTGACTTGGCAGGGTTGTACAGTGGAGGGGTCTCAGTCTGGGTGTTACTCCCTGGTATATTACTGACTTGGCAGGGTTGTGCAGTGGAGGGGTCTCGGTCTGGGTGTTACTCCCTGGTATATTACTGACTTGGCAGGGTTGTGCAGTGGTCTCGGTCTGGGTGTTCCTCCCTGGTATGTTACTGACTTGGCAGGGTTGTGCAGTGGAGGTGTCTTGGTCTGGGTGTTACTCCCTGGTATGTTACTGACTTAGCAGGGTTGTGCAGTGGAGGGGTCTTGGTCTGGGTGTTACACCCTGGTATGTTACTGACTTGGCAGGGTTGTGCAGTGGAGGTGTCTCGGTCTGGGTGTTACTCCCTGGTATATTACTGACTTGGCAGGGTTGTGCAGTAGAGGGGTCTCAGTCTGGGTGTTACACCCTGGTATGTTACTGACTTGGCAGGGTTGTGCAGTGGTCGGGTCTCGGTCTGGGTGTTACTCCCTGGTATGTTACTGACTTGGCAGGGTTGTGCAGTGGAGGGGTCTCAGTCTGGGTGTTACACCCTGGTATGTTACTGACTTGGCAGGGTTGTGCAGTGGTCGGGTCTCGGTCTGGGTGTTACTCCCTGGTATGTTACTGACTTGGCAGGGTTGTGCAGTGGAGGGGTCTCAGTCTGGGTGTTACTCCCTTGTATATTACTGACTTGGCAGGGTTGTGCAGTGGAGGGGTCTTGGTCTGGATGTTTCTCCCTGGTATCTTACTGACTTGGCAGGGTTGTGCAGCGGAGGGGTTTCGGCTTGTGGTGTTACTCCCTGGTATGTTACTGACTTGGCAGGGTTGTACAGTGGAGGGGTCTCAGTCTGGGTGTTACTCCCTGGTATCTTACTGACATGGCAGGGTTGTGCAGTGGAGGGGTCTCAGTCTGGGTGTTACTCCCTTGTATGTTACTGACTTGGCAGGGTTGTTCAGTGGAGGGGTCTCAGTCTGGGTGTTACTCCCTGGTATCTTACTGACTTGGCAGTGTTGTGCAGTGGAGGGGTCTTGGTCTGATTGTTTCTCCCTGGTATCTTACTGACTTGGCAGGGTTGTGCAGCGGAGGGGTCTCGGTTTGGGTGTTACTCCCTGGTATGTTACTCACTTGGCAGGGTTGTGCAGTGGAGGGGTCTCAGTCTGGGTGTTACTCCCTGGTATATTACTGACTTGGCAGGGTTGTGCAGTGGAGGGGTCTCGGTCTGGGTGTTACTCCATGGTATATTACTGACTTGGCAGGGTTGTGCAGTGGTCGGGTCTCGGTCTGGGTGTTACTCCCTGGTATCTTACTGACTTGGCAGGGTTGTACAGTGGAGGGGTCTCGGCCTGGGTGTAACTCCCTGGTTTCTTACTGACTTGGCAGGGTTGTGCAGTGGAGAAGACTCAGTCTGGATGTTACTCCCTGGTTTCTCACTACCTTGGCTGGGTTGTGCAGTGGAGGGGTCTCGGTCTGGTTGTTACTCCCTGGTATCTTACTGACTTGGCAGGGTTGTGCAGTGGAGGGGTCTCGGTTTGGGTGTTACTCCCTGGTATGTTACTCACTTGGCAGGGTTGTGCAGTGGAGGGGTCTCAGTCTGGGTGTTACTCCCTGGTATATTACTGACTTGGCAGGGTTGTGCAGTGGTCGGGTCTCGGTCTGGGTGTTACTCCCTGGTATCTTACTGACTTGGCAGGGTTGTACAGTGGAGGGGTCTCAGTCTGGTTGTTACTCCCTGGTATGTTACTCACTTGGCAGGGTTGTGTAGTGGAGGGGTCTCGGTCTGGGTGTTACTCCCTGGTATCTTACTGACTTGGCAGGGTTGTGCAGTGGTCGGGTCTCGGTCTGGGTGTTACTCCCTGGTAATTTACTGACTTGGCAGGGTTGTGCAGTGGAGGGGTCTCAGTCTGGTTGTTACTCCCTGGTTTCTTACTGACTTGGCTGGGTTGTGCAGTGGAGGGGTCTTGGTCTGGATGTTTCTCCCTGGTATCTTACTGACTTGGCAGGGTTGTGCAGCGGAGGGGTCTCGGTTTGGGTGTTACTCCCTGGTATGTTACTCACTTGGCAGGGTTGTGCAGTGGTCGGGTCTCGGTCTGGGTGTTACTCCCTGGTAATTTACTGACTTGGCAGGGTTGTACAGTGGAGGGGTCTCAGTCTGGGTGTTACTCCCTGGTATATTACTGACTTGGCAGGGTTGTGCAGTGGAGGGGTCTCGGTCTGGGTGTTACTCCCTGGTATCTTACTGACTTGGCAGTGTTGTGCAGTGGAGGGGTCTCAGTCTGGGTGTTACTCCCTGGTATATTACTGACTTGGCAGGGTTGTGCAGTGGAGTGGTCTCAGTCTGGGTGTTAATCCCTGGTATGTTACTGACTTGGCAGGGTTGTGCAGTGGAGGGGCCTCGGTTTGGATGTTACTCCTTGTTATCTTACTGACTTGGCAGGGTTGTGCAGTGGAAGGGTCTCGGTCTGGATGTTTCTCCCTGGTATCTTACTGACTTGGCAGGGTTGTGCAGTCGAAGGGTCTTGGTCTGCGTGTTAGTTCCTGGTATCTTACTGACTTGGCAGGGTTGTGCAGTGGAGGCATCTCAGTCTTGGTCTGGGTGTTACTCCCTGGTATGTTACTGACTTGGCAGGGTTGTGCAGTGGAGGGGTCTCGGTCTAGATGTTTCTCCCTGGTAACTTACTGACTTGGCAGGGTTGTGCAGTGGTCTCGGTCTGGGTGTTACTCCCTGGTATGTTACTGAATTGGCAGGGTTGTGCAGTGGAGGGGTCTTGGTCTGGGTGTTACTCCCTGGTATGTTACTGACTTGGCAGGGTTGTGCAGTGGAGAGGTCTTGGTCTGGGTGTTACACCCTGGTATGTTACTGACTTGGCAGGGTTGTGCAGTGGAGGTGTCTCGGTCTGGGTGTTACTCCCTGGTATATTACTGACTTGGCAGGGTTGTGCAGTGGAGGGGTCTCAGTCTGGATGTTACACCCTGGTATGTTACTGACTTGGCAGGGTTGTGCAGTGGTCGGGTATCGGTCTGGGTGTTACTCCCTGGTATGTTACTGACTTGGCAGGGTTGTGCAGTGGAGGGGTCTCAGTCTGGGTGTTACTCCCTTGTATATTACTGACTTGGCAGGGTTGTGCAGTGGAGGGGTCTTGGTCTGAATGTTTCTCCCTGGTATCTTACTGACTTGGCAGGGTTGTGCAGCGGAGGGGTCTCGGTTTGGGTGTTACTCCCTGGTATGTTACTCACTTGGCAGGGTTGTGCAGTGGAGGGGTCTCAGTCTGGGTGTTACTCCCTGGTATATTACTGACTTGGCAGGGTTGTGCAGTGGAGGGGTCTCGGTCTGGGTGTTACTCCCTGGTATATTACTGACTTGGCAAGGTTGTGCAGTGGTCGGGTCTCGGTCTGGGTGTTACTCCCTGGTTTCTTACTGACTTGGCAGGGTTGTGCAGTGGAGAAGACTCAGTCTGGATGTTACTCCCTGGTTTCTCACTACCTTGGCTGGGTTGTGCAGTGGAGGGGTCTCGGTCTGGTTCTTACTCCCTGGTATCTTACTGACTTGGCAGGGTTGTGCAGTGGAGGGGTCTCGGTTTGGGTGTTACTCCCTGGTATGTTACTCACTTGGCAGGGTTGTGCACTGGAGGGGTCTCAGTCTGGGTGTTACTCCCTGGTATATTACTGACTTGGCAGGGTTGTGCAGTGGTCGGGTCTCGGTCTGGGTGTTACTCCCTGGTATCTTACTGACTTGGCAGGGTTGTACAGTGGAGGGGTCTCAGTCTGGTTGTTACTCCCTGGTATGTAACTCACTTGGCAGGGTTGTGCAGTGGAGGGGTCTCGGTCTGGGTGTTACTCCCTGGTATCTTACTGACTTGGCAGGGTTGTGCAGTGGTCGGGTCTCGGTCTGGGTGTTACTCCCTGGTAATTTACTGACTTGGCAGGGTTGTACAGTGGAGGGGTCTCAGTCTGGGTGTTACTCCCTGGTTTCTTACTGACTTGGCTGGGTTGTGCAGTGGAGGGGTCTTGGTCTGGATGTTTCTCCCTGGTATCTTACTGACTTGGCTGGGTTGTGCAGCGGAGGGGTCTCGGTTTGGGTGTTACTCCCTGGTATGTTACTCACTTGGCAGGGTTGTGCAGTGGTCGGGTCTCGGTCTGGGTGTTACTCCCTGGTAATTTACTGACTTGGCAGGGTTGTACAGTGGAGGGGTCTCAGTCTGGGTGTTACTCCCTGGTATATTACTGACTTGGCAGGGTTGTGCAGTGGAGGGGTCTCGGTCTGGGTGTTACTCCCTGGTATATTACTGACTTGGCAGGGTTGTGCAGTGGTCTCGGTCTGGGTGTTCCTCCCTGGTATGTTACTGGCTTGGCAGGGTTGTGCAGTGGAGGGGTCTTGGTCTGGGTGTTACTCCCTGATATGTTACTGACTTGGCAGGGTTGTGCAGTGGAGGGGTCTTGGTCTGGGTGTTACACCCTGGTATGTTACTGACTTGGCAGGGTTGTGCAGTGGTCGGGTCTCGGTCTGGGTGTTACTCCCTGGTATATTACTGACTTGGCAGGGTTGTGCAGTAGAGGGGTCTCAGTCTGGGTGTTACACCCTGGTATGTTACTGACTTGGCAGGGTTGTGCAGTGGTCGGGTCTCGGTCTGGGTGTTACTCCCTGGTATGTTACTGACTTGGCAGGGTTGTGCAGTGGAGGGGTCTCAGTCTGGGAGTTACTCCCTTGTATATTACTGACTTGGCAGGGTTGTGCAGTGGAGGGGTCTTGGTCTGGATGTTTCTCCCTGGTATCTTACTGACTTGGCAGGGTTGTGCAGCGGAGGGGTCTCGGTTTGGGTGTTACTCCCTGGTATGTTACTCACTTGGCAGGGTTGTGCAGTGGAGGGGTCTCAGTCTGGGTGTTACTCCCTGATATATTACTGACTTGGCAGGTTTGTGCAGTGGAGGGGTCTCGGTCTGGGTGTTATTCCCTGGTATATTACTGACTTGGCAGGGTTGTGCAGTGGTCGCGTCTCGGTCTGGGTGTTACTCCCTGGTATCTTACTGACTTGGCAGGGTTGTACAGTGGAGGGGTCTCAGTCTGGGTGTTACTCCCTGGTTTCTTACTGACTTGGCAGGGTTGTGCAGTGGAGAAGACTCAGTCTGGATGTTACTCCCTGGTTTCTCACTACCTTGGCTGGGTTGTGCAGTGGAGGGGTCTCGGTCTGGTTCTTACTCCCTGGTATCTTACTGACTTGGCAGGGTTGTGCAGTGGAGGGGTCTCGGTTTGGGTGTTACTCCCTGGTATGTTACTCACTTGGCAGGGTTGTGCACTGGAGGGGTCTCAGTCTGGGTGTTACTCCCTGGTATATTACTGACTTGGCAGGGTTGTGCAGTGGTCGGGTCTCGGTCTGGGTGTTACTCCCTGGTATCTTACTGACTTGGCAGGGTTGTACAGTGGAGGGGTCTCAGTCTGGTTGTTACTCCCTGGTATGTAACTCACTTGGCAGGGTTGTGCAGTGGAGGGGTCTCGGTCTGGGTGTTACTCCCTGGTATCTTACTGACTTGGCAGGGTTGTGCAGTGGTCGGGTCTCGGTCTGGGTGTTACTCCCTGGTAATTTACTGACTTGGCAGGGTTGTACAGTGGAGGGGTCTCAGTCTGGGTGTTACTCCCTGGTTTCTTACTGACTTGGCTGGGTTGTGCAGTGGAGGGGTCTTGGTCTGGATGTTTCGCCCTGGTATCTTACTGACTTGGCTGGGTTGTGCAGCGGAGGGGTCTCGGTTTGGGTGTTACTCCCTGGTATGTTACTCACTTGGCAGGGTTGTGCAGTGGTCGGGTCTCGGTCTGGGTGTTACTCCCTGGTAATTTACTGACTTGGCAGGGTTGTACAGTGGAGGGGTCTCAGCCTGGGTGTTACTCCCTGGTATATTACTGACTTGGCAGGGTTGTGCAGTGGAGGGGTCTCGGTCTGGGTGTTACTCCCTGGTATATTACTGACTTGGCAGGGTTGTGCAGTGGTCTCGGTCTGGGTGTTCCTCCCTGGTATGTTACTGGCTTGGCAGGGTTGTGCAGTGGAGGGGTCTTGGTCTGGGTGTTACTCCCTGATATGTTACTGACTTGGCAGGGTTGTGCAGTGGAGGGGTCTTGGTCTGGGTGTTACACCCTGGTATGTTACTGACTTGGCAGGGTTGTGCAGTGGTCGGGTCTCGGTCTGGGTGTTACTCCCTGGTATATTACTGACTTGGCAGGGTTGTGCAGTAGAGGGGTCTCAGTCTGGGTGTTACACCCTGGTATGTTACTGACTTGGCAGGGTTGTGCAGTGGTCGGGTCTCGGTCTGGGTGTTACTCCCTGGTATGTTACTGACTTGGCAGGGTTGTGCAGTGGAGGGGTCTCAGTCTGGGAGTTACTCCCTTGTATATTACTGACTTGGCAGGGTTGTGCAGTGGAGGGGTCTTGGTCTGGATGTTTCTCCCTGGTATCTTACTGACTTGGCAGGGTTGTGCAGCGGAGGGGTCTCGGTTTGGGTGTTACTCCCTGGTATGTTACTCACTTGGCAGGGTTGTGCAGTGGAGGGGTCTCAGTCTGGGTGTTACTCCCTGATATATTACTGACTTGGCAGGTTTGTGCAGTGGAGGGGTCTCGGTCTGGGTGTTATTCCCTGGTATATTACTGACTTGGCAGGGTTGTGCAGTGGTCGCGTCTCGGTCTGGGTGTTACTCCCTGGTATCTTACTGACTTGGCAGGGTTGTACAGTGGAGGGGTCTCAGTCTTGGTGTTACTCCCTGGTTTCTTACTGACTTGGCAGGGTTGTGCAGTGGAGAAGACTCAGTCTGGATGTTACTCCCTGGTTTCTCACTACCTTGGCTGGGTTGTGCAGTGGAGGGGTCTCGGTCTGGGTGTTACTCCCTGGTATATTACTGACTTGGCAGGGTTGTGCAGTGGAGGGGTCTCAGTCTGGGTGTTACTCCCTGGTATATTACTGACTTGGCAGGGTTGTGCAGTGGAGGGGTCTCAGTCTGGGTGTTACTCCCTGGTATATTACTGACTTGGCAGGGTTGTGCAGTGGTCTCGGTCTGGGTGTTCCTCCCTTGTATGTTACTGACTTGGCAGGGTTGTGCAGTGGAGGGGTCTTGGTCTGGGTGTTACTCCCTGGTATGTTACTGACTTGGCAGGGTTGTGCAGTGGAGGTGTCTCGGTCTGGGTGTTACTCCCTGGTATATTACTGACTTGGCAGGGTTGTGCAGTAGAGGGGTCTCAGTCTGGGTGTTACACCCTGGTATGTTACTGACTTGGCAGGGTTGTGAAGTGGTCGGGTCTCGGTCTGGGTGTTACTCCTTGGTATGTTACTGACTTGGCAGGGTTGTGCAGTGGAGGGGTCTCAGTCTGGGTGTTACTCCCTTGTATATTACTGACTTGGCAGGGTTGTGCAGTGGAGGGGTCTTGGTCTGGATGTTTCTCCCTGGTATCTTACTGACTTGGCAGGGTTGTGCAGCGGAGGGGTCTCGGTTTGGGTGTTACTCCCTGGTATGTTACTCACTTGGCAGGGTTGTGCAGTGGAGGGGTCTCAGTCTGGGTGTTACTCCCTGGTATCTTACTGACTTGGCAGGGTTGTGCAGTGGAGGGGTCTCGGTTTGGGTGTTACTCCCTGGTATGTTACTCACTTGGCAGGGTTGTGCAGTGGAGGGGTCTCAGTCTGGGTGTTACTCCCTGGTATATTACTGACTTGGCAGGGTTGTGCAGTGGTCGAGTCTCGGTCTGGGTGTTACTCCCTGGTATCTTACTGACTTGGCAGGGTTGTACAGTGGAGGGGTCTCAGTCTGGTTGTTACTCCCTGGTATGTTACTCACTTGGCAGGGTTGTGCAGTGGAGGGGTCTCAGTCTTGGTGTTACTCCCTGGTATATTACTGACTTGGCAGGGTTGTGCAGTGGAGGGGTCTCGGTCTGGGTGTTACTCCCTCGTATCTTACTGACTTGGCAGGGTTGTGCAGTGGTCGGGTCTCGGTCTGGGTGTTACTCCCTGGTATCTTACTGACTTGGCAGGGTTGTACAGTGGAGGGGTCTCAGTCTGGGTGTTACACCCTGGTATCTTACTGACTTGGCAGAGTTGTGCAGTGGAAGGGTTTCGGTCTGGGTGTTACTCCCTGGTTTCTTACTGACTTGGCAGGGTTGTGCAATGGAGGGGTCTCGATCTGAGTGTTACTCCCTGGTATCTTATTGACTTGGTAGGGTTGTACAGTGGAATGGTCTCAGTCTGGGTGTTACACCCTGGTTTCTTACTGACTTGGCACGGTTGTGCAGTGGAGAAGACTCAGTCTGGATGTTACTCCCTGGTTTCTCACTGCCTTGGCTGGGTTGTGCAGTGGAGGGGTCTCGGTCTGGGCTTTTGGGTCCAGCATGAAAGGCTGTGGTGTTATTTGGCAAAGACAGACTCTTTCCACAACACATTGCAAATGGCTTCAACTTTCCAAAAATCCAAGTCTCAAGCAGTGAAGTTTGTGCTTTGGGCATAGCGCTTGGCAGCAGCAGTGTTATTTGGCAAAGGTGGGAACCTTCCATACTTTGTCTCTATACACACAGCAACTGGCTTTATTATTCCGACAGTACAATAACACCCGTAGGCAGACTTGGCAGGTCGTGCAGGACAAACATCATATGATTGAGGGAAGCCATTAAGGAGAATAAACACACTGACATTTTCAATTTTGTGAAATAACACAACCAGGTTCTGCCTTTGCAGCACCATATTTACCTGGTCTGAAGGTTCTCTAGATATTTATGCATTAGGGTAATTACTGTATGTTCTTTTCTCTTCTCATTATAAGTTTCTGCCAGTAAGTCCTAATATCAGGGGTTAAAGTGAGCCGGAACGGGGCCCAACTGTGTTCCGTCAGTTCCACAACTCACCTCACCCGATGTTAGCCCAGCGCTGCAGGAAGATGCCGGGCGCCCACTGAGATTGTGTTACCAGCGGCGCCCGGTTCTCCCTGCACAGCGTCAGCCAGAGGCAGGAGCTCACTACTGAGCTCCGGCTTCCGGCTCTGTCAGTGCGCACTATGGGAGAGACGTCATGACGTCTCTCCCATAGTGCCGAGGAGCGGATGCCCAGAGGAATGCAGCGGTCGGACGCGGGAGCGGGGCACGGTGAGTATACTGGTGTGTTGTTTTTTTATCCATATGTGTAGCGGCGTGTCTACTGGGGGGCTTAACTACTGGGGCAAGCTACTGGGTGCAACCTACAAGGGGGTATAACTAAAGGGGCAATACTATGTGGGGGCATTACTACATGGGGCATTACTACAACGGGGCTAAACTACAAGGGGGCAAGCTACTGGGGGGCATTATTACTGGGTGCATAACTACAGGGGCATTACTACTAGGGTCATTACTAATGGGGCATTACTACAAGGGGGATTAACTACAGGGGGGCTAAACTACAGGGGCTTAACTACTGGCGGCATTACTACTTGGGGCATTACTACTGGGGGCTAAACTACAAGGGGGAAAACTACAAGGGGGCATAACTACGGGGGCTAAACTACTGGGGGCATAACTACAGGGGCTAAACTACTGGGGGCATAACTACAGGGGCTAAACTACTGGGGGCATAACTACAGGGGCTAAACTACTGGGGGCATAACTACAGGGGCTAAACTACTGGGGGCATAACTACAGGCGCTTAACTACTGGCGTCATTACTACTTTTGTGCATTACTACTGGGGGCTAAACTGCAAGGGGGCAAATTACAAGGGGGCATAACTACAGGGGCTAAACTACTAGGGGCATTACTAATGGGACAAACTACATGGGGGCTAAACTACCGGGGGCATAACTGCAGGGGGCATAACTACAGGGGGCATTACCACTGGGTCTAAACTAAATGGGGCAAACTACATGAGGGCTAAACTACTGGGGGCATTACCACTGGGACGCTAAACTAAAGGGGGGTTAACTACTGGGGTCATAACTACAGGGGGCATTTCCACTGGGGGATAATAAAGCCAGCCTGGTCCCAGATCCGCTGCAGCCGCCCTCAGCCTCCTTTGCCACCCTCAGACCTCTGCACGCCAACAGCCTCCTCCGTAGTATCTCCGAGGCTCACAGCCTCCTCCACCCCACGCCTAACATAGCCTCCTCATCCACCTCACTGCAGACCACCGCCGCTGCTAAACAGGCAATTGTACTCTGCTGCCTTTCTCTCTCCCTAGTCCCTACTGTATGTCCCTGCTGTCCCACTCTCTGTCACTCTCCCTGTCCCTGCTGTCACTTTCCATGTCCCGGCTGTCACTCTCCCTGTCCATCTGTCACTCTCCCTGTCCCTCTGTCACTCTATAATGTGAATTTAGGCTCATACCTTTTGCTATAATGTGAATTTCGGCTCATTCTGTGTGCTATAATGTGAATTTCGGCTCATTCTGTGTGCTATAATGTGAATTTCAGCTCATAATGTGTGCTATAATGTGAATTTCAGATCCTACCCTGTGCTATTATTAGTGATGAGCGGGTTCGGTTTCTCGGAAACCGAACCCCCCCCGAACTTTACCCTTTTTACACGGGTCCGAGGCAAGTTCGAACCTTCCCGCCTTGCTCGGCTAACCCGAGCGCGCCCGAACGTCATCATCCCGCTGTCGGATTCTTGCGAGATTCGGATTCTATATAAGCAGCCGCGCGTCGCCGTCATTTTCACTCGTGCATTGGAGATGATAGGGAGAGGACGTGGCTGGCGTCCTCTCCGTTTATTGTTGAACTTGATTGCTTTATTGCTTAATTGTGGGGAGGACTGGGGAGCAGCTGTTAGGAGGAGTACAGTGCAGAGTTTTGCTGATCAGTGACCACCAGTTTTATCCGTTCTCTGCCTGAAAAAAACGCTTCATATCTGTGCTCAGTGTGCTGCATAATATATCTGTGCTCACACTGCTTAATTGTGGGGACTGGGGACCAGCTGTATTATATAGCAGGAGTACAGTGCAGAGTTTTGCTGACCAGTGACCACCAGTATACGTTGTCTGCCTGAAAAATACTCCATATCTGTGCTCAGTGTGCTGCTTTAATGTGGGGACTGGGGACCACCAGTATAATTAATATTATATAGGAGGAGTACAGTGCAGAGTTTTGCTGACACAGTGACCACCAGTATACTATATATAGCACTGCTGTGCCTACCTCTGTGTCGTCATTAAGTATACTATCCATCTACATTCTATACCTGTGGTGCATTTTAGTTTTGCAGTTTGCCGACACAGTGACCACCAGTATACTATATATAGCAGTACGATACGGAAGGCCACTGCTGTGCCTACCTCTGTGTCGTCATTAAGTATACTATCCATCTACATTCTATACCTGTGGTGCATTTTAGTTTTGCAGTTTGCCGACACAGTGACCACCAGTATACTATATATAGCAGTACGATACGGAAGGCCACTGCTGTGCCTACCTCTGTGTCGTCATTAAGTATACTATCCATCTACATTCTATACCTGTGGTGCATTTTAGTTTTGCAGTTTGCCGACACAGTGACCACCAGTATACTATATATAGCAGTAAGATACGGAAGGCCACTGCTGTACCTACCTCTGTGTCGTCATTAAGTATACTATCCATCTACATTCTATACCTGTGGTGCATTTTAGTTTTGCAGTTTTCCGACACAGTGACCATCAGTATACTATATATAGCAGTACGATACGGAAGGCCACTGCTGTACCTACCTCTGTGTCGTCATTAAGTATACTATCCATCTACATTCTATACCTGTGGTGCATTTTAGTTTTGCAGTTTGCTGACACAGTGACCACCAGTATACTATATATAGCAGTACGATACGGAAGGCCACTGCTGTGCCTACCTCTGTGTCGTCATTAAGTATACTATCCATCTACATTCTATACCTGTGGTGCATTTTAGTTTTGCAGTTTGCTGACACAGTGACCACCAGTATACTATATATAGCATTACGATACGGAAGGCCACTGCTGTACCTACCTCTGTGTCGTCATTAAGTATACTATCCATCTACATTCTATACCTGTGGTGCATTTTAGTTTTGCAGTTTGCTGACACAGTGACCACCAGTATACTATATATAGCAGTACGATACGGAAGGCCACTGCTGTGCCTACCTCTGTGTCGTCATTAAGTATACTATCCATCTACATTCTATACCTGTGGTGCATTTTAGTTTTGCAGTTTGCCGACACAGTGACCACCAGTATACTATATATAGCAGTACGATACGGAAGGCCACTGCTGTGCCTACCTCTGTGTCGTCATTAAGTATACTATCCATCTACATTCTATACCTGTGGTGCATTTTAGTTTTGCAGTTTGCCGACACAGTGACCACCAGTATACTATATATAGCAGTACGATACGGAAGGCCACTGCTGTGCCTACCTCTGTGTCGTCATTAAGTATACTATCCATCTATATTCTATACCTGTGGTGCATTTTAGTTTTGCAGTTTGCTGACACAGTGACCACCAGTATACTATATATAGCAGTAAGATACGGAAGGCCACTGCTGTACCTACCTCTGTGTCGTCATTAAGTATACTATCCATCTACATTCTATACCTGTGGTGCATTTTAGTTTTGCAGTTTTCCGACACAGTGACCATCAGTATACTATATATAGCAGTACGATACGGAAGGCCACTGCTGTACCTACCTCTGTGTCGTCATTAAGTATACTATCCATCTACATTCTATACCTGTGGTGCATTTTAGTTTTGCAGTTTGCTGACACAGTGACCACCAGTATACTATATATAGCAGTACGATACGGAAGGCCACTGCTGTACCTACCTCTGTGTCGTCATTAAGTATACTATCCATCTACATTCTATACCTGTGGTGCATTTTAGTTTTGCAGTTTGCTGACACAGTGACCACCAGTATACTATATATAGCAGTACGATACGGAAGGCCACTGCTGTGCCAACCTCTGTGTCGTCATTAAGTATACTATCCATCTACATTCTATACCTGTGGTGCATTTTAGTTTTGCAGTTTGCCGACACAGTGACCACCAGTATACTATATATAGCAGTACGATACGGAAGGCCACTGCTGTGCCTACCTCTGTGTCGTCATTTAGTATACTATCCATCTACATTCTATACCTGTGGTGCATTTTAGTTTTGCAGTTTGCCGACACAGTGACCACCAGTATACTATATATAGCAGTACGATACGGTAGGCCACTGCTGTACCTACCTCTGTGTCGTCATTAAGTATACTATCCATCTAGATTCTATACCTGTGGTGCATTTTAGTTTTGCAGTTTGCCGACACAGTGACCACCAGTATACTATATATAGCAGTACGATACGGAAGGCCACTGCTGTACCTACCTCTGTGTCGTCATTAAGTATACTATCCATCTACATTCTATACCTGTGGTGCATTTTAGTTTTGCAGTTTGCTGACACAGTGACCACCAGTATATATAGCAGTACGAAACGGAAGGCCACTGCTGTGCCTACCTCTGTGTCGTTATTAAGTATACTATCCATCTACATTCTATACCTGTGGTGCATTTTAGTTTTGCAGTTTGCCGACACAGTGACCACCAGTATACTATATATAGCAGTACGATACGGAAGGCAACTGCTGTGCCTACCTCTGTGTCGTCATTAAGTATACTATCCATCTACATTCTATACCTGTGGTGCATTTTAGTTTTGCAGTTTGCCGACACAGTGACCACCAGTATACTATATATAGCAGTACGATACGGAAGGCCACTGCTGTGCCTACCTCTGTGTCGTCATTAAGTATACTATCCATCTACATTCTATACCTGTGGTGCATTTTAGTTTTGCAGTTTGCTGACACAGTGACCACCAGTATACTATATATAGCAGTATGGTACGGAAGGCCACTGCTGTACCTACCTCTGTGTCGTCATTAAGTATACTATCCATCTACATTCTATACCTGTGGTGCATTTTAGTTTTGCAGTTTGCCGACACAGTGACCACCAGTATACTATATATAGCAGTACGATACGGAAGGCCACTGCTGTGCCTACCTCTGTGTCGTCATTAAGTATACTATCCATCTACATTCTATACCTGTGGTGCATTTTAGTTTTGCAGTTTGCTGACACAGTGACCACCAGTATACTACATATAGCAGTATGGTACGGAAGGCCACTGCTGTGCCTACCTCTGTGTCGTCATTAAGTATACTATCCATCTACATTCTATACCTGTGGTGCATTTTAGTTTTGTAGTTTGCTGACACAGTGACCACCAGTATACTATATATAGCAGTACGGTACGGAAGGTTACTGCTGTGCCTACCTCTGTGTCGTCATTAAGTATACTATCCATCTACATTCTATACCTGTGGTGCATTTTAGTTTTGCAGTTTGCTGACACAGTGACCACCAGTATACTATATATAGCAGTACGATACGGAAGGCCACTGCTGTGCCTACCTCTGTGTTGTCATTAAGTATACTATCCATCTACATTCTATACCTGTGGTGCATTTTAGTTTTGCAGTTTGCCGACACAGTGACCACCAGTATACTATATATAGCAGTACGATACGGAAGGCCACTGCTGTACCTACCTCTGTGTCGTCATTAAGTATACTATCCATCTACATTCTATACCTGTGGTGCATTTTAGTTTTGCAGTTTGCTGACACAGTGACCACCAGTATACTATATATAGCAGTACGATACGGAAGGCCACTGCTGTGCCTACCTCTGTGTCATCATTAAGTATACTATCCATCTACATTCTATACCTGTGGTGCATTTTAGTTTTGCAGTTTGCTGACACAGTGACCACCAGTATACTATATATAGCAGTACGATACGGAAGGCCACTGCTGTGCCTACCTCTGTGTCGTCATTAAGTATACTATCCATCTACATTCTATACCTGTGGTGCATTTTAGTTTTGCAGTTTGCCGACACAGTGACCACCAGTATACTATATATAGCAGTACGATACGGAAGGCCACTGCTGTACCTACCTCTGTGTCGTCATTAAGTATACTATCCATCTACATTCTATACCTGTGGTGCATTTTAGTTTTGCAGTTTGCCGACACAGTGACCACCAGTATACTATATATAGCAGTACGATACGGAAGGCCACTGCTGTACCTACCTCTGTGTCGTCATTAAGTATACTATCCATCTACATTCTATACCTGTGGTGCATTTTAGTTTTGCAGTTTGCTGACACAGTGACCACCAGTATACTATATATAGCAGTACGATACGGAAGGCCACTGCTGTGCCTACCTCTGTGTCGTTATTAAGTATACTATCCATCTACATTCTATACCTGTGGTGCATTTTAGTTTTGCAGTTTGCCGACACAGTGACCACCAGTATACTATATATAGCAGTACGATACGGAAGGCCACTGCTGTGCCTACCTCTGTGTCGTCATTAAGTATACTATCCATCTACATTCTATACCTGTGGTGCATTTTAGTTTTGCAGTTTGCCGACACAGTGACCACCAGTATACTATATATAGCAGTACGATACGGAAGGCCACTGCTGTGCCTACCTCTGTGTCGTCATTAAGTATACTATCCATCTACATTCTATACCTGTGGTGCATTTTAGTTTTGCAGTTTGCTGACACAGTGACCACCAGTATACTATATATAGCAGTATGGTACGGAAGGCCACTGCTGTACCTACCTCTGTGTCGTCATTAAGTATACTATCCATCTACATTCTATACCTGTGGTGCATTTTAGTTTTGCAGTTTGCCGACACAGTGACCACCAGTATACTATATATAGCAGTACGATACGGAAGGCCACTGCTGTGCCTACCTCTGTGTCGTCATTAAGTATACTATCCATCTACATTCTATACCTGTGGTGCATTTTAGTTTTGCAGTTTGCTGACACAGTGACCACCAGTATACTATATATAGCAGTATGGTACGGAAGTCCACTGCTGTGCCTACCTCTGTGTCGTCATTAAGTATACTATCCATCTACATTCTATACCTGTGGTGCATTTTAGTTTTGCAGTTTGCTGACACAGTGACCACCAGTATACTATATATAGCAGTACGATACGGAAGGCCACTGCTGTGCCTACCTCTGTGTCATCATTAAGTATACTATCCATCTACATTCTATACCTGTGGTGCATTTTAGTTTTGCAGTTTGCTGACACAGTGACCACCATTATACTATATATAGCAGTACGGAAGGCCACTGCTGTGCCTACCTCTGTGTCGTCATTAAGTATACTATCCATCTACATTCTATACCTGTGGTGCATTTTAGTTTTGCAGTTTGCTGACACAGTGACCACCAGTATACTATATATAGCAGTACGATACGGAAGGCCACTGCTGTGCCTACCTCTGTGTCGTCATTAAGTATCCTATCCATCTACATTCTATACCTGTGGTGCATTTTAGTTTTGCAGTTTGCCGACACAGTGACCACCAGTATACTATATATAGCAGTACGATACGGAAGGCCACTGCTGTACCTACCTCTGTGTCGTCATTAAGTATACTATCCATCTACATTCTATACCTGTGGTGCATTTTAGTTTTGCAGTTTGCTGACACAGTGACCACCAGTATACTATATATAGCAGTACGATACGGAAGGCCACTGCTGTGCCTACCTCTGTGTCATCATTAAGTATACTATCCACCTACATTCTATACCTGTGGTGCATTTTAGTTTTGCAGTTTGCTGACACAGTGACCACCAGTATACTATATATAGCAGTACGATACGGAAGGCCACTGCTGTACCTACCTCTGTGTCGTCATTAAGTTTACTATCCATCTACATTCTATACCTGTGGTGCATTTTAGTTTTGCAGTTTGCTGACACAGTGACCACCAGTATACTATATATAGCAGTACGATACGGAAGGCCACTGCTGTGCCTACCTCTGTGTCGTTATTAAGTATACTATCCATCTACATTCTATACCTGTGGTGCATTTTAGTTTTGCAGTTTGCCGACACAGTGACCACCAGTATACTATATATAGCAGTACGATACGTTAGGCCACTGCTCTGCCTACCTCTGTGTCGTCATTAAGTATACTATCCATCTACATTCTATACCTGTGGTGCATTTTAGTTTTGCAGTTTGCCGACACAGTGACCACCAGTATACTATATATAGCAGTACGATACGGAAGGCCACTGCTGTGCCTACCTCTGTATCGTCATTAAGTATACTATCCATCTACATTCTATACCTGTGGTGCATTTTAGTTTTGCAGTTTGCTGACACAGTGACCACCAGTATACTATATATAGCAGTATGGTACGGAAGGCCACTGCTGTACCTACCTCTGTGTCGTCATTAAGTATACTATCCATCTACATTCTATACCTGTGGTGCGCCTCTTTTTTTCTTTGCATCATGTGCTGTTTGAGGACAATTTTTTTGAAGTGCCATCGTGTGAACATAGGTAAGTATGTATGTTTGGAGGTGTGCATGTATGTAATAAACTTATACTTTCAAGGTGTGTGTGTCCTGTTTTTATTGGGGTATTTTTTTAGTAGTAGTACTACAGGTACCAGCGGGCCCAGTTTTCCACCGCATGCTGGTACTTGTGGTTCTCCAAGTACCAGCTTGCGGGGGATGCTTGCTGGGACTTGTAGTACTGCTACAAAAAACAATATTCACATTTTTTAAAAAGGCTATCAGCCCCCCATCCGCCGCCCTTGGATGGGGGGACAGCCTCGGGCTTCACCCTTGGCCCTTGGGTGGCTGGAGTGGGGGGGGCCTTGATTTAAGGGGTTCCCACTCCTCCAGGGTACCCCGGCCAGGGATGACTAGTTGGGTATGTAATGCCAGGGCCGCAGGGACCAATATAAAAGTGTCCCCCGGCTGTGGCATTATGTACCTGGCTAGTGGAGCCCGGTGCTGGTTTCAAAAATACGGGGGACCCCTACGCTTTTTGTCCCCCATATTTTTGGAACCAGGACCAGGCGCAGAGCCCGGTGCTGGTTGATTAAATATGGGGGAACCCCTGTCATTTTTCCCCCCATATTTTTTCAACCAGGACCGGCTCAAAGAGCTCGAGGCTGGTTTTGTTTAGGGGGGGGACCCCACGCATTTTTTATTTTATTTTTAACAATGATTTTTATTGTACGAAAGGTGCACAATGAAGCCCAGCACGGATCTCACAGATCCGGCCGAGATTCATTGTGTTAGTGTCGGCAGTGTTTTACAATTCACTCCCGTAAAACACAGCCAAAAAATACGAATGACATCGACATCGGAAAATACGAAAATACAGAATACGACAGCTTAGTAAATTAGTTGTAATAAATTCAAAAAGTTGCAATTTTACACTTTCGATGTCATTCGTGTTTGAACTTTAAACTCATTCGGAAAAATACGAATTTTAGTAAATATACCCCAAAGTCTCCAAAAAATAATCACCCTTTAAATTAAAGTTCCAAGTGAAGAACCTTTTTAGTGAGGTCATATATTCCACAAGAAGCTTCTTAACATGATCTTTGTGTTCAAAATCTGGTCTCCTCCTCAGTTTCTACTCATAAGGTTAGAAGCATTCCATATGAAAGGAGAGGGAACAACTAATAATAGTGCACACCTTATTGATAAAGGGTTAAAACATTTTTTAATACAAATGCACTCACAAAATAAGAAATGTTAACGCATGTAATAACAAGACGCTCTGGTTAGAGGATAAGCCATACTCATCGACCAGCAGTGGAGGCATCTCAGTCTTTGTGTTACTCCCTGGTATCTTACTGACTTGGCAGGGTTGTGCAGTGGAGGGGTCTCAGTCTGGGTGTTACTCCCTGGTATCTTACTGACTTGGCAGGGTTGTGCAGTGGAGGGGTCTCAGTCTGGGTGTTACTCCCTGGTATGTTACTCACTTGCCAGGGTTGTGCAGTGGAGGGGTCTCAGTCTTTGTGTTACTCCCTGGTATATTACTGACTTGGCAGGGTTGTGCAGTGGAGGGGTCTCAGTCTGGGTGTTACTCCCTGGTATCTTACTGACTTGGCAGGGTTGTGCAGTGGAGGGGCCTCGGTTTGGATGTTACTCCTTGTTATCTTACTGACTTGGCAGGGTTGTGCAGTGGAAGGGTCTCGGTCTGGATGTTTCTCCCTGGTATCTTACTGACTTGGCAGGGTTGTGCAGTGGAGGGGTCTCGGTCTGGGTGTTACTCCCTGGTATGTTACTCACTTGGCAGGGTTGTGCAGTGGAGGGGTCTCAGTCTTTGTGTTACTCCCTGGTATATTACTGACTTGGCAGGGTTGTGCAGTGGAGGGGTCTCAGTCTGGGTGTTACTCCCTGGTATCTTACTGACTTGGCAGGGTTGTGCAGTGGAGGGGCCTCGGTTTGGATGTTACTCCTTGTTATCTTACTGACTTGGCAGGGTTGTGCAGTGGAAGGGTCTCGGTCTGGATGTTTCTCCCTGGTATCTTACTGACTTGGCAGGGTTGTGCAGTGGAGGGGTCTCGGTCTGGGTGTTACTCCCTGGTTTATTACTGACTTGGCAGGGTTGTGCAGTGCAGTGGTCTCGGTCTGGGTGTTACTCCCTGGTATCTTACTGACTTGGCAGGGTTGTGCAGTCGAATGGTCTTGGTCTGCGTGTTAGTTCCTGGTATCTTACTGACTTGGCAGGGTTGTGCAGTGGAGGCATCTCAGTCTTGGTCTGGGTGTTACTCCCTGGAATGTTACTGACTTGGCAGGGTTGTGCAGTGGAGGGGTCTTGGTCTGGATGTTTCTCCCTGGTATCTTACTGACTTGGCAGGGTTGTGCAGTGGAGGGGTCTTGGTCTAGATGTTTCTCCCTGGTAACTTACTGACTTGGCAGGGTTGTGCAGTGGTCTCGATCTGCGTGTTACTCCCTGGTATGTTACTGACATGGCAGGGTTGTGCAGTGGAGGGGTCTTGGTCTGGGTGTTACTCCCTGGTATCTTACTGACTTGGCAGGGTTGTGCAGTGGAGGGGTCTTGGTCTAGATGTTTCTCCCTGGTAACTTACTGACTTGGCAGGGTTGTGCAGTGGTCTCGGTCTGGGTGTTACTCCCTGGTTTGTTACTGACTTGGCAGGGTTGTGCAGTGGAGGGGTCTTGGTCTGGGTGTTACATCCTGGTATGTTACTGACTTGGCAGGGTTGTGCAGTGGAGGGGTCTTGGTCTGGGTGTTACACCCTGGTATGTTACTGACTTAGCAGGGTTGTGCAGTGGAGGTGTCTCGGTCTGGGTGTTACTCCCTGGTATATTACTGACTTGGCAGGGTTGTGCAGTGGAGGGGTCTCAGTCTGGGTGTTACTCCCTGGTATGTTACTGACTTGGCAGGGTTGTGCAGTGGAGGGGTCTTGGTCTGGGTGTTACACCCTGGTATGTTACTGACTTGGCAGGGTTGTGCAGTGGAGGGGTCTCGGTCTGGGTGTTACTCCCTGGTATGTTACTGACTTGGCAGGGTTGTGCAGTGGAGGGGTCTCAGTCTGAGTGTTTCTCCCTGGTATCTTACTGACTTGGCAGGGTTGTGCAGTGGAGGGGTCTCGGTCTGGTTGTTACTCCCTGGTATCTTACTGACTTGGCAGGGTTGTGCAGTGGAGGGGTCTCGGTTTGGGTGTTACTCCCTGTTATCTTACTGACTTGGCAGGGTTATGCAGTGGAGGGGTGTTGGTCTGGGTGTTACACCCTGGTATGTTACTCACTTGGCAGGGTTGTGCAGTCGAGGGGTCTCGGTCTGGGTGTTACTCCCTGGTATATTACTGACTTGGCAGGGTTGTGTAGTGGAGGGGTCTCGGTCTGGGTGTTACACCCTGGTATCTTACTGACTTGGCAGGGTTGTGCAGTGGAGGGGTCTCGGTTTGGGTGTTACTCCCTGGTATGTTACTCACTTGGCTGGGTTGTGCAGTGGAGGGGTCTCAGTCTGGGTGTTACTCCCTGGTTTCTTACTGACTTGGCAGGGTTGTGCAGTGGAGGGGTCTCGGTCTGGTTGTTACTCCCTGGTATCTTACTGACTTGGCAGGGTTGTGCAGTGGAGGGGTCTCGGTTTGGGTGTTACTCCCTGGTATGTTACTCACTTGGCTGGGTTGTGCAGTGGAGGGGTCTCAGTCTGGGTGTTACTCCCTGGTTTCTTACTGACTTGGCAGGGTTGTGCAGTGGAGGGGTCTCGGTCTGGTTGTTACTCCCTGGTATCTTACTGACTTGGCAGGGTTGTGTAGTGGAGGGGTCTCGGTTTGGGTGTTACTCCCTGGTATGTTACTCACTTGGCAGGGTTGTGCAGTGGAGGGGTCTCAGTGTGGGTGTTACTCCCTGGTATCTTACTGACTTGGCAGGGTTGTGCAGTGGAGGGGTCTCGGTCTGGGTGTTACTCCCTGGTTTCTCACTGCCTTGGCAGGGTTGTGCAGTGGAGGGGTCTCGGTTTGGGTGTTACTCCCTGGTATGTTACTCACTTGGCAGGGTTGTGCAGTGGAGGGGTCTCAGTGTGGGTGTTACTCCCTGGTATCTTACTGACTTGGCAGGGTTGTGCAGTGGAGGGGTCTCGGTCTGGGTGTTACTCCCTGGTTTCTCACTGCCTTGGCAGGGTTGTGCAGTTGAGGGGTCTCGGTCTGGGTGTTACTCCCTGGTTTCTCACTGCCTTGGCTGGGTTGTGCAGTAGAGGGGTCTCGGTCTGGGCTTTCGGGTCCAGCATGAAAGGCTGTGGGGTTATTTGGCAAAGACAGACTCTCTCCACAACACATTGCAAATGGCTTCAACTTTCCAAAAATCCAAGTCTCTAGCGGTGAAGTTTGTGCTTTGGGCATAGCGCTTGGCAGTAGCAGTGTTATTTGGCAAAGGTGGGAACCTTCCATACTTTGTCTCTATACACACAGCAACTGGCTTTATTATTCCGACAGTACAATAACACCCGTAGGCTGACTTGGCAGGTTGTGCAGGACAAACATCATATGATTGAGGGAAGCCATTAAGGAGAATAAACACACTGACATTTTCAATTTTGTGAAATAACACAACCAGGTTCTGCCTTTGCAGCACCATATTTACCTGGTCTGAAGGTTCTCTAGATATTTATGCATTAGGGTAATTACTGTATGTTCCTTTCTCTTCTCATTATAAGTTTCTGCCAGTAAGTCCTAATATCAGGGGTTAAAGTGAGCCGGAACGGGGCCCAACTGTGTTCCGTCAGTTCCACAACTCACCTCACCCGATGTTAGCCCAGCGCTGCAGGAAGATGCCGGGCGCCCACTGAGATTGTGTTACCAGCGGCGCCCGGTTCTCCCTGCACAGCGTCAGCCAGAGGCAGGAGCTCACTACTGAGCTCCGGCTTCCGGCTCTGTCAGTGCGCACTATGGGAGAGACGTCATGACGTCTCTCCCATAGTGCCGAGGAGCGGATGCCCAGAGGAATGCAGCGGTCGGACGCGGGAGCGGGGCACGGTGAGTATACTGGTGTGTTGTTTTTTTATCCATATGTGTAGCGGCGTGTCTACTGGGGGGCTAACTACTGGGGGGCTTAACTACTGGGGCAAGCTACTGGGTGCAACCTACAAGGGGGCATAACTAAAGGGGCAATACTATGTGGGGGCATTACTACATGGGGCATTACTACAACGGGGTTAAACTACAAGGGGGCAAGCTACTGGGGGGCATTATTACTGGGTGCATAACTACATGGGCATTACTACTAGGGTCATTACTAATGGGGCATTACTACAAGGGGGCTTAACTACAGGGGGGCTAAACTACAATAAGATTTACTCACCGGTAAATCTATTTCTCGTAGTCCGTAGTGGATGCTGGGAACTCCGAAAGGACCATGGGGAATAGCGGCTCTGCAGGAGACTGGGCACAACTAAAGAAAGCTTTTAGGTCACCTGGTGTGCACTGGCTCCTCCCACTATGACCCTCCTCCAAGCCTCAGTTAGGACACTGTGCCCGGACGAGCTGACATAATAAGGAAGGATTTTGAATCCCGGGTAAGACTCCTACCAGCCACACCAATCACACCGTATAACTCGTGATACTATACCCAGTTTAACAGTATGAAAACAACTGAGCCTCTCAACAGATGGCTCAACAATAACCCTTTAGTTAACAATAACTATGTACAAGTATTGCAGACAATCCGCACTTAGGATGGGCGCCCAGCATCCACTACGGACTACGAGAAATAGATTTACCGGTGAGTAAAATCTTATTTTCTCTGACGTCCTAGTGGATGCTGGGAACTCCGAAAGGACCATGGGGATTATACCAAAGCTCCCAAATGGGCGGGAGAGTGCGGATGACTCTGCAGCACCGAATGAGAGAACTCAAGGTCCTCCTCAGCCAGGGTATCAAATTTGTAGAATTTTGCAAACGTGTTTGCCCCTGACCAAGTAGCAGCTCGGCAAAGTTGTAAAGCCGAGACCCCTCGGGCAGCCGCCCAAGATGAGCCCACCTTCCTTGTGGAATGGGCTTTTACTGATTTAGGATGCGGCAGTCCAGCCGCAGAATGCGCCAGCTGAATTGTGCTACAAATCCAGAGAGCAATAGTCTGCTTAGAAGCAGGAGCACCCAGTTTGTTGGGTGCATACAGGATAAATAGCGAGTCAGTTTTCCTGACTCTAGCCATCCTGGAAACATAAATTTTCAAGGCCCTGACTACGTCCAGTAACTTGGAATCCTCCAAGTCCCTAGTAGCCGCAGGCACCACAATAGGTTGGTTCAAGTGAAAAGCTGATACCACCTTAGGGAGAAACTGAGGACGAGTCCTCAATTCCGCCCTATCCATATGGAAAATCAGATAAGGGCTTTTACATGACAAAGCTGCCAATTCTGACACACGCCTGGCTGAAGCCAAGGCCAATAACATGACCACTTTCCACGTGAGATATTTTAGATCCACGGTTTTAAGTGGCTCAAACCAATGTGATTTTAAGAAACTCAACACCACGTTGAGATCCCAAGGTGCCACTGGAGGCACAAACGGGGGCTGAATATGCAGCACTCCCTTAACAAACGTCTGAACTTCAGGGAGTGAAGCTAGTTCTTTCTGGAAGAAAATCGACAGAGCCGAGATCTGTACCTTAATGGAGCCTAATTTCAGGCCCATAGTCACTCCTGCTTGTAGGAAATGCAGAAATCGACCTAGTTGAAATTCCTCTGTTGGGGCCTTTTTGGCCTCACACCAAGCAACATATTTCCGCCATATGCGGTGATAATGCTTTGCAGTTACATCTTTCCTGGCTTTAATCAGCGTAGGAATGACTTCCTCCGGAATGCCCTTTTCCTTCAGGATCCGGCGTTCAACCGCCATGCCGTCAAACGCAGCCGCGGTAAGTCTTGGAACAGATAGGGCCCCTGCTGCAGCAGGTCCTGTCTGAGCGGCAGAGGCCATGGGTCCTCTGAGATCATCTCTTGAAGTTCCGGGTACCATGCTCGTCTTGGCCAATCCGGAACCACGAGTATTGTTCTTACTCCTCGTTTTCTTATTATTCTCAGTACCCTTGGTATGAGAGGCAGAGGAGGGAACACATAAACTGACTGGTACACCCACGGTGTCACTAGAGCGTCCACAGCTATCACCTGAGGGTCCCTTGACCTGGCGCAATATCTCTCTAGTTTTTTGTTTAGGCGGGACGCCATCATGTCCACCTGTGGTCGTTCCCATCGATTTACAATCAGCGTGAAGACTTCTGGATGAAGTCCCCACTCTCCCGGGTGGAGGTCGTGCCTGCTGAGAAAGTCTGCTTCCCAGTTGTCCACTCCCGGAATGAACACTGCTGACAGTGCTAGTACGTGATTTTCCGCCCATCGGAGAATCCTTGTGGCTTCTGCCATTGCCATCCTGCTTCTTGTGCCGCCCTGTCGATTTACATGGGCGACTGCCGTGATGTTGTCTGACTGGATCAGTACCGGCTGGTGTAGAAGCAGGGATTTTGCCTGACTTAGGGCATTGTAAATGGCCCTTAGTTCCAGAATATTTATGTGTAGGGAAGTCTCCTGACTCGACCATAGTCCTTGGAAGTTTCTTCCCTGTGTGACTGCCCCCCAGCCTCGAAGGCTGGCATCCGTGGTCACCAGGACCCAGTCCTGTATGCCGAATCTGCGGCCCTCTAGAAGATGAGCACTCTGCAGCCACCACAGCAGAGACACCCTGGTTCTTGGAGACAGGGTTATTAGGCGATGCATCTGAAGATGCGATCCGGACCATTGGTCCAACAGGTCCCACTGAAAGATTCTGGCATGGAACCTGCCGAAAGGAATTGCTTCGTAAGAAGCCACCATCTTTCCCAGGACCCGCGTGCAGTGATGCACCGATACCTGTTTTGGTTTCAGGAGGTCTCTGACTTTCAGAATCCAACCGTGCTGGTGTAGCACCTCCTGAGATAGTGCTACTCCCACCAATAACTGCTCCTTGGACCTTGCCTTTATTAGGAGATCGTCCAAGTACGGGATAATTAAAACTCCCTTTCTTCGAAGGAGTATCATCATTTCCGCCATTACCTTGGTAAACACCCTCGGTGCCGTGGAGAGTCCAAACGGCAGTGTCTGGAATTGGTAATGGCAATCCTGTACCACAAATCTGAGGTACTCCTGGTGAGGATAGTAAATGGGGACATGCAGGTAAGCATCCTTGATGTCCAGGGATACCATGTAATCCCCCTCGTCCAGGCTTGCAATAACCGCCCTGAGCGATTCCATCTTGAACTTGAATTTTTTTATGTATGTGTTCAAGGATTTCAAATTTCAAATGGGTCTCACCGAACCGTCCGGTTTCGGTACCACAAACAGTGTGGAATAGTAACCCCGTCCTTGTTGAAGTAGGGGCACCTTGATTATCACCTGCTGGGAATACAGCTTGTGAATTGCCGCTAGCACAGCCTCCCTGTCTGAAGGAGTAATCGGCAAGGCAGATTTTAGGAACCGGTGGGGTGGAGACGCCTCGAATTCCAGTTTGTACCCTTGAGATACTATTTGCAGGATCCAGGGATCCACCTGTGAGCGAGCCCACTGATCGCTGAAATTTTTGAGGCGGCCCCCCACCGTACCTGGCTCCGCCTGTGGAGCCCCACCGTCATGCGGCGGACTTGGAAGAAGTGGGGGAGGACTTTTGCTCCTGGGAACCTGCTGTTTGTTGCAGCCTTTTTCCCCTACCTCTGCCTCTGGACAGAAAGGACCCGCCTTTTCCACGCCTGTTTTTCTGAGTCCGAAAGGACTGTACCTGATAAAACGGCGCCTTTTTAGGCTGTGAGGGAACATGGGGTAAAAATGCTGACTTCCCAGCAGTTGCTGTGGAAACTAGGTCCGAGAGACCATCCCCAAATAACTCCTCACCTTTATAAGGCAAAACTTCCATGTGCCTTTTTGAATCTGCATCCCCTGTCCACTGGCGAGTCCATAAGCATCTCCTAGCAGAGATAGATAATGCACTTATTTTAGATGCCAGCCGGCAGATCTCCCTCTGTGCATCTCTCATGTATAAGACTGTCTTTTATATGCTCTATGTTAGCAGAATAGTGTCCCTGTCTAGGGTGTCAATATTTTCTGACAGGGAATCTGACCACGCAGCGGCAGCACTGCACATCCATGCTGACGCAATAGCTGGTCTAAGTATAATGCCTGAGTGTGTATATACAGACTTCAGGATCGCCTCCTGCTTTCTATCCGCAGGCTCCTTTAGGGCGGCCGTATCCGGAGACGGAAGTGCCACCTTTTTAGACAAACGTGTGAGCGCTTTATCCACCCTAGGGGGTGTCTCCCAACGTGACCTATCCTCTGGCGGGAAAGGGAACGCCATTAGTAACTTCTTAGAGATTACCAATTTCTTATCGGGGAAAGCCCACGCTTCTTCACACACTTCATTTAATTCTTCTGATGGGGGAAAAACTACGGGTAGTTTTTTCTCCCCAAACATAATACCCTTTTTAGTGGTACCTGGGTTTATATCAGAAATGTGTAACACCTCTTTCATTGCTTCAATCATGCAACGAATGGCCTTAGTGGACATTAGACTAGACTCATCGTCGTCGACACTGGTGTCAGTATCCGTGTCGACATCCGCGTCTGCCATCTGAGGTAGCGGGCGTTTTAGAGCCCCCGATGGCCTTTGAGACGCCTGGACAGGCACGAGCTGAGAAGCCGGTTGTCCCGCATTTGGCATGTCGTCAAATTTTTTGTGTAAAGAGTCGACACGTGCACGCAATTCCTTCCATAAGTCCATCCACTCAGGTGTCTGCCCCACAGGGGGTGACATCCCTTTTATAGGCATCTGCTCCGCCTCCACATCATTATCCTCATCAAACATGTCGACACAGCCGTACCGACACACCGCACACACACAGGGAATGCTCTAACAGAGGACAGGACCCACAAAAGCCCTTTGGGGAGACAGAGTGAGAGTATGCCAGCACACACCAGAGCGCTATATAATGTAGGGACTAACTGAATTATGTCCCCTATAGCTGCTGTTATATATACTGCGCCTACATTTAGTGCCCCCCCTCTCTTTTTTACCCTTTTCTGTAGTGTAGACTGCAGGGGAGAGCCAGGGAGCTTCCTTCCAGCGGAGCTGTGAGGGAGAAATGGCGCCAGTGTGCTGAAGGAGATAGCTCCGCCCCTTTTTTGCTGACTATTCTCCCGCTTTTTTATGGATTCTGGCAGGGGTAATTATCACATATATAGCCTCTGGGGCTATATATTGTGGTATTTTTGCCAGCCAAGGTGTTTTTATTGCTGCTCAGGGCGCCCCCCCCTAGCGCCCTGCACCCTCAGTGACCGGAGTGTGAAGTGTGTATGAGGAGCAATGGCGCACAGCTGCAGTGCTGTGCGCTACCTTGGTGAAGACTGAAGTCTTCTGCCGCCGATTTTCCGGACCATCTTCATGCTTCTGGCTCTGTAAGGGGGACGACGGCGCGGCTCCGGGAACGAACACCAAGGACGGGTCCTGCGGTCGATCCCTCTGGAGCTAATGGTGTCCAGTAGCCTAAGAAGCCCAAGCTAGCTGCAAGCAGGTAGGTTCGCTTCTTCTCCCCTTAGTCCCTCGTTGCAGTGAGCCTGTTGCCAGCAGGTCTCACTGTAAAATAAAAAACCTAATTATATACTTTCTTTTTAGAAGCTCAGGAGAGCCCCTAGTGTGCATCCAACCTCGGCCGGGCACAAAATCTAACTGAGGCTTGGAGGAGGGTCATAGTGGGAGGAGCCAGTGCACACCAGGTGACCTAAAAGCTTTCTTTAGTTGTGCCCAGTCTCCTGCGGAGCCGCTATTCCCCATGGTCCTTTCGGAGTTCCCAGCATCCACTAGGACGTCAGAGAAAGGGGCTTAACTACTGGCGGCATTACTACTTGGGGCATTACTACTGGGGGCTAAACTACAAGGGGGCATAACTACGGGGGCTAAACTACTGGGGGCATAACTACAGGGGCTAAACTACTGGGGGCATAACTACAGGGGCTAAACTACTGGGGGCATAACTACAGGGGCTAAACTACTGGGGGCATAACTACAGGGGCTAAACTACTGGGGGCATAACTACAGGCGCTTAACTACTGGCGTCATTACTACTTTTGTGCATTACTACTGGGGGCTAAACTGCAAGGGGGCAAATTACAAGGGGGCATAACTACAGGGGCTAAACTACTAGGGGCATTACTAATGGGGCAAACTACATGGGCGCTAAACTACTGGGGGCATAACTGCAGGGGGCATAACTACAGGGGGCATTACCACTGGGTCTAAACTAAATGGGGCAAACTACATGAGGGCTAAACTACTGGGGGCATTACCACTGGGACGCTAAACTAAAGGGGGGTTAACTACTGGGGTCATAACTGCTGGGGCATTTCCACTGGGGGATAATAAAGCCAGCCTGGTCCCAGATCCGCTGCAGCCGCCCTCAGCCTCCTTTGCCACCCTCAGACCTCTGCACGCCAACAGCCTCCTCCGTAGTATCTCCGAGGCCCACAGCCTCCTCCACCCCACGCCTACCATAGCCTCCTCATCCACCTCACTGCAGACCACCGCCGCTGCTAAACAGGCAATTGTACTCTGCTGCATTTCTCTCTCTCTAGTTCCTACTGTATGCTCTTACTGTCCCACTCTCTGTCACTCTCCCTGTCCCTGCTGTCACTTTCCCTGTCCCTGCTGTCACTCTCCCTGTCCCTGCTGTCACTCTCCATGCCCCTGCTGTCACTCTCCCTGTCCCTGCTGTCACTTTCCATGTCCCTGCTGTCACTTTCCATGTCCCTGCTGTCACTCTCCCTGTCCCCGCTGTCACTTTCCATGTCCCTGCTGTCACTCTCCCTGTCCCTCTGTCACTTTCCATGTCCCTGCTGTCACTTTCCATATCCCTGCTGTCACTTTCCATGTCCCTGCTGTCACTCTCCCTGTCCCTCTGTCACTCTATAATGTGAATTTAGGCTCATACCTTTTGCTATTATGTGAATTTCGGCTCATACCGTGTGCTATAATGTGAATTTCGGCTCATTCTGTGTGCTATAATGTGAATTTCAGCTCATTCTGTGTGCTATAATGTGAATTTCGGCTCATTCTGTGTGCTATAATGTGAATTTCAGCTCATTCTGTGTGCTATAATGTGAATTTCGGCTCATTCTGTGTGCTCTAATGTGAATTTCAGCTCATACTGTGTGCTATAATGTGAATTTCAGCTCATACTGTGTGCTATAATGTGAATTTCAGCTCTTACTGTGTGCTATAATGTGAATTTCAGCTCATACTGTGTGCTATAATGTGAATTTCAGCTCATACTGTGTGCTATAATGTGAATTTCATCTCATAATGTGTGCTATAATGTGAATTTCAGCTCATACTGTGTGCTATAATGTGAATTTCAGCTCCTACTGTGTGCTATTATTAGTGATGAGCGGGTTCGGTTTCTCGGACCCGAGCGCGCCCGAACGTCATCATCCCGCTGTCGGATTCTTGCGAGATTCGGATTCTATATAAGCAGCTGCGCGTCGCCGCCATTTTCACTCGTGCATTGGAGATGATAGGGAGAGGACGTGGCTGGCGTCCTCTCCGTTTATTGTTGAACTTGATTGCTTTATTGCTTAATTGTGGGGAGGACTGGGGAGCAGCTGTTAGGAGGAGTACAGTGCAGAGTTTTGCTGACAGTGTACACCAGTATACGTTGTCTGCCTGAAAAACACTCCATATCTGTGCTCAGTGTGCTGCTTTATTGTGGGGACTGGGGACCACCAGTATAATTAATATTATAAAGGAGGAGTACAGTGCAGAGTGACCACCAGTATACTATATATAGCAGTACGATACGGAAGGCCACTGCTGTGCCTACCTCTGTGTCGTCATTAAGTAAACTATCCATCTACATTCTATACCTGTGGTGCATTTTAGTTTTGCAGTTTGCCGACACAGTGACCACCAGTATACTATATATAGCAGTACGATATGGAAGGCCACTGCTGTGCCTACCTCTGTGTCGTCATTAAGTATACTATCCATCTACATTCTATACCTGTGGTGCATTTTAGTTTTGCAGTTTGCCGACACAGTGACCATCAGTATACTATATATAGCAGTACGATACGGAAGGCCACTGCTGTGCCTACCTCTGTGTCGTCATTAAGTATACTATCCATCTACATTCTATACCTGTGGTGCATTTTAGTTTTGCAGTTTGCCGACACAGTGACCACCAGTATACTATATATAGCAGTACGATATGGAAGGCCACTGCTGTGCCTACCTCTGTGTCGTCATTAAGTATACTATCCATCTACATTCTATACCTGTGGTGCATTTTAGTTTTGCAGTTTGCCGACACAGTGACCACCAGTATACTATATATAGCAGTACGATATGGAAGGCCACTGCTGTGCCTACCTCTGTGTCGTCATTAAGTATACTATCCATCTACATTCTATACCTGTGGTGCATTTTAGTTTTGCAGTTTGCCGACACAGTGACACCAGTATACTATATATAGCAGTACGATACGGAAGGCCACTGCTGTGCCTACCTCTGTGTCGTCATTAAGTATACTATCCATCTACATTCTATACCTGTGGTGCATTTTAGTTTTGCAGTTTGCCGACACAGTGACCACCAGTATACTATATATAGCAGTACGATACGGAAGGCCACTGCTGTGCCTACCTCTGTGTCGTCATTAAGTATACTATCCATCTACATTCTATACCTGTGGTGCATTTTAGTTTTGCAGTTTGCCGACACAGTGACCACCAGTATACTATATATATATATAGCAGTACGATACGGAAGGCCACTGCTGTGCCTACCTCTGTGTCGTTATTAAATATACTATCCATCTACATTCTATACCTGTGGTGCATTTTAGTTTTGCAGTTTGCCGACACAGTGACCACCAGTATACTATATATAGCAGTACGATACGGAAGGCCACTGCTGTGCCTACCTCTGTGTCGTCATTAAGTATACTATCCATCTACATTCTATACCTGTGGTGCATTTTAGTTTTGCAGTTTGCCGACACAGTGACCACCAGTATACTATATATAGCAGTACGATACGGAAGGCCACTGCTGTGCCTACCTCTGTGTCGTCATTAAGTATACTATCCATCTACATTCTATACCTGTGGTGCATTTTAGTTTTGCAGTTTGCCGACACAGTGACCACCAGTATACTATATATAGCAGTACGATACGGAAGGCCACTGCTGTGCCTACCTCTGTGTCGTCATTAAGTATACTATCCATCTACATTCTATACCTGTGGTGCATTTTAGTTTTGCAGTTTGCCGACACAGTAACCACCAGTATACTATATATAGCAGTATGATACGGAAGGCCACTGCTGTGCCTACCTCTGTGTCGTTATTAAGTATACTATCCATCTACATTCTATACCTGTGGTGCATTTTAGTTTTGCAGTTTGCCGACACAGTGACCACCAGTATACTATATATAGCAGTACGATACGGAAGGCCACTGCTGTGCCTACCTCTGTGTCGTCATTAAGTATACTATCTATCTACATTCTATACCTGTGGTGCATTTTAGTTTTGCAGTTTGCCGACACAGTGACCACCAGTATACTATATATAGCAGTACGATACGGAAGGCCACTGCTGTGCCTACCTCTGTGTCGTCATTAAGTATACTATCCATCTACATTCTATACCTGTGGTGCATTTTAGTTTTGCAGTTTGCCGACACAGTGACCACCAGTATACTATATATAGCAGTACGATACGGAAGGCCACTGCTGTGCCTACCTCTGTGTCGTCATTAAGTATACTATCCATCTACATTCTATACCTGTGGTGCATTTTAGTTTTGCAGTTTGCCGACACAGTGACCACCAGTATACTATATATAGCAGTATGATACGGAAGGCCACTGCTGTGCCTACCTCTGTGTCGTTATTAAGTATACTATCCATCTACATTCTATACCTGTGGTGCATTTTAGTTTTGCAGTTTGCCGACACAGTGACCACCAGTATACTATATATAGCAGTACGATACGGAAGGCCACTGCTGTGCCTACCTCTGTGTCGTCATTAAGTATACTATCCATCTACATTCTATACCTGTGGTGCATTTTAGTTTTGCAGTTTGCCGACACAGTGACCACCAGTATACTATATATAGCAGTACGATACGGAAGGCCACTGCTGTGCCTACCTCTGTGTCGTCATTAAGTATACTATCCATCTACATTCTATACCTGTGGTGCATTTTAGTTTTGCAGTTTGCTGACACAGTGACCACCAGTATACTATATATAGCAGTACGGTACGGAAGGCCACTGCTGTACCTACCTCTGTGTCGTCATTAAGTATACTATCCATCTACATTCTATACCTGTGGTGCGCCTCTTTTTTTCTTTGCATCAAGTGCTGTTTGAGGACAATTTTTTTGACGTGCCATCCTGTCTGACACTGCAGTGCCACTCCTAGATGGGCCAGGTGTTTGTGTCGGCCACTTGTGTCGCTTAGCTTAGTCACACAGCGACCTTGGAACGCCTCTTTTTTTCTTTGCATCATGTGCTTTTTGGTGACAATTTTTTTGAAGTGCCATCCTGCCTGACACTGCATTGCCACTCCTAGATGGGCCAGGTGTTTGTGTCGGCCACTTGTGTCGCTTAGCTTAGCCATCCAGCGACCTCGGTGCAAATTGTAGGACTAAAAATAATATTGTGAGGTGTGAGGTGTTCAGAATAGACTGGAAATTAGTGGAAATTATGGTAATTGAGGTTAATAATACTATGGGATCAAAATGACCCCCAAATTCTATGATTTAAGCTGTTTTTTAGGGTTTTTTGAAAAAAACACCCGAATCCAAAACACACCTGAATCCGACAAAAACATTTCGGTGAGGTTTTGCCAAAACGCGTCCGAATCCAAAACACGGCCACGGAACCGAACCCAAAACCAAAACCCGAAAAATGTCCGGTGCACATCACTAGCTATTATGTGAATTTTGGATCATACCATGTGCTATGATGTGAATTTCGGCTCATTCTGTGTGCTATTATGTGAATTTCAGCTCATTCTGTGTGCTATAATGTGAATTTCAGCTCATTCTGTGTGCTATAATGTGAATTTCAGCTCATTCTGTGTGCTATAATTTGAATTTCAGCTCATACTGTGTGCTATAATGTGAATTTCAGCTCATACTGTGTGCTATAACGTGAATTTTGGCTCATACCGTGCGCTACAATGTAAATTTAGTCTCATTCTTTGTGCTGTAATGTGAATTTTTTGCTCATACTGTGTGGTATAATGTGAATTTTTGGCTCATACTGTGTGGTATAATGTGAAAGGGGCACCAGAACGGGGTCCTACTATTGTGGTGCATAATGTGTATATGGCGTATATGGTGTGGTAAAATACACTGAAGGACACGCCCCTTCTTATTGGCCATGCCCCCTTTTCCAGAGCTTGCGCGCCTTCGGCTACGGCACGCATAATAACTTTATTACATAGGTGCCGTGGGGAGGGGGGTGAGTTCCACCACGTCAACTCTCTAGGACCACTTTAAGCACTGCCTAATACACAAAAAAATTCTGTGATTTTGCACTATCCACCAGTAAAATCATGCAGCACAATACATAACTGAGACCTTCACAAGACTCTTTATAAACAATTTAGATAAAAGGTAGACAAATGTTACCATGTGCAATACCAGCACAAAAAGGGGGAAATTTACTAAGGTCCCGATTTTGACCGAGATGGTGTTTTTTCTTCAAAGTGTCATCTCGGGAATTTACTAAACTCAATCACGGCAGTGATGAGGGCATTCATATTTTTTTGGAACGCAAAGAAAAAAATTACGAATGAATACACCATCGGTCAAATACGCCTGTTATTTGGTAGAACTCGGTAATTTACTAAAAAGTGTAATTCACAAACACTGCCGGCAATAGCCAAACACTGCCGTGAAACAATACAAATCGTAAAAAAATGCTAAATAAAACAGACCTGCTTTTTTTAACCATGTTCCATGAGATCCGTGCATGTTTATCAGTGGGAAGGGGTGGGAAGGTGTTACATTTGCTGGAAAAAAATGCGTGGGGTCCACCCTCCTAAGCAAAACCAGCCTCGGGCTCTTTGAGCCGGTCCTGGTTGAAAAAATATGGGGGGAAAAATGACAGGGGTTCCCCCATATTTAATCAACCAGCACCGTGCTCTGCGCCTGGTCCTGGTTCCAAAAATACGGGGGACAAAAAGCGTAGGGGTCCCCCGTATTTTTGAAACCAGCACCGGGCTCCACTAGCCAGGTACATAATGCCACAGCCGGTGGACACTTTTATATTGGTCCCTGCGGCCCTGGCATTACATACCCAACTAGTCACCCCTGGCCAGGGTACCCTGGAGGAGTGGGAACCCCTTAAATCAAGGGCCCCCCGTCCAGCCACCCAAGGGCCAGGGGTGAAGCCCGAGGCTGTCCCCCCATCCAAGGGCGGCGGATGGGAGGCTGATAGCCTTTTTGTAAAAATGTGAATATTGTTTTCAGTAGCAGTAACTACAAGTTCCAGCAAGCCTCCCCCGCAAGCTGGTACTTGGAGAACCACAAGTACCAGCATGCGGTGGAAAACCGGGCCCGCTGGTACCTGTAGTACTACTACTAAAAAAATATCCCAATAAAAACAGGACACACACACCTTGAAAGTATAAGTTTATTACATACATGCACACCTCCAAACATACATACTTACCTATGTTCACACAAGGGTCGGTCCTCTTCTCCATGTAGAATCCATGGGGTACCTATGTAAAAAATTATACTCACATAATCCAGTGTAGATCCGTCCTCTTCTGTTCTTTGTATAATCCACGTACTTTGCAAAATAAAAAAACGGACACCCGACCACGCACTGAAAGGGGCCCCATGTTTTCACATGGAACCCCTTTCCCCGACTGCCAGGACCCCCCCTGACTCCTGTCTAAGAGGGTTCCTTCAGCCAATCAGGGAGCGCCACGTCGTGGCACCCTCCTGATTGGCTGTATGCTCCTGTAGTGTCTGTCAGGCAGCAAACGGCAATGATACAATGTAGCGCCTATGCACTCCATAGTATCCAATGGTGGGAACTTTGCGGTCAGCGGTTGACCGAAAGTAACCTCACCGCTGACCACAAAGTTCCCACCATTGGAGCAGTAGAGGTCTTTGTGTTACTCCCTGGTATCTTACTGACTTGGCAGGGTTGTGCAGTGGAGGGGTCTCAGTCTGTGTGTTACTCCCTGGTATCTTACTGACTTGGCAGGGTTGTGCAGTGGAGGGGCCTCGGTTTGGATGTTACTCCTTGTTATCTTTAGAGATGTGCACCGGAAATTTTTCGGGTTTTGTGTTTTGGTTTTGGGTTCGGTTCCGCGGCCGTGTTTTGGGTTCGAACGCGTTTTGGCAAAACCTCACCGAATTTTTTTTTGTCGGATTCAGGTGTGTTTTGGATTCGGGTGTTTTTTTCAAAAAACCCTAAAAAACAGCTTAAATCATAGAATTTGGGGGTCATTTTGATCCCAAAGTATTATTAACCTCAATAACCATAATTTCCACTCATTTTCAGTCTATTCTGAACACCTCACACCTCACAATATTATTTTTAGTCCTAAAATTTGCACCGAGGTCGCTGGATGACTAAGCTCAGCGACCCAAGTGGCCGACACAAACACCTGGCCCATCTAGAAGTGGCACTGCAGTGTCACGCAGGATGGCCCTTCCAAAAAACACTCCCCAAACAGCACATGACGCAAAGAAAAAAAGAGGCGCAATGAGGTAGCTGTGTGACAAAGCTCAGCGACCCAAGTGGACGGCACAAACACCTGGCCCATCTAGGAGTGGCACTGCAGTGTCAGGTAGGATGGCCCTTCCAAAAAATACTCCCCAAACAGCACATGACGCAAAGAAGAAAAAAAAGAGGCGCAATGAGGTAGCTGTGTGAGTAAGCTCAGCGACCCAAGTGGCCGACACAAACACCTGGCCCATCTAGGAGTGGCACTGCAGTGTCACGAAGGATGGCCCTTCCAAAAAATACTCCCCAAACAGCACATGACGCAAAGAAGAAAAAAAAGAGGCGCAATGAGGTAGCTGTGTGAGTAAGCTAAGCGACCCTAGTGGCCGACACAAACACCTGGCCCATCTAGGAGTGGCACTGTAGTGTCACGCAGGATGGCCCTTCCAATAAACACTCCCCAAACAGCACATGACGCAAAGAAAAAAAGAGGCGCAATGAGGTAGCTGTGTGACTAAGCTCAGCGACCCAAGTGGCCGACACAAACACCTGGCCCATCTAAGAGTGGCACTGCAGTGTCAGGCAGGATGGCCCTTCCAAAAATACTCCCCAAACAGCACATGACGCAAAGAAGAAAAAAAAGAGGCGCAATGAGGTAGCTGTGTGAGTAAGCTAAGCGACCCTAGTGGCCGACACAAACACCTGGCCCATCTAGGAGTGGCACTGCAGTGTCACGCAGGATGGCCCTTCCAAAAAACACTCCCCAAACAGCACATGACGCAAAGAAAAAAAGAGGCGCAATGAGGTAGCTGTGTGACTAAGCTCAGCGACCCAAGTGGCCGACACAAACACCTGGCCCATCTAGGAGTGGCACTGCAGTGTCAGGCAGGATGGCCCTTCCAAAAAACACTCCCCAAACAGCACATGACGCAAAGAAAAAAAGAGGCGCAATGAGGTAGCTGTGTGACTAAGCTCAGCGACCCAAGTGGCCGACACAAACACCTGGCCCATCTAGGAGTGGCACTGCAGTGTCAGGCAGGATGGCCCTTCCAAAAAATACTCCCCAAACAGCACATGACGCAAAGAAGAAAAAAAAGAGGCGCAATGAGGTAGCTGTGTGAGTAAGCTAAGCGACCCTAGTGGCCGACACAAACACCTGGCCCATCTAGGAGTGGCACTGCAGTGTCACGCAGGATGGCCCTTCCAAAAAACACTCCCCAAACAGCACATGACGCAAAGAAAAAAAGAGGCGCAATGAGGTAGCTGTGTGACTAAGCTCAGCGACCCAAGTGGCCGACACAAACACCTGGCCCATCTAGGAGTGGCACTGCAGTGTCATGCAGGATGGCCCTTCCAAAAAATACTCCCCAAACAGCACATGACACAAAGCAAAAAAGAGGCGCAATGAGGTAGCTGTGTGACTAAGCTCAGCGACCCAAGTGGCCGACACAAACACCTGGCCCATCTAGGAGTGGCACTGCAGTGTCACGCAGGATGGCCCTTCCAAAAAACACTCCCCAAACAGCACATGATGCAAAGAAAAAAAGAGGCGCAATGAGGTAGCTGTGTGACTAAGCTCAGCGACCCAAGTGGCCGACACAAACACCTGGCCCATCTAGGAGTGGCACTGCAGTGTCAGGCAGGATGGCCCTTCCAAAAAATACTCCCCAAACAGCACATGACGCAAAGAAAAAAAGAGGCGCAATGAGGTAGCTGTGTGACTAAGCTCAGCGACCCAAGTGGCCGACACAAACACCTGGCCCATCTAGGAGTGGCACTGCAGTGTCAGGCAGGCTGGCCCTTCCAAAAAACACTCCCCAAACAGCACATGACGCAAAGAAAAATGAAAGAAAAAATAGGGGCAAGATGGAATTGTCCTTGGGCCCTCCCACCCACCCTTATGTTGTATAAACAGGACATGCACACTTTAACCAACCCATCATTTCAGTGACAGGGTCTGCCACACGACTGTGACTGAAATGACTGGTTGGTTTGGACCCCCACCAAAAAAGAAGCAATTAATCTCTCCTTGCACAAACTGGCTCTACAGAGGCAAGATGTCCACCTCATCATCATCCTCCGATTCATCACCGTGTACATCCCCCTCCTCACAGATTATCAATTCGTCCCCACTGGAATCCACCATCACAGCTCCCTGTGTACTTTGTGGAGGCAATTGCTGCTGGTGAATGTCTCCATGGAGGAATTGATTATAATTCATTTTAATGAACATCATCTTCTCCACATTTTCTGGAAGTAACCTCGTACGCCGATTGCTGACAAGGTGAGCGGCGGCACTAAACACTCTTTCGGAGTACACACTTGTGGGAGGGCAACTTAGGTAGAATAAAGCCAGTTTGTGCAAGGGCCTCCAAATTGCCTCTTTTTCCTGCCATTATACGTACGGACTGTCTGACGTGTCTACTTGGATGCCGTCACTCATATAATCCTCCACCATTCTTTCAATGGGGAGAGAATCATATGCAGTGACAGTAGACGACATGTCCGTAATCGTTGGCAGCTCCTTCAGTCCGGACCAGATGTCAGCATCAGCTGTCGCTCCAGACTGCCCTGCATCACCGCCAGCGGGTGGGCTCGGAATTCTGAGCCTTTTCCTCGCACCCCCAGTTGCGGGAGAATGTGAAGGAGGAGATGTTGACAGGTCGCGTTCCGCTTGACTTGACAATTTTCTCACCAGCAGTTCTTTGAACCCCTGCAGACTTGTGTCTGCCGGAAAGAGAGATCCAAGGTAGGTTTTACATCTAGGATCGAACACGGTGGCCAAAATGTAGTGCTCTGATTTCAACAGATTGACCACCCGTGAATCCTTGTTAAGCGAATTAAGGGCTCCATCCACAAATCACACATGCCTAGCGGAATCGCTCTGTGTTAGCTCCTCCTTCAATGTCTCCAGCTTCTTCTGCAAAAGCCTGATGAGGGAAATGACCTGACTCAGGCTGGCAGTGTCTGAACTGACTTCACGTGTGGCAAGTTCAAAAGGTTGCAGAACCTTGCACAACGTTGAAATCATTTTCCACTGCGCTTGAGACAGGTGCATTCCACCTCCTATATCGTGCTCAGTTGTATAGGCTTGAATGGCCTTTTGCTGCTCCTCCAACCTCTGAAGCATATAGAGGGTTTAATTCCACCTCGTTACCACTTCTTGCTTCAGATGATGGCAGGGCAGGTTCAGGCATTTTTGGTGGTGCTCCAGTCTTCTGTACGTGGTGCCTGTACACCGAAAGTGTCCCGCAATTCTTCTGGCCACCGACAGCATCTCTTGCACGCCCCTCTCGTTTTTTAAATAATTCTGCACCACCAAATTCAAGGTATGTGCAAAACATGGGACGTGCTGGAATTTGCCCATATTTAATGCACACACAATATTGCTGGCGTTGTCCGATGCCACAAATCCACAGGAGAGTCCAATTGGGGTAAGCCATTCTGCGATGATCTTCCTCAGTTGCCGTAAGAGGTTTTTAGCTGTGTGCGTATTCTGGAAAGCGGTGATACAAAGCGTAGCCTGCTTAGGAAAGAGTTGGCGTTTGCGAGATGCTGCTACTGGTGCCGCCGCTGCTGTTCTTGCGGCGGGAGTCCATACATCTACCCAGTGGGCTGTCACAGTCATATAGTCCTGAGTCTGCCCTGCTCCACTTGTCCACATGTCCGTGGTTAAGTAGACATTGGGTACAACTGCATTTTTTAGGACACTGGTGAGTCTTTTTCTGAGGTCTGTGTACATTTTCGGTATCGCCTGCCTAGAGAAATGGAACCTAGATGGTATTTGGTACCGGGAACACAGTACCTCCAACAAGTCTCTAGTTGCCTCTGCAGTAATGATGGATACCGGAACCACGTTTCTCACCGCCCAGGATGCCAAGGCCTCAGTTATCCGCTTTGCAGCAGGATGACTGCTGTGATATTTCATCTTCCTCGCAAAGGACTGTTGGACAGTCAATTGCTTGGTGGAAGTAGTAAAAGTGGTCTTACGACTTCCCCTCTGGGATGACCATCGACTCCCAGCAGCAACAACAGCAGCGCCAGCAGCAGTAGGCGTTACACGCAAGGATGCATCGGAGGAATCCCAGGCAGGAGAGGACTCGTCAGAATTGCCAGTGACATGGCCTGCAGGACTATTGGCATTCCTGGGGAAGGAGGAAATTGACACTGAGGGAGTTGGTGGGGTGGTTTGCGTGAGCTTGGTTACAAGAGGAAGGGATTTACTGGTCAGTGGACTGCTTCCGCTGTCGCCCAAAGTTTTTGAACTTGTCACTTACTTATGATGAATGCGCTGGTGGTGACGTATAAGGGAGGATGTTCCGAGGTGGTTAACGTCCTTACCCCTACTTATTACAGCTTGACAAAGGCAACACACGGCTTGACAAATGTTGTCCGCATTTCTGTTGAAATACTTCCACACCGAAGAGCTGATTTTTTTGGTATTTTCACCAGGCATGTCAATGGCCATATTCCTCCCACGGACAACAGGTGTCTCCCCGGGTGCCTGACTTAAACAAACCACCTCACCATCAGAATCCTCCTGGTCAATTTCCTCCCCAGCGCCAGCAACACCCATATCCTCCTCATCCTGGTGTACTTCAACACTGACATCTTCAATCTGACTATCAGGAACTGGACTGCGGGTGCTCCTTCCAGCACTTGCAGGGGGCGTGCAAATGGTGGAAGGCGCATGCTCTTCACGTCCAGTGTTGGGAAGGTCAGGCATCGCAACCGACACAATTGGACTCTCCTTATGGATTTGTGATTTCGAAGAACGCACAGTTCTTTGCTGTGCTTTTGCCAGCTTAAGTCTTTTAATTTTTCTAGCGAGAGGCTGAGTGCTTCCATCCTCATGTGAAGCTGAACCACTAGCCATGAACATAGGCCAGGGCCTCAGCCGTTCCTTGCCACTCCGTGTGGTAAATGGCATATTGGCAAGTTTACACTTCTCCTCCGACGATTTTATTTTAGATTTTTGAGTCCTTTTTTTACTGATATTTTGTGTTTTGGATTTTACATGCTCTGTACTATGACATTGGGCATCGGCCTTGGCAGACGACGTTGATGGCATTTCATCGTCTCGGTCATGACTAGTGGCAGCAGCTTCAGCACGAGGTGGAAGTGGATCTTGATCTTTCCCTGTTTTTGGAACCTCAACATTTTTGTTCTCCATATTTTAATAGGCACAACTAAAAGGCACCTCAGGTAAACAATGGAGATGGATGAATACTAGTATACTTATGGATGATGAGCGACTGCCGACACAGAGGTAGCTACAGCCGTGGACTACCGTACTGCGTCTGCTAGTATAGACTGGATGATAATGATATAAAAAATATATATATTACTACTGCAGGACAGGTATATATTGTATAATGACGGACCTGCTGGACACTGTCAGCACTGCAGACTCCTAAACTACTAGTATGAAGAAGATAGAAAAAAAAAAAACCACCACAGGTAGGTATACAATTATGGACGAGCGACTGCCGACACAGAGGTAGCTACAGCCGTGGACTACCGTACTGCGCGTCTGCTAGTATAGACTGGATGATAATGATATAAAAAATATATATATATCACTACTGCAGGACAGGTATATATTGTATAATGACGGACCGGCTGGACACTTTCAGCACTGCAGACTCCTAAACTACTAGTATGAAGAAGATAGAAAAAAAAAAAACCCACCACAGATAGGTATACAATTATGGACGAGCGACTGCCGACACAGAGGTAGCTACAGCCGTGGACTACCGTACTGCGCGTCTGCTAGTATAGACTGGATGATAATGATATAAAAAATATATATATATCACTACTGCAGGACAGGTATATATTGTATAATGACGGACCTGCTGGACACTGTCAGCACTGCAGACTCCTAAACTACTAGTATGAAGAAGATAGAAAAAAAAACCCACCACAGGTAGGTATACAATTATGGACGAGCGACTGCCGACACAGAGGTAGCTACAGCCGTGGACTACCGTACTGCGCGTCTGCTAGTATAGACTGGATGATAATGATATAAAAAATATATATATATCACTACTGCAGGACAGGTATATATTGTATAATGACTGACCTGCTGGACACTGTCAGCACTGCAGACTCCTAAACTACTAGTATGAAGAAGATAGAAAAAAAAAACCCACCACAGGTAGGTATACAATTATGGACGAGCGACTGCCGACACAGAGGTAGCTACAGCCGTGGACTACCGTACTGCGCGTCTGCTAGTATAGACTGGATGATAATGATATAAAAAATATATATATATCACTACTGCAGGACAGGTATATATTGTATAATGACGGACCTGCTGGACACTGTCAGCACTGCAGACTCCTAAACTACTAGTATGAAGAAGATAGAAAAAAAAAAACCACCACAGGTAGGTATACAATTATGGACGAGCGACTGCCGACACAGAGGTAGCTACAGCCGTGGACTACCGTACTGCGCGTCTGCTAGTATAGACTGGATGATAATGATATAAAAAATATATATATATCACTACTGCAGGACAGGTATATATTGTATAATGACGGACCTGCTGGACACTGTCAGCACTGCAGACTCCTAAACTACTAGTATGAAGAAGATAGAAATATAATGAATGACGGACCTGCTGGACACTGTCAGCAGAATGCGTTTATAGAATAAATAAAAAAAACACCACACGAGTGTTTAACTTTTTCAGGCAGACAATATACTGGTGGTCACTGCTGGTCAGTCACACTGGCACTCTGGCAGCAAAAGTGTGCACTGTTAAATATGTACTCCTGCTATAACTGCTCCCCAGTCTCCCCCACAATTAAGCTGTGTGAGCAGTGAGCACTCAGCACAGTCAGATATACATAGATGATATTATCATGCAGCACACTGAGGCTGAGCACAGATATGGTATGTGACTGTGTATCGTTTTTTTTCAGGCAGAGAACGGATTATATTAAATAATAAATAAAACTGGTGGTGGTCACTAGTAACTATCAGCAAAACTCTGCACTCTGAGTACTCCTAATGCTCCCCAAAATTACTAAGTTAGTAGTAAATCAACTCAAGTGTCTCTATCTATTCTAACGGAGAGGACGCCAGCCACGTCCTCTCCCTATCAATCTCAATGCACGTGTGAAAATGGCGGCGACGCGCGGCTCCTTATATAGAATCCGAGTCTCGCGATAGAATACGAGCCTCGCGAGAATCCGACAGCGGGATGATGACGTTCGGGCGCGCTCGGGTTAGCCGAGCAAGGCGGGAAGATCCGAGTCTGCCTTGGACCCGTGTAAAAAGCGTGAAGTTCGGGGGGGTTCGGATTCCGAGGAACCGAACCCGCTCATCTCTAGTTATCTTACTGACTTGGCAGGGTTGTGCAGTGGAAGGGTCTCGGTCTGGGTGTTACTCCCTGGTACATTACTGACTTGGCAGGGTTGTGCAGTGCAGTGGTCTCGTCTGGGTGTTACTCCCTGGTATCTTACTGACTTGGCAGGGTTGTGCAGTGCAGTGGTCTCGTCTGGGTGTTACTCCCTGGTATCTTACTGACTTGGCAGGGTTGTGCAGTCGAAGGGTCTTGGTCTGCGTGTTAGTTCCTGGTATCTTACTGACTTGGCAGGGTTGTGCAGTGGAGGCATCTCAGTCTTGGTCTGGGTGTTACTCCCTGGTATGTTACTGACTTGGCAGGGTTGTGCAGTGGAGGGGTCTTGGTCTAGATGTTTCTCCATGGTAACTTACTGACTTGGCAGGGTTGTGCAGTGGTCTCGGTCTGGGTGTTACTCCCTGGTATGTTACTGACTTGGCAGGGTTGTGCAGTGGAGGGGTCTTAGTCTGGGTGTTACTCCCTGGTATGTTACTGACTTGGCAGGGTTGTGCAGTGGAGGGGTCTTGGTCTGGGTGTTACACCCTGGTATGTTACTGACTTGGCAGGGTTGTGCAGTGGAGGTGTCTCGGTCTGGGTGTTACTCCCTGGTATATTACTGACTTGGCAGGGTTGTGCAGTGGAGGGGTCTCAGTCTGGGTGTTACACCCTGGTATGTTACTGACTTGACAGGGTTGTGCAGTGGAGGGGTCTCGGTCTGGGTGTTACTACCTGGTATGTTACTGACTTGGCAGGGTTGTGCAGTGGAGGGGTCTCAGTGTGGGTGTTACTCCCTGGTATCTTACTGACTTGGCAGGGTTGTGCAGTGGAGGGGTCTCGGTCTGGTTGTTACTCCCTGGTATCTTACTGACTTGGCAGGGTTGTGCAGTGGAGGGGTCTTGGTATGGGTGTTACTCCCTGGTATGTTACTCACTTGGCAGGGTTGTGCAGTGGAGAAGACTCAGTCTGGATGTTACTCCCTGGTTTCTCACGGCCTTGGCTGGGTTGTGCAGTGGAGGGGTCTCGGTCTGGGCTTTTGGGTCCAACATGAAAGGATGTGGTGTTATTTGGCAAAGACAGACTCTCTCCACAACACATTGCAAATGGCTTCAACTTTCCAAAAATCCAAGTCTCAAGCAGTGAAGTTTGTGCTTAGGGCATAGCGCTTGGCAGAAGCAGTGTTATTTGGGAAAGGTGGGAAGCTTCCATACTTTGTCTCTATACACACAGCAACTGGCTTCATTATTCCGACAGTACAATAACACCCGTAGGCTGACTTGGCAGGTTGTGCAGGACAAACATCATATGATTGAGGGAAGCCATTAAGGAGAATAAACACTAACATTTTAAATTTTGTGAAATAACACAACCAGGTTCTGCCTTTGCAGCACCATATTTACCTGGTCTGAAGGTTCTCTAGATATTTATGCATTAGGGTAATTACTGTATGTTCCTTTCTCTTCTCATTATAAGTTTCTGCCAGTAAGTCCTAATATCAGGGGTTAAAGTGAGCCGGAACGGGCCCCAACTGTGTTCCGTCAGTTCCACAACTCACCTCACCCGATGTTAGCCCAGCGCTACAGGAAGATGCCGGGCGCCCACTGAGATTGTGTTACCAGCAGCGCCCGGTTCTCCCTGCACAGCGTCAGCCAGAGGCAGGAGCTCACTACTGAGCTCCGGCTTCCGGCTCTGTCAGTGCGCACTATGGGAGAGACGTCATGACGTCTCTCCCATAGTGCCGAGGAGCGGACGCCCAGAGGAATGCAGCGGTCGGACGCGGGAGCTGGGCACGGTGAGTATACTGGTGTGTTGTTTTTTTATCCATATGTGTAGCGGCGTGTCTACTGGGGCTAACTACTGGGGGGCTTAACTACTGGGGCAAGCTTCTGGGTGCAACCTACAAGGGGGCATAACTAAAGGGGCAATACTATGTGGGGGCATTACTACATGGGGCATTACTACAACGGGGCTAAACTACAAGGGGGCAAGCTACTGGGGGGCATTATTACTGGGTGCATAACTACATGGGCATTACTACTAGGGTCATTACTAATGGGGCATTACTACAAGGGGGCTTAACTACAGGGGGGCTAAACTACAGGGGCTTAACTACTGGCGGCATTACTACTTGGGGCATTACTACTGGGGGCTAAACTACAAGGGGGAAAACTACAAGGGGGCATAACTACGGGGGCTAAACTACTGGGGGCATAACTACAGGGGCTAAACTACTGGGGGCATAACTACAGGGGCTAAACTACTGGGGGCATAACTACAGGCGCTTAACTACTGGCGTCATTACTACTTTTGTGCATTACTACTGGGGGCTAAACTGCAAGGGGGCAAATTACAAGGGGGCATAACTACAGGGGCTAAACTACTAGGGGCATTACTAATGGGGCAAACTACATGGGGCTAAACTACTGGGGGCATAACTGCAGGGGGCAAAACTACAGGGGGCATTACCACTGGGTCTAAACTAAATGGGGCAAACTACATGAGGGCTAAACTACAGGGGGCATTACCACTGGGACGCTAAACTAAAGGGGGGTTAACTACTGGGGTCATAACTGCTGGGGCATTTCCACTGGGGGATAATAAAGCCAGCCTGGTCCCAGATCCGCTGCAGCCGCCCTCAGCCTCCTTTGCCACCCTCAGACCTCTGCACGCCAACAGCCTCCTCCATAGTATCTCCGAGGCCCACAGCCTCCCCCACCCCACGCCTACCATAGCCTCCTCATCCACCTCACTGCAGACCACCGACACTGCTAAACAGGCAATTGTACTCTGCTGCCTTTCTCTCTCCCTAGTCCCTACTGTATGCTCTTGCTGTCCCACTCTCTGTCACTCTCCCTGTCCCCACTGTCACTTTACATGTCCCTGCTGTCACTCTCCCTGTCCCTGCTGTCACTCTCCCTGTCCCTGCTGTCACTTTCCATGTCCCTGCTGTCACTTTCCCTGTCCCTGCTGTCTCTTTCCATGTCCCTGCTGTCACTCTCCCTGTCCCTGCTGTCACTCTCCCTGTCCCTGCTGTCACTCTCCCTGTCCCTCTGTCACTCTATAATGTGAATTTAGGCTCATACCTTTTGCTATTATGTGAATTTCGGCTCATACTGTGTGCTATAATGTGAATTTCAGCTCATTCTGTGTGCTATAATGTGAATTTCAGCTCATACTGTGTGCTTTAATGTGAATTTCGGCTCATTCTGTGTGCTCTAATGTGAATTTCAGCTCATTCTGTGTGCTATAATGTGAATTTCGGCTCATTCTGTGTGCTCTAATGTGAATTTCAGCTCATACTGTGTGCTATAATGTGAATTTCAGCTCATACTGTGTGCTATAATGTGAATTTCGGCTCATTCAATGTGCTTCAATGTGAATTTCGGCTCATAATGTGTGCTATAATGTGAATTTCAGCTCATACTGTGTGCTATAATGTGAATTTCAGCTCATACTGTGTGCTATAATGTGAATTTCAGCTCATAATGTGTGCTATAATGTGAATTTCAGCTCCTACTGTGTGCTATTAATAGTGATGAGCGGGTTCGGTTTCTCGGAAACCGAACCCCCCCCGAACTTCACCCATTTTACACGGGTCCGAGGCAGGTTCGAACCTTCCCGCCTTGCTCGGCTAACCCGAGCGCGCCCGAACGTCATCATCCCGCTGTCGGATTCTTGCGAGATTCGGATTCTATATAAGCAGCCGCGCGTCGCCGCCATTTTCACTCGTGCATTGGAGATGATAGGGAGAGGACGTGGCTGGCGTCCTCTCCGTTTATTGTTTAACTTGATTGCTTTATTGCTTAATTGTGGGGAGGACTGGGGAGCAGCTGTTAGGAGGAGTACAGTGCAGAGTTTTGCTGATCAGTGACCACCAGTTTTATCCGTTCTCCGCCTGAAAAAAACGCTTGATACATACTACTATAGTAGCTTACTGTAGCAGTCTGCGGTGCTGCTGAGCTGACAGTGTCCAGCAGGTCCGTCATCAGTCATTACATAATAAATATATATACCTGTCCGGCTGCAGTACTAGTGATATTATATATATATATATATATATATATATATATTAATTTCATCTCATTATCATCCAGTCTATATTAGCAGCAGACACAGTACGGTAGTCCACGGCTGTAGCTACCTCTGTGTCGGCAGTCGCTCGTCCATCCATAATTGTATACCACCTACCCGTGGTTTTTTTTTTTTCTTTCTTCTTGATACATACTACTATAGTAGCTTACTGTAGCAGTCTGCGGTGCTGCTGAGCTGACAGTGTCCAGCAGGTCCGTCATCAGTCATTACATAATAAATATATATACCTGTCCGGCTGCAGTACTAGTGATATTATATATATATATATTAATTTCATCTCATTATCATCCAGTCTATATTAGCAGCAGACACAGTACGGTAGTCCACGGCTGTAGCTACCTCTGTGTCGGCAGTCGCTCGTCCATCCATAATTGTATACCACCTACCCGTGTTTTTTTTTTTCTTTCTTCTTGATACATACTACTATAGTAGCTTACTGTAGCAGTCTGCGGTGCTGCTGAGCTGACAGTGTCCAGCAGGTCCGTCATCAGTCATTACATAATAAATATATATACCTGTCCGGCTGCAGTACTAGTGATATTATATATATATATATATTAATTTCATCTCATTATCATCCAGTCTATATTAGCAGCAGACACAGTACGGTAGTCCATGGCTGTAGCTACCTCTGTGTCGGCAGTCGCTCGTCCATCCATAATTGTATACCACCTACCCGTGTTTTTTTTTTCTTTCTTCTTGATACATACTACTATAGTAGCTTACTGTAGCAGTCTGCGGTGCTGCTGAGCTGACAGTGTCCAGCAGGTCCGTCATCAGTCATTACATAATAAATATATATACCTGTCCGGCTGCAGTACTAGTGATATTATATATATATATATATATATATATATATATATATTTATATTAATTTCATCTCATTATCATCCAGTCTATATTAGCAGCAGACACAGTACGGTAGTCCATGGCTGTAGCTACCTCTGTGTCGGCAGTCGCTCGTCCATCCATAAGTATACTAGTATCCATCCATCTCCATTGTTTACCTGAGGTGCCTTTTAGTTGTGCCTATTAAAATATGGAGAACAAAAATGTTGAGGTTCCAAAATTAGGGAAAGATCAAGATCCACTTCCACCTCGTGCTGAAGCTGCTGCCACTAGTCATGGCCGAGACGATGAAATGCCAGCAACGTCGTCTGCCAAGGCCGATGCCCAATGTCATAGTACAGAGCATGTAAAATCCAAAACACCAAATATCAGTAAAAAAAGGACTTCAAAATCTAAAATAAAATTGTCGGAGGAGAAGCGTAAACTTGCCAATATGCCATTTACCACACGGAGTGGCAAGGAACGGCTGAGGCCCTGGCCTATGTTCATGGCTAGTGGTTCAGCTTCACATGAGGATGGAAGCACTCAGCCTCTCGCTAGAAAAATGAAAAGACTCAAGCTGGCAAAAGCACCGCAAAGAACTGTGCGTTCTTCGTAATCCCAAATCCACAAGGAGAGTCCAATTGTGTCGGTTGCGATGCCTGACCTTCCCAACACTGGACGTGAAGAGCATGCGCCTTCCACCATTTGCACGCCCCCTGCAAGTGCTGGATTGAGCACCCGCAGTCCAGTTCCTGATAGTCAGATTGAAGATGTCAGTGTTGAAGTACACCAGGATGAGGAGGATATGGGTGTTGCTGGCGCTGGGGAGGAAATTGACAAGGAGGATTCTGATGGTGAGGTGGTTTGTTTAAGTCAGGCACCCGGGGAGACACCTGTTGTCCGTTGGAGGAATAGGGCCGTTGACATGCCTGGTGAAAATACCAAAAAAATCAGCTCTTCGGTGTGGAAGTATTTCAACAGAAATGCGGACAACATTTGTCAAGCCGTGTGTTGCCTTTGTCAAGCTGTAATAAGTAGGGGTAAGGACGTTAACCACCTCGGAACATCCTCCCTTATACGTCACCTGCAGCGCATTCATAACAAGTCAGTGACAAGTTCAAAAACTTTGGGCGACAGCGGAAGCAGTCCACTGACCAGTAAATCCCTTCCTCTTGTAACCAAGCTCACGCAAACCACCCCACCAACTCCCTCAGTGTCAATTTCCTCCTTCCCCAGGAATGCCAATAGTCCTGCAGGCCATGTCACTGGCAATTCTGACGAGTCCTCTCCTGCCTGGGATTCCTCCGATGCATCCTTGCGTGTAACGCCTACTGCTGCTGGCGCTGCTGTTGTTGCTGCTGGGAGTCGATGGTCATCCCAGAGGGGAAGTCGTAAGCCCACTTTTACTACTTCCACCAAGCAATTGACTGTCCAACAGTCCTTTGCGAGGAAGATGAAATATCACAGCAGTCATCCTGTTGCAAAGCGGATAACTGAGGCCTTGACAACTATGTTGGTGTTAGACGTGCGTCCGGTATCCGCCGTTAGTTCACAGGGAACTAGACAATTTCTTGAGGTAGTGTGCCCCCGTTACCAAATACCATCTAGGTTCCACTTCTCTAGGCAGGCGATACAGAGAATGTACACGGACGTCAGAAAAAGACTCACCAGTGTCCTAAAAAATGCAGTTGTACCCAATGTCCACTTAACCACGGACATGTGGACAAGTGGAGCAGGGCAGGGTCAGGACTATATGACTGTGACAGCCCACTGGGTAGATGTATGGACTCCCGCTGCAAGAACAGCAGCGGCGGCACCAGTAGCAGCATCTCGCAAACGCCAACTCTTTCCTAGGCAGGCTACGCTTTGTATCACCGGTTTCCAGAATACGCACACAGCTGAAAACCTCTTACGGCAACTGAGGAAGATCATCGCGGAATGGCTTACCCCAATTGGACTCTCCTGTGGATTTGTGGCATCGGACAACGCCAGCAATATTGTGTGTGCATTAAATATGGGCAAATTCCAGCACGTCCCATGTTTTGCACATACCTTGAATTTGGTGGTGCAGAATTATTTAAAAAACGACAGGGGCGTGCAAGAGATGCTGTCGGTGGCCAGAAGAATTGCGGGACACTTTCGGCGTACAGGCACCACGTACAGAAGACTGGAGCACCACCAAAAACGCCTGAACCTGCCCTGCCATCATCTGAAGCAAGATGTGGTAACGAGGTGGAATGTACCTGTCTCAAGCGCAGTGGAGAATGATTTCAACGTTGTGCAAGGTTCTGCAACCTTTTGAACTTGCCACACGTGAAGTCAGTTCAGACACTGCCAGCCTGAGTCAGGTCATTCCCCTCATCAGGCTTTTGCAGAAGAAGCTGGAGGCATTGAAGGAGGAGCTAAAAGGGAGCGATTCCGCTAGGCATGTGGGACTTGTGGATGGAGCCCTTAATTCGCTTAACAAGGATTCACGGGTGGTCAATCTGTTGAAATCAGAGCACTACATTTTGGCCACCGTGCTCGATCCTAGATTTAAAACCTACCTTGGATCTCTCTTTCCGGCAGACACAAGTCTGCTGGGGTTCAAAGACCTGCTGGTGACAAAATTGTCAAGTCAAGCGGAACGCGACCTGTCAACATCTCCTCCTTCACATTCTCCCGCAACTGGGGATGCGAGGAAAAGGCTCAGAATTCCGAGCCCACCCGCTGGCGGTGATGCAGGGCAGTCTGGAGCGACTGCTGATGCTGACATCTGGTCCGGACTGAAGGACCTGACAACGATTACGGACATGTCGTCTACTGTCACTGCATATGATTCTGTCACCATTGAAAGAATGGTGGAGGATTATATGAGTGACCGCATCCAAGTAGGCACGTCAGACAGTCCGTACTTATACTGGCAGGAAAAAGAGGCAATTTGGAGGCCCTTGCACAAACTGGCTTTATTCTACCTAAGTTGCCCTCCCACAAGTGTGTACTCCGAAAGAGTGTTTAGTGCCGCCGCTCACCTTGTCAGCAATCGGCGTACGAGGTTACTTCCAGAAAATGTGGAGAAGATGATGTTCATTAAAATAAATTATAATCAATTCCTCCGTGGAGACATTGACCAGCAGCAATTGCCTCCACAAAGTACACAGGGAGCTGAGATGGTGGATTCCAGTGGGGACGAATTGATAATCTGTGAGGAGCGGGATGTACACGGTGATATATCGGAGGATGATGATGAGGTGGACATCTTGCCTCTGTAGAGCCAGTTTGTGCAAGGAGAGATTAATTGCTTCTTTTTCGGTGGGGGTCCAAACCAACCCGTCATTTCAGTCACAGTCGTGTGGCAGACCCTGTCACTGAAATGATGGGTTGGTTAAAGTGTGCATGTCCTGTTTATACAACATAAGGGTGGGTGGGAGGGCCCAAGGACAATTCCATCTTGCACCTCTTTTTTCTTTCATTTTTATTTGCGTCATGTGCTGTTTGGGGAGTGTTTTTTGGAAGGGCCATCCTGCGTGACACTGCAGTGCCACTCCTAGATGGGCCAGGTGTTTGTGTCGGCCACTAGGGTCGCTTAGCTTACTCACACAGCTACCTCATTGCGCCTCTTTTTTTCTTCTTTGCGTCATGTGCTGTTTGGGGAGTGTTTTTTGGAAGGGCCATCCTGCCTGACACTGCAGTGCCACTCCTAGATGGGCCAGGTGTTTGTGTCGGCCACTAGGGTCGCTTAGCTTACTCACACAGCTACCTCATTGCGCCTCTTTTTTTCTTCTTTGCGTCATGTGCTGTTTGGGGAGTGTTTTTTGGAAGGGCCATCCTGCGTGACACTGCAGTGCCACTCCTAGATGGGCCAGGTGTTTGTGTCGGCCACTAGGGTCGCTTATCTTACTCACACAGCTACCTCATTGCGCCTCTTTTTTTCTTTGCGTCATGTGCTGTTTGGGGAGTGTTTTTTGGAAGGGCCATCCTGCGTGACACTGCAGTGCCACTCCTAGATGGGCCAGGTGTTTGTGTCGGCCACTAGGGTCGCTTATCTTACTCACACAGCTACCTCATTGCGCCTCTTTTTTTCTTTGCGTCATGTGCTGTTTGGGGAGTGTTTTTTGGAAGGGCCATCCTGCGTGACACTGCAGTGCCACTCCTAGATGGGCCAGGTGTTTGTGTCGGCCACTAGGGTCGCTTATCTTACTCACACAGCTACCTCATTGCGCCTCTTTTTTTCTTTGCGTCATGTGCTGTTTGGGGAGTGTTTTTTGGAAGTGCCATCCTGCGTGACACTGCAGTGCCACTCCTAGATGGGCCAGGTGTTTGTGTCGGCCACTAGGGTCGCTTATCTTACTCACACAGCTACCTCATTGCGCCTCTTTTTTTCTTTGCGTCATGTGCTGTTTGGGGAGTGTTTTTTGGAAGGGCCATCCTGCGTGACACTGCAGTGCCACTCCTAGATGGGCCAGGTGTTTGTGTCGGCCACTAGGGTCGCTTATCTTACTCACACAGCTACCTCATTGCGCCTCTTTTTTTCTTTGCGTCATGTGCTGTTTGGGGAGTGTTTTTTGGAAGGGCCATCCTGCGTGACACTGCAGTGCCACTCCTAGATGGGCCAGGTGTTTGTGTCGGCCACTAGGGTCGCTTATCTTACTCACACAGCTACCTCATTGCGCCTCTTTTTTTCTTTGCGTCATGTGCTGTTTGGGGAGTGTTTTTTGGAAGGGCCATCCTGTGTGACACTGCAGTGCCACTCCTAGATGGGCCAGGTGTTTGTGTCGGCCACTAGGGTCGCTTAGCTTACTCACACAGCTACCTCATTGCGCCTCTTTTTTTCTTTGCGTCATGTGCTGTTTGGGGAGTGTTTTTTGGAAGGGCCATCCTGCGTGACACTGCAGTGCCACTCCTAGATGGGCCAGGTGTTTGTGTCGGCCACTAGGGTCGCTTAGCTTACTCACACAGCTACCTCATTGCGCCTCTTTTTTTCTTCTTTGCGTCATGTGCTGTTTGGGGAGTGTTTTTTGGAAGGGCCATCCTGCGTGACACTGCAGTGCCACTCCTAGATGGGCCAGGTGTTTGTGTCGGCCACTAGGGTCGCTTATCTTACTCACACAGCTACCTCATTGCGCCTCTTTTTTTCTTTGCGTCATGTGCTGTTTGGGGAGTGTTTTTTGGAAGGGCCATCCTGCGTGACACTGCAGTGCCACTCCTAGATGGGCCAGGTGTTTGTGTCGGCCACTAGGGTCGCTTATCTTACTCACACAGCTACCTCATTGCGCCTCTTTTTTTCTTTGCGTCATGTGCTGTTTGGGGAGTGTTTTTTGGAAGGCCATCCTGCGTGACACTGCAGTGCCACTCCTAGATGGGCCAGGTGTTTGTGTCGGCCACTAGGGTCGCTTAGCTTACTCACACAGCTACCTCATTGCGCCTCTTTTTTTCTTTGCGTCATGTGCTGTTTGGGGAGTGTTTTTTGGAAGGGCCATCCTGCGTGACACTGCAGTGCCACTCCTAGATGGGCCAGGTGTTTGTGTCGGCCACTAGGGTCGCTTATCTTACTCACACAGCTACCTCATTGCGCCTCTTTTTTTCTTTGCGTCATGTGCTGTTTGGGGAGTGTTTTTTGGAAGGGCCATCCTGCGTGACACTGCAGTGCCACTCCTAGATGGGCCAGGTGTTTGTGTCGGCCACTAGGGTCGCTTATCTTACTCACACAGCTACCTCATTGCGCCTCTTTTTTTCTTTGCGTCATGTGCTGTTTGGGGAGTGTTTTTGGAAGGGCCATCCTGCGTGACACTGCAGTGCCACTCCTAGATGGGCCAGATGTTTGTGTCGGCCACTAGGGTCGCTTAGCTTAGTCATCCAGCGACCTCGGTGCAAATTTTAGGACTAAAAATAATATTGTGAGGTGTGAGGTATTCAGAATAGACTGAAAATAAGTGGAAATTATGGTTTTTGAGGTTAATAATACTTTGGGGTCAAAATGACCCCCAAATTCTATGATTTAAGCTGTTTTTTAGTGTTTTTTGAAAAAAACACCCGAATCCAAAACACACCCGAATCCGACAAAAAAAATTCGGTGAGGTTTTGCCAAAACGCGGTCGAACCCAAAACACGGCCGCGGAACCAAACCCAAAACCAAAACACAAAACCCGAAAAATTTCAAGTGCACATCTCTAATATATATCTGTGCTCACACTGCTTAATTGTGGGGACTGGGGAGCAGCTGTATTATATAGCAGGAGTACAGTGCAGAGTTTTGCTGACAGTGACCACCAGTATACGTTGTCTGCCAGAAAAACACTCCATATCTGTGCTCAGTGTGCTGCTTTATTTTAATGTGGGGACTGGGGACCACCAGTATAATTAATATTATATAGGAGGAGTACAGTGCAGAGTTTTGCTGACAGTGACCACCATTATACGTTGTCTGCCTGAAAAACACTCCATATCTGTGCTCAGTGTGCTGCTTTATTGTGGGGACTGGGGACCACCAGTATAATTAATATTATATAGGAGGAGTACAGTGCAAAGTGACCACCAGTATACTATATATAGCAGTACGGTACGGAAGGCCACTGCTGTACCTACCTCTGTGTCGTCATTAAGTATACTATCCATCTACATTCTATACCTGTGGTGCATTTTAGTTTTGCAGTTTGCCGACACAGTGACCATCAGTATACTATATATAGCAGTACGATACGGAAGGCCACTGCTGTGCCTACCTCTGTGTCATCATTAACTATACTATCCATCTACATTCTATACCTGTGGTGCATTTTAGTTTTGCAGTTTGCCGACACAGTGACCACCAGTATACTATATATAGCAGTACGATACGGAAGGCCACTGCTGTGCCTACCTCTGTGTCGTCATTAAGTATACTATCCACCTACATTCTATACCTGTGGTGCATTTTAGTTTTGCAGTTTGCCGACACAGTGACCACCAGTATACTATATATAGCAGTACGATACAGAAGGCCACTGCTGTGCCTACCTCTGTGTCGTCATTAAGTATACTATCCATCTACATTCTATACCTGTGGTGCATTTTAGTTTTGCAGTTTGCCGACACAGTGACCACCAGTATACTATATATAGCAGTACGATACTGAAGGCCACTGCTGTGCCTACCTCTGTGTCGTCATTAAGTATACTATCCATCTACATTCTATACCTGTGGTGCATTTTAGTTTTGCAGTTTGCCGACACAGTGACCACCAGTATACTATATATAGCAGTACGATACGGAAGGCCACTGCTGTGCCTACCTCTGTGTCGTCATTAAGTATACTATCCACCTACATTCTATACCTGTGGTGCATTTTAGTTTTGCAGTTTGCCGACACAGTGACCACCAGTATACTATATATAGCAGTACGATACTGAAGGCCACTGCTGTGCCTACCTCTGTGTCGTCATTAAGTATACTATCCATCTACATTCTATACCTGTGGTGCATTTTAGTTTTGCAGTTTGCCGACACAGTGACCACCAGTATACTATATATAGCAGTACGATACGGAAGGCCACTGCTGTGCCTACCTCTGTGTCGTTATTAAGTATACTATCCATCTACATTCTATACCTGTGGTGCATTTTAGTTTTGCAGTTTGCCGACACAGTGACCACCAGTATACTATATATAGCAGTACGATACGGAAGGCCACTGCTGTGCCTACCTCTGTGTCGTCATTAAGTATACTATCCACCTACATTGTATACCTGTGGTGCATTTTAGTTTTGCAGTTTGCCGACACAGTGACCACCAGTATACTATATATAGCAGTACGATACGGAAGGCCACTGCTGTGCCTACCTCTGTGTCGTCATTAAGTATACTATCCACCTACATTCTATACCTGTGGTGCATTTTAGTTTTGCAGTTTGCCGACACAGTGACCACCAGTATACTATATATAGCAGTACGATACTGAAGGCCACTGCTGTGCCTACCTCTGTGTCGTCATTAAGTATACTATCCATCTACATTCTATACCTGTGGTGCATTTTAGTTTTGCAGTTTGCCGACACAGTGACCACCAGTATACTATATATAGCAGTACGATACGGAAGGCCACTGCTGTGCCTACCTCTGTGTCGTTATTAAGTATACTATCCATCTACATTCTATACCTGTGGTGCATTTTAGTTTTGCAGTTTGCCGACACAGTGACCACCAGTATACTATATATAGCAGTACGATACGGAAGGCCACTGCTGTGCCTACCTCTGTGTCGTCATTAAATATACTATCCATCTACATTCTATACCTGTGGTGCATTTTAGTTTTGCAGTTTGCCGACACAGTGACCACCAGTATACTATATATAGCAGTACGGTACGGAAGGCCACTGCTGTGCCTACCTCTGTGTTATCATTAAGTATACTATCCATCTACATTCTATACCTGTGGTGCATTTTAGTTTTGCAGTTTGCTGACACAGTGACCAGCAGTATACTATATATAGCAGTACGGTACGGAAGGCCACTGCTGTGCCTACCTCTGTGTTATCATTAAGTATACTATCCATCTACATTCTATACCTGTGGTGCATTTTAGTTTTGCAGTTTGCTGACACAGTGACCACCAGTATACTATATATAGCAGTACGATATGGAAGGCCACTGCTGTGCCTACCTCTGTGTTGTCATTAAGTATACTATCCATCTACATTCTATACCTGTGGTGCATTTTAGTTTTGCAGTTTGCCGACACAGTGACCACCAGTATACTATATATAGCAGTACGATACGGAAGGCCACTGCTGTACCTACCTCTGTGTCGTCATTAAGTATACTATCCATCTACATTCTATACCTGTGGTGCATTTTAGTTTTGCAGTTTGCCGACACAGTGACCACCAGTATATTATATATAGCAGTACGATACGGAAGGCCACTGCTGTGCCTACCTCTGTGTCATCATTAAGTATACTATCCATCTACATTCTATACCTGTGGTGCATTTTAGTTTTGCAGTTTGCTGACACAGTGACCATCAGTATACTATATATAGCAGTACGGTACGGAAGGCCACTGCTGTACCTACCTCTGTGTCGTCATTAAGTATACTATCCATCTACATTCTATACCTGTGGTGCATTTTAGTTTTGCAGTTTGCTGACACAGTGACCACCAGTATACTATCCATATACATTCTATACCTGTGGTGCATTTTAGTTTTGCAGTTTGCCGACACAGTGACCACCAGTATACTATATATAGCAGTACGATACGGAAGGCCACTGCTGTGCCTACCTCTGTGTCGTCATTAAGTATACTATCCATCTACATTCTATACCTGTGGTGCATTTTAGTTTTGCAGTTTGCTGACACAGTGACCACCAGTATACTATATATAGCAGTACGGTACGGAAGGCCACTGCTGTGCCTACCTCTGTGTCGTCATTAAGTATACTATCCATCTACATTCTATACCTGTGGTGCATTTTAGTTTTGCAGTTTGCCGACACAGTGACCACCAGTATACTATATATAGCAGTACGATACGGAAGGCCACTGCTGTACCTACCTCTGTGTCGTCATTAAGTATACTATCCATCTACATTCTATACCTGTGGTGCATTTTAGTTTTGCAGTTTGCCGACACAGTGACCACCAGTATATTATATATAGCAGTACGATACGGAAGGCCACTGCTGTGCCTACCTCTGTGTCATCATTAAGTATACTATCCATCTACATTCTATACCTGTGGTGCATTTTAGTTTTGCAGTTTGCTGACACAGTGACCATCAGTATACTATATATAGCAGTACGGTACGGAAGGCCACTGCTGTACCTACCTCTGTGTCGTCATTAAGTATACTATACATCTACATTCTATACCTGTGGTGCATTTTAGTTTTGCAGTTTGCTGACACAGTGACCACCAGTATACTATCCATATACATTCTATACCTGTGGTGCATTTTAGTTTTGCAGTTTGCCGACACAGTGACCACCAGTATACTATATATAGCAGTACGATACGGAAGGCCACTGCTGTGCCTACCTCTGTGTCGTCATTAAGTATACTATCCATCTACATTCTATACCTGTGGTGCATTTTAGTTTTGCAGTTTGCTGACACAGTGACCACCAGTATACTATATATAGCAGTACGGTACGGAAGGCCACTGCTGTGCCTACCTCTGTGTCGTCATTAAGTATACTATCCATCTACATTCTATACCTGTGGTGCATTTTAGTTTTGCAGTTTGCTGACACAGTGACCACCAGTATATTATATATAGCAGTAATATACGGAAGGCCACTGCTGTACCTACCTCTGTGTCGTCATTAAGTATACTATCCATCTACATTCTATACCTGTGGTGCATTTTAGTTTTGCAGTTTGCTGACACAGTGACCACCAGTATACTATATATAGCAGTAATATACGGAAGGCCACTGCTGTACCTACCTCTGTGTCGTCATTAAGTATACTATCCATCTACATTCTATACCTGTGGTGCGCCTCTTTTTTTCTTTGCATCATGTGCTGTTTGAGGACAATTTTTTTACGTGCCATCCTGTCTGACACTGCAGTGCCACTCCTAGATGGGACAGGTGTTTGTGTCGGCCACTTGTGTCGCTTAGCTTAGTCACACAGCGACCTTGGAACGCCTCTTTTTTTCTTTGCATCATGTGCTTTTTGGGGACAATTTATTTGAAGTGCCATCCTGCCTGACACTGCAGTGCCACTCCTAGATGGGCCAGGTGTTTGTGTCGGCCACTTGTGTCGCTTAGCTTAGCCATCCAGCGACCTCGGTGCAAATTGTAGGACTAAAAATAATATTGTGAGGTGTGAGGTGTTCAGAATAGACTGGAAATGAGTGGAAATTATGGTAATTGAGGTTAATAATACTATGGGATCAAAATGACCCCCAAATTCTATGATTTAAGCTGTTTTATAGGGTTTTTTGAAAAAAACACCCGAATCCAAAACACACCTGAATCCGACAAAAACATTTCGGTGAGGTTTTGCCAAAACGCGTCCGAATCCAAAACACGGCCACGGAACCGAACCCAAAACCAAAACACAAAACCCGAAAAATGTCCGGTGCACATCACTAGCTATTATGTGAATTTTGGATCATACCATGTGCTATAATGTGAATTTCGGCTCATTCTGTGTGCTATAATGTGAATTTCAGCTCATTCTGTGTGCTATAATGTGAATTTCAGCTCATACTATGTGCTATAATTTGAATGTTGGCTCATTCTGTGTGCTGTAATGTGAATTTCAGCTCATACTGTGTGCTATAATGTGAATTTCAGCTCATACTGTGAGCTATAATGTGAATTTTTTGCTCATACTGCGTGGTATAATGTGAATTTTCGGCTCATACTGTGTGGTATAATGTGAAAGGGGCACCAGAACGGGGTCCTACTATTGTGGTGCATAATGTGTATATGGCGTATATGGTGTGGTAAAATACACTGAAGGACACGCCCCTTCTTATTGGCCATGCCCCCTTTTCCAGAGCTTGCGCGCCTTCGGCTACGGCACGCATAATAACTTTATTACATAGGCGCCGTGGGGAGGGGGGTGAGTTCCACCACGTGTCTAGGACCACTTTAAGCACTGCCTAATACACAAAAAAATTCTGTGATTTTGCACTATCCACCAGTAAAATCATGCAGCACAATACATAATTGAGAGCTTCACAAGACTCTCTATAAACAATTTAGATAAAAGGTAGACAAATGTAACCATGCGCAATACCAGCATAAAGAGTCTCAAAAAAATAATCACCCTTCAAATTAAAGTTCCAAGTGAAGAACCTTTGTAGTGAGGTCATATATTCCACAAGAAGCTTCTTAACATGACCTTTGTGTTCAAAATCTGGTCTCCTCCACAGTTTCTACTCACAGGGTTAGAAGCATTCCATATGAAAGGAGAGGGAACAACTAATAATAGTGCACACCTTATTGATAAAGGGGTAAAACTTTTTTTTAATACAAATGCACTCACAAAATAAGAAATGTTAAAGCATGTAACAACAAGACGTTCTGGTTAGAGGATAAGCCATACTTATCGACCAGCAGTGGAGGCATCTCAGTCTTGGTGTTACTCCCTGGTATCTTACTGACTTGGCTGGGTTGTGCAGTGGAGGCATCTCAGTCTTGGTGTTACTCCCTGGTATCTTACTGACTTGGCTGGGTTGTGCAGTGGAGGGGTCTTGGTCTGGGTGTTACTCCCTGGTATCTTACTGACTTGGCTGGGTTGTGCAGTGGAGGGGTCCTGGTCTGGGTGTTACTCCCTGGTATCTTACTGACTTGGCTGGGTTGTGCAGTGGAGGGGTCTTGGTCTGGGTGTTACCCCCTGGTATCTTACTGACTTGGCAGGGTTGTGCAGTGGAGGGGTCTCAGTCTGGGTGTTACTCCTTGTTATCTTACTGACTTGGCAGGTTTGTGCAGTCGAAGGGTCTCGTCTGGGTGTTACTCCCTGGTATCTTACTGACTTGGCAGGGTTGTGCAGTGGAGGGGTCTTGGTCTGGGTGTTACTCCCTGGTATATTACTGACTTGGCAGAGTTGTGCAGTGGAGGGGTCTCAGTCTGGGTGTTACTCCCTGGTATATTACTGACTTGGCAGGGTTGTGCAGTGGAGGGGTCTCGGTTTGGGTGTTACTCCTTGTTATCTTACTAACTTGGCAGGGTTGTGCAGTCGAAGGTTCTCGGTCTGGGTGTTACTCCCTGGTATTTTACTGACTTGGCAGGGTTGTGCAGTGGAGGGGTCTCAGTCTGGGTGTTACTCCCTGGTATATTACTGACTTGGCAGGGTTGTGCAGTGGAGGGATCTTGGTATAGATATTACACCCTGGTATATTACTGACTTGGCAGGGTTGTGCAGTGGAGGGGTCTTGGTCTGGGTGTTACTCCCTGGTATCTTACTGACTTGGCAGGGATGTGCAGTGGAGGGGTCTCGGTCTGGTTGTTACTCTCTGGTATCTTACTGACTTGGCAGGGTTGTGCAGTGGAGGGGTCTTGGTCTGGGTGTTACTCCCTGGTATATTACTGACTTGGCAGGGTTGTGCAGTGGAGGGGTCTCGGTTTGGGTGTTACTCCTTGTTATTTTACTGACTTGGTAGGGTTGTGCAGTGGAGGGGTCTTGGTCTGGGTGTTACTCCCTGGTATCTTACTGACTTGGCAGGGATGTGCAGTGGAGGGGTCTCGGTCTGGGTGTTACTCCCTGGTATCTTACTGACTTGGCAGGGATGTGCAGTGGAGGGGTCTCAGTCTGGGTGTTACTCCCTGGTATCTTACTGACTTGGCAGGGTTGTGCAGTGGAGGGGTCTCGGTCTGGGTGTTACTCCCTGGTATCTTACTGACTTGGCAGGGTTGTGCAGTGGAGGGGTCTCGATCTAAATGTTACTCCCTGGTATCTTATTGACTTGGTAGGGTTGTACAGTGGAATGGTCTCAGTCTGGTGTTACACCCTGGTTTCTTTCTGACTTGGCAGGGTTGTGAAGTGGAGAAGACTCAGTCTGGATGTTACTCCCTGGTTTCTCACTGCCTTGGCTGGGTTGTGCAGTGGAGGGGTCTCGGTCTGGGCTTTCGGGTCCAGCATGAAAGGCTGTGGTGTTATTTGGCAAAGACAGACTCTCTCCACAACACATTGCAAATGGCTTCAACTTTCCAAAAATCCAAGTCTCAAGCAGTGAAGTTTGTGCTTTGGGCATAGTGCTTGGCAGCAGCAGTGTTATTTGGCAAAGGTGGGAACCTTCCATAATTTGTCTCTATACACACAGCAACTGGCTTTATTATTCCGACAGTACAATAACACCCGTAGGCAGACTTGGCAGGTTGTGCAGGACAAACATCATATGATTGAAGGAAGCCATTAAGGAGAATAAACACACTGACATTTTCAATTCTGTGAAATAACACAACCAGGTTCTGCCTTTGCAGCAGTGGTCGAAGTGGAATTTTTGAAGTGGGGGTATGGAACATTGAAGGTTGTAATTATGCTCGCGCCTTTGGAAAAGGGGGCATGGCCACTGAAAGGTGGCTTGTCCTTAAGCGTATTGTACCACACCATCATACCCCTTATACACATTATATGCCACAATAGTAGGACCCATTATACTATGTAGTACAGGTGCCCCTTACACATTACGCCAGAGCCGTAACTAGACTTTTTGGTGCCCTGTGCCAGAGAGAGAATTGGCGCCCCCATTTTCCAATAGGGTCATGCACACGCCTTGTAGGGAAGGATTATGACAAGATTGATCCCAGAGAGAGCCCACATTTTATATATAAATAATACACACACATTTAGAGAGCACTGCAAGAAAATGGACTCGGACACAAATCCTCTTTATACCACATTCATGCATGTACAGTAACGTGAGATCTTGTTGTTCTTCAGTTACACTTCCCTTTATTAAATAACACATTTTATATACTGCCATACCCAGGATTTACACCCTACTCATTCAGCTATTTGGACCTGCATAAAAACCATGGGGGTCATTCTGACCTGATTGCTATTTGAGGCGCACGCAAGCGGCGTTCACATCACACGGACATAAACAAACGCCCACCACGTACACCTGCAAACGAGCATGCAGCAATACACAAAGTAGATGTTTACTATTAAGCATGGCTGCCAAACACATCGCTAACAACACGAAGACTGTCGTACATGCGCTATTCATTCGTTAGTCTGCACATTTTCCCACAGTGTGGTTTTTTTTCTCATCCCTTCCTTTCAATATTAATAGACCAATTAGCCAAAGGATTTGTTATGTAATTGACCATTTAAGTGTTCAAACTCTGCAAAATGAAGCGTTTGACAACCGAATTGCACAATAACATTCAGCAATTAAGTCATCAAACATATAACTGTAATATATTTGTTATCCTATTTGCCCAATACCCTGAATGTAGACAGTGCCAGATTAAGGTCCTCATGGGCCTGGAGCTGAAATTTTCAAAGGGCCTATTGTGTGCTTCCGCAGGGGGTATGGCGGTGTGACGGGGGCTACTAATATGGGTGCGTGACCAGTATATATATATATATATATATATATATATATATATACTTGTGTGTATGCGTGTTTGGAAAATAGAAAGATCTATCTATAAATCTATATATCTCTACATCTATCTATCTATCTATCTATCTATCTATCTATCTAGCAATTGAGAGAGAGAGAAGGAGATAAAATGGAAAGAGTCACTGGGGGGAATTTTTTCCCACAGGCACCTGACGGAACTATTCAGTTGTATTGCCATGACTGCATGATTTCTGCTCACAGCCACTTGAGGTGGTGAGCAGAAATCTGTGAAAAATTGGCTGTTGGAACACCCAAACTATTGTTTTGGCAGCATGCCCAATAGTTTTAGACAGATTTAGGCACTTTACGCAGTTAAACCCAGTGCTTTTGGCCGTGATAAGCAATATGTGCCACTTCCATTTGCATTACAATTGAATAGCTGTCGGGCTGCCATTACTTATGGGCATGCAAGAAACAATTGGATTCCCCTTCCTATGTCCAATGACACAGTAAATCTTATCCAAAATATATATGTAAGTATGTATGTATGTATGTATGTATGTATGTGTAAGTGTGTGCATACAGTGGCGTATCTATAATGGGTGCACACACTACACCCATTTCTTCTATAGACTTATCTTTCTGGTGTCCGGGTGTGGGTCCCCTCCTCTCCCGAGTCCCGTAGCCGGCAGCCGCAGCAGCACTGTAAGCGCTCTGTGTGAGCACTAGAGACTCTGGCACAGTGCTAGAGTCTACAGTGCATGCGCAGGTCTTTGAAAACATGGCCGCAGCACCATTTTTTCTGAGACTTGTGCATACGCTGTAGACTCTAGCACTGTGCCAGAGTCTCTAGTGCTCACACAGAGCGCTAACAGCGCTGCTGCCGGCTATGGGATGGGAGTGGAGGGGTCCACACCCAGAGACTGCACACGGGTCCCCTCCCCTGTAGATACGCCCCTGTGTGTATATGTATATCTATCTAATCTAATATGAAAAAGCCCTCACTCACTCACTCACTCACTCACTCACTCACTAATTCTCTTAGTTCTTCAGGTGGGAAATTGGAAAACTATGCAATTAGATTTTTTATAAACCTCCCCTAAGGGAATGAAAAGGGGTAATGACGTAATTACCGATGCGTGACTTGTGTTGTGTGAACAATAACGCCCAAACGGACAATTGGATAAAAATTTGGATTGCACTTACAGAGTGTAGAATTTCATAGAAATGGTCCTGTCACTTTTTACCGTATCTGCTACGGGTGCTCCTTGGGAAATGGCAAGAACCATGGATTAATATTAACTTACATTACGACGTTTCAAATTTACAGCTCTACATATTTTCCAGATTTTTAACACTCGTCTATATTCACAATCGAGAAAATTAGAAACACCCGTGTGAAGAACGGGTAGAACAGCTTGTGTGTGTGTAATATATATATATATATATATATATATGGGTGTAGTACGGCTGACCAGCGGTCAGGAGACCGCCGGTCAGCTTACCGACGCCGGGATCCCAGCAGCGGGGAGGGGTGAGTGCAGCAAGCCCCTTGCGGGCTCGCTGTGGTCACCACGGGTTCTATTCCCACTCTATGGATGTCGTGGATGGGCATGCCGACCATCGGGATAGTGAGCGGTCGGGATGGTGGAGGAGGTCATGTGACTGTCGGTCTGCTGACCGCCGGTCACATGAATACCAGCCATATATATATATATATATATATATATACACACACATAATGAGACGAAATTTGGCACTCTGTGATCTTGGTAATGTCAATAAATCACATCTACAAACCGGAGGTATGCAATGTTTTGGGAGTTTAACGCCCGTCGTCAGGCAGCACAAAAGATATGTATGTATGTATGTATAGCCACTTATAGCAAGATTACATTGGGTGCCCTCACAAATGGATACAGAAGCAGCAAAGACAGTGTGACACTCCAATGATTTACACTTGAGACTGAGATAAGTTACAACGTTTCAATGCCCGTTTTAATAATGTGGCATTTTCGTCAGGTAATCATTACCTGACGAAAATGCCACATTATTAAAACGGGCATTGAAACGTTGTAACTTATCTCAGTCTCAAGTGTAAATCACTGGAGTGCTGCACCGTCTGCTGCTTTTATATATATATATATATATATATATATATATATATATATATAAAAGCAGCATATATATAATAAAAGTCATACATGCTCTATGTATTTTTAATATATACACATAGATATTTATAGTATATATTGCACATATATACATTTCCAATATATAATTAGTACGTGTGCGTCTTTTGCTTTTATGTGTTGAATATTTTTAGAGGCCTCTGTGAGTCCAACTTTTATGCACAAGTAGTACTGTATTTTCACACAAAAAAAAATATATATATATATATAATCTAACAGTGGCACTCGAAATGACAACACCAGGCAGTATGGTTACCAATGTTTCAATGCTCCATTATATGCATTTTCGTCAGGGTATATAACCCTGATGTCATATAACTGCCTGGTGTTGTCATTTCAAGTGCTGCCGTTAGAACATGGTGAATTACGCTGAACAGTACATGAAGCATTTTGGAGGGCATCGTGCTAGCGCATTTTTTAAGATTTAGCTTATCACATTTTGCGCAGTGTCGCTTTGGACACATATTATATATATATATATATATATATATATATATATCTATATATATATATCTATATCGCATGTCAGTGCCTTATTTATAATTATTATATAAGGCATGCAGCAGCCAGCAGGGCTGACAGCTCACCTCAGGATGATCAGTCAGCCTGAGACCCGGGCCGCCTTCACGGAGCGCCTACTGTGCTCGCTGCCAATGCTTCCCAATCCCTCCTGTCGCGGTGGTGGTGGGGCGGTACTTTGTGACATCACGCGGCTTGGAGGAGGTGCCGCGTCATCGCGTGTGCGGCGCATATCAGGCTAGTGAAGCGTTCTACTGCGCCGTCATTTGTATAAAGATCCTGTCTACGCTGCGGTGGGGTTTGTAGACTTTGTACCGCCGATGTCACAGGGGAAGGGGGGGGGGGGGTTTGCTACAGGCTTACGGCTACTGCCGAAGGGCGGGGAGACCTCGGCTGGCCATTGCAGGCTGCTGTAGCAGGAAAGCATTTATTTCTGCCTACAGCAGCAGCACAGGATATGCTTTGGGCCTATTCTGATGGGGGGCCTGGAGCTGAAGCTCCATCCGCCCCATTGTTAATCCGGCCCTGAATGTTGAAGGTGGTTTTTAAAGATTTTATTAATAAACTGGTTGGATATGTACTTTGTAATGCTATGGAATAAGCACTGAATGTATTCCATACATTATTTACACATTATTGACTGTTGCATATAGTATATGATTAATATTTTTGAAATAGTTACAAATGGGAGTGATAAAGTATCAAACAATCAGCTCCTAACTGACAAGTCACCGGCAGTGTTTTAACAAATCTATATGTTTTTTTTAAAGGTACTTTAGCACTCTCCATTGAAACACTTCCAAAGTGATGCAACAGCAATACATATATGATATTTACCTTGAAAAAAACTGTTTAGAGAAATTTGTTTACTTTTTGTAAAAAATAATACATTTGTTGTTAAAAAAAAACAAAATCAACCAAAAATATTTGTCAGCACATTTATTTCTGCGAGGACGCCCTGTATGTGCTCCTCCGGCCGCTGCAGGCATAAAGTGATTGGGCGATCTCCAACCTCAGCATCTGTAAAGAATGTTTGAACTATTATTATAAAAATACCCAACAATGGCGTCATTCCGAGTTGTTCGCTCGCTGGCTGCTTTTAGCAGCAGTGCACACGCTAGGCCGCCGCCCTCTGGGAGTGTATCTTATCTTAGCAGAATTGCGAATGAAAGATTAGCAGAATTGCTACTAAATAATTCCCTGCAGTTTCTGAGTAGCTCCAGACCTACTCCTACACTACGATCACCTCAGTCCGTTTAGTTTCTGGTTTGACGTCACAAACACGCCCTGCGTTCGGCCAGCCACTCCCCCGTTTCTCCAGATACTCCCGCGTTTTTCTCTGACACGCCTGCGTATTTTAGCCAACGCCATGAAAACGCTGAGTTGCCGCCCAGAAACACCCACTTCCTGTCAATCACTCACCGATCAGCAGTGCGACTGAAAAGCGCCGCTGAATCCACAGCAAATCTGCTAAGTTTTTAGTAAAGTAACTAAGCGCGTGCGTGCTGCGTACCATGCGCATGCGCAGTTAGCAACAAATTGCAGCATAGCGAAAATCGGCAACGAGCGAACAACTCGGAATGACCACCATTATGCAATATAGAAGCAATGCACCAAACACACTTGAACAGTTCACTGTATAGGTCAGGGTTGGTTAATGCTTGTCACTCCAGCGGTTGTTGAACAACACATACCAGCATGCCCTGCAACATTTTTAGCATGGACAAATGGAAAAACTGTTGCAGGACATGCTGGGATGTGTAGTTATACAACAACTGCAGGGCCAAAGTTTCCACATCACTGGTCTAGGTCCAGGGTCCTCAAACAGCGGATCACAATCTGTTGTTTAACTACACATCCCAGCAAGGTTGGACTGGCCCACAGGGGTACCAGGGAAACCACCGGTAGGTCCCACTGCCTGAGTGCCCACTCCTTCCTCTAGGGATCAGGTTCTAGACTGTGCACTTGTATTATACATAGTAGATATGTTGCATTACACTGCACTAGACTATTGTGTATTTCAAGCCTCTGTGCAGACTGGCCACACCCTCTTTTTAGGATGGCCACACCCCCCTATCACTGCTTTCCCCCGGTGGGCCTTTCATGCCCCAGTCCGACACTGCATCCCAGCATGCCCTGCAACAGTTTACACTTTCCAAAATTGGGCAACTGTTGCAAGGCATGCTGGGATGTGTAGTTCCGCAGCAGCTGAATTGGCAGAGGTATCTCTATTTGTTTAAAGAAACAAAAATCTAATTACATTTGTAATTTTAAGTTTTTGTTAAAAAAAAAAAAAACTTACTCTCCTCCATCGCACTCTCAAAGTCGAAAAATATCATGATGCATACCCCTTGTACTAACCCCTCATGCACATGCACGCTGCTCGTGCACCTGGTCCCCCGTGCGTACACATACCCGCAAGTTGCGTAGGAGATGCTCCAGCATCTCGTGCGCATGAGATGTGTATTTACGGCGGAGTTTGTGAGCGTGTAGCGTGCGACTCGATTGTAGCATATTTAACCCAAATAGTGCATTTTGTAGTTAATATTCCCCTAGACAATGTCAGCGAGTATGATTAGTTTAAACTGTTCCTGGACAGAGAGATTCCTCTTTGCATGATAGGAAGGGTCAGATAAAGGTTGAACGGTGGTGTCTAGTATCCAGCTGTAGGGTATTTTAAGAGTAACATTCCGGTGTTAGTTAGGAAAGGATCGCTCGCTCCTGTGTATAGTTATGTACAGAAGTAGGTTATAAACATTAACTGTATTTGCTGTAAATTACACATGCGGCGGGAATCCAGAGGATACCTCCCACCAGAGCAGTTGAGAAAGGACATCGCCTACCTATTCAAATCCACCTATGACCTTTGCTGTAATGTAGAGACACATCCCTGTGTCCAATGAACAATGAGATTACAGTGACCATTGTATTGTGAATGTATGTTGTGTATATAAAGACCACTGTTGCCTGGCCGGACACAAGACTCTGAAGGCTTTCTACCTGAATAGCTGAGGACTGGATTCCAGGTCACGCTTGCGAAAGATTTCCCACGTATGTATATTCTCTGTAGCCATTGTTCATCTTTATTCTCTGTTATTCTGTTAGATTTTCTATGTTAGCTTGTAGTGTATAATTTGTACCTGTTTTCCCCTTTTACTCTGAATAATCCACGGCGTTGTTAGAGCTGCTGTGGTTGTAACCAAACCCGGTGTTGTGTTTTCACTTTCCTGCAAAGGGCTCTCTTAGCGTCTTAATCGCTCAAACAGCATTCACATTGTTAAGGTTTTTAGGCATTACATCATTGCAGTATTTGACTACTAAGGTTTAGAGTATTAGTATATCCTTACATTGTTTTATTAACCGGGTTTACTGTATATCATTCTGTGAGCGTTTGTGCCGCTCGTGTCTCACTCTCGCGGTGCAGCGTCTGCTACGCTAATAGCGTAGCAGTACGATACTCGGTACGCCAATAGCGTGCTTGGTACGAAGCGTGAATCCGTGAGCGTACGTGCTGCTCATGCGTCGCGCCCACGGCCTAGCGTCTGATACGCTAAGTGCGTACCCCTACGGTACTCAGTGCGCAAATAGCGTACTCAGTCCGTAATAGTGTATAGCTTTATGTTTAAAGGTAATAATTGACATTATCAATTGGTGGCATCATCCGGTTCTCCTCATATCCGCAGCCTATCAGGACAAGGCAGACTTTTATCTATCAGCAAAGGGCGAGAAGGTAGTATCCCCTGCTAGCCGTTTTGTGGTCGGGGATACATTGATGCTGATTAGATAAGCGTCTGCTCCGCTTGGTTTGGAGGGATGCTGGTGGGATCCGAAAGGTAAGAACGTAAAGCTATTGTGTTTTTCTCTGACGTCCTAGTGGATGCTGGGAACTCCGTAAGGACCATGGGGAATAGTGGCTCCGCAGGAGACTGGGCACAAAAGTAAAGCTTTAGGACTACCTGGTGTGCACTGGCTCCTCCCCCTATGACCCTCCTCCAAGCCTCAGTTAGATTTTTGTGCCCGGCCGAGAAGGGTGCATTCTAGGTGGCTCTCCTGAGTTTCTTAGTAAAAGTTTAGTTTTAGGTTTTTTATTTTCAGTGAGTCCTGCTGGCAACAGGCTCACTGCATCGGGGGACTAAGGGGAGAAGAAGCGAACCTGCCTGCTTGCAGCCAGCATGGGCTTCTTGGCTACTGGACACCATTAGCTCCAGAGGGACCGAACACAGGCCCAGCCTCGGAGTCCGGTCCCAGAGCCGCGCCGCCGGCCCCCTTACAGAGCCAGAAGCAAGAAGAGGTCCGGAAAATCGGCGGCAGAAGACATCAGTCTTCACCAAGGTAGCGCACAGCACTGCAGCTGTGCGCCATTGCTCCTCAGGCACACTTCACACTCCGGTCACTGAGGGTGCAGGGCGCTGGGGGGGGGGCCCTGAGCAGCAATAGAAACACCTTGGCTGGCGAAAATACATCACATATAACCCCCAGGGCTATATGGATGTATTTTAACCCCTGCCAGAATACAGCAAAAAGCGGGAGAAAAGTCCGCCGAGAAGGGGGCGGAGCCTATCTCCTCAGCACACGGGCGCCATTTTCCCTCATAGCTTCGCTGGAAGGACGTCTCCCTGACTCTCCCCTGCAGTCCTGCACTACAGAAAAGGGTAAAACAAGAGAGGGGGGCACTAATTAGGCGCAGTATAAATAAAACAGCAGCTATAAGGGGAAAAACACTTCTATAAGGTTATCCCTGTATATATATAGCGCTCTGGTGTGTGCTGGCATACTCTCCCTCTGTCTCCCCAAAGTGCTAGTGGGGTCCTGTCCTCTATCAGAGCATTCCCTGTGTGTGTGCTGTGTGTCGGTACGATTGTGTCGACATGTATGAGGAGGAAAATGGTGTGGAGGCGGAGCAGTTGCCTGTAATGGAGATGTCACCCCCTAGGGAGTCGACACCTGAGTGGCTGAGCTTATGGAAGGAATTACGTGACAGTGTCAGCTCTTTGCAAAAGACGGTTGATGACATGAGACAGCCGGCTACTCAGCTTGTGCCTGTCTAGGCGTCTCAAAAGCAATCAGGGGCTCTAAAACGCCCGTTACCTCAGATGGCAGATACAGACGCCGACACGGATACTGACTCCAGTGTCGACGATGAAGAGACGAATGTGACTTCCAGTAGGGCCACACGTTACATGATTGATTGCTATGAAAAATGTTTTACATATTTCTGATAATACAAGTACCACTAAAAAGGGTATTATGTTTGGTGAGAAAAAACTGCCTGTAGTTTTTCCTGCATCTGAGGAATTAAATGAAGTGTGTGATGAAGCGTGGGTTTCCCCCGATAAAAAACTGATAATTCCTAAAAGGTTATTAGCATCATACCCCTTCCCGCCAGAGGATAGGGCACCTTGGGAAACACCCCCTAAGGTGGATAAAGCGCTCACACGTTTGTCAAAACAGGTGGCACTACCGTCTCCTGATAGGGCCGCCCTTAAGGAACCTGCTGACAGAAAGCAGGAGAATATCCTAAAATGTATATACACTCACACGGGTGTAATACTGCTACCAGCAATCGCCTCAGCCTGGATGTGCAGTGCTGGGGTGGCTTGGTCGGATTCCTTGACTGACAATATTGATACCCTAGATAGGGACAGTATATTACTGACTATAGAGCATTTGAAAGATGCATTTCTATATATGCGTGATGCACAGAGGGATATTTGCCGACTGGCATCAAGAGTAAGTGCGCTGTCCAATTCTGCCAGAAGAGGGTTATGGACGAAGCAGTGGTCAGGTGATGCTGATTCCAAAAGGCATATGGAAGTATTGCCTTACAAAGGGGAGGCGTTATTTGGGGTAGGTCTATCAGACCTGGTGGCCACGGCAACTGCTGGGAAATCCACATTTTTACCCCAGGTAGCCTCTCAACATAAGAAGACGCCGTATTATCAGGCGCAGTCCTTTCGGCCCCATAAGGGCAAGCGGGCAAAAGGCTCCTCATTTCTGCCCCGTGGCAGAGGGAGAGTAAAAAGGCTGCAGCAAACAGCCAGTTCCCAGGAACAGAAGCCCTCTCCCGTTTCTGCCAAGTCCTCAGCATGACGCTGGGGCTTTACAAGCGGACTCAGGCACTCCCCTAAAGTCTGCTTTACCGACGTCTCCCTCCGACAGGGAGGCGGTATTGGAAGCCATTCACAAGCTGTATTCCCAGCAGGTGATAATCAAGATACCCCTGCTGCAACAGGGACAGGGGTATTATTCCACGCTGTTTGTGGTACCGAAGCCGGACGGCTCGGTGAGACCTATTTTAAATCTGAAATCCTTGAACACTTACATACACAGGTTCAAATTCAAGATGGAGTCACTCAGAGCGGTGATTGCGAACTTGGAAGAAGGGGATTATATGGTGTCTTTGGACATCAAGGAGGCTTACCTCCATGTTCCAATTTACCCTTCTCACCAAGGATACCTCAGGTTTGTGGTACAGAACTGTCACTATCAGTTTCAGACGCTGCCGTTTGGTTTGTCCACGGCACCCCGGGTCTTTACCAAGGTAATGGCCGAAATGATGATACTCCTTTGAAGGAAGGGAGTTTTAGTTATCCCGTACTTGGACGATCTCCTGATAAGGGCAAGATCCAGGGAACAATTGGTAGTCGGGGTAGCACTATCTCAAGTAGTGTTGCGGCAGCACGGTTGGATTCTCAATATTCCAAAATCGCAGTTGATCCCGACGACACGTCTTCTATTCCTAGGGATGATCCTGGACACAGTCCAGAAAAAGGTGTTTCTCCCGGAGGAGAAAGCCAGGGAGTTATCCGAACTAGTCAGAAACCTCCTAAAACCAGGCCAAGTGTCAGTGCATCAATGCACAAGGGTCCTGGGAAAAATGGTGGCTTCCTACGAAGCAATCCCTTTCGGCAGATTCCACGCAAGAACTTTCCAGTGGGACCTGCTGGACAAATGGTCCGGATCGCATCTTCAGATGCATCAGCGGATAACCCTGTCACCAAAGACAAGGGTGTCTCTCCTGTGGTGGTTGCAGAGTGCTCATCTTCTAGAGGGCCGCAGATTCGGCATTCAGGACTGGGTCCTGGTGACCACGGATGCCAGCCTGCGAGTCTGGGGAGCAGTCACACAGGGAAGAAATTTCCAGGGCTTGTGGTCAAGCCTGGAGACATCACTTCACATAAATATCCTGGAGCTGAGGGCCATTTACAATGCCCTAAGCCAAGCAAGACCTCTGCTTCAAGGTCAGCCGGTGCTGATCCAGTCGGACAACATCACGGCAGTCGCCCACGTGAACAGACAGGGCGGCACAAGAAGCAGGAGGGCAATGGCAGAAGCTGCAAGGATTCTTCGCTGGGCGGAAAATCATGTGATAGCACTGTCAGCAGTGTTCATTCCGGGAGTGGACAACTGGGAAGCAGACTTCCTCAGCAGGCACGACCTCCACCCGGGAGAGTGGGAACTTCACCCAGAAGTCTTCCACATGATTGTAAACCGTTGGAAAAAACCAAAGGTGGACATGATGGCGTCCCGCCTCAGCAAAAAATTGGACAGGTATTGCGCCAGGTCAAGGGACCCTCAGGCAATAGCTGTGGACGCTCTGGTAACACCATGGGTGTACCAGTCAGTGTATGTGTTTCCCTCCTCTGCCTCTCATACCCAAGGTACTGAGAATTATAAGACGGAGAGGAGTAAGAACTATACTCGTGGCTCCGGATTGGCCAAGAAGGACTTGGTACCCGGAACTTCAAGAGATGCTCACAGAGGACCCGTGGCCTCTACCTCTAAGAAGGGACCTGCTCCAGCAAGGACCCTGTCTGTTCCAAGACTTACCGCGGCTGCGTTTGACGGCATGGCGGTTGAACGCCGGATCCTGAAGGAAAAAGGCATTCCGGAAGAAGTCATTCCTACTCTGATCAAAGCCAGGAAGGATGTGACCGCAAAGCATTATCACCGCATTTGGCGGAAATATGTTGCGTGGTGCGAGGCCAGGAAGGCCCCAACAGAGGAATTTCAACTGGGTCGATTCCTGCATTTCCTGCAAACAGGAGTGTCTATGGGCCTAAAAATTAGGATCCATTAAGGTTCAGATTTCGGCCCTGTCGATTTTCTTCCAGAAAGAACTGGCTTCAGTTCCTGAAGTTCAGACGTTGTCAAGGGGGTGCTGCATATACAGCCTCCTTTTGTGCCTCCAGTGGCACCTTGGGATCTCAATGTAGTTTTGGGGTTCCTAAAATCACTTTGGTTTGAACCGCTTAAATCTGTGGATTTGAAATATCTCACATGGAAAGTGGTCATGCTGTTGGCCCTGGCTTCGGCCAGGCGCGTGTCAGAATTGGCGGCTTTATCTTATAAAAGCCCTTACCTGATTTTTCATACGGACAGGGCAGAATTGAGGACTCGTCCACAATTTCTCCCTAAGGTGGTTTCAGCGTTTCACCTGAACCAGCCTATTGTGGTACCTGCGGCTACTAGGGACTTGGAGGACTCCAAGTTGCTGGACGTTGTCAGGGCCCTGGAAATATATGTTTCCAGGACGGCTGGAGTCAGAAAATCTGACTCCCTGTTTATCCTGTGTGCACCCAACAAGCTGGGTGCTCCTGCTTCTAAGCAGACTATTGCTCGTTGGATTTGTAGTACAATTCAGCTTGCACATTCTGTGGCAGGCCTGCCACAGCCAAAATCTGTAAAAGCCCTTCCACAAGGAAGGTGGGCTCATCTTGGTCGGCTGCCCGAGGGGTCTCGGCTTTACAACTTTGCAGAGCAGCTACTTGGTCAGGGGCAAACACGTTTGCTAAATTCTACAAATTTGATACCCTGGCTGAGGAGGACCTGGAGTTCTCTCATTCGGTGCTGCAGAGTCATCCGCACTCTCCCGCCCGTTTGGGAGCTTTGGTATAATCCCCATGGTCCTTACGGAGTTCCCAGCATCCACTAGGACATCAGAGAAAATAAGAATTTACTTACCGATAATTCTATTTCTCGTAGTCCGTAGTGGATGCTGGGCGCCCATCCCAAGTGCGGATTGTCTGCAATACTTGTACATAGTTATTGTTAACTAAATCGGGTTATTGTTGTTGTGAGCCATCTTTCCAGAGGCTCCTCTGTTATCATGCTGTTAACTGGGTTCAGATCACAAGTTATACGGTGTGATTGGTGTGGCTGGTATGAGTCTTACCCGGGATTCAAAATCCTTCCTTATTGTGTACGCTCGTCCGGGCACAGTATCCTAACTGAGGCTTGGAGGAGGGTCATAGGGGGAGGAGCCAGTGCACACCAGGTAGTCCTAAAGCTTTACTTTTGTGCCCAGTCTCCTGCGGAGCCGCTATTTCCCATGGTCCTTACGGAGTTCCCAGCATCCACTACGGACTACGAGAAATAGAATTATCGGTAAGTAAATTCTTATTTTTTTTAAAAAGCTGTTAAATTTCTGTTTGGTGCCAAGTGCGCACACAACACACGAAATACACACACACACCTGTATTTTATTTGTGTACTCTGCATATCTATTCGCTTGTTGCCATTACCATTGATTATTAGATGCATTTTGACCCATGCTGAGAAAATTTGTTGCTATTTAGTTAAAAATATAGAGTAATATTTAAGGGAGTACATGTAAAACACACACGCAGCCTGGCCCAGTTATAAAGGGTTATACAGGAGATACTGTGCGGTGCTTGGTAAGCGATTATAGTTGAATATCGTTTATGTTTATAGAAGCGTGTTATTTGTATTTGCTGCGGACGTATCCGGCCTTTGTACACGTCTCTCGGACAACGTGCGGGACTGCGTATGCAACGCAAAGGCCTACACACGTGGCGCATTTTACGCAACGTGCGTACAGATACGCCCACTAAATACAAATTACACAATAGCATTGTTCCAGTTTAGGCGAGACGGTAGCCACGCGATAATAGCACAAATCAATCAGTTTCCAATATTTAGTTTAAAAAAAAACCTTTGTTTCTGTATTACCTCTGGGGAAAGCTATCAGTTTACAGGAAAGGATTTTTCTGATCAGAAAACTATAGAATGATAGTGTGGGCTGAAAAAGGTATGAGTGTATTGAACCCCGCTTGGTGGTCTTGGTGATCTTGGTGAGCTTGGTGAAGCTTGGTGAAGCTTGGTGAGGCTTGGTGAAGCACGGTCCAGGTGTACACGTGCGATGGAGTGTGATAAAAGTTTTTGTGGTATTACGCTCCGGCTGTTTTGGAGCACAGTAGGGAGACTCCAATGATCCTACCATTTATAGATAACAAGTGTCTATAAGCGGTACGATTGGACTGCATGGTTGTATGGGGAACACGTGACGCAACGTGATACGAGGTTTTGCATATTTGTGCATAAATCTTGTCATCATACGCGTTGTAGGGAGCACATGCAAGCGTGATTTGTGTAAAGTAAAGGTTTAGGGAATGTTCGCTGGTCTCTCAGGAAAATCTCTAGAGGTTGGGCCTGCAACGGCTACACGTGTCTGCTAGAAGGCGGACCGGGGATACTCGGAGCAGAAGAAGTTCAGTGGAAGAGCTTTAAGGATTTCCACCGGTAGATTACTGTGTTTGGTGCATTTTAGGAAGTTTTTCTGTCTTAAAAAGGTCCACAATGGAAGCCAAGTGCACAACACAGGGACGTTTAGCAGTCAGGGTTCAGACTGCAGAGCTCAGACCCCGGGGGTCAGCTCGGTTAGTAATGTGGGGGAAGTATGGTCCCCACACTGAGACCTTTTGTGATGAATGGACACGAATGACTGTGGGGGATAAAGCACCATTTCCTGGGATAGGTAGTTTTGACTCAGAGGTATTGCATAATCTAAGGCTTAGGATCTGTCTCATAAAATCCCAAAAACAGAGGATCAGACACACAAACTGTTTACATTTATGGCAACGAGAGAGTGATATACAGAGGGAACTAGCTTACACAGCTGGTTCCAATACTGGCAGGAAACTGATAGCAACTGCACAACCACCGTACACTACAGGAGAGATGATGGCTACAGAGAATGGCATACTGATATATGACTATAAGAGTGCACCTAATAAATGTATTAATGACGATAAGAGTAAATGTAATAAATGTATTAATGACAATAGGAGTAAAACTGATAAATGTATAAATTATAACCCGTGCAAGTTGCACCCCATTTTAAACTTCCCTCAGGATTACAAGCAAGAAAGTGAGCCCAGCATGATGTCGGCACTTTCTCCAGCAGCCACCATACAGGACACCCAGGTGGGCACGGCTCAATTGGTAAGGGCAGTAGTAAAGCCCCCTAACGGAGGGTCAGGTGAGGTCGTGTCCACAGGTGAGTACGGTATTGTACATCATGCACAGACAATTGCACCTCACATTGTAGAGTCAACACAAGATGGTGTAATTGAACTAAATCCTGTCAGGGTGATCACAGTCCCCAATGGGAGGACTGACGCTCAGGGAGTCACTCCCGTCAAGGACATTGCTATGCATTGTCCCTGGTCCCGGGCAGAATTGAGAACAATTATGTCAGAATTTCCAGATCCCAGAAAAGATCTAGTTGCATGCCAGAAGTTTATTAAAGAATTAGGTAATGCCACCGAACCCACAAACAAAGATTGGCGAACAGTGCTACGAGTATGTCTACCCTCCAATATTAACCCTGCGAAATTCATTACTGATTGTAAATTAGATGCAGAAGTACCTCTCACTGAGGAACACACTCAGGAGAATGTACGACAAATCAATCTGCAATTAGGAACATATTTCCCAACTGTTGTCAAGTGGAACAAAATTTTCTCCATTAGACAAAAAGAAGGTGAAACTGCTTGATTATTTCCACCGAGCACTGCAGGAAATGGCTAGATTTACTGGGATCGAATACATTAAGAATAATGTGCATCATAGAGAGGTAGCTGTGTCCGTATTAATGGAAGGTTTAAAAGAAACGTTGAGAACCAGGGTACAAACCACTCAACCTAACTGGAGAGGTATCTCGGTGGCTGCATTAAGAGAGTCCGCTGTTAAGCACGATCGGAACATCAGTAAACACAGGGAGTCACAGGGGGGTAAGCTGATGACAATAAGTATAAAAGTCCTGACAACGAAGCCACATCAGCCTAAATCCCAGACCCCTGTTGGTAAGTCGTATGTGGTAAAATGTTGTAACTGCCAGAAGGAAGGACATATTGCATGGAGTTACAGATTTAGAGACACACATAAAGTCAGACCCCCTAGACAAGAACACGAGCAATGTTATGACACACGTAATTGGAGTCAGGGATCATATAGGGGAAATTTTGGGCCGCACCCGTAGTCTGCAGCCAGTGAAGTACAGTTGGTAGATCATATCTTGTAGATACAGGGGCGGCCAGGTAAACTCTGTGATTTATCTTTAAATGTTTCCTCTTCATCTCTGACGTTCACCAGCAGAACTACAGCTCAAACGTCACATGTCTACTTGGTCTTTTCAGAGGTCTGCCCAACCCCAGTATATCTTACCAGCATCATTGTGCCTGGCCATGCACAAAGGGTGGAGAGTAGAAATACTGGTGGGGGAGACTGTGCAGAGATACCGATAGACATGTTGGTGTGACAGCCTGATGGTGAACGGAAATCTGACAATTTTTCTCTTTTTCTATTTTCTCTCTCTTTTTGTTTTTCCATGTTCTACGGATGGTATGTCACACAACAGTTAAACAAATGGTAATGCAAGATTTATGCTCCTTACAGAAAGGTCGCTGACTCGGAGAGAACAGCGTGTCACTGGAGTGTCCATTTTGGGAAGACTGAGAGGCAGCACTGTTGAGATGGCATCTGAGCAAGAAGAACAACAAGACTAGAGGCGGTTATCGTACCAGTTTTCTTTTCCTTCTAATTATTTTCTTTACCTCCCATTACCACTCTTTCTTTCTCCTCCTGCAAGATGGACTTACCCCAAGAGACTGCGTTCCGGGTTTTCCTATTGACCCTGTTGTTGACCAGAACAGTCTATTTCGGTGAGAGTACCAGAGAGGTCGAGAAAGGATCTGGAATGGGTTCTGATGACAAGGATGGATTAGTAGAATTCCAAGAGCAACACAGTCACCGAGCAAAGGCGAGTATCAGAAAACGATCTGGTAGTCATGACACTAGGAGACACTGTGAAGGATTGTTAGCTGAGGAGAATTGTATCTGTAGGAATTGTGAAAACATAGTTGAGGACGAGTGCATCCAGAGATGTCAGTCCAGCCTTAATATCAACATGGACCGTCATCCATTGAGTGACTATCACTCATTAGTGGGTAAGGTTTTAAACCAAACGGAATGCTGGGTGTGCTCACAAGTACCTCAAGGTCAGAGCAAGTCAGTACTAGTGCCATACTCTTTAATAATAGATGAGGTACTTGAATTAAGGGGTGGGAGACCGGTGGACAAGAAATGTTATATTTCTAGGACACCTAGTTTGAAGCTCCACCAATATCATGTGGATAGGTCCTTAATATGTTTAAACATTTCCAATCCCCGAAAGCCGGGAAATTGGTAAGTGACATGGAACAACCAAACCATGGCATTTTCACACAGAGCCGATAGAATGCCCGTAGACTCAGAACTTATACGCCATATAGCCAACGGTGGGAGATATTTTCAGTATAGGTATACTCTAGGAAGTAAGACCATGCGGGTTGGAGAAGTATCACCACGGTACTGTGCGCATATCATACAGCCTGATACGTGTACTGAACAGATGAGAGAGTTAGGGATAGGATTTTTCACCTGGAAGGTTTGCAATATGGTGATGTCATATTCAGTCCCATATGTTCTCCCCGATGATGCATATTTCTTATGTGGGAGGAAGGAGTATAAGTGGCTTGCCCCAAACTCAGAGGGATTGTGTTACATTGGAAGAGTGTTGCCAGAAGTAATGACCATTACCCGTGATAAGATGCAAGACGTTCACCGCAATGTTCAAGCTCCTTACGCTCAACACTCATTACGAACACATTGTTAAGAGACACCTTATATATAGGACAGAGCACGCAGCCTCTGATTTGATCCACGAATCCACCGGGATTCAATTCCTACTCGCGTTAGATATCACCCGTACCGCCAGAGGAATTATACATTTTAGGTATATTAATGCGTTAAGAAACCAAATAGACAATATCACCGAGATGTATGATGACACCTTCAGGTATACTGGGAGGGAATTGCAAGCTTACAAAACGGAACTGATCCAGCACAGGATGGTTCTCAATTACATCACAGCGGTGACAGGCGGGTATTGTGTCACCCTAGCAACTCAGTATGGCGTGAAGTGCTGTACATATATCACAAACAGCACCGATGACCCAACCGAGGTCATAGATCAAAAGATGGATGATATCTTGCAATTGAAGTGGGAGTTCCAAAGGAGACACAACCTTACCCTTACTGCTGTAAGTAATGAACTGATTGGCTGGGTTTCATGGTTGAACCCACGCAATTGGTTCTCAGGTTTAGGAGAATGGGCTCAAAATGTTATCGTGAATGTAGGGAAATTTCTCCTTTGTATCCTGGGAGTTGTCATAATGATTGGTTTGATATTTAGATGTGTTTGGATTTTAATGCATTGCAAGCGCAGTACCAGAGTGATGAGTTTGAGGAGCGAGGGCATTGTTATGACAACTGGTTTAATTTATGACCCATCAATCGAGACAATGTTGTGATAAGACGTGATTCCACGGTCCGTTTCTTTCACCCGTTTCTCCTTTGTTTTTCTCCAAGGTAAAAAGACATCCACTCGGAGGAAGATTTTGATGCACATTTCTACAGACCGTTGATGAACATTTCTACAGACATTTGATGAACTTTTTCACAGACACTTTAGAGACTTTAAAAGACTTTGTATGGACACTTGCAAGACTTTGCTTATCACCCACAGCAAGGATACACCTATCCGGACAAGACTTCAACAGACACCCAAGGACAATTACACACATTATCATATGAATGTATTTGTGACATATGTTTCTTATCTTCATCTCTACGATCTTCAGGTAGTGACACACATAGTCGACAGGTGATATAGGTACATATATTAGCACTCACATATCCCCCCCCCATGTATCATCAACTAATGTGCTCCCCATTTGTTGGAACAAGAAGCCGAAGAGAGCTCGGTAGTGTTTGTTGGCCCACTTACAGACCCTTAATACAGGATAAGAAGGATTTAATGTATACTTCGCAATACCTCGAAGCTTATCTAGAACATGTACGGCACGATGATACATGACCCCTCAGACATGAATTTCATACATACATGCTTTTACTATCCCACAAGGTCATGCATTTCCCACCTTCTCCTCTCCTCCCTCCACCCAATCATTTATAGGTATTTCATTGTATTGTATATTTTTCTGCTTAATTGTTTCGATAGTGGCAGTTATTGTTGACTGCCAAAGGGTGGACTGTCAAAGTCGAAAAATATCATGATGCATACCCCTTGAACTAACCCCTCATGCACATGTATGCTGCTCGTGCACCTGGTCCCCCGTGCGTACACATACCCGCACGTTGCGTAGGAGACGCTCCAGCGTCTCGTGCACATGAGATGTGTATTTACGGCTGAGTTTGTGAGCATGTAGTGTGCAACTCGATCGTAGCATATTTAACCCAAATAGTGCATTTTGTAGATAATATTCCCCTGGACCATGTCAGCGAGTATGATTAGTTTAAACAGTTCATGGACAGAGAGATTCCTCTTTGCATGATAGGAAGGGTCAGATAAAGGTTGAAAGGTGGTGTCTAGTATCCAGCTGTAGGGTATTTTAAGGGTAACATTCCGATGTTAGTTAGGAAAGGATCGCTCGCTCCTGCGTATAGTTATGTACAGAAGTAGATTATGAACATTAACTGTATTTGCTGTAAATTACACATGCGGCGGAAATCCAGAGGATACCACCCACCTGAGCAGTGTCCATCTCTGTGTCCAATGAACAATGAGATTACAGGGACCATTGTATTGTGAATGTATGTTGTGTATATAAAGACCACTGTTGCCTGGCCAGCGTCAGACTCTGAAGGCTTTCTACCTGAATAGCTGAGGACTGGATTCCAGGTCACGCTTGCGAAAGATTTTCCACGTATGTATATTCTCTGTAGCCATTGTTCATCTTTATTCTCTGTTATTCTGTTAGATTTTCTATGTTAGCTTGTAGTGTATAATTTGTACCTGTTTTCCCCTTTTACTCTGAATAATCCACGGCGTTGTTAGAGCTGCTGTGGTTGTAACCAAACCCGGTGTTGTGTTTTCACTTTCCTGCAAAGGGCTTTCTTAGCGTCTTAATCGCTCAAACAGCATTCACATTGTTAAGGTTTTTAGGCATTACATCATTGCAGTATTTGACTACTAAGGTTTAGAGTATTAGTATATCCTTACATTGTTTCATTAATAAGGTTTACTGTATATCATTCTGTGAGCGTCCATGCCGCTCGTGTCTCACTCTCGCGGTGCAGCGTCTGCTACGCTAATAGTGTAGCAGTATGATGCTCGGTACACCAATAGCGTGCTTGGTACGAAGCGTGAATCCGTGAGCGTACGTGTCGCTCTTGCGTCGTGCCCACGGCCTAGCATCTGCTACGCTAAGTGCGTACCCCTACGGTACTCAGTGCACAAATAGCGTACTCAGTCCGTAATAGTGTATAGCTTTATGTTTAAAGGTAATAATTGACATTATAAGCACCACACTCCTCCTCCTCTTCTTCAACCCCAGCGGCTGGTTGAGGCGGAGAGGGTTGTTGAATGAGGGAAGGTGGTTGAGGGGGAGAGGGAGTTTAAATGGGGGAAGGTGGTTGAGGGGGAGAGGGAGGTTGAATGGGGCAGGTGTTTGAGAGGGAGGGGGAGTTTGAATGGGGAAAAGTGGTTGAAGGGGAGAGGGAGGTTGAATGGGGGAAGGTGTTTGAGGGGGAGAGGGAGGTTGAATGGGGGCAGGAGATTGAGGGGGAGAGGGAGGTTGAATGAATGGAAGGTGTATGAGGTGGAGAGGGAGGTTGAATGGGGGAAGGTGTTTGAGGGGGAGGGGGAGTTTGAATGGGGGAAGGTGGTTGAAGCGGAGAGGGAGGTTGAATGGGGCAGGTGTTTGAGGGGGAGAGGGAGGTTGAATGGGGGCAGGTGTTTGAGGGGGAGTGGGAGTTTCAATGGGGGAAGGAGGTTGAGGGGGAGAGGGAGTTTGAATGGGGGAAGGAGGTTGAGGGGGAGAGGGAGGTAGAATAGGGGCAGGTGTTTGAGGGCGAGGGGGAGTTTGAATGGGGGAAGGAGGTTTAGGGGCAGAGGGAGGTTGAATGGGGGAAGGTGGTTGAGGGGGAGAGGGAGGTTGAATGCGGCAGGTGTTTGAGGGGGAGGGGGAGTTTGAATGGGGAAAAGTGGTAGAAGGGGAGAGGGAGGTTGAATGGGGGAAGGTGTTTGAGGGGGAGAGGGAGGTTGAATGGGGGCAGGAGATTGAGGGGGAGAGGGAGGTTGAATGGGGGAAGGTGGTTGAGGGGGAGAGGGAGGTTGAATGGGGGTAGGTGTTTGAGGGGGAGGGGGAGTTTGAATGGGGGAAGGTGGTTGAAGCGGAGAGGGAGGTTGAATGGGGCAGGTGTTTGAGGGGGAGAGGGAGGTTGAATGGGGGCAGGTGTTTGAGGGGGAGGGGGAGTTTCAATGGGGGAAGGAGGTTGAGGGGGAGTTTGAATGGGGGAAGGAGGTTGAGGGGGAGAGGGAGGTAGAATAGGGGCAGGTGTTTGAGGGGGAGGGGGAGTTTGAATGGGGGAAGGAGGTTTAGGGGCAGAGGGAGGTTGAATGGGGGAAGGTGGTTGAGGGGGAGAGGGAGGTTGAATGGGGCAGGTGTTTGAGGGGGAGGGGGAGTTTTAATGGGGAAAAGTGGTTGAAGGGGAGAGGGAGGTTGAATGGGGGAAGGTGTTTGAGGGGGAGAGGGATGTTGAATGATGGCAGGAGATTGAGTGGGAGAGGGAGGTTGAATGAGGGAAGGTGGTTGAGGGGGAGAGGGAGGTTGAATGGGGGAAGGTGTTTGAGGGGGAGGGGGAGTTTGAATGGGGGAAGGTGGTTGAAGCGGAGAGGGAGGTTGAATGGTTGAAGGGGAGAGGGAGGTTGAATGGGGGAAGGTTGTTGAAGGGGAGAGTGAGGTTGAATGGGGGAAGATGGTTGAGGGGGAGAGGGAGGTTGAATGGGGGAAGGTGGTTGAGGGGGAGAGGGAGGTTGAATGGGGGAAGGTGGCTGAGGGGGAATGGGAGGTTGAATGGGGAAATGTGGTTAAGGGGGAGAGGGAGGTTGAATGGGGGAAGGTGTTTGAGGGGGAGAGTGAGGTTGAATGGGGCAGGTGGTTGAGGGGGAGAGGGAGGTTGAATGGGGAAGGTGGTTGAAGGGGAGAGGGAGGTTGAATGGGGGAAGGTGGTTGAGGGGGAGAGGGAGGTTGAATGGGGCAGGTGTTTGAGGGGGAGAGGGAGGTTGAATGGGGGAAGGTGGTTGAGGGGGAGAGGGAGGTTGAGAGGGTGATGGAGGTGGTTGTGTGGGTTGTTTTCTTTCTTCTCTTCCTAAGGATAGAGGAACACAGTTTATGTTTTAGAATATGGTATATATTGTATTCTAAAAATACACAACTCAATATTAAAGATGAAGGTTTTTTTTTAACAACAATGAAACAAGCTTTATTAAACTTAAATTAAGCCCAACGTTGTTACTGTTATGCTAATGTTGGTCTATTACTCAACATACAACCCACATACATACTCTCTACATCCACTCAAACATCCATGCAGAACAATATACATTTCCCAGATGTTCAGCCTAAACATACACCCACTTATGGAAGCAAACTTTAACATATTCAGAGATGCAGACACACTCATGCGCACACAAATGCGACAGTATGCCGTACTTACGTTGTTGTAGTTGCTGGCGTAAATCCGCCAGCAAATGCGGCTGTCTGCGGGGGAGGTCAGACTACCGCCGCTCAAGCTGGACTATGCAACGCCTGCTGCGGAGCTTCATCCTCAACTTTCTACAAACCTCTGCATAAGCCACACGCTTCCGGGCGTTGGGCACATAAGGGCCGTGCGGCCTATGCGGCAGTCCATTATTGATGTGAGTAGCCGCAGCTCCCTCATGCTGAATGCAGCAGCTCGCATGGTGCCAATGGCGTCATCATCATAATAGCAAATATTTATACTGTGCGCCTACTGCTGATTGGTCACCAGGTGTGATGGTCATAAATACAAATAAGCTTTATTGCTATTAATACACATGAACAGTATAGTCCATGCAGTCGTTTACGTATTCAATTGCGAGTGTGTGCTACTGTAATCTGTGTTTTAAGGAAAAACTAGCCTTTTATTGAAGATCCTGCAGGGTAGATGTGTTAGTTTATGTAGGAAAAAAGTAATAAGAAAAAAATTAAAACACACACATAAAGGCATCACAAACACATATGCATTATACTTGTTACATTTTTTATGTTAAACTTTCTAATGTGTCAATAAATACATTACATAATTGTTGTTCAAAACAAGATATATGTTGACAACATAACACTGCTGGTGTTTAGTAACTCATGACATTGTATTTTTTTAATTTGTCTGCATTCCAATATGTTTTATGTGAAACCAGTAACAATTTTTAAATTTTTGATGTTTGAATATTCAATAAACCACTAATAATGTATGTTGGCCACTTTTTTTTTGTGTGTGGTTTTTTTTTTTAGAAAAACGAAATCTGTTAGACATTGCCTAAATATACATTTACAAACAACACAAAACACTTGTATGACGTGATCAAAACTCAAACATACCTGAAATATTGGTGCACTATTCTTACCCTAAGGGCATTTCCCCGCTGCACCTCCGAGCCCCGGATACTTTTTTATGTGTTTGTTCCACACCTTCATTATCACTTTATATTTATCTATGTTTTATTCATACTTTTCATCTAGATTTCACTTTTAGGTGATCTTTCTTTTTAATAATGACACTTATATGTTTACACTGAACATTTAAGGATAATATATATGGTATATATATATATATATATATATATATATATATGCATACATATATGTTTTTAATATGCTTAAGTTATGCACTCAGGTAATAGGATAAGCTATTAATGGTTCATATATACTGATATCTGAATTTATATTACTTCACTTCTAGTTTTATTTTTATATATATGTAATAAGATTAGTATTTAATTCTTTATTGCAGTTTCAGTGTGGAGTTTACATGTGCAATCATATGTGCAATGCTAGATCGGCCTAGTTAGATTGGAGTAAGTAAATCCTTGATCACTTCTATTAATGCTATTATGTCCACAAGGGCCACTTATGTTTAGTTGCAGATTATGTGTGGAGTTTACTGTATATTTATAGAAAAAAATATATATATTTTTTTTGCATAATTATTTTGAAATAAGTTCATCCTGGATCATTATCATTACAATTACAATCTATACCTGCCTTTTGGAAAAAGACGCCTTGCTGGCGTTGAAACGCGTTAAGGATAGAGATGAGCGCCTGAAATTTTTCGGGTTTTGTGTTTTGGTTTTGGGTTCGGTTCCGCGGCCGTGTTTTGAGTTCGAACGCGTTTTGGCAAAACCTCACCGAATTTTTTTTGTCGGATTCGGGTGTGTTTTGGATTCGGGTGTTTTTTTCAAAAAACACTAAAAAACAGCTTAAATCATAGAATTTGGGGGTCATTTTGATCCCAAAGTATTATTAACCTCAAAAACCATAATTTACACTCATTTTCAGTCTATTCTGAATACCTCACACCTCACAATATTATTTTTAGTCCTAAAATTTGCACCGAGGTCGCTGTGTGAGTAAGATAAGCGACCCTAGTGGCCGACACAAACACCAGGCCCATCTAGGAGTGGCACTGCAGTGTCACGCAGGATGTCCCTTCCAAAAAACCCTCCCCAAACAGCACATGACGCAAAGAAAAAAAGAAGCGCAATGAGGTAGCTGTGTGAGTAAGATTAGCGACCCTAGTGGCCGACACAAACACCGGGCCCATCTAGGAGTGGCACTGCAGTGTCACGCAGGATGGCCCTTCCAAAAAACCCTCCCCAATCAGCACATGATGCAAAGAAAAAGGTTAGGTGGTATACAATTATGGACGGACTGCCTGCCGAGTGCAGACACAGAGGTAGCCACAGCCGTGAACTACCGTACTGTACTGTGTCTGCTGCTAATATAGACTGGTTGATAAAGAGATGTCGTAGTAGTATGTATGTATAAAGAAGAAAAAAAAACCACGGTTAGGTGGTATACAATTATGGACGGACTGCCTGCCGAGTGCAGACACAGAGGTAGCCACAGCCGTGAACTACCGTACTGTGTCTGCTGCGACTGGATGATAAATGATATAAAAAATATATATATATCACTACTGCAGCCGGACAGGTATATATTATATATTATATAATGACGGACCTGCTGGACACTGTCTGTCAGCAGAATGAGTTTTATTTTTATAGAATAAAAAAAACAACAACACACAAGTGAAGTCACACGACGAGTGTTTAACTTTTTCAGGCAATCACAATATAAGTATACTACTAACTATACTGGTGGTCAGTGTGGTCAGGTCACTGGTCAGTCACACTGGCAGTGGCACTCCTGCAGCAAAAGTGTGCACTGTTTAATTTTAATATAATATTATGTACTCCTGGCTCCTGCTATAACCTATAACTGGCACTGCAGTGCTCCCCAGTCTCCCCCACAATTATAAGCTGTGTGAGCTGAGCAGTCAGACAGATATATAATATATATAGATGATGCAGCACACTGGGCTGAGCCTGAGCAGTGCACACAGATATGGTATGTGACTGAGTCACTGTGTGTATCGCTTTTTTCAGGCAGAGAACGGATATATTAAATAAACTGCACTGTCTGGTGGTCACTCACTAGTAAACTCTCTGCACTCTCTACACTTCTACAGTACTCCTCCTAGTCCTAAGCTCCAGTAAATCTCTCTCTCTTATAATCTAAATGGAGAGGACGCCAGCCACGTCCTCTCACTATCAATCTCAATGCACGTGTGAAAATGGCGGCGACGCGCGGCTCCTTATATAGAATCCGAGTCTCGCGAGAATCCGACAGCGTCATGATGACGTTCGGGCGCGCTCGGGTTAACCGAGCAAGGCGGGAGGATCCGAGTCTGCTCGGACCCGTGAAAAAAACCATGAAGTTCGGGCGGGTTCGGATTCAGAGAAACCGAACCCGCTCATCTCTAGTTAAGGATACAGGTTATTCTCCCTCATTCCTGTATACCCCTGAGAATATTCTATCACAAAGGATTAGCTGCAGCACGAGCACGGCCACGGCGGCTGTTCACTACTCAGCTCACAGCCAGACACCGGCTATTGGAGTCATCTCATCACGGCAGCTGTGCATCTCAGCAAAGCCCACCTGGAGCTCTGTGTGGTAATTCAGCTACCACACCATCATTACCAGCGTGTTTGACTGCAGTTTACAAACACTGCAGACACCCTGTGACTCCATCATCATCTCACCTTCATATAGGTGAACAACAGAGAGGCTCCTTCTGAGCTGCCCGTGGGAGTCCCGTCGTGCCGCTATTGGTGAGAGCCCGCTGGCATCGGGCCGCACAGGTAACAGCTTAGCCGCCCGGGAAGGATCCGCATCAGCCGCCAGCGTGCATGGCTGCATTTCATCTCGGCCGGGCGGCTCAGTGCGGACCCTGCTCTCCCGTCCCCATGCAGGGGCATAGCGGCTGACCGAGACGACATCACTCCGAGCTCTCTCTGCTGTCATCATCACAGTGGGTAATTGTGTATCTGCACAGTTTATTTCCATATCACTCGGACATTGTTTATTCACTTAAGATTCCACATCATTTAAAGATCATTGGAACCGTCACGTGCTGCTATAGATGTAAGACTTTTCTTGGGACTTTGTTTCCACGGATTAAGTGAGTTTTATTTTTCTGTATACAGATCTGCAGTTTATTTTTTAGTTCACCATCAGTGTTACAAATTCTTTTTTAACCATCTGTAGTTTGCATCAAACAGCATTAGGCATTCTTTGCATAGAAAGTACCTTCTAATTAATGAATTATCAAAGCTCAGGGGTATTCTATTTGAGCAGATTATTATGTCATATTGAATAGAGATGAGCGGGTTCGGTTCCTCTGAATCCGAACCCGCCCGAACTTCATGTTTTTTTACACGGGTCCGAGCGACTCGGATCTTCCCGCCTTGCTCGGTTAACCCGAGCGCGCCCGAACGTCATCATCACGCTGTCGGATTCTCGCGAGGCTCGGATTCTATCGCGAGACTCGGATTCTATATAAGGAGCCGCGCGTCGCGGCCATTTTCACACGTGCATTGAGATTGATAGGGAGAGGACGTGGCTGGCGTCCTCTCCGTTTAGAAATAGATAGGAGAGTGACAGTGAGACACTTCATTTACTGGAGCTTAGGAGGAGTACTCAGAGAGTGCAGAATTTTGCTGATAGTAGTTAGTTAGTTATACTAGTAGTGACTGACCATTGAGACCACCAGTGCAGTTTTATTATTATTTAATATTATCCGTTCTCTGCCTGAAAAAAACGATACACAGTGACTCAGTCACATACCATATCTGTGCTCAGCCCAGTGTGCTGCATCATCTATGTATAATATCTGACTGTGCTCACACAGCTTAATTGTGGGGGAGACTGGGGAGCAGTTATAGGTTATAGCAGGAGCCAGGAGTACATATTAAACAGTGCACACTTTTGCTGCCAGAGTGCCACTGCCAGTGTGACTGACCAGTGACCTGACCACACTGACCACCAGTATATTGTGATTGTCTGCCTGAAAAAGTTAAACACTCGTCGTGTGACTTGTGTGGTGTTTTTTTATTCTATAAAAAACTCATTCTGCTGACAGACAGTGTCCAGCAGGTCCGTCATTATATAATATATACCTGTCCGGCTGCAGTAGTGATATATATATATTTTTTATATCATTATTTATCATCCAGTCTATACTAGCAGCAGACACAGTACGGTAGTTCACGGCTGTAGCTACCTCTGTGTCGGCACTCGGCAGTCCATCCATAATTGTATACCACCTACCCGTGGGTTTTTTTTTCTTTCTTCTTCATACATACTACATCTCATTATCATCCAGTCTATATTAGCAGCAGACACAGTACAGTACGGTAGTCCACGGCTGTAGCTATCTCTGTGTCGGCACTCGGCAGTCCATCCATAATTGTATACCACCACCTACCCGTGTTTTTTTTTTTCTTTCTTCTTTATACATACTACATCTCATTATCATCCAGTCTATATTAGCAGCAGACACAGTACGGTAGTCCACGGCTGTAGCTACCTCTGTGTCGGCACTCGGCAGTCCATCCATAATTGTATACCACCTACCCGTGGTTTTTTTTTCTTTCTTCTTTATACATCTCATTATCATCCAGTCTATATTAGCAGCAGACACAGTACAGTACGGTAGTCCACGACTGTAGCTATCTCTGTGTCGGCACTCGGCAGTCCATCCATAATTGTATACCACCACCTACCCGTGGTTTTTTTTTTCTTTCTTCTTTATACATACTACATCTCATTATCATCCAGTCTATATTAGCAGCAGACACAGTACAGTACGGTAGTCCACGGCTGTAGCTATCTCTGTGTCGGCACTCGGCAGTCCATCCATAATTGTATACCACCACCTACCCGTGTTTTTTTTTTTCTTTCTTCTTTATACATACTACATCTCATTATCATCCAGTCTATATTAGCAGCAGACACAGTACGGTAGTCCACGGCTGTAGCTACCTCTGTGTCGGCACTCGGCAGTCCATCCATAATTGTATACCACCTACCCGTGGTTTTTTTTTCTTTCTTCTTTATACATACTACATCTCATTATCAACCAGTCTATATTAGCAGCAGACACAGTACAGTAGTCCACGGCTGTAGCTACCTCTGTGTCGGCACTCAGCAGTCCATCCATAATTGTATACCACCTACCCGTGGTTTTTTTTTCTTTCTTCTTTATACATACTACATCTCATTATCATCCAGTCTATATTAGCAGCAGACACAGTACGGTAGTCCACGGCTGTAGCTACCTCTGTGTCGGCACTCGGCAGTCCATCCATAATTGTATACCACCTACCCGTGGTTTTTTTTCTTTCTTCTTTATACATACTACATCTCATTATCATCCAGTCTATATTAGCAGCAGACACAGTACGGTAGTCCACGGCTGTAGCTACCTCTGTATCGGCACTCGGCAGTCCATCCATAATTGTATACCACCTACCCGTGGTTTTTTTTCTTTCTTCTTTATACATACTACATCTCATTATCATCCAGTCTATATGAGCAGCAGACACAGTATGGTAGTCCACGGCTGTAGCTACCTCTGTGTCGGCACTCGGCAGTCCATCCATAATTGTATACCACCTACCCGTGGTTTTTTTTTCTTTCTTCTTTATACATACTACATCTCATTATCAACCAGTCTATATTAGCAGCAGACACAGTACGGTAGTCCACGGCTGTAGCTACCTCTGTGTCGGCACTCGGCAGTCCATCCATAATTGTATACCACCTACCCGTGGTTTTTTTTTTCTTTCTTCTTTATACATACTACATCTCATTATCAACCAGTCTATATTAGCAGCAGACACAGTACGGTAGTCCACGGCTGTAGCTACCTCTGTGTCGGCACTCGGCAGTCCATCCATAATTGTATACCACCTACCCGTGGTTTTTTTTTTCTTTCTTCTTTATACATACTACATCTCATTATCAACCAGTCTAATATAGCAGCAGACACAGTACGGTAGTCCACGGCTGTAGCTACCTCTGTGTCGGCACTCGGCAGTCCATCCATAATTGTATACCACCTACCTGTGGTTTTTTTTTTCTTTCTTCTTTATACATACTACATCTCATTATCAACCAGTCTATATTAGCAGCAGACACAGAACGGTAGTCCACGGCTGTAGCTACCTCTGTGTCGGCATTCGGCAGTCCATCCATAATTGTATACCACCTACCCGTGGTTTTTTTTTTCTTTCTTCTTTATACATACTACATCTCATTATCATCCAGTCTATATTAGCAGCAGACACAGTACGGTAGTCCACGGCTGTAACTACCTCTGTGTCGGCACTCGGCAGTCCATCCATAATTGTATACTAGTATCTATCCATCTCCATTGTTTACCTGAGGTGCCTTTTAGTTGTGCCTATTAAAATATGGAGAACAAAAATGTTGAGGTTCCAAAATTAGGGAAAGATCAAGATCCACTTCCACCTCGTGCTGAAGCTGCTGCCACTAGTCATGGCCGAGACGATGAAATGCCAGCAACGTCGTCTGCCAAGGCCGATGCCCAATGTCATAGTACAGAGCATGTCAAATCCAAAACACCAAATATTAGTAAAAAAAGGACTCCAAAACCTAAAATAAAATTGTCGGAGGAGAAGCGTAAACTTGCCAATATGCCATTTACCACACGGAGTGGCAAGGAACGGCTGAGGCCCTGGCCTATGTTCATGGCTAGTGGTTCAGCTTCACATGAGGATGGAAGCACTCAGCCTCTCGCTAGAAAAATGAAAAGACTCAAGCTGGCAAAAGCAGTAGCACCGCAAAGAACTGTGCGTTCTTCGAAATCCCAAATCCACAAGGAGAGTCCAATTGTGTCGGTTGCGATGCCTGACCTTCCCAACACTGGACGTGAAGAGCATGCGCCTTCCACCATTTGCACGCCCCCTGCAAGTGCTGGAAGGAGCACCCGCAGTCCAGTTCCTGATAGTCAGATTGAAGATGTCAGTGTTGAAGTACACCAGGATGAGGAGGATATGGGTGTTGCTGGCGCTGGGGAGGAAATTGACCAGGAGGATTCTGATGGTGAGGTGGTTTGTTTAAGTCAGGCACCCGGGGAGACACCTGTTGTCCGTGGGAGGAATATGGCCGTTGACATGCCTGGTGAAAATACCAAAAAAATCAGCTCTTCGGTGTGGAAGTATTTCAACAGAAATGCGGACAACAGGTGTCAAGCCGTGTGTTGCCTTTGTCAAGCTGTAATAAGTAGGGGTAAGGACGTTAACCACCTCGGAACATCCTCCCTTATACGTCACCTGCAGCGCATTCATAATAAGTCAGTGACAAGTTCAAAAACTTTGGGCGACAGCGGAAGCAGTCCACTGACCAGTAAATCCCTTCCTCTTGTAACCAAGCTCACGCAAACCACCCCACCAACTCCCTCAGTGTCAATTTCCTCCTTCCCCAGGAATGCCAATAGTCCTGCAGGCCATGTCACTGGCAATTCTGACGATTCCTCTCCTGCCTGGGATTCCTCCGATGCATCCTTGCGTGTAACGCCTACTGCTGCTGGCGCTGCTGTTGTTGCTGCTGGGAGTCGATGGTCATCCCAGAGGGGAAGTCGTAAGACCACTTTTACTACTTCCACCAAGCAATTGACTGTCCAACAGTCCTTTGCGAGGAAGATGAAATATCACAGCAGTCATCCTACTGCAAAGCGGATAACTGAGGCCTTGGCATCCTGGGTGGTGAGAAACGTGGTTCCGGTATCCATCATTACTGCAGAGCCAACTAGAGACTTGTTGGAGGTACTGTGTCCCCGGTACCAAATACCATCTAGGTTCCAATTCTCTAGGCAGGCGATACCGAAAATGTACACAGACCTCAGAAAAAGAGTCACCAGTGTCCTAAAAAATGCAGCTGTACCCAATGTCCACTTAACCACGGACATGTGGACAAGTGGAGCAGGGCAGGGTCAGGACTATATGACTGTGACAGCCCACTGGGTAGATGTATGGACTCCCGCCGCAAGAACAGCAGCGGCGGCACCAGTAGCAGCATCTCGCAAACGCCAACTCTTTCCTAGGCAGGCTACGCTTTGTATCACCGGTTTCCAGAATACGCACACAGCTGAAAACCTCTTACGGCAACTGAGGAAGATCATCGCGGAATGGCTTACCCCAATTGGACTCTCCTGTGGATTTGTGGCATCGGACAACGCCAGCAATATTGTGTGTGCATTAAATATGGGCAAATTCCAGCACGTCCCATGTTTTGCACATACCTTGAATTTGGTGGTGCAGAATTTTTTTAAAAACGACAGGGGCGTGCAAGAGATGCTGTCGGTGGCCAGAAGAATTGCGGGACACTTTCGGCGTACAGGCACCACGTACTGAAGACTGGAGCACCACCAAAAACTACTGAACCTGCCCTGCCATCATCTGAAGCAAGAAGTGGTAACGAGGTGGAATTCAACCCTCTATATGCTTCAGAGGTTGGAGGAGCAGCAAAAGGCCATTCAAGCCTATACAATTGAGCACGATATAGGAGGTGGAATGCACCTGTCTCAAGCGCAGTGGAGAATGATTTCAACGTTCTGCAAGGTTCTGATGCCCTTTGAACTTGCCACACGTGAAGTCAGTTCAGACACTGCCAGCCTGAGTCAGGTCATTCCCCTCATCAGGCTTTTGCAGAAGAAGCTGGAGACATTGAAGGAGGAGCTAACACGGAGCGATTCCGCTAGGCATGTGGGACTTGTGGATGGAGCCCTTAATTCGCTTAACAAGGATTCACGGGTGGTCAATCTGTTGAAATCAGAGCACTACATTTTGGCCACCGTGCTCGATCCTAGATTTAAAGCCTACCTTGGATCTCTCTTTCCGGCAGACACAAGTCTGCTGGGGTTGAAAGACCTGCTGGTGACAAAATTGTCAAGTCAAGCGGAACGCGACCTGTCAACATCTCCTCCTTCACATTCTCCCGCAACTGGGGGTGCGAGGAAAAGGCTCAGAATTCCGAGCCCACCCGCTGGCGGTGATGCAGGGCAGTCTGGAGCGACTGCTGATGCTGACATCTGGTCCGGACTGAAGGACCTGACAACGATTACGGACATGTCGTCTGCTGTCACTGCATATGATTCTCTCAACATTGAAAGAATGGTGGAGGATTATATGAGTGACCGCATCCAAGTAGGCACGTCACACAGTCCGTACTTATACTGGCAGGAAAAAGAGGCAATTTGGAGGCCCTTGCACAAACTGGCTTTATTCTACCTAAGTTGCCCTCCCACAAGTGTGTACTCCGAAAGAGTGTTTAGTGCCGCCGCTCACCTTGTCAGCAATCGGCGTACGAGGTTACATACAGAAAATGTGGAGAAGATGATGTTCATTAAAATTAATTATAATCAATTCCTCCGCGGAGACATTGACCAGCAGCAATTGCCTCCACAAAGTACACAGGGAGCTGAGATGGTGGATTCCAGTGGGGACGAATTGATAATCTGTGAGGAGGGGGATGTACACGGTGATATATCGGAGGATGATGATGAGGTGGACATCTTGCCTCTGTAGAGCCAGTTTGTGCAAGGAGAGATTAATTGCTTCTTTTTTGGTGGGGGTCCAAACCAACCCGTCATATCAGTCACAGTCGTGTGGCAGACCCTGTCACTGAAATGATGGGTTGGTTAAAGTGTGCATGTCCTGTTTATACAACATAAGGGTGGGTGGGAGGGCCCAAGGACAATTCCATCTTGCACCTCTTTTTTCTTTAATTTTTCTTTGCGTCATGTGCTGTTTGGGGAGTGTTTTTTGGAAGGGCCATCCTGCGTGACACTGCAGTGCCACTCCTAGATGGGCCCGGTGTTTGTGTCGGCCACTAGGGTCGCTTATCTTACTCACACAGCTACCTCATTGCGCCTCTTTTTTTCTTTGCGTCATGTGCTGTTTGGGGAGGGTTTTTTGGAAGGGACATCCTGCGTGACACTGCAGTGCCACTCCTAGATGGGCCCGGTGTTTGTGTCGGCCACTAGGGTCGCTTATCTTACTCACACAGCTACCTCATTGCGCCTCTTTTTTTCTTTGCGTCATGTGCTGTTTGGGGAGGGTTTTTTGGAAGGGACATCCTGCGTGACACTGCAGTGCCACTCCTAGATGGGCCCGGTGTTTGTGTCGGCCACTAGGGTCGCTTATCTTACTCACACAGCTACCTCATTGCGCCTCTTTTTTTCTTTGCGTCAGGTGCTGTTTGGGGAGGGTTTTTTGGAAGGGACATCCTGCGTGACACTGCAGTGCCACTCCTAGATGGGCCCGGTGTTTGTGTCGGCCACTAGGGTCGCTTATCTTACTCACACAGCTACCTCATTGCGCCTCTTTTTTTCTTTGCGTCATGTGCTGTTTGGGGAGGGTTTTTTGGAAGGGACATCCTGCGTGACACTGCAGTGCCACTCCTAGATGGGCCCGGTGTTTGTGTCGGCCTCTAGGGTCGCTTATCTTACTCACACAGCTACCTCATTGCGCCTCTTTTTTTCTTTGCGTCATGTGCTGTTTGGGGAGGGTTTTTTAGAAGGGACATCCTGCGTGACACTGCAGTGCCACTCCTAGATGGGCCCGGTGTTTGTGTCGGCCACTAGGGTCGCTTATCTTACTCACACAGCTACCTCATTGCGCCTCTTTTTTTCTTTGCGTCATGTGCTGTTTGGGGAGGTTTTTTTGGAAGGGACATCCTGCGTGACATTGCAGTGCCACTCCTAGATGGGCCAGGTGTTTGTGTCGGCCACTAGGGTCGCTTAGCTTAGTCATCCAGCGACCTCGGTGCAAATTTTAGGACTAAAAATAATATTGTGAGGTGTGAGGTATTCAGAATAGACTGAAAATGAGTGGAAATGATGGTTTTTGAGGTTAATAATACTATGGGATCAAAATGACCCCCAAATTCTATGATTTAAGCTGTTTTTTAGGTTTTTTGGAAAAAAACACCCGAATTCAAAACACACCCGAATCCGACAAAAAAAATTCGGTTAGGTTTTGCCAAAACGCGGTCGAACCCAAAACACGGCCGCGGAACCGAACCCAAAACCAAAACACAAAACCCGAAAAATTTCCGGCGCTCATCTCTAATATTGAATTGTTTTTATCATACTCCCTGGAGAATTGTTGTAAAAAATTTTATTACAATACATTTTCATATTTTTTTGATTGTCAAGTGCAACCTGGTTTTTGTTGTCCACATTATTACAATTATACCTGCTTTTCCTTCCGAGTATATTAGTATCAGGTTTTCTGTTTATTATATATTGTTTACTGTGATTAAGGTTATATAATTTTTTATATTGTTTGACTTGACTATTGTAAAATGTGTATAGTATATTATAAATATTAGTTTAAAAAAAGTTACTGATATACTATACTCGTTGTTCACTTTAAAACGGTGTCTGATTATATTTAAACTCTTTTTTAAGAATTAAAATGTATATAAAATTAAGTTGTTTTCCTGGGGTTTGAACCTGGGTACTTGGTTTACTAAATCAAAGCATTAGTACACTAGTCTACATTGGCGTCCAGTAAACATCCTTCATTTGTCCTCTTTCTGCACTTGAAAAAATTCTGTTCTACAGCAAATGTGGGTTGAAAGCTACATTATGTGATGCACTGGCCACCCAGTGGTGAAACTATGATGTGTCATGGCACAACATCATAGCACAACAACACAAGGAATTGATGTCCTGCCAAATTGAGTGCCATGGCACTGTTTTCAGAAAGGTAAATGTGGACACATCTCTACATGTTAGTTAGAGCTCCTTTTACACATAATGCCATGGTATAGCCCTTTATACATGAGAGGGTGAGAAGCTGAGGGAGACTGGGAGAAAGGGTCAGGGAAAGGCATAGAGTGATGGGGAGAAGGTGACAGAGTGTTATAGAGAACGGTATATGGTGATGGGGAGAGAATATCTGAGGTCTCTGTATGAGGGAGTAAAGGGGGAAATTGGGTTGAGAGGGCTTACTGGGACATGAAGGGAAAGTTTTAGTGAGGAGACAGACAGACAGAAAAAAAACAATTGCTTTTAACATGAGATCTGCGAGTAGAGAGAGGTATAGGGAAAAGAGATGGAGAGAAGGTTAGAGGCACACTGGGGTATAGCTAGGGAGAGAGCAGGTGAGAGGCAAATGGGGAGAGCTAGGAAGAGAGCAGGTGAGAGGCACACAGGGGGAGAGCTATGGAGAGAGCAGGTAAGAGGCACATGGGGTATAGCTAGGGAGAGGGCAAGTGGGAGGCACATGGGGAGAGCTATGGAGAGAGCAGGTGAGAGGCACATGGGGAGAGATATGGAGAGAGCAGGTGAGAGGCACACAGGGGGGAGATAGGGAGAGAGCAGGTGAGAGGCACATGGGGAGAGCTAGGGAGAGAGCAAGTGAGAGGCACATGGGAAGAGCTATGGAGAGAGCAAGTGAGAGGCACATTGGGAGAGCTATGGAGAGAGCAGGTGAGAGGCACATGGGGAGAGCTATGGAGAGAGCAGGTGAGAGGCACACAGGGGGGAGATAGGGAGAGAGCAGGTGAGAGGCACACAGGGGGAGATAGGGAGAGAGCAGGTGAGAGGCACATGGGGAGAGATATGGAGAGAGCAGATGAGAGGCACATGGGGAGAGCTATGGAGAGAGCAGGTGAGAGGCACATGGGGAGAGCTATGGAGAGAGCAGGTGAGAGGCACATGGGGAGAGCTATGGAGAGAGCAGGTGAGAGGCACATGGGGAGAGCTATGAAGAGAGCAGATGAGAGGCACATGGGGAGAGATATGGAGAGAGCAGATGAGAGGCACATGGGGAGAGCTATGGAGAGAGCAGGTGAGAGGCACATGGGGAGAGCTATGGAGAGAGTAGGTGAGAGGCACATGGGGAGAGCTATGGAGAGAGCAGGTGAGAGGCACATGGGGAGAGCTATGGAGAGAGCAGGTGAGAGGCACATGGGGAGAGCTATGGAGAGAGCAGATGAGAGGCACACAGGGGGGAGATAGGGAGAGAGCAGATGAGAGGTACTACTGTGGAGTGACAAGTATAAGGGGCTTTACTGTGTGGTGTAACGTGTATAAGGGGCTTTACTGTGTGGTGTAACATGTATAAGGGGCACTATAACAGACACTACTGTGCAGTATAATGTGAATTGGTACTATTCTGTAGCCATGCCCCTTCCCCATGAAGCCACTCCCCCTATATTATTTGATGTGTGTCTTTGGCGCACACTGTCTCTATTTTAAATATGGGTGGGAGGGGGCACCAATTCTCTTTCTGCCACATGGCACCAAAATGACTAGCAGATTATCTTTTTATTATTCCTACACAAACAGGTATCTTCCGGATGATGTGATATCCTACATGAATAGTGATTACCGACTGAAGATGCCGTCTTCCCAGGGAGGATACATTTCTTTGAAGGTTCCACATTGTCAGAAACCACCATATAGGTAAGGTGCATATGGAATGTAAACAGAAAGTGATGAGAAATGGGTAACATGTCATGTTGACACGCCCTATTATTGGTGCCCAGGTTCATTACGGCATGTGGGCTTGCCCATTTTTCACTGCACACCTTTGAAGGGCTCATAGTTTTGAGAGGGGGGCACTGTTCTTGATATTGCCCTGGGTGCCAAAGACCTTAGTTACACCTCTGTCCTTGATAGACTCTGGGAGCCATACAAGCCTGATATGATTTTGCCAAGAGCAATTTTTGATGTCATCAAACTTGGGTACTAGGATATAGAGAGAAAACGGATCTCTAGTGGTATGCCAGTCCCACTCTCCCGGCGCTTATATATATATATAGAAAATATAAAAATTATATACATTTTCTATTTAAGGATATAACCAATATAGGTAAACAGCAGCGTATGTTTTGAGGCTTGGTTAGAGTCTCTAGCATAAACTAAACGAAAAAAGATCTATAAAACATTGCGCTTAAGAATGTATAATATAATTGTATGTTATAACGATATAGCAATAAAAATTGATTTTGAAAAAATGGCTGTGAAGTGGTCAGAAATGAGGTAATACAGTCTCCCAACCTCATTTCTGACCACTTCACAGCCATTTTTCAAAATCAATTTTTATTGCTATATCGTTATAACATACAATCAAACTTGGGTAGCCCCTTATACCCATTGCATCAGGTAGAGCCTCTTATACACATTGCGCCAGGCAGACCCTTAAACCTATTGCACCAGGTAGAGCCCCTCTAGAGAAAGAGAGTGAATGAGGGTGTGTGTGTTTGTGTGTCGCCCCTGGCTCTCTTAGCTCACTTCCATCCAGCTTCACATTAGTTACGGGGGGAAGAAGCTGTGTGTGTGCAGCAGAAGGCAGACAGTGGGAGGTGGTGGGTGTTAAGCGGGTGGGCATACTCAATTCATGGCTCTGACAGGGTGACTGCAGCCGCACACTCATTCTGCAGCGCCCCGGGTGCCCTGCTAGCAGAGAAATCCTGGAGCAGTTGAAGGCCTCCCAAAAAGGTCAGAAGACCCATCCAAGATGCCTGGGAGTACATTAATCAAGCCAATCAAAGGAATAGATATGAGCATAAGTTTGAAAGGGTAAAAAATAACATTAAAGAGAGAAGGGTTTACCACTCCGGAACTGACCCAGGGTCATTGGAGGACGAACAAGGGGGGGACAAATGGAGAGAAGGACTCAATATAAAAGTTTTGAGAATAGGGGGATACACACTAGAAGGAAGAAAATAACACATGGAAGAATAAGAGATATCCAGAGGAATGATATCAGGAATACACTTATAGGGGTAAAGAACATAGGGCCCCTAGGGAGGAGACTGGGTATGACACCCCTGGAAGTGAATCTAATTTTTTAGGAATGGGAGCGAGGAGCCACAGAAAGTGGAGGTAAAAGACAAGAAAGTAATAAGGAGACGTGGGTGTAGGGGGGGGGGGGGGGATTAAAATTTATGAACTCATGAAGGAGATGTGTAAATTTAAAGAAAACTATCTCTGTACACCATCATTGAACATGAACATGGTTTAGAAACCACCAGGTTTTTCTTGGAAGCAATTAAAATGGAGGAGAATAGAAGGGAATTTGTTCTGGAGGGCATTTCACTTATCCTCAAGAATAACTTATTTTGGTTTCAGGATGCTTTTTACTTATAGCTCACAGGCACGGCGATGGGCACCAGACTGGCGCCCAGCTATGCTAACTTGTTTATGGTCCATTGGGAAGAATTTTCAGTATGGGGGGCCATCAGCTGGGTGCCAGTCTGGTGTCCTGGCATCGCTATATCGATGACATTATCTTTGTGTGGGGAGGTGATCGGAGATCCCTCGACGCCTTCTGCACACATTTAAATAACAACCATTTAAATATACAATTGACATTCGATATGAGCAAGGTGGAGGTCAACTTTTTGGACCTAAGGAGTTGTGGTGAGTGCTGTGGTTTTTTCTCTGTGTGTATACGATGGGGTTAATCTATGGTTAGCTCTTATTAACCGTGGCCACTAGCTTTTTCATGCACCCCTGTGTGGACTTTATTATCCTGAACCTGTCTCAGCTGTTCCTTAGCAATCATCTTTGAGCCAGTGCAAAAGGTGACTATTGTACCTTTAAAAGCCATAAAGGTGTGGCAGGTACACATTAAATCTAGCAAGCAGATGATGTGTGTAACAGCAGTGAAGTAGTCAGGTTTTAAGACTCTGTGATAGTGTAGGACCTGCATGAAGGTGGGGTACCTTGAAAATCGGTATGCAGGCTTCCGTGCATTGGCCAATCCACTAACTAAACCCCCATCATTTATTTATTGAATTGTTGAGGATAAGTGAGTTTACTTTGGTGAGTGCTGGGTTCTTTGTTTGTATATATATATATATATATATATATATATATATATATATATGTATATATTAGTGATGTGCACCGGAAATTTTTCGGGTTTTGGATTCCGTTCCGCGGCCGTGTTTTTTATTCGGACGCGTTTTGGCAAAAACCTCCCTTAACATTTTTTGTCGGATTCGGGTGCGTTTTGGATTCGGGTGTTTTTTAAAAAAAAACCTCAAAAACAGCTTAAATCATAGAATTGGGGGCTAATTTTGATCCCATAGTATAATTGACCTCAATAACCATAATTTCCACTCATTTCCAGTCTATTCTGAACACCTCACACCTCACAATATTATTTTTAGTCCTAAAATTTGCACCGAGGTTGCTGGATAACTAAGCTAAGCGACCCAAGTGGCCAGAACAACACCTGGCCCATCTAGGAGTGGCACTGCAGTGTCAGACAGGATGGCACTTCAAAAAATTGGTCCCAAACATCACATGATGCAAAGATAAATAAAAATAAAAAAGAGGAGCAAGATGGAATTGTCCTTGGGCCCTAGCACCCACCCTTATGTTATATAAACAGGACATGCACACTTTAACAAACCCATCATTTCAGCGACAGGGTCTGCCACACGACTGTGGCTGAAATGACTGGTTGGTTTGGGCCCCCACCAAAAAAGAAGCAATCAATCTCTCCTTGCACAAACTGGCTCTACAGAGGCAAGATGTCCACCTCCTCCTCATCGTCTGATTCCGCACCCCTTTTACTGTGTACATCCCCATCATCACAGATGCCTCCTTTGCCTGCCAGTATACATACGGACTGTCTGACATGCCTACAGTGATGCTGTCACTCATATAATCCTCCACCATTCTTTCAATGGTGACAGAATCATATGCAGTGACAGTAGATGACATGTCAGTAATCGTTGTCAGATCCTTCAGTACGGACCTGTTGTCAGTTTTCTACTGACTGCCCTGCATCACCGCAAGAGGGTGGTTTTGGAAATTTGATCTGTTCCTCGCAGCTCCAGTGGCGGTAGAAAATGAAGGAGGAGCTGTTGGCGGGTCACGTTCCGCTTGACTTGACAAATGTCTCACCAGCAGGTCTTTTAACATCTGCAGACTTGTGTCTGCCGGAAAGAGAGATACAACATAGGCTTTAAACCTAGGATCGAGCACGGTGGCCAAAATGTAGTGCTCTGATTTAAACAGATTGACCACCCGTGAATCCTAGTTAAGCGAATGAAGGGCTCCATGCACAAGTCCCACATGCCTAGCGGAATTGCTCCATTTTAGCTCCTCCTTCAATCTCTCCAGCTTCTTCTGCAAAAGCCTGATGAGGGGAATGACCTGACACAGGCTGGCAGTGTCTGAACTGACTTCACGTGTGGCAAGTTCAAAGGGTTGCAGTACCCTGCACAACGTTGAAATCATTATCCACTGCGCTTGAGTCAGGTGCATTCCCCCTCCTTCGCCTATATCGTAGGCACATGTACAGGCTTGAATGGCCTTTTGCTGCTCCTCCATCCTCTGAAGCATATAGAGGGATGAATTCCACCTCGTTACCACCTCTTGCTTCAGATGATGGCGGGGCAGGTTCAGGAGTGTTTGCTGGTGGTCCAGTCTTCGGCACGCGGTGGATGAATGCCGAAAGTGGCCCGCAATTCTTCAGGCCACCGACAGCATCTCTTGCACGCCCCTGTCATTTTTTAAAAAATTCTGCACCACCAAATTCATTGTATGTGCAAAACATGGGACGTGCTGGAATTTGCCCAGATGTAATGCACGCACAATATTGGTGGCATTGTCCGATGTCACAAATCCCCAGGAGAGTCCAATTGGGGTAAGCCAATCTGCGATGATGTTCCTCAGTTTCCATAAGAGGTTTTCAGCTGTGTGCCTCTTATGGAAAGCGGTGATACAAAGCGTAGCCTGCCTAGGAACGAGTTGGCGTTTGTGAGATGCTGCTACTGGTGCCGCCGCTGCTGTTGTTGCTGCGGGAGGCAATACATCTACCCAGTGGGCTGTCACAGTCATATAGTCCTGACCCTGCCCTGCTCCACTTGTCCACATGTCCGTGGTTAAGTGGACATTGGGTACAACTGCATTTTTTAGGACACTGGTGACTCTTTTTCTGATGTCTGTGTACATTCTCGGTATCGCCTGCCTAGAGAAGTGGAACCTAGATGGTATTTGGTACCGGGGACACACTACCTGAAGAAATTCTCTAAGTCCCTGTGAACTAATGGCGTATACCGGACGCACGTCTAACACCAACACAGCTGTCAGGGCCTGAGTTATCCGCTTTGCAACAGGATGACTGCTGTGATATTTCATCTTCCTCGCAAAGGACTGTTGGACAGTCAAATGCTTATTGGAAGTAGTACAAGTGGTCTTCCGACTTCCCCACTGGGATGATGATCGACTCCCAGCAGCAACAACAGCAGCTCCAGCAGCAGTAGGCGTTACACTCAAGGATCCATCGGAGAAATCCCAGTCAGGAGAGGACTCGTCAGACTTGCCAGAGGGAGTAGGTGGTGTGGTTTGCAGGAGCTTTGGTACAAGAGGAAGAAGGGATTTAGTTGTAAGTGGACTGCTTCCGCTGTCTCCCAAAGTTTTTGAACTTGTCAATGACTTCTGATGAATGCGCTCCAGGTGACGAATAAGGGAGGATGTTCCTATGTGGTTAACGTCCTTACCCCTACTTATTACAGCTTGACAAAGGCAACACGCGGCTTGACACCAGTTGTCCGCATTTCTGTTGAAATAATTCCACAACAAAGAGGTGATTTTTTTGGGTATTTTGACCAGGCATGTCAATGGCCTTATTCATCCCACGGACAACAGGTGTCTCCCCAGGTGCCTGACTTAAACAAACCACCTCACCATCAGAATCCTCCTGGTCAATTTCCCCCTCAGCTCCAGCAACACCCATATCCTCATCCTGGTGTACTTCAACAGTGACATCTTCAATTTGACTATCAGGAACTGGACTGTGGGTGCTCCTTCCAGCACTTGCAAGAGGCGTGCAAATGGTGGAAGGAGCCACCTCTTCCCGTCCAGTGTTGGGAACGTCAGGCATCACAACCGACACAATTGGACTCTCCTTGGGGATTTGTGATTTAGAAGAACGCACAGTTCTTTGCTGTGCTTTTGCCAGCTTAACTCTTTTCATTTTTCTAGCGGGAGGATGAGTGCTTCCATCCTCATGTGAAGCTGACCCACTAGTCATGAGGAACATAGGAGTGGGCATTAGCCGTTCTGTCAAAGTCAAAAAATATTGTAATGCATACAGCAAGTACTAACCCCATACACATGCCCGCTGCGTGTGCACTTATTCCGCCGTGCGTGCACATATCCGCAATTTGCGTAGGATCGCTACTGCGATCATGCGCGTGGTATGGGTATTTACGGCGGAGTTTGTGAGCGCATAGAGGGTTATCAGAACATTACATATTTAACCCAAATAGTGCACATTGTACACATAGCCCCCTGCACCACATCAGAAAGAAATAGCTGTTTAAAATGGTAACAGAACAAAGGGATTCACCTTTACAGGATAGGAGGGGACAGAACAAGGTTACAAGGTGGTGTTTGGTATCCAGCTGTAGGGTATTTTTAGGGAAACATTCTGGTGTTGGTTTGAGGAAGATTGCATGTCCCTGAGGATAGTTAGATGCAGAAGCAGAATATAGGTTTAAACTATATTTACTGTATATTATGTATGCGGCGGGAATCCAGAGGAGACCACCCACAAGAGCAGTTGAGAAAGACATCGCCCACCTTTTCAAATCAACCTATGACCTCTCCTGTAATATAAAGATACATCTCTGTGTCCAATAGACAAAGGGATTACAGTGACCATTGTATTGTATATGGAAGTAGTGTATAAAAAAGCCTGTTGCTGCCTGGCTGGTCAGAAGACTTTGAACGCTTTCTACCTGACAAGCGGAGGACCGGCCGGGTTGCGCAAGCGAACATTCTCACGTATGTACATTGACTGTAGCCATTATTCTGTTGTAGATTTATCTTGTTAGCCTGTAGTAAATAATTTGTACTGTTTTACCTTTTGAAATAATCCACTGTGGCCTTAGAACCCTGTGGTTCAACTACATATCGGTGTTGTGTCCTCATTTCCCTGCTAGGGTTTAAAGCGTATTTAACGGTATTGTCACAACTGAGGGCCTGAGCTGACGGGAGGCAGCCTCAGTTGTAGGGGCTGAGATGTACCGGAACCTGGGAGGTTGTATCAGACCCCTGGACATGTAAGTAACATGAATAATAACTGCCCGAAGGCGTGACCACGACAACTTGGATAAAAGTCAATGATGTTTATTATGACAACTCCGCAACACAGCAGCAGTAAAAGAAAACGTAAAAGTCAGCAAAGAATAAATACAGTTCCTGGGTACTACAGGATGGCAGGAGCCACAGGGCACTGGTAGTGTGAGATAGTTCTTATGATCTTCTAGATGGAAAGTCCTTACCAGGCCCGACTGTAGCAATGGAGACAACCCAGGATTGTGCCAGCTGGTGTTCCAGGAAAAGCTGGGTTGCTGAAGATAAAACAGCTGCTGTGGATACTGGCTGGAACCAGACTGTTGTTAGCACGGAGTGGACACTGGCTGGAACCAGTTAAATAATAAATGAACTTGGGAGCGATGAAATATGAACTGAAATGTAGAACTTGAGAGCGGAGAAATAATAATACCGGTGGAGAGTGGTAAAGTGTAGAAAGGACACCGGCCCTTTAAGGGAAGCTGTACTCTGCTGGAAGCTGAGCTGGAAGCAGGTAATGTTGTAGCTGGAAACAGATGAATCCACAATGGATTGGAGAGTCAGGCTACACCGCAGGTGGAATGCTGGTGCGGGTCTCTATGGTGGAAGTCTTGAGACAGGAGCTGGAACCTGGAAGACAATCACAGGAGAGAGACAAACAGGAACTAGGTTTGACAACCAAAGCACTGACGCCTTCCTTGCTCAGGCACAGTGTATTTATACCTGCAGCAAGGAAGGGATTGGCTAGGCAATTATGCAGATTATCAATACTGAGAACAGATTGGTGGAAATGATCAGCTGACAGAATCCAAGATGGCTGCGCCCATGCAGACACTTGGAGGGAAGTTTGGTTTGTAATCCATGTGGTAATGAAAACAGTAATGGCGGCGCCGGCCACCGGAGACAGGAGGCGCCAGGCTGACAGATGCACATCCAACCACGCGGACACAGCGGAGGCCGCGGCTGACGTAATCGCCACTCAGACACTCTGCATGCAGAAGTTCAGGGACGGCGGCGGAGGCCGCGGGAGACGCCATGCCAGGTGTAATATGGCGTTTACTGTGACAGCGTCCCAGAGTGACAGGAGAGGATACAGGAATGTACACATCAGGATAACAGATGGGATCCGGTCCTGGAGCGCTGAGCCAGCCTTAGGAGACATCTGATGGGTAAGAAATGGCGTCCAGATACCCGGATCGTGACAGGTATAAGGTTTATAAGTATTGATAAGGTGTACGCACTGCGGGTACTTTATACCATCAGCGCTACTTAAGGTTTAAGGTATAACATAATTGCAGTGCTTTGCTGCATAAAGGGTTAAAGTGTAACCATATTATTACATTGTATTACTAAAAAGGATTAAAGGTTATCAATTGTGTGTGCGCGCGCTGTGTGTACTCTGTACACTCAGCGCAGCGTGTGTACGCCAAGTACGTACCACATATGGGACTCTGTACGCAAATAGCGTACAAAGTGCGTAGTGCGTGTATTCAGTCTAGCGGCCATAGTGGCTCCACGGTAAAAGTGTATCTAGAGGTATAGCTTTATGGTTTAAGATAATATCGACATTATCAATTGGGGGCATCGTCCTGTTTTTCCTCATACCCACAGCCTAGAAGGGTACGACAGACTATCAGCAAAGGGCGGACAGGTATCCACGTAAGCCTTCTCCTGGATGGTGGATACTCTGGTAAACTCTTTCTCAAGTGCTGATAAGATAAGCGTCTGCTCTGCATGGTTTGTAGGGATGCTGGTAGGATCCGTAAGGTAAATATACAAAGCTATTTTTAAAGTCTGTGAATTTCTGTTTGGCGCCAAATGCGCACACAATACAAGCATACACCTGTACTCTGCATATCTGATCATATTGTTGCAAAACAAGGTTCAAATGAGTCATATTGTGTTTGATTCAGATTGGATTGCTTATCTGTTAAGTAGGGTTAAAGTACATTTAAAAGTTGCTGCAAAAGCCTTGATATAGTGTTTTTTTTAACTCAGGCCTAAAATAACTTCAGGGGCTTGCATGGTGTGTGATTTCTTTGTGACAAAGGAAGCCGCATGGTCTGTCCTCCATTTTGGACTAACCACATGGCTTGTCCACCATTTTGTGTAACCCTCATGGATGTGGAAGGGGGAGGAGCAGCGGCCATGTTGGGAAGGTCATTTTTCTAAATGGCTGATTTTCACTGCCCGGAATAATCAGCCCTCCTTGGTCAAAAAGAAATCACCATTTATGAGTTACCAATGCATTTATTTAACCCATGCCATAGTCAATTACAAATAGTTTCAGCTGGGCCTAGTGAAAAGTTAATAGTAAGATGAATATTTGATGTAAGAAGTACACACAGATATAAAAAAAAAAGTTTTTTTTCTCTAAGATTCAGTTAACTCTGCTTGCTATAACATAGCCATTGAAATGCAAATTAACCTGTGTAACTGCTTTTTCTTAGCAGTGAGCAACCCTCTTGAACAGGCAGTCAAAAAGCACACAGCATTGATATGCAAACTAGAGACTTTAAAGGAAAGGCATTCATTTCAGTAGGTGTGTACTGTGTGTGGGTTCTATGAGAGTCAAGTTATATATATTATATAAATATATAATATATTCCATAGACAAAAAACCTTACGGTTTCACATGTCCCATTAAGGCTTCTTAGACATGATCGAAATTTCAGAAACCTGTTGTAACTCTTCCACTCAAACTCCAAAAAGCAATGAAATTCCGATCATTAAGGCTGACGCCTTAATGGACGTGTTCCTTGCGCAATACAGATATGGTATGCCATCACAGCCTGTGGGTAAGTGCAGATTCAGCACTCTCACAGAGTGAGATTGCTGTCACTCACACAATGGTGGAGCTGCTAATTCACAGATTTGTGTGCTCATTGGAATACACACATGCAGTCTATGCAACTGAAGGTCTGAGCAGTTTTGTGGTGCTCCCATCCCACACAGTGCCCACAACCATCCCATTCGGTCACAACCATCCCACCTTGTTACAACATCCTTCTGACTCCATACATCCATCTCACATAGTATACACATTTAGCTCCCTCAAACATCTTCCCCAATCCCTACTGCTGTGTTCTCCCATCTGTGCTAGTCTGTACTAACTTATCTGCACCATCTGTCTTTCCCCACCTGTGCCTTGTCTGTACCACCGTTCCCTTCTCTCTGTGCTGCTCAGTGTTTCCTTCTTCAACGTCACTCTGCCTCCTTCAGTACATGGCACACTATTTTCTCTCCCATCTGCACCAGTTTTCTACCCATCCATGCCAGTGTTTTCAACCCATCTGCACCGCTCTGTCTCCCTTCCCATACTTGCTGCTTAATCTACCCCCTATCCACACCACTCTTACCCCATTCATGTAGCTGACATCCTGAAGGTAAATTTCGTGGATCATGTGCTCTTGGCAGGGGGATAACCGCTACAGCCCACCCCCCAGTGGTCTGGAAACGCCTCCGTTGTGCAGACCATGCCCTGCCAATGGCATGCTAACGCTGTTTGCACACCCCCCTCCTTCCCCGCAACCACCTCTGCCTATCAATCAGGCAGGGTGATCGCAGCCAGTGAGATGCTGATAGCATCTCACTGGGCTCCTGGGGTACGCACGCGCAGTGCGGCCATTGCACGTGCGCACCTCACAAACTAATTCAGACTGCGATTGCTGCTGCTGCGGTCTGAATTACCCCCTGTGTTTCTTTGTCCCCCCCATCAGTGCTGCTTAGTGTTCAACTCTATCCACACACTTCTGTTCCCCCATCCACACCGCTCTCCTCCCTCCAATCAACAACACTCTTACCTCATCTGAGCAGCTTTGTCTTCCGCTCAGACCTTCAGTTGCATAGACTGCATGTGTGTATTCCAATGAGCACACAAATCTGTGAATTAGCAGCTCCACCATTGTGTGAGTGACAGCAATCTCACTCTGTGAGAGTGCTGAATCTGCACTTACCCACAGGCTGTGATGGCATACCATATCTGTATTGCGCAAGGAACACGTCCATTAAGGCGTCAGCCTTAATGATCGGAATTTCATTGCTTTTTGGAGTTTGAGTGGAAGAGTTACAACAGGTTTCTGAAATTTCGATCATGTCTAAGAAGCCTTAATGGGACATGTGAAACCGTAAGGTTTTTTGTCTATGGAATTTCATCGCTTTTTTTAAATTTATTCTTTTTATTCAGAAATGTAAAATTTCACTGTAAGAATAAACATTTGATTTTTTAAATGTTTAATGAAAATGTTCGTATAACATCACTGTTCTGTGCAAAATTATTTTATTAACCAAACCGAATTGTTTAAGGTCCATACACACTTAACGATTTAATGAGCAACGTCGCTCATTTTCCCCCTCCTTGAGCGATGTCGCTCGTTTTATCGTTAAGTGTGTATGCCGCCAGCGACGAACGGTGCACGGCCCCGCGGGTCGGCAACAATCGTCGCTGTCGGTAGGTCATGCATGAAGGATGTGGACTGTCGTCCACGACCTTCATGCAGGGCTGGCGGGGGCGTGACGTCACTGAGCGATATGAGCGGTCATATCGCTCAGCGTGTACAGTTGGCCGCCGGCCGGCCGGGGGAAACATTAGATGATGTCGCTCACAGAGCGACATCGTTTAATGTGTATGGGCCTTTAGACTTTGGTCAAAATATTTTGCTGCCTTTGCAGCTGATGCAGGGAGGGGGGTAGGCGGCAGCAGCCTGTGACTGAGGCTGGAGGTAGGCGTGAAATGCATTGCTTGTACGTGTGAGTGCGTGGTGTCAGGTGCTGCGCGTGTATATGTGTGTGTGTGTGTGTGTCAGGTGCTGCCTGTGTATCAGCTCCTGTGTGTGTGTGTATGTGTGTCAGGTGCTGCGTGTATATACGAGTGTGTCTGATGGTGCGTGTGTATGCGTCAGCTGCCGCACGTGTATGTGTGTCAGGTGTTGCGGGTGTATATGTGTGTGAGTATCAGGTGCTCCGCGTGTGTACAAGGGTAGGTCTGGTGCTGTGCATGAATACGTATGTCTGTGTCAGGTGCTGCGCGTGTACATGTGTGCATCAGGTGCTGCGCGTGTACATGAGTGTGCATTAGGTGCTGCGCGTGTACATGAGTGTGCGTCGGGTGCTGCGTGTGTACATGAGTGTGCATTAGGTGCTGCACGTGTACATGAGTGTGCGTCAGGTGCTGCGTGTGTACATGAGTGTGCGTCAGGTGCTGCGCGTGTACATGTGTGTGCGTCAGGTACTACACGTGTCTATGTGTGTGTGAGTAAGGTGCTGCATGTGTATGTGTGTGTCTGATGGTGTGCGTGTATATGTATGTGTCAGGTGCTGCGTGTATATGCATGTGTCAGGTGCTGCATGTTTATTTAATTGTGTCTGATGCTACGTGTGTGTGTCAGGTGCCGCACGTGTATATGTGTGTGTGTCAGGTGTTGCGCGTGTATGTGTGGGTCAGGTGCTGCATGTTTATTTTATTGTGTCTGATGCTACGTGTGTGTGTGTCAGGTGCCGCACGTGTATGTGTGTGTCAGGTTGCGCGTGTATGTGTATGTCAAGTGCCGTTCCCCTTCTTCCCATCCCAGCTCTCTCTGTAGAATACAGCTCTGCACCCAGAGAGAGGGAAAGACTAGGGGGCTGATCACTGCACTGCTCACTTTTTGGTCATGAGTTCGGCCTCCTGTTTCTTCCAGTGCTGTGTTCCTGCAGCCCAGCCCTCCCTGTTGTGCCAGAGAATCAGCCCTTCCTTCCCCTGCCAGAGAGAGAGAGCCAGAGACACTCTTCCCGTAGCTGGCTTACCCCCAGTACTTCAGCACTGGCCATGCGGCAGTCAACAAAGGAGACCAGCAGGGGGTTCTGGCAGCATCAGCTGTGGCCGCAGCTGGATCGGGGAGGCCTGTAGTGTCTGAGGTGGGCAGCACTTCCTCCGCCGCTGTCACCTTCCCCTGCCGGAGAGAAAGCCAGAGACATACCCTTCCCGCAGCTGGGCTACCCCTAGTACCTCAGCGCTGGCCAGGCGGAAGTCTATGGAGGGGACCGGCAGGGGTTTCAGGCCACAGCAGCAGCGGCCGCAGCCAGATCAGGGAGGCCTGCAGGGTCAGAGCTGGGCAGCACTTCTACCAACACTGTCACCTCTGTGCTGGGCATGTACACCAGTCCGTACGGACGGAGGTGTCCACAACAGGCAGCAGTATAATGAGTCAGACAAACTCATTACACGCCGCCCACTGCTGCGCCGCATGCACTCGATGGAGGAAGCCTAGATGCGGTCCCCAGCTGCAGCGAGGGAGAAGGGTGATCACATCACCCTTCAACCCGGCACCTCACAATCAGCTGGGGATCTGCAGTAGCTTCATCTCTCTCTTCCTCTCTGACAGCACAGCAGCCCCTCTGGGTCCCATGTAGCTCTGCCCCCCTGCTCAGAGTTCACTCGGCCTCTCCTGATTAAAAAGAAAATAAGAGACTGACCTGCTGCTCAGATGCGAGGAGGGGACGGGCGGTAGGTCCTCTGTGAGTACACTACACAGTCAAAATTAACTCTGACTCCTCACAACAGTGTGGACTGCGGGCGACGTCAGACGCCAATTTGGGTGTGCTTGCCGCACTACCTGCCCATCAAGCCCAACGTGGTGCCATGGTGCAGCCCCGCCCACTATACGGATTCCATTTTGTATTAGGAACCCTATAACAGCATTCTGACATCCCTCCCCATGATGCTGCCATCCATACACTGCCGCTCTCACACAACTGTACACTGCTGCTCTCATACATCCATACACTGCCGCTCTCATACATCCGTACAACCCCGCTCTCATACATCCGCACACTGCCGCACTCTTACAGCCGCACACCATTGCACTCTTACAGCCGCACACCATCGCACTCTTACAGCCGCACACCATCGCACTCTTACAGCCGCACACCATCGCACTCATACAGCCGTACATTGCCGCTCTCATACATCCGCGCACTGCCGCTCACATCTATACAAACATAGCCTCCATACATCTACACATCCAATCCCCGCGCAAGGGAACACTGAAATCACTATCACTTTTGCCCGGGGTGTGACCACAGCCAGCCACTACTCCGGCCACCTTCTTGTGACACCAAAATGCATCTTACCTATCATCAGGGTGGTGCTGCTGCTGGGGGTGGGTTGCTGCCTCAGTCTCCAGGTTGGTGCTGCGATTGGAGGGGGTACTGCTTCCCTGTGCTGCCACTGTCTCCCGGATCATCGTGCCGCTGGCTGAATTGCAGCTTGACGCTACTGCTGCCGGGAGTAACAGCTTCCTGGCTGTTGTTGCTGGTGGCTGCCTACTGCTCATTGCCACCGGAACACTGACCGGCTCGGCAGTGATGCTGGCGGAGGAGTAGTGGCGGTGGGGTGGGGGTGGGGGGGTGCCTGCTCCCTTCCCTCGAGCATGCTGCAGTGTACAAAAATAAATAATAAATAGAGAGCTTACCAGGGTGAGAGTCTGTATGGATCACAGTGATTACATGGGGCACAGCAAAAGGACACCTTGCTGTGAGGGGCTCTGCCCACACAGATTGCTGCACCCTCTCTGATGTCAGCCGCTGCCCTCTCGTTCTCTGGGCGGCTAGTTCCAGTGTGAAGTAGGAGAGGAAGAGAACACACAGGAGAGCAGCCCTGATATATAACAGAGGTGGAAGTTCTATAGGCAGCAGAGACGGAGACCAGCCAGCCAGTCTCCCAGTGCCCTGATCACTACACGCCGCCAGCACAGCATTACAGGAGGGTCCTATAGTGCTGCCCTGAGCTAACAGGTGTGTGTACCAAGTGTACCCCGTACAGTGTGCTGCGCCCTGGTGTCTCTGAGAGGGGTGAGGTCACCGTGCCGCTTTAGTATATGGCTTTTCCTTAGTACTGTACGTTACAGCCCTGCACTAGTGGTGGCAACTCTGCCCTATGTGAACCTGTGAGGTTATTTTCCTATTTACAGAATAACCGGGGAGAAGGCGGCCATATTGCGGCTCTCAAGTGAAGGCACTCTAATACACCCCCTGCTGGCGGCCACTGTGCAGGCGCAACAAATTGAAATGCCCGATCTCTAATGGGGCATATTTCTCTTAATTAATAAAAAACCTGTAACTTTCTGAAAAACCACAACCCCAAAAGGCACTTCACTGGGACATGCTCTATCTAATAAAACAAACCCCAAGTCATATATATATATATATATATATATATATATATACACACACACACACACACACACACACTCATGTATATACATGTATACACAAATACACGAATGTCCATGTTTATGTATGTATAATACATTGATAGAGTACATTATATTTATGAATTAATTGCTTCCCGATTCTGCAGCAGCATCATCAGCACCACCAGTGTTACTCACAGTCACTTCACACTGACTGCTGCACAACACATCACTTAATTTCCGGGCCGCCCGCCACCTGGTGAAGAGACATGGGAGATGAAGGACCAGCAGTGCCACGTTGAGCGGAAGTATTGTGAATTAGTTACCCACACACTCCTTGTGACACCTGCTCCCCGTCTGCCCTCCCACCCGCCGCCTGCCGTCCGGAACCCGCACTGACAAGTAAGTCTCAGCAGAATGTGTCTGCCGGCGGCTCCCAGTCCCCAGTGGTGTGGCGGCCGCGGCACACTAGGACTGAGAGACCGCAGCGGGAGGAAAGCACAAGTGGGCGGGAGGAGAGCATGGGCGGACATCACCAAGTCACATTGCAAGGTGACGCCAGTCCCCCCAGTGAGGCCGCCAACTAATGCACTCAGCATAGTATTAGCAGCAGGCAGAGGGGGGGCGGGCGCATCGGTGGTGGGAGGTACGGAAATGAGCTGCAGGCTAGGCTCCACCGATCACACACTCAGTGATCACTGTGCTACAGCAAGCGTGGCGTGCAGCGGTGCTGGACATTAGGGAGTGCCTGTGCGCACCAGGCACCCCCTGTACGCACGCCTATGCGCTACCACCCCCCATATGCCACACTACATCACTATGCTATAGCCCTCCCATATGCTGCACTTCATAATTACACTATACCCCCCATACAACATACTACATCACCACACTACACTACTCACAATAAAATTAAAGCATCCCAGTTCCTCATTCTTAATGAGCTCACGTGAGTTCTCTTCCCAACGGAGCTCCAGACCAAGTAACAATGAAGACACCAGCAGCGTGTAGGGGGCAGGCCTGGTCCACTTGTCAGGAGAGAGCAGTCACTGGAGGGTAAGAAGGGGGCGGGGCCTAGTCCTACAGACGGGAGAGAACACAGACAGGAGAGAGCAAGGTACAGGGGTAGAAGGGGACGGCTGATGTGAAGAAGGGGGCGGGGCCTATTCTTACAGGCTTTCAAAATTCGATTTTTTTAAAAATTCGACATTTGACAAATTCGACTTTTCTGCAATGGTACAAATGCGGCAATTCGACAAAAGTATATTCAATTGAAGTTTGTAAATTCGACAACAGTGCTTTTAAACAGTAAATTCGTCATTTTCAATCCGCCACACTTTGCTGGCGGAATCTAATAAAAAAATGTAAAAACATGTTTTTTTTGCAGTTTTCTTTTTTGGTAATATCATATCTATTTATATTAGAAGGGATTAGGTACTTGGTTTGTCTTTTTTGGAGGCACAAGTATTATTTATATATTTTTTAAAAGATTATTATTATTTTTTAAATGGAATGTGAAAAACCCGTAAAAAAAATTGCGTGGAGTCCCCCCTTAAAGCATAACCAGCCTCGGGCTCTTCGAGCCGGTCCTGGTTCTAAAAATCCAGGGGGAAAACGGACAGGGGATCCCACGTATTTTTAAAACCAGCACCAGGCTCTGCGCCTGGTGCAAAAAATACGGGGGACAAAAAGAGTAGGGGTCCTCCTTATTTTTTACACCAGCATCGGGCTCCACTAGCTCTACAGATAATGCCACAGCCGGGGGTCACTTTTATACAGTGCCCTGCGGCCGTGGCATTAAATATCCAACTAGTCACCCCTGGCCGGGGTACCCTGGGGGAGTGGGGACCCCTTCAATCAAGGGGTCCCCCCCCCAGCCACCCAAGGGCCAGGGGTGAAGCCCGAGGCTGTCCCCCCCATAAAAGGGCTGCGGATGGGAGGCTGATAGCCTTGAGAAAATTGAAAGAATATTGTTTTTTCCAGTAGTACTACAAGTCCCAGCAAGCCTCCCCCGCAAGCTGGTACTTTGAGAACCACAAGTACCAGCATGCTGGAGAAAAACGGGCCCGCTGGTACCTGTAGTTCTACTGGGAAAAAAATACCCAAATAAAAACAGGACACAGACACCGTGAAAGTATAACTTTATTTCACACCTGCCGACACACACATACTTACCTATGTTGACACGAAGCAGTCGGTCCTCTTCTCCAAGTAGAATCCACAGGTACCTGAAAATAAAAGATAATTATACTCACCTGATCCAGGTTCCAGATTAAATCCACGTACTTGGCAAAACAACAAACCGAACACCCGGACCACACGGACTGAAAGGGGTCCCATGTTTACACATAGGACCCCTTTCCACGAATGCAGACATCCGAATCTCGCGAGAATCCGACAGCGGGATGATGACGTTCGGGCGCGCTTGGGTTAGCCGAGCGAGGCGGGAAGGTTCGAACCTGCCTCGGACCCGTGTAAAATGGGTGAAGTTCGGGGGTTCGGATTCCGACGAACCGAACCCACTCATCACTAGTATGTACGTGTGTGTCAGGTGCCGTGCGTGTACGTACGTGTGTCAGGTGCCGTGCGTGTACGTACGTGTGTCAGGTGTCGTGCGTGTACGTGTGTGTGTGTGTGTGCCAGGAGCCGCGCATGTACATGTGTGTGGGTGTCAGGAGCCGCGCGTGTACGTACATATATGTGTATGTGTGTGTGTCAGGAGCCGCGCGTGTACGTACATGTGTGTATGTGTGTCAGGAGCCACGCGTGTGCATACGTGTGTGTGTGTCAGGTGCCACACGTGTATGTACGTGTGTGTGTGTGTGTGTCAGGTGCCGCGCGTGTACGTACATGTGCGTGTATGTGTGTGTCTCAGGTGCTGCACGTGTATATGTGTGTATCTCAGGTGCTGCATTTGTATGCGTCAGCTGCCACGTGGGTGTCAGGTGTTGAGAGTGTATGTGTTTGTGTCAGGTGTCGCATCTGCATGTGTGCGACTGTCAGGTGCTGCGCGTGTATGTGTGTGTCAGGTGCTGCATGTATATATGTGTGTGTTAGGTGCTGTTCATGTATGTGGGAGTGGCAGGTGCTGCATGTGTATATATGTGTGAGTAGCAGGTGCTGCGTGTGTGTATATGATTGTGTGTCAGGTGCTGTGCGTGCGTGCGTTAAATGCCACATGTATATGTGTGTCAGGTGCTGCCTGTGGGTGTGTCAGGTGCTGCATGTCTGTGTGTGTGGGTGTGTCAGGTGCTGCATGTCTGTGTGTGTGTGTGTGTGTGTGTGTCTTTCAGGTGCTGCATGTGTGTGCCAGGTGCTGCATGTCTGCGTGTGTCAGGCGCTGCATGTCTGTGTGTCAGGTGCTGCGTGTCTGCGTGTGTGTGTCAAATGCTGCGTGTGTGTGTCAGGTGCTGCGTGTCTGTGTGTGCGTGTCTGTCAGGTGCTGCATCTGTGTGTCAGGCGCTGCATGTCTGCGTGTGTGTGTGTGTCAGGTGCTGCGTGTCTGGTGCTGCGTGTGTGTGTGTGTCAGGTGCTGCGTGTGTGTGTGTGTCAGGTGCTGCGTGTGTGTGTGTGTGTGTGTGTGTGTGTGTCAGGTGCTGCGTGTCTGCGTGTGTGTCAGGTGCTGCGTGTGTGCGTGTGTGTCAGGTGCACATCCCAGTTCCTCATTCTTAATGAGCTCACGTGAGTTCTCTCCCCAACGGAGCTCCAGACCAAGTAACAATGAAGACACCAGCAGCGTGTAGGGGGCAGGCCTGGTCCACTTATCAGGAGAGAGCAGTCACTGGAGGGTAAGAAGGGGGCGGGGCCTAGTCCTACAGACGGGAGAGAGCAAGGTACAGGGGTAGAAGGGGACGGCTGATGTGAAGAAGGGGGCGGGGCCTATTCTTACAGGCTTTCAAAATTCGACTTTTTAAAATTCGTCATTTGACAAATTCGACTTTTCTGCAATGGTACAAATGCAGCAATTCGACAAAAGTATATTCAATTGAAGTTTATAAATTCGACAACAGTGCTTTTAAACAGTAAATTCGTCATTTTCAATCCGTCACACTTTGCAGGCGGAATCTAATAAATAAAAGTGTTTTTTTTTGGTAATAGCATATCTATATTAGAAGGGATTAGGTACTTGGTTTGTCTTTTTTGGAGGCACAAGTATTATTTATATATTTTTTAAAAGATTATTATTATTTTTTAAATGGAATGTAAAAAACCCGGAAAAAAAAATTGCGTGGGGTCCCCCCTCCAAAGCATAACCAGCCTCGGGCTCTTCGAGCCGGTCCTGGTTCTAAAAATCCGGGGGAAAAACGGACAGGGGATCCCCCGTATTTTTAAAACCAGCACCGGGCTCTGCGCCTGGTGCTGGTGCAAAAAATACGGGGGACAAAAAGAGTAGGGGACCCCCGTATTTTTTACACCAGCATCGGGCTCCACTAGCTGGACAGATAATGCCACAGCCGGGGGTCACTTTTATACAGTGCCCTGCGGCCGTGGCATTAAATATCCAACTAGTCACCCCTGGCCGGGGTACCCTGGGGGAGTGGGGACCCCTTCAATCAAGGGGTCCCCCCCCCCAGCCACCCAAGGGCCAAGGGTGAAGCCCGAGGCTGTCCCCCCCATCCAAGGGCTGCGGATGGGAGGCTGATAGCCTTGAGAAAATTGAAAGAATATTGTTTTTTCCAGTAGTACTACAAGTCCCAGCAAGCCTCCCCCGCAAGCTGGTACTTTGAGAACCACAAGTACCAGCATGCGGGAGAAAAACGGGCCCGCTGGTACCTGTAGTTCTACTGGAAAAAAAATACCCAAATAAAAACAGGACACAGTCACCGTGAAAGTATAACTTTATTTCACACCTGCCGACACACACATACTTACCTATGTTGACACGAAGCAGTCGGTCCTCTTCTCCAAGTAGAATCCACGGGTACCTGAAAATAAAAGATAATTATACTCACCTGATCCAGGTTCCAGATTAAATCCACGTACTTGGCAAAACAACAAACCGAACACCCGGACCAGACGGACTGAAAGGGGTCCCATGTTTACACATGGGACCCCTTTCCACGAATGCAGACATCCGAATCTCGTGAGAATCCGACAGCGGGATGATGACGTTCGGGCGCGCTTGGGTTAGCCGAGCAAGGCGGGAAGGTTCGAACCTGCCTCGTGTAAAAGGGGTGAAGTTCGGGGGGTCCGGATTCCGACGAACCGAACCCACTCATCACTAGTATGTGCGTGTCAGGCGCTGCGTGTGAGTGTGTTAGGCGCTGCGTGTGAGTGTGTGTGCGTGTCAGGCGCTGCCTGTGAGTGCGCGTGTGTGTCAGGCGCTGCGTGTGAGTGCGCGTGCGCATGTCTGTCAGGCGCTGCGTGTGAGTGCGTGTGCGCATGTCTGTCAGGTGCTGCGTGTGAGTGCGTGTGTCTGTCAGGCGCTGCGTGTGAGTGCGCGTGTCTGTCAGGCGCTGCGTGTGTCAGGCGCTGCGTGTCTGTGTCTGTCAGGCGCTGCGCGTCTGTGTGTGTCAGGCGCTGTGCGTCTGTGTGTGTGTGTCAGGCGCTGCGCGTCTGTGTGTGTGTGTCAGGCGCTGCGCGTCTGTGTGTGTGTGTGTCAGGTGCTGCGCGTCTGTGTGTGTGTGTCAGGTGCTGCGTGCCTGTGTGTGTGTGTCAGGTGCTGCACGTCTGTGTGTGTGTGTCAGGTGCTGCGTGTGAGTGTGTGCGTGTGTCAGGTCCGTGTGAGTGTCATGTGCTGCGTCTGTGTGTGTGTGTCAGGTGCTGCCTGTGTGTGTGTGTGTCAGGTGCTGCATGTCTGTATGTGTGTGGGTGTGTCAAGTGCTGCATATTTGTGTGTGTGTGTGTGTGTGTGTGTGTCAGGTGCTGCATGTCTGTGTGTGTGGGTGTGTGTCTGTTAGGTGCTGCATGTCAGGCGCTGCATGTCTGCGTGTGTGTATGTGTCAGGCGCTGCATGTCTGAATGTCAGGTGCTGTGTGTGTGTGTGTCAGGTGCTGCGTGTGTGTGTGTCAGGTGCTGCATGTCAAGTGCTGCGTGTCTGCGTGTGTCAGGTGCTGCGTGTCTGCCTGTGTCAGGTGCTGCGTGTGTCAGGTGCTGCATGTCTGCGTGTGTCAGGTGCTGCATGTGTGTGTCAGGTGCTGCATGTGTGTGTGTGTGTGTCAGGTGCTGCGTGTGAGTATGTCAGGTGCTGCGTGTGAGTGCATGTGTCAGGTGCGTGAGTGTGTGTGTCAGGTGCTGCGTGTGTGTGTCAGGTGCTGCTGTGTGTGTCAGGTGCTGCTGTGTGTGTGTCAGGCGCTGCGCGTCTGTGTGTGTCAGGCGCTGCGCGTCTGTGTGTGTCAGGCGCTGCGCGTCTGTGTGTGTCAGGCGCTGCGCGACTGTGTGTGTCAGGCGCTGCGTGTGAATGTGTGCGTGTGTGTCAGGTCCGTGTGAGTGTCAGGTGCTGCGTCTGGGGACGGCGGGGAGGGATGGACGGACACAGCAGGGAGGGCGGGGGGGATGGACGGACACAGCAGGGAGGGCGGCGGGGGGGGATGGACGGACACAGCAGCGAGGGCGGGGGGGGATGGACGGACACAGCAGGGAGGGCGGGGGGGATGGGAGGCCGGGGGGGGATGGACGGACACAGCAGGGAGGGCAGGGGGGGGATGGACGGACACAGCAGGGAGGGCGGGGGGGATGGACGGACACATCAGGGAGGGCGGGGGGGGATGGGCGGACACAGCAGGGAGGGCGGGGGGATGGACGGACACAGCAGGGAGGGCGGGGGGGATGGACGGACACATCAGGGAGGGCGGGGGGGATGGACGGACACAGCAGGGAGGGCGGGGGAGGATGGACGGACACAGCAGGGAGAGCGGGGGGGGTGGACAGACACAGCAGGGAGGGCGGGGGGGGGATGGACGGACACAGCAGGGAGGGCGGGGGGGGATGGACGGACACAGCAGGGAGGGCGGGGGGGGGGATGGACGGACACAGCAGGGAGGGCGGGGGGGGATGGACGGACACAGCAGGGAGGGCGGGGGGGGATGGACGGACACAGCAGGGAGGGCGGGGGGGGATGGACGGACACAGCAGGGAGGGCGGGGGGGGATGGACGGACACAGCAGGGAGGGCGGGGGGGATGGACGGAAACAGCAGGGAGGGCGGGGGGGGATGGACGGACACAGCAGGGAGGGCGGGGGGGGGGATGGACGGACACAGCAGGGAGGGCGGGGGGGGATGGACGGACACAGCAGGGAAGGCGGGGGGATGGACGGACACAGCAGGGAAGGCGGGGGGGGATGGACGGACACAGCAGGGAGGGCGGGGGGGGTGGACGGACACAGCAGGGATATGGACGGACACAGCAGGGATATGGACGGACACAGCAGGGAGGGCGGGGGGGATGGACGGACACAGCAGGGAGGGCGGGGGGGATGGACGGACACAGCAGGGAGGGCGGGGGTGGACGGACACAGCAGGGAGGGCGGGGGGGGGATGGACGGACACAGCAGGGAGGGCGGAGGGGGGGGATGGACAGACACAGCAGGGATATGGACGGACACAGCAGGGAGGGCGGGGGGGATGGACGGACACAGCAGGGAGGGCGGGGGGGGGGTGGACGGAACCAGCAGGGAGGGCGGGGGGGATGGACGGACACAGCAGGGAGGGCGGGGGGGGATGGACGGACACAGCAGGGAGAGCGGGGGGGGGGGGTGGACGTACACAGCAGGGAGGGCGGGGGGGGTGGGCGTACACAGCAGGGAGGGCGGGGGGGATGGGCGGACACAGCAGGGAGGGCGGGGGGGGGATGGGCGGACACAGCAGGGAGGGCGGGGGGGGATGGGCGGACACAGCAGGGAGGGCGGGGGGGGGGGTGGGCGTACACAGCAGGGAGGGCGGGGGGGGGGCGTACACAGCAGGGAGGGCGGGGGGGGTGGGCGGACACAGCAGGGAGGGCGGGGGGGGATGGACGGACACAGCAGGGAGGGCGGGGGGGGTGGACGGAAACAGCAGGGAGGGCGGGGGGGGATGGACGGACACAGCAGGGAGGGCGGGGGGGGGATGGACGGACACAGCAGGGAGGGCGGGGGGGGATGGACGGACACAGCAGGGAGGGCGGGGGGGGATGGACGGACACAGCAGGGAGGGCGGGGGGGGATGGACGGACACAGCAGGGAAGGCGGGGGGGATGGACGGACACAGCAGGGAAGGCGGGGGGGATGGACGGACACAGCAGGGAGGGCGGGGGGGTGGACGGACACAGCAGGGATATGGACGGACACAGCAGGGATATGGACGGACACAGCAGGGAGGGCGGGGGGGATGGACAGACACAGCAGGGAGGGCGGGGGGGATGGACGGACACAGCAGGGAGGGCGGGGGGGGGGGGGTGGACGGACACAGCAGGGAGGGCGGGGGGGGGATGGACGGACACAGCAGGGAGGGCGGGGGGGGGATGGACAGACACAGCAGGGATATGGACGGACACAGCAGGGAGGGCGGGGGGGATGGACGGACACAGCAGGGAGGGCGGGGGGGGGTGGACGGACACAGCAGGGAGGGCGGGGGGGGGGGATGGACGGACACAGCAGGGAGGGCGGGGGGGGGATGGACGGACACAGCAGGGAGGGCGGGGGGGGTGGACGGACACAGCAGGGATATGGACGGACACAGCAGGGATATGGACGGACACAGCAGGGAGGGCGGGGGGGATGGACGGACACAGCAGGGAGGGCGGGGGGGATGGACGGACACAGCAGGGAGGGCGGGGGTGGACGGACACAGCAGGGAGGGCGGGGGGGGTGGGTGGGCGTACACAGCAGGGAGGGCGGGGGGGGGGGGGGGCGTACACAGCAGGGAGGGCGGGGGGGTGGGCGGACACAGCAGGGAGGGCGGGGGGGGATGGACGGACACAGCAGGGAGGGCGGGGGGGATGGACGGAAACAGCAGGGAGGGCGGGGGGGGATGGACGGACACAGCAGGGAGGGCGGGGGGGGGGGGATGGACGGACACAGCAGGGAGGGCGGGGGGGGATGGACGGACACAGCAGGGAGGGCGGGGGGGGATGGACGGACACAGCAGGGAGGGCGGGGGGGGATGGACGGACACAGCAGGGAAGGCGGGGGGGATGGACGGACACAGCAGGGAAGGCGGGGGGGATGGACGGACACAGCAGGGAGGGCGGGGGGGGTGGACGGACACAGCAGGGATATGGACGGACACAGCAGGGATATGGACGGACACAGCAGGGAGGGCGGGGGGGATGGACAGACACAGCAGGGAGGGCGGGGGGGATGGACGGACACAGCAGGGAGGGCGGGGGGGGGGTGGACGGACACAGCAGGGAGGGCGGGGGGGGGATGGACGGACACAGCAGGGAGGGCGGGGGGGGATGGACGGACACAGCAGGGAGGGCGGGGGGGATGGACGGACACAGCAGGGAGGGCGGGGGGGGGGGGGTGGACGTACACAGCAGGGAGGGCGGGGGGGGATGGGCGTACACAGCAGGGAGGGCGGGGGGGATGGGCGGACACAGCAGGGAGGGCGGGGGGGGGGATGGGCGGACACAGCAGGGAGGGCGGGGGGGGATGGGCGGACACAGCAGGGAGGGCGGGGGGGATGGGCGGACACAGCAGGGAGGGCGGGGGGGGGGATGGGCGGACACAGCAGGGAGGGCGGGGGGGGATGGGCGTACACAGCAGGGAGGGCGGGGGGTGTGGGCGTACACAGCAGGGAGGGCGGGGGGGTGAGCGGACACAGCAGGGAGGGCGGGGGGGGGGGGGATGGGCGGACACAGCAGGGAGGGCGGGGGGGGGGATGGGCGGACACAGCAGGGAGGGCGGGGGGGGATGGGCGGACACAGCAGGGAGGGCGGGTGGGGGGGGATGGGCGGACACAGCAGGGAGGGCGGGGGGGGGGATGGGCGGACACAGCAGGGAGGGCGGGGGGGGTTGGGCGGACACAGCAGGGAGGGCGGGGGGGTTGGGCGGACACAGCAGGGAGGGCGGGGGGGGGTGGGCGTACACAGCAGGGAGGGCGGGGGGGTGGGCGTACACATCAGGGAGGGCGGGGGGGATGGGCGTACACAGCAGGGAGGGCGGGGGGGATGGGCGGACACAGCAGGGAGGGCGGGGGGGTGGGCGTACACAGCAGGGAGGGCGGGGGGGATGGGCGTTGACAGCAGGGAGGGCGGGGGGGATGGGCGTAGACAGCAGGGAGGGCGGGGGGGGGATGGGCGTAGACAGCAGGGAGGGCGGGGGGGGGATGGGCGTAGACAGCAGGGAGGGCGGGGGGGATGGGCGTAGACAGCAGGGAGGGCGGGGGGGGATGGGCGTAGACAGCAGGGAGGGCGGGGGGGGATGGGCGTAGACAGCAGGGAGGGCGGGGGGGGATGGGCGTAGACAGCAGGGAGGGCGGGGGGGGATGGGCGTAGACAGCAGGGAGGGCGGGGGGGATGGGCGTAGACAGCAGGGAGGGCGGGGGGGGATGGGCGTAGACAGCAGGGAGGGCGGGGGGGGATGGGCGTAGACAGCAGGGAGGGCGTAGACAGCAGGGAGGGCGTAGACAGCAGGGAGGGCGTAGACAGCAGGGAGGGCGGGGGGGGGGTGGGCGTAGACAGCAGGGAGGGCGGGGGGGATGGGCGTAGACAGCAGGGAGGGCGGGGGGGATGGGCGTAGACAGCAGGGAGGGCGGGGGGGGTGGGCGTAGACAGCAGGGAGGGCGGGGGGATGGGCGTAGACAGCAGGGAGGGCGGGGGGGGTGGGCGTAGACAGCAGGGAGGGCGTAGACAGCAGGGAGGGCGTAGACAGCAGGGAGGGCGTAGACAGCAGGGAGGGCGGGGGGGGATGGGCGTAGACAGCAGGGAGGGCGGGGGGGATGGGCGTAGACAGCAGGGAGGGCGGGGGGGATGGGCGTAGACAGCAGGGAGGGCGGGGGGGTGGGCGTAGACAGCAGGGAGGGCGGGGGGGTGGGCGTAGACAGCAGGGAGGGCGGGGGGGATGGGCGTAGACAGCAGGGAGGGCGGTGGGGGTGGGCGTAGACAGCAGGGAGGGCGGGGGGGTGGGCGTAGACAGCAGGGAGGGCGGGGGGGGGATGGGCGTAGACAGCAGGGAGGGTGTGGGGGGGGATGGGCGTAGACAGCAGGGAGGGCCGGGGGGGATGGGCGTAGACAGCAGGGAGGGCGGGGGGGGATGGGCGTAGACAGCAGGGAGGGCGGGGGGGGATGGGCGTAGACAGCAGGGAGGGCGGGGGGGGGATGGGCGGAGGACGGACACGGCAGGACGGACACAGCAGGGCGGGCGGCCGGGCACAGCATCGGAGGACGGACACAGCAGGGCGGGCAGGCGGGGGACGGACACAGCAGGGCGGGCGGGCAGGCGGGGGACGGACACAGCAGGGCGGCCGGGCGGACACAGCAGGGCGGGCAGGCGGGGGACGGACACAGCAGGGCGGCCGGACACAGCAGGGCGGCCGAACACAACAGGGCGGGCGGGAGAAGTATAAGAAAAATAAGAAAGGATGGCATACATCCTGCCGGCTTCCTCCGAGCTGCGGCTATCTCCTCCCGCTGACACTCCTGAAGGGGACCCGGCTTCTGCTCCGTCGTTCTCCTTCCCCAGTAAGGCTCCCTCCGTCGATCACGTCCCGCGATCTCCTCCGGGTCTTGTAGACGCTCCCTCCTTCTCGTCCTCCCGCCGCCTGCAGCTGTCCTCGTCATGCACGAGACACTGCTTCCCGCGCTCTCCTCGTGCACAACTTGACAAGCTCATCTATGTTCACCCCCTGCTGGCGGCCACTGCGCAGGCGCAACAAATTGAAAAGCCCTATCTTTAAAATGGGGCATATTTTACTTAATTAAAAAAAAACTATAACTTTTTCAAAAACCACAACCCCAAAAGGCACTACACAGGGACATACTCTATCTAATAAAACAAACCCCAAGTCTTAATTTGTCCTCTATCCTGAGTTATGCCTTCCCAAAAAAATCCTCATTCACTCTATGGGAAAACATTGTCAAAAAGCCACAGAGGGAGTGGCAGAAAAAAACTGACAGTTGGAACTTTAGCTTACTCTCAATTCCTCATTTTTTATTATTTTGCCCTGAAATTTGGCATGCACCAGCGGGTGACGATTCTACACGTCCATGCCAAATTTCAGCTCGGTACGTCCAATCAGTTTTGAGGTGTAGCCCCTCAAACACCATGCCCCCATCTCAGAAGTTCCCTATGGGAGAATTCCGTTTGTTCGATTCAGCCTTAATATAAGGGCACGACCGTGCCCTTATAATATAATAATATTATAATTATGTGTATATTTATATCAGTGTATGTTCTGCAAGATAGCTATCCAATCTGAATCATACCATTTGAATTATTGATGATTATTAGATTCATTTTGACCTGTGCTGAGTAATTTGTTGCTATTTAGTTAAAATATAGAGTAAATATTTAAGAAATAAGTGTAAGACGCACACGCAGCTTGGCCTAGTTGAAAAGGTTTATACAGAAGAAACTGTGTGCTGTGTTAAGTGAGCGATTATAGTTAATATCGCTTACATTTATAGAAGTGTGGGATTTGTACTATTGCGGACGTACGGTCTTTGTACACGTGTCTCGGACAAAGTACGGGACTGCGTACGCAACGTGAAGACGTACGCACGATCGCGTGTTTACGCAACGTGCGTAAAGATACGACCACTAAGTCCAAATTACACAATAGCATTGTTTAGTTTAGGCTCGAAACGGTAGCCACGCGGTAATAGCACAAATTGATCAGTGTCCAAGATTTAGTTTAAATAAAACCTTTTTTACTGTATCACCTCTGGTACTAAGGCTGTTCACCTGAATGAAAGTTAATTTTCTGTACAGAAAAAACAAAAAGTGTATTTGAGTGAACGAACGTGAGTGTGCAAACAATAAAGGTTTTGTGGACCCAGGGAATTCGGGATCCCGTAGGAGACCACACCAGGTGAGTGGACACTTGGTGGCGTGAGACTGGCTTGCTCACTTTAACATTGATTAAAGTATAAAGGAGCAAGGTAGCAGATACCGCAGACCAGAAGGTCAGCGAAGGTTTAGAGTACCGCAGACCTAAAGGTCAGCGAGGTTTTTGTTTAGGTGCCGCAACCACAAGGGGTTAGCGAAGAAACCCATATAGGCCATTTGATACGCTCCGGCTGAGCTTTCGCAGCCTGAAAAACGATTCAATTAGTCGTACGGCGGATAAGTAACAGTTACCTATACGCTGTGCGATTGTACCGCACGTTCGTGAGTGCAATACTTAGCGCAATGTGATACCCTTTTTACGAGCTTTGCGTAAAATCGTGGGATCATTAGCGCTGGGTGTAGCATACGCAAGCGTGATTTGTGTAAAATTTTTTGTTTGTTTTAAGGGAGTTTCGCTGGTCACTCAGGAAATCTCCAACAACCAATATTTACTGGGAAGGGTAAGTCACTCCCAGATACTTTCAGTAAATAGAGGTTACACAGGGGTCATAGGTTGGGTACTAACTTCGCTGACGACAGCATTTGGTAGTATTGTCCAACGTGGGCGTGAGTGGGTGAGAGCACTCGTTGAACTTTCACCGTTGCCTTATATTGAGTATTTTGTTTTTTTGTAGGAATTAGCTGAGAAGGCAATACCTGCAAAATATGGGGGCCAGTTGCTCAAGTAAGGGACGTTCAACCAGGGTTCAGGTTGATGTTCCGCGGCCCAGAGGGTCAGCGAGGTACTTAATGTGTGAGAAGTACGGATCACACACAGAGGTTTTATGCAATGTATGGGAACGTATGACTGCGGAAGATAGGGAACCATTCCCTAAGGTAGGAAGTTTTGAACCAGAGGTGTTGCAGAATTTAAGGTTTAGGATATGTCTGATAAAATCCCAAAAGAAAAGGGTCAGACACACAAACTGTTTAAATTTATGGCAGCAAGAGGGCGATATGCAAGAGAAATTAACATATGCAACCGGTTCCAAACCTAGCGGGAATGAGAACACAAACACACCATTGTCGACACAGGTTGAAGGGGAACAGTAGGCTACAGTCAATGATACATCCGTAAATGATAGTAATATGAAAGAGCAATGTATTAACCCTAACTTTTGCAAAATGTATCCTGTTTTGAAGTCTCTCCAAGGGTTTAGGTCACAGGAAGATAAAGGATTCAGCCAAATCGCAGCTCTCCTCCAAGCAGTCATGTTGCAGGAAACTCAGGTGGGACCTGTCCAACCAGGTAGTGCAGTAACAATATTCCCCAATGAAAGAACGGGTGAGGTCACAGCTACCGGTAAGTATGAGACAGTTCATTGCACAGAAACAACAACACCACAAAGTAAACTGATTAGGAACGGAATGGTAGGATTACACCCTGTCTTGGGAATAGTAACTCCCAATGGGGGAACCGATAGTCAGGAAGTAGTCCTCACCAGGAATAATGCAATGTATTGCCCGTGGCCCAGAGATGAGCTGCAATCAATCATTTCAGAATTCCCCGACCCTCAGAAGCATTTAGCCAGATGTCAGAAATTTATCAGAGATCTGGGTAATGTGTATGAACCGACAAAACAACATTGGCGGACATTTTTGAAAACATGCCTACCCCCTAATATTGACACCCAAAAATTCATCACTGATTGTAGATTAGAGATGGCCAGTCCTATGACTGACAGAAACAATCAGGAAAATATAGAACGAATTAATAAGCAACTAGAGTTGTGTTTTCCCACTGAGTGGAGAAGAATTTTCTCCATAAAACAGAGGGAAGATGAAATGACATCTGAATATTTCCACCGAGCACTGCAGGAAATGGACAGCTACATGGGGGTATTAGATGCAGGGAACGATACGAATTACAGGAAGGTAGTTGTGTCTGTGCTAATGGACGGACTCGATCAGACAGTGAGGGACAGAGTACAAATATCTTTGCCTAATTGGAGAGGGGTCACAGTAGCTTGCCTTAGAGAGTGCGCAATTGAATACCATAGGAATATTGCTAGGTGTAGAAAACTGCAAGAGGAGAGGCTGAGGATTGAAAGTATGCAGGCTCTTACACCAAATTCTCATCAGCCCAAACCCCAAAACCCTAGTAGTAACAAAAGACCGAGAATATGTTACATTTGTAAAAATAAAGGACATTTTGCTAGATATTGTAGGAGTAGTAGAGCACATAGCCAATATAGACCCCTAGACAGAGTAAACAAGCCACGTTATTAAACACATAGACGGGATCAAGGGACATATAGTAAGGAATCACGATACAGTATAGAAAAACACAGATTTGGTTAATGGGAAGAACAGAATAAATGCAACTTTACCCTTTTGACAGAATTTACGGAGATTAGGAGGCGGCCTCTAAACTTCTGCTTCTCTCTCTCTCTCTAGCAGAAGTGACCTCTAAGTAATTTAACAGGAGTTTTGTTAGAGATGGTATACATATAGATGGCTCCCACCCAGGAAGCACAAAATATGTTAAAATACCCACGAAGACTAATATTGCATTTCACTGTTTTAGAAGCATGTCCATCACAGGTAGAGGAAATTATCTCAAAGATAGTATGAACTTAGAATGGACAAGACACTGGATTGAGGGCTGGAATAGTCCCAGTAGAGATATAACACACATACATTTTTTTAAGGGGAATAGACCGATTAGGGAATCATTCCCCGTAGTGCCCAATCCAGATGTCCAACTTTGTAAAATCTTCTTTGTTACTAAACTCTGTGAGTTGTCTTCAAAGTTTCCTCTTCATCTCTGACGTTCACCGACAGGATTACAGCTCAAACGTCACATGTCTACTCGGTCTTTTCAGAAGTCTGCCCAAACCCAGTATATCTCACCAGCATCACTGTGCCTGGCCATGCACAAAGGGTGGAGAGTGGAAATACTGGTGAAGGGAGACTGTGCATAGATACCGATATACATGATGGTGTGACAGCCTGATGGTGAACGCAAATCTGACAAATTTTCTTTTTATTATTTCCACTCTCTTTTTCACTTTCCACGGAAGGTTTACTTCACACAACTGATAATACACAACAGTTAAACACATTGTAATGCAAGATTTATGATCCCTACAGAAAGGTCGCTGACTCGGAGAGAACATCGTATCACTGGAGTGTCTGTTCCGGGAAGGCTAAGAGGCAGTACTGTTGAGACGGCACCTGAGCGCGGAGAACAAGACCAGAGGCGGTTGTCGCACCAGTTTTCTTTTTCCTTTTTTTTATTTTCTCCACCTCCCACTACCCTCCTTCCCTCCCCCTTCTTGTTCCCTTTCTCTTCCCTTAACAAGATGGACTTACCCCATGTTATGATTCCAGCACTCTGGTCTGAGGAGATCTTATAGCAAGGACCTGAGCACTGGAACGTAATGCTGGGAAAGGGAGCGGGAATGGAAAATAGCCCCTGGCACCCTATCTCCGTTGTCTCGCCCGTGCTGTCAGAAATCTCTTGCGAGACTATGGTTGCTTGAGCCCATGGCAGCCGCGTTTGAAGGTCGGATTACGTCTGCCCAACTCCGATGCCCCCTCAGGTCTTAATGGGAGACAAAGAGAAATCCGAGACAGGGTGATAACAAGGGGCCTTCTAACTCAGCAACAAGGCCAGGGGCTAAGCTAACTTAAAACTAGAATATGTGCGGAAAAACCGCCAGGGAAAAGGACAACCAAAATACCCACTTGTTCACTCTCCTACCCGGCACCGCCGAGTTCCGGAGAGGACTTGTGGAAGCGGAACCCTCCGCGAATGCTCCGAAACAGAATACAAAATAAAGTGGGCTGAGCCGCAGCACACGGCAGAGCCGCAACTCACGAACACCACACGAGATTCTCTGGCGACCGTTGCGGACAAAAAGGGACCAGAAGACTTCTTGGGATGAGATGACAACTCCAAGATTCAGGAACTCTGAGGAGAGGAATGACCGGACACAGCAGGACTGGAACAGACGTTCAGCAAACCTAAGCAGCATGCAGGAAGCTATTACCGGCGTCTGTGTGAAGCACTGAGAAGGTATTTAGCAAGGAGTCCTCCAATCAGATGTTCAGAGTCTGATTACCCTAAATGCTGTGCAGCTGCCCTGCTGCACGCCCAGAAGACCAGTGTGTGTGTGTATTAAATTGACCCTGCAACGGGGAACATGGTCCGCCCGTGGCGTCCCCGTTGCTAGGGTCCAGGCGGCTCAGCGCGCCCGGCGTCCCTGCGTTGCTAGAGAGCCGCCGGCTACGCGCGAACGGCGTCCCAGCGTTGCTAGGGACCCGGCAGCTTGCACGCTCTGCGTCCCTAGTTGCTAGGCGCCGGGCCGCGAGGACATCGTGGACCACAGCGCCTAACAGTGCCCCCCCTTGAGGAGGGGTCAAGGAACCCCTAAAGCCAGGTTTCTGAGGAAATTCCCAAAAAAATGCCCTCTTGAGCCTAGGGGCATGAAGATCCTTATCCAGGACCCAAGACCTTTCCTCCGGACCATATCCTTTCCAGTGAACTAAAAAATAAAGCCGACCCCGGGACAATTTAGAATCAAGAGCTTTCTCTACCAAGAACTCCTGTTGTCCCTGTACATCCACTGGAGATCTACCCTGAGAGATCCTCCGAGGAAATCTACTGGAAGAAATGTATTGTTTCAACAGGGAACAGTGAAAAGTATTTCCAATCTTGAGAGATCTTGGTAAACGTAGCCGAAAGGCAACTGGGTTGACCTTCTTAATAATAAGAAACGGTCCAATAAATTTGGGTCCCAGTCTAGCTGAGGATTGTCGAAGCCTGATGTTGCGAGTTGACAACCACACCTTATCTCCCACCTTAAAAGTGCAAGGACGTCAGAGCCTGTCAGAAAATTTCTTCTCTCGGAAGGCCGCTTTTCTGAGAGCAAGGTGCACTTTTTTCCAAATTGCTCTGAGATGGGAGGTCAAGGTTAGCGAGGAGACTGGAGAATGATGAAAAAAAGAATTGGCTCAGGGGTGAAAACCAAAAACTGAAAAGAATGGAGACTCTTTGGTGGAGGAATGACAAGAGTTATTGTAAGCAAATTCAGCCAAAGGGAGAAACTCGGACCAATCATTCTGGAGTTTGGCTGAATACAAACGCAAATATTGTTTTAATGACTGGTTGACTCGTTCGGTTTGCCCGTTAGACTGTGGGTGGTAACCAGATGTTAAAGACAGTTTCATCTTCAATGAGGCACAAAAACATTTCCAGAATTGTGCGATGAATTGTGGACCCCGATCAGAAACAATATCAGTGGGCAACCCATGAAGCCTGAACACATGGCGGAGGAACAAAACTGCCAACCCTTGAGCAGAAGGCAATCGGGGAAGAGCAATAAAATGAGCCATTTTACTAAAACGGTCCACTACCACCCAAATGACTCGGAATCCGACTGAAAGGGGAAGGTCAACCACAAAATCCATGGAAATATGAGACCATGGCCTGAGAGGAACAGCTAAAGGCATGAGTTGCCCTATAGGCAACGAACGAGGAACCTTATGCTGTGCACAAATCTGACATGAATGGACGAATTCCTTAATGTCTTTAGAAAGACTAGGCCACCACACTGAGCGAGAGACTAACTCCAATGTCTTAGTGATTCCCGGATGCCCTGAGACTTTGTTGTCATGAAATTCAGTTAAAACAGTGGCTCTCAAAAATTCAGGGACATAAAGACGACCAGCAGGAGTAAGTCTAGGAGCTTGGTGTTGAAGCTGGTTTAACTGGGTAAATAAATCCTGTGTGAGGCCTGCCCGGATGACCGAAGATGGAACTATGGGGGTAACAACAGGATTGCTATTATGAACCGGAAGAAAGCTACGTGACAGGGCATCAGCATTTGTATTCTTGGAACCAGGCATGAAAGTGATTAGAAACCTGAAACGAGTAAAAAATAATGCCCAACGTGCCTGCCGAGCATTAAGCCGTTTAGCTGATTCAATATATTGCAGGTTCTTATGGTCAGTCAAAACCGAAATAGTATGTTTAGCTCCCTCCAGCCAATGCCTCCACTCCTCGAAAGCCCACTTCACCGCCAGTAACTCCCGATTACCAACATCATAGTTGGATTCAGCGGAGGAGAATTTCCTGGACATAAAGGCACAAGGATGTAACTCCAGAGACTCTGGATCCTCTTGAGAAAGAACAGCCCCCACTCCAACCTCTGAGGCATCACCCTCCACAACAAAGGGCAATTCCAGATTAGAATGTCTGAGGACTGGAGCCGAGACAAAGGCTTGTTTCAAGGCCTGGAAGGACAATTCAGCTGCATGCGACCAGTTGGTAGGATCCGCTCCTTTTTTTGTCAGAGCTACTATGGGAGCAACCAGGTCAGAAAAAGAATGAATGAACCTCCTATAATAATTCGAAAACCCTAAAAAGCGCTGAATTGCTTTTAAATTAGTGGGTTGCGCCCAATTAAGGATGGCCTGGAGCTTCTTTGGTTCCATGGAAAATCCCTGAGGAGAAATTATGTACCCTAAAAAAGATACTTCTGTGACGTGAAAATCACACTTCTCCAGCTTGGCATATAAATGACCGATGGGGAGGCAGAATGTCCGCCTTGCCTTTGGAGAAGACATCGGCAAACTCCTGGTATTCCACAGAAATGAGCTCTGGAACGATTGCTGCAAGTCTGACTGGATACGAAATACATTCCTTAGCACAAAATGTACCCCATTGGGAAATCTCCCCGGATCGCCAATCAATGGTGGGATTATGAAAGGCAAGCCAAGGGTGACCCAGAACAACAGGAACTGCTGGGCAATGTGTAAGGTAGAATTCAATATCTTCGGAATGTAAGGCTCCTACTGTAAGTACTACTGGAGGTGTACGGTGAGTAATTACCCCATTAGAAAGCAGACCCCCATCTAAGCCGTGCATGGTGATACATCTATCTAATGGTAACTGCGGAATGCCTAAGGCCTTAGCCCAAGTTAAATCCATAAAGTTTCCTGCAGCTCCACTGTCGACAAAAGCCGACACCAAAGAACTGAGGCTGCCAAAGGAAACCTTAACAGGGACTAAAATAGAGTTGTTCGAGGAGATAAGCTGCAGACCTAAGTGAACCCCCTCACAATTCACCTGGTCAAAGCGTTTCCCGACTTGTTCGGACAGTTACGAGCAAAATGTCCCTTACCACCACAGTATAAACAAAGACCGGAATTCTGTCTTCTGGTTTTTTCCTCAGGAGACAGCCGAGAGAGACCCATCTGCATGGGCTCCTCGACGTCCTCTGGGAAGGAATATACACAAGGACTAGACCTTACAGATGTTCCTCTTTCAGCCCTCCGCTCTCGGAGACGACGATCAATCTTTATAGCAAGCTCCATGAGTTTATCGAGAGTCTCAGGAGCGGGGTACTGGAGGAGACTGTCTTTAATAAATTAAGATAAACCAAGGAGAAACTGACTGCGCAGGGCCGGGTCATTCCAGCCTCAGTCGTTTGACCAACGGCGAAACTCGGTACAATATACCTCCGCAGGATTTCTACCTTGTTTGAGAGCGCGCAGCTGACTCTCAGCGGACGCCTCTCTATCTGGGTCATCATAAAAGAGCCCTAAAGACTTAAAAAAGGCGTCTACAGATGACAACGCAGGATCCTCTGCTCTTAAACCAAATGCCCAGGTCTGGGGATCCCCCTGGAATAAAGAAATAATAATCCCAACCCGCTGAGATTCATTACCAGAGGATGTAGGTCTTAAACGAAAATAAAGTTTACAGGATTCTTTAAAATTAAAAAATTCTTTCCTATCACCGGAAAAACGGTCGGGCAAAAGCATCTATGGTTCAGGGACTACCTTCGGGGAGGCTCGCAACAGATCTTCCTGCGAAAGATCCTGAACCATCTGAGTAAGTTCTTGAATCTGGTTGACTAAGAGCTGACCGGGATTTGGCCCTAAACCTGTCGGATTCATGAGGCCGATAAACTCTCACAAAAAAACAGAAGGAGAAAAAATTAAACCCCGTTTAATTTTAAGTTTTAGTATGGGCGGTAATAATGTTATGATTCCAGCACTCTGGTCTGAGGAGATCTTAAATCAAGGACCTGAGTACTGGAACGTAATGCTGGGAAAGGGAGCGGGAATGGAAAATAGCCCCTGGCGCCCTAACTCCGTTGTCTCGCCCGTGCTGTCAGAAATCCCTTGTGAGACTATGGTTGCTTGAGCCCATGGCAGCCGCGTTTGAAGGTCGGATTACGTCTGCCCAACTCCGATGCCCCCTCAGGTCTTAATGGGAGACAAAGAGAAATCCGAGACAGGGTGATAACAAGGGGCCTTCTAACTAAGCAACAAGGCCAGGGGCTAAGCTAACTTAAAACTAGAATATGTGCGGAAAAACCGCCAGGGAAAAGGACAACCAAAATACCCACTTGTCCACTCTTCTACCCGGCACCGCCGAGTTCCGGAGAGGACTTGTAGAAGCGGAACCCTCCGCGAATGCTCCGAAACAGAATACAAAATAAAGTGGGCTGAGCCGCAGCACACGGCAGAGCCGCAACTCACGAACACCACACGAGATTCTCTGGCGACCGTTGCGGACAAAAGGGGACCAGAAGACTTCTTGGGATGAGATGACAACTCCAAGATTCAGGAACTCTGAGGAGAGGAATGACCGGACACAGCAGGACTGGAACAGACATTCAGCAAACCTAAGCAGCATGCAGGAAGCTATTACCGGCGTCTGTGTGAAGCACTGAGAAGGTATTTAGCAAGGAGTCCTCCAATCAGATGTTCAGAGTCTGATTACCCTAAATGCTGTGCAGCTGCCCTGCTGCACGCCCAGAAGACCAGTGTGTGTGTGTATTAAATTGACCCTGCAACGGGGAACGCATTCCGCCCGTGGCGTCCCCGTTGCTAGGGTCCAGGCGGCTCAGCACGCCCGGCGTCCCTGCGTTGCTAGGGAGCCGGCGGCTACGCGCGCACGGTGTCCCAGCGTTGCTAGGGACCCGGCGGCTAGCACGCTCGGCGTCCCTAGTTGCTAGGCGCCGGCCCGCGAGGACATCGCGGACCACGGCGCCTAACACCCCAAGAGACTGTGTTCCGGGTTTTCCTGTTAACCCTGTTTTTGACCAGAGCAGTCTGTTTCGGTGAGAGTACCAGAGAGGTCGAGAAAGTATCTGGAATGGGTTCTGATGGCAAGGATGGATTTGTAGAATTCCAAGAGCAACACATCCATCGAGCAAAGGCGAGTATCAGAAAACGATCTGGTAGTCAGGAAAGTAGGAGGCACTGTGAAGGATTATTGACTGAGGAAGATTGCATTTGTAGGAACTGTGAAAACATAGTTGAGGATGGGTGCAACCAGAGATGTCAGTCCAGCCTTAATATCAACATGGACCGTCATCCATTGAGTGACTACCACTCACTAGTGGGCAAGGTCTTAAACCAGACAGAATGCTGGGTGTGCTCACAAGTACCTCAAGGTCAGAGCAAGTCAGGATTAGTACCATACTCGTTAGCAATAGATGAGGTACTCGAATTACGGGGTGGGAGACCGGTGGACAAGAAATTTAATATTTCTAGGTCCCCTAGTTTGAAGCTCCTCCAGTACCATGTGGATAGATCCTTAGTGTGTTTCAACATTTCCAATTCCCGAAAGCCGGGAAATTGGGAGGTGACATGGAATAACCAGACCATGGCATTTTCGCACAGAGCTGATAGGATATCCGTAGACTCTGAACATATACGCCAAATAGCCAACAGTGGAAGGTATTTTCGGTATAGGTATTCTCTAGGAAACAAGACCATGCGGGTTGGAAAAGTATCACCAGGGTACTGTGTGCATATCATACAGAATGATACGTGTACTGAACAGATGAGAGAACTAGCGATAGGGTTTTTCACTTGGAAAGTTTGCAATATGGTAATGTCATATTATGTCCCATATGTTCTCCCCGATGATGCCTATTTCATATGTGGGAGGAAGGCTTATAAGTGGCTTGCCCCAAACTCAGGGGGATTGTGTTACATTGGAAGAGTGTTGCCAGAGGTTATGACCATAACCCATGATAAGATGAAAGACGTTCACCGCAGTGCTCAAGCTCCTTATACTCATACTCATTATGAACACATCGATAAGAGACACCTTATAGATAGGACAGAGCACGTAGCCTCTGATTTGATCCACGAATCCACCGGGATTTAATTCCTACTCGCGTTAGACATCACCCGTACCGCCAGAGGAATTAAAAATTATAGGTATATCCACGCGCTAGCGAACCTGATAGATAATATCACCGAGATGTATGATGACAGCTTCAGGTATACAGGAAGGGAGTTGCAAGCTTACAAAACGTAACTGATCCAGCACAGGATGGTCCTCAATTATATCACAGCGGTGACAGGCGGGTACTGTGTCACATTGGCAACTCAATATGGTGTGAAGTGCTGCACGTATATTACAAACAGAACTGATGACCCAACTGAGATCATTGATCAAAAGATGGACGATATCTTGCAGTTGAAGTGAGAGTTCCGAAGGAGACACAACCTTACCCTGACTGCTGTGAGTAATGAACTGACCGGCTGGGTCTCATGGTTGAACCCACGCAATTGGTTCTCAGGTTTAGGAGAATGGGCTCAAAATGTTATCATGAGTGTAGGAAAGTTTCTCCTTTGTATCCTGGGAGTCGTCATAATTATTGGCTTGATATTTAGGTGTGTTCGAATTTTAACGCGGCGCAAGCGCAGTACAAAAGTGATGAGTCTAAGGAGTGAGGGCATTGTTACAGCAGCAGATTTAATTTATGATCCATCTATAGAAACGATGTTGTGATAAGGATTGCAAATGAATTCCACGGCCAGTTTCTTTCACCCGTTTTTCCTGTGTTTCTCCCTCAGCAAAAATACACCCATCCGGAAGACTTCGATCAACACCCAAGAATGATTACGCAAATGTTATGTGAATGTATTGTACATATGTGTCTCATCTTCATCTCTATAACCTTCAGTTAGTGACAGACATAGTCGACAGGTGATCTCCACATATATTAGCACTCACATATGTTCCCCCTCCATGTATCATCAACTAAATGTGCACCCCATTTGTTGGAACAAGAAGCCGAAAAGAGCTCGGTATTGTTTGTTGGCCCACTTACAGACCCTTAATACGGGATGAGAAGGATTTAATGTATACTTCGCAATACCTCGAAGCTTATCTAGAACATATACGGCACAATGATACATGCCCCTCAGACATGGATTCATACATACATGCTTTTACTATCTCCCTAGGTCATACATTTCCCACCTACACCTCTCCTCCTACCATCCAATCATTTGTAGATATGTATTGTATATTTTTCTGCTTAATGTTTAGATAGTGGCAGTTATTGTTGACTGTCAAAGGGTGGACTGTCAAAGTCGAAAAATATTGTAATGCATACACCATGTACTAACCCCATACACATGCCCGCTGCACGTGCACTTATTCCGCCGTGCGTGCACATATCCGCAATTTGCGTAGGATCACTCCTGCGATCATGCGCGTGGTATGGGTATTTACGGCGGAGTTTGTGAGCGCATAGAGGGTTATCAGAACATTACATATTTAACCCAAATAGTGCACATTGTACACATAGCCCCCTGCACCACATCAGAAAGAAATAGCTGTTTAAAATGGTAACAGAACAAGGGGATTCACCTTTACAGGATAGGAGGGGACAGAACAAGGTTACAAGGTGGTGTTTGGTATCCAGCTGTAGGGTATTTTAAGGGAAACATTCTGGTGTTGGTTTGAGGAAGATCGCATGTTCCTGAGGATAGTTAGATGCAGAAGCAGAATATAGGTTTAAACTGTATTTACTGTATATTATGTATGCGGCGGGAATCCAGAGGAGACCACCCACAAGAGCAGTTGAGAAAGACATCGCCCACCTTTTCAAATCAACCTATGACCTCTCCTGTAATGTAAATATACATCTCTGTATCCAATAGACAAAGGGATTACAGTGACCATTGTATTGTATATGGAAGTAGTGTATAAAAAAGCCTGTTGCTGCCTGGCTGGTTAGAAGACTCTGAACGCTTTCTACCTGACAAGCGGAGGACCGGCTGGGTTGCGCAAGCGAACATTCTCACGTATGTACATTGACTGTAGCCATTATTCTGTTGTAGATTTATCTTGTTAGCCTGTAGTGTATAATTTGTACTGTTTTACCTTTTGAAATAATCCACTGTGGCCTTAGAACCCTGTGGTTCAACTACATATCGGTGTTGTGTCCTCATTTCCCTGCTAGGGTTTAAAGCGTATTTAACGGTATAAGGTTTATAAGTATTGATAAGGTGTACGCACTGCGGGTACTTTATACCGTCAGCGCTACTTAAGGTTTAAGGTATAACATCATTGCAGTGCTTTGCTGCATAAAGGGTTAAAGTGTAACCATATTATTACATTGTATTACTAAAAAGGTTTAAAGGTTATCAATTGTGTGTGCGCGTGCTGTGTGTACTCTGTACACTCAGCGCAGCGTGTGTACGCCAAGTACGTACCACATACGGGACTCTGTACGCAAATAGCGTACAAAGTGCGTAGCGCGTGTATTCAGTCTAGCGGCCATAGCGGCTCCACAGTAAAAGTGTATCTAGAGGTATAGCTTTATGGTTTAAGATAATATCGACATTATCAGTTCCTTGCCACTCCATGTCATAAATGGCATATTGGCAAGTTTACGCCTGTCCTCAGATCAGGGCTGGCTACAGGCCTACTAGCACCCTGAGCGAGAAAATGTAAAAGCGCCCCCCCCCCATGCGTGCGCCAAAGGCGCGTGCGCTCCCGGAAAAGTGGGTGTGGCCTCAGGAAAAGTGGGCGTGGCCTCGTACCTTCATATCATCAAACTATAAATATATTTTCACACAATTAGCAGCCTTACACATAGTCACAGTAGTGTTCCTTACACACAATGTCTCCAGTATAGTGCCAGATACACATAATGTGCAGTGCCAGATAGACATGACATGCCCCCCAGCAGTGCCAGCTACATATGACATGCCCCGCAGCAGTGCCAGCTAGACATGACATGCCCCGCATCAGTGCCAGCTACACATGACATGCCCCGCAGCAGTGCCAGCTACACATGACATGCCCCGCAGCAGTGCCAGCTAGACATGACATGCCCCGCAGCAGTGCCAGCTACACATGACATGCCCCGCAGCAGTGCCAGCTACACATGATAGTGTTCACTTTTTAGGGCATGGTGCTGATCACAGGGAGGGCACATTTTTAAGTTAGGAGGGCAAAATGATGTACATACTGCTTGTTGTTCCCATACCTATATGCCAAAGCATGGACAGTGCGCGCCGAAGGCGCGCAGCAAAAATTAAGGGGAGTTACTTTGTGGGGAAGGTACGTGGCCACATAATAGTGGCAATTTGCATTACACCACACAGTAGTGCAGCTAATACACACTGCACCAGGTAGAACCTTCTATACACTTTGCGCCAGGCACAGCACTGAGACACATTGCACCAGGGAGAGCACTGAGACACATTGCCTAGCCATAGACGCCTAGCGGGAACACTACATGACATGCCCCCCAGCAGTGCCAGCTACACGTGACATGCTCCCCAGCAGTGCCAGCTACACGTGACATGCCCCCCCAGCAGTGCCAGCTACACGTGACATGCCCCCCCAGCAGTGCCAGCTACACGTGACATGCCCCCCCAGCAGTGCCAGCTACATAAATGGCCACACAGTGCCAGATATGCACCCACAGTTCAGATACATAAATGCCCCCAAAGTGCCAGATACATAAATGCCCCCACAGTGCAGATATGCCCCCCACAGTGCCAGATACATAAATGCCCCCACAGTGCCAGATACATAAGTGCCCACACAGTGCCAGATACATAAGTGCCCACACAGTGCCAGATACATAAGTGCCCACAGTGCCAGATATGTCCCCACAGTGCCAGATATAAAAATGCCCACACAGTGCCAAATATGTCCCCACAGTGCCAGATATAAAAATGCCCCCACAGTGCCAGATATGCCCCCACAGGGCCAGATACATAAATGCCCCCAGTGCCAGATACATGAATGCCCCCAGTGCCAGATGCATAAATGCCCCCAGTGCCAGATGCATAAGTTCCCCCAGTGCCAGATGCATAAGTGCCCACACAGTGCCAGATACATTATTGCCCCCCACAGTGTCAGATACATTAATGCCCCCCACAGTGCCAGATATGCCCCTGCAGTGCCAGATACATGAATGCCCCCCACAGTGCCTGATACATTAATGCCCCCACAGTGCCAGATACATTAATGCCCCCCACAGTGCCACATACATTAATGCCCCCCACAGTGCCAGATACATTAATGCCCCCGTGCCAGATATGCCCCCAGTGCCAGATACATTAATGCCCCCAGTGCCAGATATGCCCTCACAGTGCCAGATACATTAATGCCCCCAGTGCCAGATATGCCCCCACAGTGATAGATACATTAATGCCCCCAGTGCCAGATATGCCCCCACAGTGCCAGATACATTAATGCCCCCACAGTGCAGATATGCCCCCACAGTGCCAGACACATAAATGCCCCCACAGTGCAAGATACATAAACGCCCCCAGTGCCAGATAAATAAATGCCCCCAGTGCCAGATATGCTCCAACAGTGCCAGATAAATAAATGCCCCCACAGCGTCTGATAAATAAATGCCCCCACAGTGCCTGATAAATAAATGCCCGCACAGTGCTAGATAAATGAATGCCCCCACAGTGCAGATATGACCCCACAGTGCAGAACCCACATAATGCCATCCATAAATGCCCCCAATACCTGCTGCGCTGGGAGGGGGAGGAGTGCTGCTGTCTGAGGGAGCAGGGAGCAGGGCGCAGGGCCGCGGGCGTTGTGGCGGCGGTGCGGGTGGTGTGCGCTATGTGCGCTGCGCTGGCGTCTGACGTCAGATGCCAGCGCCGCACAGCGCGTAAGCACACAATAGTTTAAGGCCGGGCAGCGCAGCACAGGGCCGGCTCCAGGAAAGAAAATGGCAGCGCCAGCGCGCGGCGCCCATTAAGGGTGGCGCCCCGCGCGGCCGCTCAATTCGAACGTGCCTGGATCCGGCCCTGCCTCAGATGCTTTTAATTTAGATTTTTGGGGCATTTTACTGAACTTTAGTTTTTTGGATTTTACATGCTCTCTACTATGACATTGGGCATCAACCTTGGCAGACTACGTTTATGGCATTTCATCATCTCTGCCATGACTAGTGGCAGCAGCTTCAGCACTAAATGGAAGTGGATCTTGATCTTTCCCTATTTTACCCTCCATTTCTGGAATTAGATGGCAGTAATGTCTGGAATTTAATACCACTAGATACCAGATACCACTGTGACTGGAATAATGATGACCTATGCACAGTGACAGGACACTACCACAGCACCCTACAGCAGCAAGATGCAGCAGAAGACACTGGACTTTTAGTCACCACAATGCAGCACTGACACTGAGCACAGATATTAAGCACTGTTCAGGATACTAGAAGTGACACGGAGCTGCAAGATAGAGCAATGGACTACTGTACTATACTGCTATATACTGGTGGTCACCACAATGCAGCACTGTACTACTATATACTGGTCACCACAATGCAGCACATATATTGAGCACTGATCAGGAGAATAGAACTGAGTCTGACACGGAGCTGCAACATACAGCAATGGACTACTATACTGTACTACTATATACTGGTGGTCACCACAATGCAGCACTGTTCTACTATACTGGTCAACACAATGCAGCACAGATATTGAGCACTGATCAGGATAATAGAACTGAGTCTGACACGGAGCTGCAAGATACAGCAATGGACTACTATACTGTACTACTATATACTGGTGGTCACCACAATGCAGCACTGTTCTACTATACTGGTCACCACAATGCAGCACAGATATTGAGCACTGATCAGGATAATAGAACTGAGTCTGACACGGAGCTGCAAGATACAGCAATGGACTACTATACTGTACTGCTATATACTGGTGGTCACCACAATGCAGCACTGTACTACTATACTGGTCACCACAATGCAGCACAGATATTGAGCACTGATAAGGATACTAAAACTGAGTCTTACACGGAGCTGCAAGATAAGGCAATGGACTACTGTACTGTACCACTATATACTGGTGGTCAGCACAATGCAGCACTGTACTACTATACTGGTTACCACAATGCAGCACAGAAATTGAGCACTGATCAGGATATTAGAACTGAGTCTGACACGGAGCAGCAAGATACAGCAATGGCCTACTGTACTACTATATACTGGTGGTCACCACAAAGCAGCACTGTACTACTATACTGGTCACCACAATGCAGCACAGAAATTGAGCACTGATAAGGATACTAGAACTGAGTCTGACACTGAGCTGCAAGATACAGCAATGGCCTACTGTACTGTACTAGTATATACTGGTGGTCACCACAAAGCAGCACTGTTCTACTATACTGGTCACCACAATGCAGCACAGAAATTGAGCACTGATCAGGAGAATAGAACTGAGTCTGACACTGAGCTGCAAGATACAGCAATGGCCTACTGTACTGTACTACTATATACTGATGGACACCACAAAGCAGCACTGTACTACTATACTGGTCACCACAATGCAGCACAGATATTCAGCACTGATCAGGATACTAGAACTGAGTCTGACACGGAGCTGCAAGATACAGCAATGGCCTACTGTACTGTACTACTATATACTGGTGGTCACCACAATGCCGCACTGTACTACTATATACTGGTCACCACAATGCAGCACAGATATTGAGCACTGATCAGGATACTAGAACTGAGTCTGACATGGAGCTGTAAGATACAGCAATGGCCGACTGTACTGTACTACTATATACTGGTGGTCACCACAATGCAGCACTGTACTACTATATACTGGTCCCCACAATGCAGCACAGATATTGAGCGCTGATCAGGACACTAGAACTAAGTCTGACATGGAGCTGCAAGATACAGCAATGGCCTACTGTACTGTACTACTATATACTGGTGGTCAGCACATAGCAGCACTGTACTACTATATACTAGTTATCTGCACCGGAAATTTTTCGGGTTTTGTGTTTTGGTTTTGGATTCGGTTCTGTGGCCTTGTTTTGGATTTGGACGCATTTTGGCAAAACCTCCCTTAAAAATTTTTGACGGATTCGGGTGCGTTTTGGATTCGGGTGTTTTTTCTTCACAACCCCTCAAAAACAGCTTAAATCATAGAATTTGGGGCTAATTTTGATCCCATACTATTATTAACCTCAAGAACCATAATTTCCACTCAGTTCCAGTCTATTCTGAACACTTCACACCTCACAATATTAATTTTAGTCCTAAAATTTGCACCGAGGTCGCTGGATGACTAAGCTAAGCGACCCAAGTGGCCGGCACTCACACCTGGCCCATCTAGGAGTAGCACTGCAGTGTAAACAGGATTGTACTTAAAAAATTGGTCCCAAACATCACATGATGCAAAGATAAATTTAAAAAAAGAGGTGCAAGATGGAATTGTCCTTGGGCCCTCCCACCGACCTTTATGTTGTATAAACAAGACATGCACTCTTTAACAAACACTTCATTTCAGCCACAGGGTCTGCCACACGACTGTGGCTGAAATGACTGGTTGGTTTGGGCCCCCACCAAAAAAGAAGCAATCAATCTCTCCTTGCACAAACTGGCTCTACAGAGGCAAGATGTTGACCTCATCATCATACTCCGATTCCTCGCCCCTTTCACTGTGTACATCCCCCTCCTCACAGAGTATTAATTCGTCCCCACTGGAATCCACCATCAGAGGTCCCTGTGTACTTTCTGGAGGCAATTGCTGGTTAATGTCTCCACGGAGGAATTGATTATAAATCATTTTGATGAACGTCATCTTCTCCACATTTTGTGGAAGTAACCTCGTACGCCGATCGCTGACAAGGTGACCGGCTGCACTAAACACTCTTTCGGAGTACACACTGGAGGAAGGGGGGGGGGCAACTTAGGGAAAATAAAGCCAGTTTCTGCAAGGGCCTCCAAATTACCTCTTATTTCTGCCAGTATGCGTACGGACTGTCTGACATGCCTACTTGGATGCGGTCACTCATATAATCCTCCACCATTCTTTCAATAGTGACAGAATCATATGCAGTGACAGTAGACGACATGTCAGTAATCGTTGGCAGGTCCTTCAGTCCGGACCAGATGTCAGTTTTCGCTCCTGACTGCCCTCCATCACCGCCAGCGGGTGGGCTCGGAATTCTTAGCCTTTTCCTCGCAGCCCCAGTTGCGGGAGAATGTGAAGGAGGAGCTGTTGACGGGTCACGTTCCGCTTGACTTGACAATTTTCTCACCAGCAGGTATTTGAACCTCTGCAGACTTGAGTCTGCCGGAAAGAGAGATACAACGTAGGTTTTAAATCTAGGATCGAGCGCGGTGGCCAAAATGTAGTGCTCTGATTTCAACAGATTGACCACCCGTGAATCCTGGTTAAGCGAATTAAGGGCTCCATCCACAAGTCCCACATGCCTAGCGGAATCACTCCGTTTTAGCTCCTACTTCAATCTCTCCAGCTTCTTCTGCAAAAGCCTGATGAGGGGAATGACCTGACTCAGGCTGGAAGTGTCTGAACTGACTTCACGTGTGGCAAGTTCAAAGGGTTGCAGAAACTTGCACAACGTTGAAATCATTCTCCACTGCGCTTGAGTCAGGTGCATTCCCCCTCCTTTGCCTATATCATAGGCAGATGTATAGGCTTGAATGGCCTTTTGCTGCTCCTCCATCCTCTGAAGCATACAGAGTGTTGAATTCCACCTTGTTATCACCTCTTGCTTCAGCTGATGGCGGGGAATGTTCAGAAGTGTTTGCTGGTGCTCCAGTCTTCGGCACGCGGTGGCTGAATGCCGAAAGTGGCCCACAATTCTCCGGGCCACCGACAGCATCTCTTGCACACCTCTGTCATTTTTTAATAAAATTCTGCACCACCAAATTCATTGTATGTGCAAAACTTGGGACGTGCTGGAATTTTTCCACATGTAATGCACGCACAATATTGGTGGCATTGTCCGATGTCACAAATCCCAGGAGAGTCCAATTGGGGTAAGCCAATCTGTGATGATGTTCCTCAGTTTCCGTAAGAGATTGTCAGCTGTGTGCCTCTTATGGAAAGTGGTAATTCAAAGCGTAGCCTGCCTAGGAACGAGTTGGCGTTTGCGAGATGCTGCTACTGGTGCCGCTGCTGCTGTTGTTGCTGCGGGAGGTAATACATCTACCCAGTGGGCTGTTACAGTCATATAGTCCTGAGTCTGCCCTGCTCCACTTGTCCACATGTCCGTGGTTAAGTGGACATTGGGTACAACTGCATTTCTTAGGACACTGGTGACTCTTTTTCTGATGTCTGTGTACATTCTCGGTATCGCCTGCCTAGAGAAGTGGAACCTAGATGGGAATTGATACCGGGGACACAGTAACTCAAACAAATCTTTAAGTGACTCTGAACTAATGGTGGATACCGAACGAACCTCTAACACCAACATTGCTGTAAGGTGGGAGTTTTTTAGAACTGGTGATGTTGCCTATAGCAACCAATCAGATTCTATCTATTATCTTCTAGAAGCAGCTTGATAAGTAGAATCTGATTGGTTGCTATGGGCAACATCACTAGTTCTAAAAAAAACTCCCACCTTAGTAAATTTACCCTAAGGCCTCAGTTATCTTCTTTGCAAAAGGATGACTGCTGTGATGTTTCATCTTCCTCACAAAGGACTGTTGGACAGTCAATTGCTTACTGGTAGTACTGTAGAGCCTAGTAGGAGGCAACCACTAGGAGGCAAATGCACTGATGAACCGATACCAGGGCTGGCTTCAGGACATCCCGGAACATTGTTTGTATCACCAAAGCTTTCTCCTCTGGCAGAAACACCCTCGGTACTTCCATGACGAGGATCACCCCAGGAAGGTCTACCGACTTCCCCTCTGGGATGACGATCGACTCCCAGCAGCAACAACAGCAGCGCCAGCAACAGCAGGCGTACCACTCAAGGATCCTACAGAGGAATCCCGGTTAGGAGAGGACTCCTCAGTCCTCTGCAGGACTACGGACGTTCCTGACTGAGGAGGAAGTTGACGTTGAGGAAGTTGGTGGTGTGGCTTGCAGGAGCTTGGGTACAGGAGGAAGAAGAGATTTAGGTGTCAGTGGACTGCTTACGCTCTTACCCAAAGTTTCTGAACTTGACACTGACTTCTGATGAATGCGCTGCAGGTGATGTATAAGGGAGGATGTTCCGAGGTGGTTAACGTCCTTACCCCTACTTATTACAGATTGACAGAGGCAACAGATGGCTTGACACCTGTTGTCCGGATTTGAGGAGAAATAATTCCACACCGAAGAGGTGGCTTTTTTGGTAGTTTGCCCAGACATCACAATGGGCTTCTTCGTCCCAAGGACAACAGGTGTCTCCCCCAGTGCCTGACTTAAACAAACCACATCACCATCAGAATCCTCATCATCAACTTCTTCCTCAGTGCCAGCAACACCCATATCCTCATCCTGGTGTACTTCAACAGTGACATCTTCAATTTGAATATCAGGAACTGGACTGTGGGTCTCCTTCCAGCACTTGCAGGGGGTGTGCAAATGGTGAAAGGAGCCACCTCTTCCGGTCCAGTGTTGGGAAGTTCAGGCATCGCAACCGCCGACACACTTGGACTCTCCTTGGGGATTTGTGATAACATCTCAGAGCACACAGTTCTTTTCTGTGCTCTTTCCAGCTTAACTCTTTTAATTTTTCAAGTGGGAGGATGAGGGCTTCCATCGTCATGTGAAGCTGAACCACTAGCCATGAACATAGTCCAGGGTCTCAGCCGTTCCTTGCCACTCCGTGTCTTAAATGGCATATTGGCAAGTTTACTTTTCTCCTCAGATGATTTAAATACATTTTTTGGTTCTTTTTACTGAACTTTGGCTTTTTGGATTTTACACGCCCTCTACTATCACATTGGGCATCGGCCTTGGCAGACGACGTTGATAGTATTTCATCGTCTATGTCATGGCTAGTGGCAGCAGCTTCAGCACTAGGAGGAAGTGGTTCTTCTTGATCTTTCAATATTTTCTCCACAAAATTTTTGTTCTCCTTTATTTTTTGGGAGTTATAACAGACAATATGCGTCACAGGAATGACTGGAATTACTGATGACACAGGACACTACCACTGGTCTGATGCAGCCCAACAGGTTGTTATAATTGTTATACTGCAGCAGTGGATATATATAGCAGCAGCGTATATCATCAATGGAATTACTGATGACACAGGACACTACCACTGGTCTGATGCAGCCTAACAGCTTTTTAATAATAATATAATTAGAGATGTGCAGCAGGCATTTTTTGTGTTTTGTGTTTTGGTTTTGGATTCGGGTCTGCGGTCGTGTTTTGGATTCAGACGCGTTTTGTCAAAACCATCCTTTCGGGTTTTGGATTCGGGTGTGTTTTGGATTCGGGTGATTTAAAAAAAAACTCAAAAACAGCTAAAATCATAGAATATGGGGGTAATTTTGATCCTATAGTATTATTAACCTCAATAACTATAATTTCCACTCATTTACAGTAGAGATGAGCGGGTTCGGTTTCTCTGAATCCGAACCCGCCAGAACTTCATGGTTTTTCCCACGGATCCGAGCAGACTCGGATCCTCCCGCCTTGCTCGGTTAACCCGAGCGCGCCCGAACATCATCATGACGCTGTCGGATTCTCGCGAGACTCGGATTCTATATAAGGAGCCGCGCGTCGCCGCCATTTTCACACGTGCATTGAGATTGATAGGGAGAGGACGTGGCTGGCGTCCTCTCCATTTAGATTATAAGAGACTGAGAGAGATTTACTGGAGCTGACTAGGAGGAGTACTGTTACTGTAGAGAGTGCAGAGAGTTTACTAGTGAGGACAGTGCAGTTTATTTATATCCGTTCTCTGCCTGAAAAAAGCGATACACACAGTGACTCAGTCACATACCATATCTGTGTGCACTGCTCAGGCTCAGGCCAGTGTGCTGCATCATCTATTATCTATCTATATATATTATATATATCTGTCTGACTGCTCAGCTCACACAGCTTATAATTGTGGGGGAGACTGGGGAGCACTACTGCAGTGCCAGTTATAGGTTATAGCAGGAGCCAGGAGTACATAATATATTATATAGTGAGTGACCAGCAGACAGTGCAGTTTATTTAATATATCCGTTCTCTGCCTGAAAAAAGCGATACACACACACAGTGACTCAGTCAGTCACATACCATATCTGTGTGCAGTGCACTGCTCAGGCTCAGGCCAGTGTGCTGCATCATCTATATATTATTTATATATCTGTCTGACTGCTCAGCTCACACAGCTTATAATTGTGGGGGAGACTGGGGAGCACTGCAGTGCCAGTTATAGGTTATAGCAGGAGCCAGGAGTACAAAATATTATATTAAAATTAAACAGTGCACACTTTTGCTGCAGGAGTGCCACTGCCAGTGTGACTGACCAGTGACCTGACCACACTGACCACCAGTATAGTTAGTAGTAGTATACTTATATTGTGATTGCCTGAAAAAGTTAAACACTCGTCGTGTGACTTCACTTGTGTGTTTTTTTTTTTTTTTATTCTATAAAAATAAAACTCATTCTGCTGACAGACAGTGGCCAGCAGGTCCGTCATTATATAATATATAATATATACCTGTCCAGCTGCAGTAGTGATATATATATATTTTTTATATCATTTATCATCCAGTCGCAGCAGACACAATACGGTAGTTCACGGCTGTGGCTACCTCTGTCTCTGCACTCGGCAGGCAGTCCGTCCATAATTGTATACCACCTAACCGTGGTTTTTTTTTCTTTCTTCTTTATACATACATAGTTACATAGACATCTTCTCTTTATCAACCAGTCTATATTAGCTGCAGACACAGTACAGTACGGTAGTTCACGGCTGTGGCTACCTCTGTGTCTGCACTCGGCAGGCAGTCCGTCCATAATTGTATACCACCTAACCGTGGTTTTTTTTCAGTCTTCTTTATACATACATAGTTACATAGACATCTTCTCTTTATCAACCAGTCTATATTAGCTGCAGACACAGTACAGTACGGTAGTTCACGGCTGTGGCTACCTCTGTGTCTGCACTCGGCAGGCAGTCCGTCCATAATTGTATACCACCTAACCGTGGTTTTTTTTCAGTCTTCTTTATACATACATAGTTACATAGACATCTTCTCTTTATCAACCAGTCTATATTAGCTGCAGACACAGTACAGTACGGTAGTTCACGGCTGTGGCTACCTCTGTGTCTGCACTCGGCAGGCAGTCCGTCCATAATTGTATACCACCTAACCGTGGTTTTTTTTCAGTCTTCTTTATACATACATAGTTACATAGACATCTTCTCTTTATCAACCAGTCTATATTAGCTGCAGACACAGTACAGTACGGTAGTTCACGGCTGTGGCTACCTCTGTGTCTGCACTCGGCAGGCAGTCCGTCCATAATTGTATACCACCTAACCGTGGTTTTTTTTTCTTTCTTCTTTATACATACATAGTTACATAGACATCTTCTCTTTATCAACCAGTCTATATTAGCTGCAGACACAGTATAGTACGGTAGTTCATGGCTGTGGCTACCTCTGTGTCTGCACTCGGCAGGCAGTCCGTCCATAATTGTATACCACCTAACCGTGGTTTTTTTTCAGTCTTCTTTATACATACATAGTTACATAGACATCTTCTCTTTATCAACCAGTCTATATTAGCTGCAGACACAGTACAGTACGGTAGTTCACGGCTGTGGCTACCTCTGTGTCTGCACTCGGCAGGCAGTCCGTCCATAATTGTATACCACCTAACCGTGGTTTTTTTTTCTTTCTTCTTTATACATACATAGTTACATAGACATCTTCTCTTTATCAACCAGTCTATATTAGCTGCAGACACAGTACAGTACGGTAGTTCACGGCTGTGGCTACCTCTGTGTCTGCACTCGGCAGGCAGTCCATAATTGTATACTAGTATCCATCTCCATTGTTTACCTGAGGTGCCTTTTAGTTGTGCCTATTAAAATATGGAGAACAAAAATGTTGAGGTTCCAAAATTAGGGAAAGATCAAGATCCACTTCCACCTCGTGCTGAAGCTGCTGCCACTAGTCATGGCCGAGACGATGAAATGCCAGCAACGTCGTCTGCCAAGGCCGATGCCCAATGTCATAGTACAGAGCATGTCAAATCCAAAACACCAAATATCAGAAAAAAAAGGACTCCAAAACCTAAAATAAAATTGTCGGAGGAGAAGCGTAAACTTGCCAATATGCCATTTACCACACGGAGTGGCAAGGAACGGCTGAGGCCCTGGCCTATGTTCATGGCTAGTGGTTCAGCTTCACATGAGGATGGAAGCACTCAGCCTCTCGCTAGAAAAATGAAAAGACTCAAGCTGGCAAAAGCAGCACAGCAAAGAACTGTGCATTCTTCGAAATCCCAAATCCACAAGGAGAGTCCAATTGTGTCGGTTGCGATGCCTGACCTTCCCAACACTGGACGTGAAGAGCATGCGCCTTCCACTATTTGCACGCCCCCTGCAAGTGCTGGAAGGAGCACCCGCAGTCCAGTTCCTGATAGTCAGATTGAAGATGTCAGTGTTGAAGTACACCAGGATGAGGAGGATATGGGTGTTGCTGGCGCTGGGGAGGAAATTGACCAGGAGGATTCTGATGGTGAGGTGGTTTGTTTAAGTCAGGCACCCGGGGAGACACCTGTTGTCCGTGGGAGGAATATGGCCGTTGACATGCCAGGTGAAAATACCAAAAAAATCAGCTCTTCGGTGTGGAGGTATTTCAACAGAAATGCGGACAACAGGTGTCAAGCCGTGTGTTCCCTTTGTCAAGCTGTAATAAGTAGGGGTAAGGACGTTAACCACCTCGGAACATCCTCCCTTATACGTCACCTGCAGCGCATTCATAATAAGTCAGTGACAAGTTCAAAAACTTTGGGTGACAGCGGAAGCAGTCCACTGACCAGTAAATCCCTTCCTCTTGTAACCAAGCTCACGCAAACCACCCCACCAACTCCCTCAGTGTCAATTTCCTCCTTCCCCAGGAATGCCAATAGTCCTGCAGGCCATGTCACTGGCAATTCTGACGATTCCTCTCCTGCCTGGGATTCCTCCGATGCATCCTTGCGTGTAACGCCTACTGCTGCTGGCGCTGCTGTTGTTGCTGCTGGGAGTCGATGGTCATCCCAGAGGGGAAGTCGTAAGACCACTTTTACTACTTCCACCAAGCAATTGACTGTCCAACAGTCCTTTGCGAGGAAGATGAAATATCACAGCAGTCATCCTACTGCAAAGCGGATAACTGAGGCCTTGGCATCCTGGGTGGTGAGAACCGTGGTTCCGGTATCCATCATTACTGCAGAGCCAACTAGAGACTTGTTGGAGGTACTGTGTCCCCGGTACCAAATACCATCTAGGTTCCATTTCTCTAGGCAGGCGATACCGAAAATTTACACAGACCTCAGAAAAAGAGTCACCAGTGTCCTAAAAAATTCAGCTGTACCCAATGTCCACTTAACCACGGACATGTGGACAAGTGGAGCAGGGCAGGGTCAGGACTATATGACTGTGACAGCCCACTGGGTAGATGTATGGACTCCCGCCGCAAGAACAGCAGCGGCGGCACCAGTAGCAGCATCTCGCAAACGCCAACTCTTTCCTAGGCAGGCTACGCTTTGTATCACCGGTTTCCAGAATACGCACACAGCTGAAAACCTCTTACGGCAACTGAGGAAGATCATCGCGGAATGGCTTACCCCAATTGGACTCTCCTGTGGATTTGTGGCATCGGACAACGCCAGCAATATTGTGTGTGCATTAAATATGGGCAAATTCCAGCACGTCCCATGTTTTGCACATACCTTGAATTTGGTGGTGCAGAATTATTTAAAAAACGACAGGGGCGTGCAAGAGATGCTGTCGGTGGCCAGAAGAATTGCGGGACACTTTCGGCGTACAGGCACCACGTACAGAAGACTGGAGCACCACCAAAAACTACTGAACCTGCCCTGCCATCATCTGAAGCAAGAAGTGGTAACGAGGTGGAATTCAACCCTCTATATGCTTCAGAGGTTGGAGGAGCAGCAAAAGGCCATTCAAGCCTATACAATTGAGCACGATATAGGAGGTGGAATGCACCTGTCTCAAGCGCAGTGGAGAATGATTTCAACGTTGTGCAAGGTTCTGATGCCCTTTGAACTTGCCACACGTGAAGTCAGTTCAGACACTGCCAGCCTGAGTCAGGTCATTCCCCTCATCAGGCTTTTGCAGAAGAAGCTGGAGACATTGAAGGAGGAGCTAACACGGAGCGATTCCGCTAGGCATGTGGGACTTGTGGATGGAGCCCTTAATTCGCTTAACAAGGATTCACGGGTGGTCAATCTGTTGAAATCAGAGCACTACATTTTGGCCACCGTGCTCGATCCTAGATTTAAAGCCTACCTTGGATCTCTCTTTCCGGCAGACACAAGTCTGCTGGGGTTGAAAGACCTGCTGGTGAGAAAATTGTCAAGTCAAGCGGAACGCGACCTGTCAACAACATCTCCTCCTTCACATTCTCCCGCAACTGGGGGTGCGAGGAAAAGGCTCAGAATTCCGAGCCAACCCGCTGGCGGTGATGCAGGGCAGTCTGGAGCGACTGCTGATGCTGACATCTGGTCCGGACTGAAGGACCTGACAACCATTACGGACATGTCGTCTACTGTCACTGCATATGATTCTCTCAACATTGATAGAATGGTGGAGGATTATATGAGTGACCGCATCCAAGTAGGCACGTCACACAGTCCGTACTTATACTGGCAGGAAAAAGAGGCAATTTGGAGGCCCTTGCACAAACTGGCTTTATTCTACCTAAGTTGCCCTCCCACAAGTGTGTACTCCGAAAGAGTGTTTAGTGCCGCCGCTCACCTTGTCAGCAATCGGCGTACGAGGTTACATCCAGAAAATGTGGAGAAGATGATGTTCATTAAAATGAATTATAATCAATTCCTCCGCGGAGACATTGACCAGCAGCAATTGCCTCCACAAAGTACACAGGGAGCTGAGATGGTGGATTCCAGTGGGGACGAATTGATAATCTGTGAGGAGGGGGATGTACACGGTGATATATCGGAGGATGATGATGAGGTGGACATCTTGCCTCTGTAGAGCCAGTTTGTGCAAGGAGAGATTAATTGCTTCTTTTTTGGTGGGGGTCCAAACCAACCCGTCATTTCAGTCACAGTCGTGTGGCAGACCCTGTCACTGAAATGATGGGTTGGTTAAAGTGTGCATGTCCTGTTTATACAACATAAGGGTGGGTGGGAGGGCCCAAGGACAATTCCATCTTGCACCTCTTTTTTCTTTTCTTTTTCTTTGCGTCATGTGCTGATTGGGGAGGGTTTTTTGGAAGGGCCATCCTGCGTGACACTGCAGTGCCACTCCTAGATGGGCCCGGTGTTTGTGTCGGCCACTAGGGTCGCTAATCTTACTCACACAGCTACCTCATTGCGCCTCTTTTTTTCTTTGCGTCATGTGCTGTTTGGGGAGGGTTTTTTGGAAGGGACATCCTGCGTGACACTGCAGTGCCACTCCTAGATGGGCCCGGTGTTTGTGTCGGCCACTAGGGTCGCTAATCTTACTCACACAGCTACCTCATTGCGCCTCTTTTTTTCTTTGCGTCATGTGCTGTTTGGGGAGGGTTTTTTGGAAGGGACATCCTGCGTGACACTGCAGTGCCACTCCTAGATGGGCCCGGTGTTTGTGTCGGCCACTAGGGTCGCTAATCTTACTCACACAGCTACCTCATTGCGCCTCTTTTTTTCTTTGCGTCATGTGCTGATTGGGGAGGGTTTTTTGGAAGGGCCATCCTGCGTGACACTGCAGTGCCACTCCTAGATGGGCCCGGTGTTTGTGTCGGCCACTAGGGTCGCTAATCTTACTCACACAGCTACCTCATTGCGCCTCTTTTTTTCTTTGCGTCATGTGCTGTTTGGGGAGGGTTTTTTGGAAGGGCCATCCTGCGTGACACTGCAGTGCCACTCCTAGATGGGCCCGGTGTTTGTGTCGGCCACTAGGGTCGCTTATCTTACTCACACAGCGACCTCGGTGCAAATTTTAGGACTAAAAATAATATTGTGAGGTGTGAGGTATTCAGAATAGACTGAAAATGAGTGTAAATTATGGTTTTTGAGGTTAATAATACTTTGGGATCAAAATGACCCCCAAATTCTATGATTTAAGCTGTTTTTTAGTGTTTTTTGAAAAAAACACCCGAATCCAAAACACACCCGAATCCGACAAAAAAAATTCGGTGAGGTTTTGCCAAAACGCGGTCGAACCCAAAACACGTCCGCGGAACCGAACCCAAAACCAAAACACAAAACCCGAAAAATTTCAGGCGCTCATCTCTAATTTACAGTCTATTCTGAACACCTAACACCTCACAATATTATTTTTAGTCCTAAAATTTGCACCGAGGTCGCTGGATGACTAAGCTAAGCGACACAAGTGGCCGACACAAACACCTGGCCCATCTAGGAGTGGCACTGCAGTGTCAGGCAGGATGGCACTTCAAAAAATAGTCCCCAAACAGCACATGACGCAAAGAAAAAAAGAGGCGCAATGAGGTAGCTGTGTGAGTAAGCTAAGCGACCCAAGTGGCCGACACAAACACCTGGCCCATCTAGGAGTGGCACTGCAGTGTCAGACAGGATAGCACTTCAAAAAAATAGTCCCCAAACAGCACATGATGCAAAGAAAAGAGAAAAAGAGGTGCACCAAGGTCGCTGGACGGCTAAGCTAAGCGACACAAACACCGCAATATCACAGGAAATATTAATTCTAATCAATGGTATTATTGGTCCAAATCACTGGAAGAAAATGAAAAATCACTAGAATTACAAGACAGTATCACGGAAATTATATCAAATGGCAGACACTGAGCAGCACAATGCAGCACAAGACACTGAGCTCTGAGCACTGATACTGAGCACTGATGATACTACTGAGAACTGACACTGAGCAGCACGATGCAGCACAAGACACTGTACTAGTATTAGCAATGTAGTATTACTGAGCACCACGATGCAGCACAAGACAATGAGCAGTGATACTGAGCACTGATGATACTACTGAGAACTGACACTGAGCAGCACAATACACTGTACTAGTATTAGTAATGTAGTATTACTAAGCACCACGATGCAGCACAAGACAATGAGCAGTGATACTGAGCACTGATGATACTACTGAGCACTGATACTGAGCACTGATGATGCTACTGAGCACTGATACTGAGCAGCATGATGCAGCACAAGACACTGTACTAGTATTAGTAATGTAGTATTACTGAGCATCACAATATATCAAAAGACAATGAGCAGTGATACTGAGCACTGATGATACTACTGAGCAGTTATACTGAGCACTGATGATACTACTGAGAACTGACACTGAGCAGCACGATGCAGCACAAGGCACTGTACTAGTATTAGTAATGTAGTATTACTGAGCATCACAATGCAGCACAAGACAATGAGCAGTGATACTGAGCACTAATGAGACTACTGAGCACTGATACTGAGTACTGATGATACTACTGAGCACTGATACTGAGCACTGATGATACTACTGAGCACTGATACTGAGCAGCACAATGCAGCACAAGACACCGTACTAGTATTAGTAATGTAGTATTACTAAGCACCACGATGCAGCACAAGACAATGAGCAGTGATACTGAGCACTGATGATACTACTGAGCACTGATACTGAGCACTGATGATACTACTGAGAACTGACACTGAGCAGCACGATGCAGCACAAGACACTGTACTAGTATTAGTAATGTAGTGTTACTGAGCACCACGATGCAGCACAAGACAATGAGCAGTGATAGAGAGCACTGATGATACTACTGAGCAGGGGTTAAAGTGAGCCGGAACGGGGCGGAACTGCGTTCCGTCAGTTCCACTTGGAGACGGAACGCAGTTCCGCCTCCTCTGGCTCACCTAACCCGGCGATGTGTCCCCCGTCGCTGCAGGGAGATGACGGGCGCCCGCGGCGCCCGTCTTCCTGCACAGCGGCAGCCGGAGGCAGGAGCTCAGTACTGAGCTCCGCCTTCCGGCTCAGTCAGTGCGCGCTATGGGAGAGACGTCATGACGTCTCCCTCATAGTGCAGAGGAGCGGGCGACGAGAGGACTGCAGCGGCCGTACACGGAGCGGGGCTTGGTAAGTATGGTGTGTGCTGTGTTTTTTTTATTTTTTATTTGTGTAGCAGCTGGGGGGCAAACTACTGAGAGGTCATTACTACGGGGGCATTATTACTGTGGGGGCAAACTACTGAGGGGCATCTACTGGGGTCATTACTACTGGGGGGCATTTACTGGGGGACATTACTACTGGGAGCAAACTACAGGGGGCAAACTACAGAAGGGCATTACTACTGGGGGACAGACTACTGAGGGGCAGTACTACTGGGGGACATTACTACAAGGGGGCAAACTACAGGAGGGCATTACTACTGGGGGGCAAGCTACTGAGGGGCATCTACTGGGGGGCATTTACTGGGGGGCATTACTACTGGGGGACATTACTACAGAAGGGCATTACTACTGGGGGACAGACTACTGGGGGACATTACTACAAGGGGGCAAACTACAGGAGGGCATTACTACTGAGGGGCATCTACTGGGGGGCATTTACTGGGGGACATTACTACTGGGGGGCATTACTACTGGGGGACATTACTACAGGAGGGTATTACTACTGGGGGGGCATTACTACTGGGGGGCAAACTACAGAGGGGCATCTACTGGGGGCATTACTACTGGGGGCATTACTACTGGGAGACATTACTACTGGGTGCAAACTACAGGGGGCAAACTACAGGAGGGCATTACTACTTGGGGCATAACTACAGTGGCATTACTACTGGGGGCGTAACTACAGGGGTTAAACTACTGGGGGCAATACTACTTGGAGGCATTACTACTGGGGGCTAAACTACAAGGGGGCATAACTACAGGGGCTAAACGACTGGGGGCATTACCATTAAGGGCATTACTACTGGGGGCACTACTAATGAGGGCATTGTAAACGGGGCACTTCATAAGGGGCATCAATCCTGGGGTCATAAGGGGCACTGCTATTGCGAGCATTGCATAAGGGGCACCGCTACTATGGGCTCTATATAAGGGGCGCTACCACTGTGGGCATTGTATAAGAGGTGCTACTGCTGTAGGCATTATGTGTATTATGGGGTGCTACTACTGTGGGCGTTATTAGTATTGTGTAACACGCCCCTTTTTTGAGACCACGCCCCCTTTTTGCGGCGCGCGCCTACGGCGCGCGCAATACCTTTGTTGAATTGCCACCGTGGGAAGGGGGGTGAGTTCCACCACCTCTCTAGGACCACTTTAAGCACTGCTACTGAGCACTGATACTGAGCACTGATGATACTACTGAGCACTGACACTGAGCATCACAAGACATTGTAGTAGTATTAGTGAGTAGCATAAAAGCACTCTGGAATTGTCACCCCACAGATATCACTGTGACTGGAATGATGATGAATGATACACAGTCACAGGACACTACCACAGCACCCTACAGCAGCAAGATGCAGCACAAGACACTGGACTAGTGTTACTGAGCAGCAGCACAAGAAAATGAGCACTGATACTGAGCACTGATACTGGGCACTGATACTGAGCACTGATACTGAGAACTGACACTGAGAGAACGTAGTCATGACCTCTCTGTACTCTCTACAATGCGCGAGTGAAAATGGTGGCGACGCACGACTCTCTATATGGAATCCGAATTTCATGAGAATCCGACAGTGAGATGATGACGTGTTGCCTCGTTCGGATTCTCTGAGTCAGGCGGGAATAACCGAGCCGGGCTCGGACCCGTGTTTGACACGTGGAGTTCGGGGGGTTCGGTTCTCGGTGAACCAAACCCGCTCATCTCTATATATAATTGTAATTTGTTATACTGCAGCAGTGGATATATATAGCAGCAGCGTATATTGTCACTGGAATTACTGCTGACACAGGACATTGGATATATGGCAGCAGAGAACACCAACACTGTGACTGCCTGGACTGATGCAGCACAATACACTGAGTGACTACTAGTGATGAGCGGGTTCGGTTCCTCGGAATCCGAACCCCCCGAACTTCACGCTTTTTACACGGGTCCGAGGCAGACTCGGATCTTCCCGCCTTGCTCGGCTAACCCGAGCGCGCCCGAACGTCATCATCCCGCTGTCGGATTCTCGCGAGGCTCGGATTCTATCGCGAGACTCGGATTCTATATAAGGAGCCGCGCGTCGCCGCCATTTTCACACGTGCATTGAGATTGATAGGGAGAGGACGTGGCTGGCGTCCTCTCCGTTTAGAATAGAAATAGATAGTGACAGTGAGACACTTGATTTACTGGAGCTTAGGAGTACTCAGAGAGTGCAGAGTTTACTAGTGAGTGACCAGTGACCACCAGTGCAGTTTTATTATTATTTAATATAATCCGTTCTCTGCCTGAAAAAAAACGATACACAGTGACACAGTAACAGTATACCATATCTGTGCTCAGCCTCAGTGTGCTGCATCATCTATGTATATCTGACTGTGCTGAGTGCTCACTGCTCACACAGCTTAATTGTGGGGGAGACTGGGGAGCAGTTATAGCAGGAGTACATATTATTTAACAGTGCACACTTTTGCTGCCAGAGTGCCACTGCCAGTGTGACTGACCAGTGACCACTGACCACCAGTATATTGTGATTGTCTGCCTGAAAAAGTTAAACACTCGTCGTGTGGTGTTTTTATTCTATAAACGCATTCTGCTGACAGTGTCCAGCAGGTCCGTCATTATATAATATATACCTGTCCTGCAGTAGTGATATATATATATTTTTTATATCATTATCATCCAGTCTATACTAGCAGCAGACGCAGTACGGTAGTCCACGGCTGTAGCTACCTCTGTGTCGGCAGTCGCTCGTCCATAATTGTATACCTACCTGTGGTGGGGGTTTTTTTTTTCTATCTTCTTCATACTAGTAGTTAACTTTAGGAGTCTGCAGTGCTGACAGTGTCCAGCAGGTCCGTCATTATATAATATATACCTGTCCGGCTGCAGTAGTGATATATATATATTTTTTATATCATTATCATCCAGTCTATATTAGCAGCAGATGCAGTACGGTAGTCCACGGCTGTAGCTACCTCTGTGTCGGCAGTCGCTCGTCCATCCATAATTGTATACCACCTACCTGTGGTGTTTTTTTTTCTTCTATCTTATTGATACTAGTAGCTTACTTTAGGAGTCTGCAGTGCTGACAGTGTCCAGCAGGTCCGTCATTATATAATATATACCTGTCCGGCTGCAGTAGTGATATATATATATTTTTTATATCATTATCATCCAGTCTATATTAGCAGCAGATGCAGTACGGTAGTCCACGACTGTAGCTACCTCTGTGTCGGCAGTCGCTCGTCCATCCATAATTGTATACCACCTACCTGTGGTTTTTTTTTTTTTTCTATCTTCTTGATACTAGTAGCTTACTTTAGGAGTCTGCAGTGCTGACAGTGTCCAGCAGGTCCGTCATTATATAATATATACCTGTCCGGCTGCAGTAGTGATATATATATATATTTTTATATCATTATCATCCAGTCTATATTAGCAGCAGACGCAGTACGGTAGTCCACGGCTGTAGCTACCTCTGTGTCGGCAGTCGCTCGTCCATCCATAAGTATACTAGTATCCATCCATCTCCATTGTTTACCTGAGGTGCCTTTTAGTTGTGCCTATTAAAATATGGAGAACAAAAATGTTGAGGTTCCAAAAATAGGGAAAGATCAAGATCGACTTCCACCTCGTGCTGAAGCTGCTGCCACTAGTCATGGCCGAGACGATGAAATGCCATCAAAGTCGTCTGCCAAGGCCGATGCCCAATGTCATAGTACAGAGCATGTCAAATCCAAAACACCAAATATCAGTAAAAAAAGGACTCAAAAATCTAAAATAAAATCGTCGGAGGAGAAGCGTAAACTTGCCAATATGCCATTTACCACACGGAGTGGCAAGGAACGGCTGAGGCCTGGCCTATGTTCATGGCTAGTGGTTCAGCTTCACATGAGGATGGAAGCACTCAGCCTCTCGCTAGAAAAATTAAAAGACTCAAGCTGGCAAAAGCACAGCAAAGAACTTTTCGAAATCACAAATCCACAAGGAGAGTCCAATTGTGTCGTTTGCGATGCCTGACCTTCCCAACACTGGACGTGAAGAGCATGCGCCTTCCACCATTTGCACGCCCCCTGCAAGTGCTGGAAGGAGCACCCGCAGTCCAGTTCCTGATAGTCAGATTGAAGATGTCAGTGTTGAAGTACACCAGGATGAGGAGGATATGGGTGTTGCTGGCGCTGGGGAGGAAATTGACCAGGAGGATTCTGATGGTGAGGTGGTTTGTTTAAGTCAGGCACCCGGGGAGACACCTGTTGTCCGTGGGAGGAATAGGGCCATTGACATGCCTGGTGAAAATACCAAAAAAATCAGCTCTTCGGTGTGGAAGTATTTCAACAGAAATGCGGACAACATTTGTCAAGCCGTGTGTTGCCTTTGTCAAGCTGTAATAAGTAGGGGTAAGGACGTTAACCACCTCGGAACATCCTCCCTTATACGTCACCTGCAGCGCATTCATCATAAGTCAGTGACAAGTTCAAAAACTTTGGGCGACAGCGGAAGCAGTCCACTGACCAGTAAATCCCTTCCTCTTGTAACCAAGCTCACGCAAACCACCCCACCAACTCCCTCAGTGTCAATTTCCTCCTTCCCCAGGAATGCCAATAGTCCTGCAGGCCATGTCACTGGCAATTCTGACGAGTCCTCTCCTGCCTGGGATTCCTCCGATGCATCCTTGTGTGTAACGCCTACTGCTGCTGGCGCTGCTGTTGTTGCTGCTGGGAGTCGATGGTCATCCCAGAGGGGAAGTCGTAAGCCTACTTTTACTACTTCCACCAAGCAATTGACTGTCCAACAGTCCTTTGCGAGGAAGATGAAATATCACAGCAGTCATCCTGCTGCAAAGCGGATAACTGAGGCCTTGGCATCCTGGGCGGTGAGAAACGTGGTTCCGGTATCCATCATTACTGCAGAGCCAACTAGAGAATTGTTGGAGGTACTGTGTCCCCGTTACCAAATACGATCTAGGTTCCATTTCTCTAGGCAGGCGATACCGAAAATGTACACAGACCTCAGAAAAAGACTCACCAGTGTCCTAAAAAATGCAGTTGTACCCAATGTCCACTTAACCACGGACATGTGGACAAGTGGAGCAGGGCAGGTTCAGGACTATATGACTGTGACAGCCCACTGGGTAGATGTATGGACTCCCGCCGCAAGAACAGCAGCGGCGGCACCAGTAGCAGCATCTCGCAAACGCCAACTCTTTCCTAGGCAGGCTACGCTTTGTATCACCGCTTTCCAGAATACGCACACAGCTAAAAACCTCTTACGGCAACTGAGGAAGATCATCGCAGAATGGCTTACCCCAATTGGACTCTCCTGTGGATTTGTGGCATCGGACAACGCCAGCAATATTGTGTGTGCATTAAATCTGGGCAAATTCCAGCACGTCCCATGTTTTGCACATACCTTGAATTTGGTGGTGCAGAATTATTTAAAAAACGAGAGGGGCGTGCAAGAGATGCTGTCGGTGGCCAGAAGAATTGCGGGACACTTTCGGCGTACAGGCACCACGTACAGAAGACTGGAGCACCACCAAAAACGCATGAACCTGCCCTGCCATCATCTGAAGCAAGAAGTGATAACGAGGTGGAATTCAACCCTCTATATGCTTCAGAGGTTGGAGGAGCAGCAAAAGGCCATTCAAGCCTATACAACTGAGCACGATATAGGAGGTGGAATGCACCTGTCTCAAGCGCAATGGAGAATGATTTCAACGTTGTGCAAGGTTCTGCAACCTTTTGAACTTGCCACATGTGAAGTCAGTTCAGACACTGCCAGCCTGAGTCAGGTCATCCCCCTTTGCAGAAGAAGCTGGAGACATTGAAGGAGGAGCTAACACAGAGCGATTCCGCTAGGCATGTGGGACTTGTGGATGGAGCCCTTAATTCGCTTAACAAGGATTCACGGGTGGTCAATCTGTTGAAATCAGAGCACTACATTTTGGCCACCGTGCTCGATCCTAAATTTAAAACCTACCTTGGATCTCTCTTTCCGGCAGACACAAGTCTGTTGGGGTTCAAAGAACTGCTGGTGACAAAATTGTCAAGTCAAGCGGAACGCGACCTGTCAACATCTCCTCCTTCACATTCTCCGGCAACTGGGGGTGCGAGGAAAAGGCTCAGAATTCCGAGCCCACCCGCTGGCGGTGATGCAGGGCAGTCTGGAGCGACTGCTGATGCTGACATCTGGTCCGGACTGAAGGACCTGACAACGATTATGGACATGTCGTCTACTGTCACTGCATATGATTCTCTCCCCATTGAAAGAATGGTGGAGGATTATATGAGTGACCGCATCCAAGTAGGCACGTCAGACAGTCCGTACTTATACTGGCAGGAAAAAGAGGCAATTTGGAGGCCCTTGCACAAACTGGCTTTATTCTACCTAAGTTGCCCTCCCTCCAGTGTGTACTCCGAAAGAGTGTTTAGTGCCGCCGCTCACCTTGTCAGCAATCGGCGTACGAGGTTACATCCAGAAAATGTGGAGAAGATGATGTTCATTAAAATGAATTATAATCAATTCCTCCGTGGAGACATTGACCAGCAGCAATTGCCTCCACAAAGTACACAGGGAGCTGAGATGGTGGATTCCAGTGGGGACGAATTGATAATCTGTGAGGAGGGAGATGTACACGTTGATATATCGGAGGATGATGATGAGGTGGACATCTTGCCTCTGTAGAGCCAGTTTGTGCAAGGAGAGATTAATTGCTTCTTTTTTGGTGGGGGTCCAAACCAACCCGTCATTTCAGTCACAGTCGTGTGGCAGACCCTGTCACTGAAATGATGGGTTGGTTAAAGTGTGCATGTCCTGTTTATACAACATAAGGGTGGGTGGGAGGGCCCAAGGACAATTCCATCTTGCACCTCTTTTTTCTTTCATTTTTCTTTGCGTCATGTGCTGTTTGGGGAGTAGTTTTTGGAAGGGCCATCCTGCGTGACACTGCAGTGCCACTCCTAGATGGGCCAGGTGTTTGTGTCGGCCACTTGGGTCGCTTATCTTACTCACACAGCTACCTCATTGCGCCTCTTTTTTTCTTTGCGTCATGTGCTGTTTGGGGGGTGTTTTTTGGAAGGGCCATCCTGCGTGACACTGCAGTGCCACTCCTAGATCGGCCAGGTGTTTGTTTCGGCCACTAGGGTCGCTTATCTTAGTCACACAGCTACCTCATTGCGCCTCTTTTTTTTCTTCTTTGCGTCATGTGCTGTTTGGGGAGTAGTTTTTTGAAGGGCCATCCTGCGTGACACTGCAGTGCCACTCCTAGATGGGCTAGGTGTTTGTGTCGGCCACTTGGGTCGCTGAGCTTAGTCATCCAGCGACCTCGGTGCAAATTTTAGGACTAAAAATAATATTGTGAGGTGTGAGGTGTTCAGAATAGACTGAAAATGAGTGGAAATTGATGGTTATTATTAAATACTTTGGGATCAAAATGACCCCCAAATTCTATGATTTAAGCTGTTTTTTAGGGTTTTTTGAAAAAAACACCTGAATCCAAAACACACACGAATACGACAAAAAAAATTCGGTGAGGTTTTGCCAAAACGCGTTCGAACCCAAAACACGGCAGCGGAACCGAACCCAAAACCAAAACACAAAACCCGAAAAATTTCCGGTGCTCATCACTAGTGACTACACTGGACTGATGCAGCACAATACACTGAGTGACTACACTGGACTGGTCTGCACAACACAGCCCCACTTTACAGCTACACTGGATATATGGCAGCAGAGAACACCAACACTGTGACTGCCTGGACTGATGCAGCACAATACACTGACTACACTGGACTGGTCTGCACAACACAGCATCACTTTACAGCTACACTGGATATATGGCAGCAGAGAACTCCAACACTGTGACTGCCTGGACTGATGCAGCACAATACACTGACTACACTGGACTGGTCTGCACAACACAGCACCACTTTACAGCTACACTGGATATATGGCAGCAGAGAACACCAACACTGCGACTGGCTGGACTAATGCAGCACAATACACTGACTACACTGGACTGGACTGCACAACACAACCCCACTTTACAGCTACACTGGATATATGGCAGCAGAGAACACCAACACTGTGACTGCCTGGACTGATACAGCACAATACACTGACTACACTGGACTGGTCTGTACAACACAGCACCACTTTACAGCTACACTGGATATATGGCAGCAGAGAACACCAGCACTGTGACTGCCTGGACTGATACAGCACAATACACTGACTACACTGGACTGGTCTGCACAACACAGCCCCACTTTACAGCTACACTGGATATATGGCAGCAGAGAACACCAACACTGTGACTGCCTGGACTGATGCAGCACAATACACTGAGTGACTACACTGGACTGGACTGCACAACACAACCCCACTTTACAGCTACACTGGATATATGGCAGCAGAGAACACCAGCACTGTGACTGCCTGGACTGATGCAGCACAATACACTGAGTGACTACACTGGACTGGTCTGCACAACGCAGCACCACTTCACAGCTACACTGGCTATATGGCAGCAGAGAACACCAGCACTGTGACTGCCTGGACTGATGCAGCACAATACACTGCCTACACTGGACTGGTCTGCACAACACAGCACCACTTTACAGCTACACTGGATATATGGCAGCAGAGAACACCTACACTGTGACTGCCTGGACTGATGCAGCACAATACACTGACTATACTGGACTGGTCTGCACAACACAGCACCACTTTACAGCTACACTGGATATATGGCAGCAGAGAACTCCAACACTGTGACTGCCTGGACTGATGCAGCACAATACACTGAGTGACTACACTGGACTGGTCTGCACAACACAGCCCCACTTTACAGCTACACTGGATATATGGCAGCAGAGAACTCCAACACTGTGACTGCCTGGACTGATGCAGCACAATACACTGAGTGACTACACTGGACTGGACTGCACAACACAACCCCACTTTACAGCTACACTGGATATATGGCAGCAGAGAACACCAGCACTGTGACTGCCTGGACTGATGCAGCACAATACACTGAGTGACTACACTGGACTGGTCTGCACAACGCAGCACCACTTCACAGCTACACTGGCTATATGGCAGCAGAGAACACCAGCACTGTGACTGCCTGGACTGATGCAGCACAATACACTGAGTGACTACACTGGACTGGTCTGCACAACACAGCCCCACTTTACAGCTACACTGGATATATGGCAGCAGAGAACACCAACACTGTGACTGCCTGGACTGATGCAGCACAATACACTGACTACACTGGACTGGTCTGCACAACACAGCATCACTTTACAGCTACACTGGATATATGGCAGCAGAGAACTCCAACACTGTGACTGCCTGGACTGATGCAGCACAATACACTGACTACACTGGACTGGTCTGCACAACACAGCACCACTTTACAGCTACACTGGATATATGGCAGCAGAGAACACCAACACTGCGACTGGCTGGACTAATGCAGCACAATACACTGACTACACTGGACTGGACTGCACAACACAACCCCACTTTACAGCTACACTGGATATATGGCAGCAGAGAACACCAACACTGTGACTGCCTGGACTGATACAGCACAATACACTGACTACACTGGACTGGTCTGTACAACACAGCACCACTTTACAGCTACACTGGATATATGGCAGCAGAGAACACCAGCACTGTGACTGCCTGGACTGATACAGCACAATACACTGACTACACTGGACTGGTCTGCACAACACAGCCCCACTTTACAGCTACACTGGATATATGGCAGCAGAGAACACCAACACTGTGACTGCCTGGACTGATGCAGCACAATACACTGAGTGACTACACTGGACTGGACTGCACAACACAACCCCACTTTACAGCTACACTGGATATATGGCAGCAGAGAACACCAGCACTGTGACTGCCTGGACTGATGCAGCACAATACACTGAGTGACTACACTGGACTGGTCTGCACAACGCAGCACCACTTCACAGCTACACTGGCTATATGGCAGCAGAGAACACCAGCACTGTGACTGCCTGGACTGATGCAGCACAATACACTGCCTACACTGGACTGGTCTGCACAACACAGCACCACTTTACAGCTACACTGGATATATGGCAGCAGAGAACACCTACACTGTGACTGCCTGGACTGATGCAGCACAATACACTGACTATACTGGACTGGTCTGCACAACACAGCACCACTTTACAGCTACACTGGATATATGGCAGCAGAGAACTCCAACACTGTGACTGCCTGGACTGATGCAGCACAATACACTGAGTGACTACACTGGACTGGTCTGCACAACACAGCCCCACTTTACAGCTACACTGGATATATGGCAGCAGAGAACTCCAACACTGTGACTGCCTGGACTGATGCAGCACAATACACTGAGTGACTACACTGGACTGGACTGCACAACACAACCCCACTTTACAGCTACACTGGATATATGGCAGCAGAGAACACCAGCACTGTGACTGCCTGGACTGATGCAGCACAATACACTGAGTGACTACACTGGACTGGTCTGCACAACGCAGCACCACTTCACAGCTACACTGGCTATATGGCAGCAGAGAACACCAGCACTGTGACTGCCTGGACTGATGCAGCACAATACACTGCCTACACTGGACTGGTCTGCACAACACAGCACCACTTTACAGCTACACTGGATATATGGCAGCAGAGAACACCTACACTGTGACTGCCTGGACTGATGCAGCACAATACACTGACTATACTGGACTGGTCTGCACAACACAGCACCACTTTACAGCTACACTGGATATATGGCAGCAGAGAACTCCAACACTGTGACTGCCTGGACTGATGCAGCACAATACACTGAGTGACTACACTGGACTGGTCTGCACAACACAGCCCCACTTTACAGCTACACTGGATATATGGCAGCAGAGAACACCAGCACTGTGACTGCCTGGACTAATGCAGCACAATACACTGAGTGACTACACTGGACTGGTCTGCACAACACAGCCCCACTTTACAGCTACACTGGATATATGGCAGCAGAGAACACCAACACTGTGACTGCCTGGACTGATGCAGCACAATACACTGACTACACTGGACTGGACTGCACAACACAGCCCCACTTTACAGCTACACTGGATATATGGCAGCGGAGAACACCAACACTGTGACTGCCTGGACTGATGCAGCACAATACACTGACTACACTGGACTGGACTGCACAACACAGCCCCACTTTACAGCTACACTGGATATATGGCAGCGGAGAACACCAACACTGTGACTGCCTGGACTGATGCAGCACAATACACTGAGTGACTACACTGGACTGGTCTGCACAACACAGCACCACTTTACAGCTACACTGGATATATGGCAGCAGAGAACACCAACACTGTGACTGCCTGGACTGATGCAGCACAATACACTGACTACACTGGACTGGTCTGGACAACACAGCACCACTTTACAGCTACACTGGATATATGGCAGCAGAGAACACCAGCACTGTGACTGCCTGGACTGATGCAGCACAATACACTGACTACACTGGGACAGGTCTGTACAACACAGCCCCACTTTATACAGCTACACTGGATATATGGCAGCAGAGAACACCAACACTGTGACTGCCTGGACTGATGCAGCACAATACACTGACTACACTGGACTGGTCTGTACAACACAGCCCCACTTTACAGCTACACTGGATATATGGCAGCAGAGAACACCAACACTGTGACTGCCTGGACTGATACAGCACAATACACTGACTACACTGGACTGGTCTGCACAACACAACCCCACTTTACAGCTACACTGGATATATGGCAGCAGAGAACACCAACACTGTGACTGCCTGGACTGATGCAGCACAATACACTGAGTGACTACACTGGACTGGTCTGCACAACACAGCACCACTTTACAGCTACACTGGATATATGGCAGCAGAGAACACCAACACTGTGACTGCCTGGACTGATGCAGCACAATACACTGAGTGACTACACTGGACTGGTCTGCACAACACAGCACCACTTTACAGCTACACTGGATATATGGCAGCAGAGAACACCAACACTGTGACTGCCTGGACTGATGCAGCACAATACACTGACTACACTGGACTGGTCTGCACAACACAGCCCCACTTTACAGCTACACTGGATATATGACAGCAGAGAACACCAACACTGTGACTGCCTGGACTGATGCAGCACAATACACTGACTACACTGGACTGGTCTGCACAACACAACCCCACTTTACAGCTACACTGGATATATGGCAGCAGAGAACACCAACACTGTGACTGCCTGGACTGATGCAGCACTGACTACACTGGACTGGTCTGCACAACACAGCCCCACTTTACAGCTACACTGGATATATGGCAGCAGAGAACACCAACACTGTGACTGCCTGGACTGATGCAGCACAATACACTGACTACACTGGACTGGACTGTACAACACAGCCCCACTTTACAGCTACACTGGATATATGGCAGCAGAGAACACCAACACTGTGACTGCCTGGACTGATGCAGCACAATACACTGACTACACTGGACTGGTCTGCACAACACAGCCCCACTTTACAGCTACACTGGATATATGGCAGCAGAGAACACCAACACTGTGACTGCCTGGACTGATGCAGCACAATACACTGACTACACTGGACTGGACTGTACAACACAGCCCCACTTTACAGCTACACTGGATATATGGCAGCAGAGAACACCAACACTGTGACTGCCTGGACTGATGCAGCACAATACACTGACTACACTGGACTGGTCTGTACAACACAGCACCACTTTACAGCTACACTGGATATATGGCAGCAGAGAACACCAACACTGTGACTGCCTGGACTGATGCAGCACAATACACTGACTACACTGGACTGGTCTGCACAACACAGCACCACATTACAGCTACACTGGATATATGACAGCAGAGAACACCAACACTGTGACTGGCTGGACTGATGCAGCACAATACACTGACTACACTGGACTGGTCTGTACAACACAGCACCACTTTACAGCTACACTGGATATATGGCAGCAGAGAACACCAACACTGTGACTGCCTGGACTGATGCAGCACAATACACTGACTACACTGGACTGGTCTGTACAACACAGCACCACTTTACAGCTACACTGGATATATGGCAGCAGAGAACACCAACACTGTGACTGCCTGGACTGATGCAGCACAATACACTGACTACACTGGACTGGTCTGCACAACACAGCACCACTTTACAGCTACACTGGATATATGGCAGCAGAGAACACAAACACTGTGACTGCCTGGACTGATGCAGCACAATACACTGAGTGACTACACTGGACTGGTCTGCACAACACAGCACCACTTTACAGCTACACTGGATATATGGCAGCAGAGAACACCAACACTGTGACTGCCTGGACTGATGCAGCACAATACACTGACTACACTGGACTGGTCTGGACAACACAGCACCACTTTACAGCTACACTGGATATATGGCAGCAGAGAACACCAGCACTGTGACTGCCTGGACTGATGCAGCACAATACACTGACTACACTGGACTGGTCTGCACAACACAGCACCACTTTACAGCTACACTGGATATAAGGCAGTAGAGAACACCAACACTGTGACTGCCTGGACTGATGCAGCACAATACACTGACTACACTGGACTGGTCTGGACAACACAGCACCACTTTACAGCTACACTGGATATATGGCAGCAGAGAACACCTACACTGTGACTGCCTGGACTGATGCAGCACAATACACTGAGTGACTACACTGGACTGGTCTGCACAACACAGCCCCACTTTACAGCTACACTGGATATATGGCAGCAGAGAACACCAACACTGTGACTGCCTGGACTGATGCAGCACAATACACTGACTACACTGGACTGGTCTGCACAACACAGCACCACTTTACAGCTACACTGGATATATGGCAGCAGAGAACACCAACACTGTGACTGCCTGGACTGATGCAGCACAATACACTGACTACACTGGACTGGTCTGCACAACACAGCACCACTTTACAGCTACACTGGATATATGGCAGCAGAGAACACCAACACTGTGACTGCCTGGACTGATGCAGCACAATACACTGACTACACTGGACTGGTCTGCACAACACAGCCCCACTTTACAGCTACACTGGATATATGGCAGCAGAGAACACCAACACTGTGACTGCCTGGACTGATGCAGCACAATACACTGACTACATTGGACTGGTCTGCACAACACAGCCCCACTTTACAGCTACACTGGATATATGGCAGCAGAGAACACCAACATTGTGACTGCCTGGACTGATGCAGCACAATACACTGACTACACTGGACTGGTCTGCACAACACAGCCCCACTTTACAGCTACACTGGATATATGGCAGCGGAGAACACCAACACTGTTACTGCCTGGACTGATGCAGCACAATACACTGACTACACTGGACTGGTCTGCACAACACAGCACCACTTTACAGCTACACTGGATATATGGCAGCAGAGAACACCAGCACTGTGACTGGTCACTGGACTGATGCAGCACAATACACTGACTACACTGGACTGGTCTGTACAACACAGCACCACTTTACAGCTACACTGGATATATGGCAGCAGAGAACACCAACACTGTGACTGCCTGGACTGATGCAGCACAATACACTGACTACACTGGGACAGGTCTGCACAACACAGCACCACTTTACAGCTACACTGGATATATGGCAGCAGAGAACACCAACACTGTGACTGTCTGGACTGATGCAGCACAATACACTGACTACACTGGACTGGTCTGCACAACACAGCCCCACTTTACAGCTACACTGGATATATGGCAGCAGAGAACACCAACACTGTGACTGCCTGGACTGAGCAGCACAATACACTGACTACACTGGACTGGTCTGCACAACACAGCACCACTTTACAGCTACACTGGATATATGGCAGCAGAGAACACCAACACTGTGACTGCCTGGACTGATGCAGCACAATACACTGACTACACTGGACTGGTCTGCACAACACAGCACCACTTTACAGCTACACTGGATATATGGCAGCAGAGAACACCAGCACTGTGACTGGTCACTGGACTGATGCAGCACAATACACTGACTACACTGGACTGGTCTGTACAACACAGCACCACTTTACAGCTACACTGGATATATGGCAGCAGAGAACACCAACACTGTGACTGCCTGGACTGATGCAGCACAATACACTGACTACACTGGGACAGGTCTGCACAACACAGCACCACTTTACAGCTACACTGGATATATGGCAGCAGAGAACACCAACACTGTGACTGTCTGGACTGATGCAGCACAATACACTGACTACACTGGACTGGTCTGCACAACACAGCCCCACTTTACAGCTACACTGGATATATGGCAGCAGAGAACACCAACACTGTGACTGCCTGGACTGATGCAGCACAATACACTGACTGCACTGGACTGGTCTGCACAACACAGCACCACTTTACAGCTACACTGGATATATGGCAGCAGAGAACACCAACACTGTGACTGCCTGGACTGATGCAGCACAATACACTGACTACGCTGGACTGGTCTGCACAACACAGCACCACTTTACAGCTACACTGGATATATGGCAGCAGAGAACACCAACACTGTGACTGCCTGGACTGATGCAGCACAATACACTGACTACACTGGACTAGTCTGCACAACACAGCCCCACTTTACAGCTACACTGGATATATGGCAGCAGAGAACACCAACACTGTGACTGCCTGGACTGATGCAGCACAATACACTGACTACACTGGACTGGTCTGCACAACACAGCACCACTTTACAGCTACACTGGATATATGGCAGCAGAGAACACCAACACTGTGACTGCCTGGACTGATGCAGCACAATACACTGACTACGCTGGACTGGTCTGCACAACACAGCACCACTTTACAGCTACACTGGATATATGGCAGCAGAGAACACCAACACTGTGACTGCCTGGACTGATGCAGCACAATACACTGACTACACTGGACTGGTCTGCACAACACAGCACCACTTTACAGCTACACTGGATATATGGCAGCAGAGAACACCAACACTGTGACTGCCTGGACTGATGCAGCACAATACACTGACTACACTGGACTGGTCTGCACATCACAGCCCCACTTTACAGCTACACTGGATATATGGCAGCAGAGAACACCAACACTGTGACTGCCTGGACTGATGCAGCACAATACACTGACTACACTGGACTGGTCTGCACAACACAGCCCCACTTTACAGCTACACTGGATATATGGCAGCAGAGGACACCAACACTGTGACTGCCTGGACTGATGCAGCACAATACACTGAGTGACTACACTGGACTGGACTGCACAACACAGCCCCATTTTACAGCTACACTGGATATATGGCAGCAGAGAACACCTACACTGTGACTGCCTGGACTGATGCAGCACAATACACTGAGTACACTGGACTGGTCTGTACAACACAGCCCCACTTTACAGCTACACTGGATATATGGCAGCAGAGGACACCAGCACTGTGACTGCCTGGACTGATGCAGCACAATACACTGACTACACTGGACTGGTCTGCACAACACAGCCCCACTTTACAGCTACACTGGATATATGACAGCAGAGAACACCAACACTGTGACTGCCTGGACTGATGCAGCACAATACACTGACTACACTGGACTGGTCTGCACAACACAACCCCACTTTACAGCTACACTGGATATATGGCAGCAGAGAACACCAACACTGTGACTGCCTGGACTGATGCAGCACAATACACTGACTACACGGGACTGGTCTGCACAACACAGCCCCACTTTACAGCTACACTGGATATATGGCAGCAGAGAACACCAACACTGTGACTGCCTGGACTGATGCAGCACAATACACTGACTACACTGGACTGGACTGTACAACACAGCCCCACTTTACAGCTACACTGGATATATGGCAGCAGAGAACACCAACACTGTGACTGCCTGGACTGATGCAGCACAATACACTGACTACACTGGACTGGTCTGTACAACACAGCACCACTTTACAGCTACACTGGATATATGGCAGCAGAGAACACCAACACTGTGACTGCCTGGACTGATGCAGCACAATACACTGACTACACTGGACTGGTCTGCACAACACAGCACCACATTACAGCTACACTGGATATATGACAGCAGAGAACACCAACACTGTGACTGGCTGGACTGATGCAGCACAATACACTGACTACACTGGACTGGTCTGTACAACACAGCACCACTTTACAGCTACACTGGATATATGGCAGCAGAGAACACCAACACTGTGACTGCCTGGACTGATGCAGCACAATACACTGACTACACTGGACTGGTCTGTACAACACAGCACCACTTTACAGCTACACTGGATATATGGCAGCAGAGAACACCAACACTGTGACTGCCTGGACTGATGCAGCACAATACACTGACTACACTGGACTGGTCTGCACAACACAGCACCACTTTACAGCTACACTGGATATATGGCAGCAGAGAACACCAACACTGTGACTGCCTGGACTGATGCAGCACAATACACTGACTACACTGGACTGGTCTGCACAACACAGCACCACTTTACAGCTACACTGGATATATGGCAGCAGAGAACACCAACACTGTGACTGCCTGGACTGATGCAGCACAATACACTGACTACACTGGACTGGTCTGCACAACACAGCCCCACTTTACAGCTACACTGGATATATGGCAGCAGAGAACACCAACACTGTGACTGCCTGGACTGATGCAGCACAATACACTGACTACATTGGACTGGTCTGCACAACACAGCCCCACTTTACAGCTACACTGGATATATGGCAGCAGAGAACACCAACATTGTGACTGCCTGGACTGATGCAGCACAATACACTGACTACACTGGACTGGTCTGCACAACACAGCCCCACTTTACAGCTACACTGGATATATGGCAGCGGAGAACACCAACACTGTTACTGCCTGGACTGATGCAGCACAATACACTGACTACACTGGACTGGTCTGCACAACACAGCACCACTTTACAGCTACACTGGATATATGGCAGCAGAGAACACCAGCACTGTGACTGGTCACTGGACTGATGCAGCACAATACACTGACTACACTGGACTGGTCTGTACAACACAGCACCACTTTACAGCTACACTGGATATATGGCAGCAGAGAACACCAACACTGTGACTGCCTGGACTGATGCAGCACAATACACTGACTACACTGGGACAGGTCTGCACAACACAGCACCACTTTACAGCTACACTGGATATATGGCAGCAGAGAACACCAACACTGTGACTGTCTGGACTGATGCAGCACAATACACTGACTACACTGGACTGGTCTGCACAACACAGCCCCACTTTACAGCTACACTGGATATATGGCAGCAGAGAACACCAACACTGTGACTGCCTGGACTGAGCAGCACAATACACTGACTACACTGGACTGGTCTGCACAACACAGCACCACTTTACAGCTACACTGGATATATGGCAGCAGAGAACACCAACACTGTGACTGCCTGGACTGATGCAGCACAATACACTGACTACACTGGACTGGTCTGCACAACACAGCACCACTTTACAGCTACACTGGATATATGGCAGCAGAGAACACCAGCACTGTGACTGGTCACTGGACTGATGCAGCACAATACACTGACTACACTGGACTGGTCTGTACAACACAGCACCACTTTACAGCTACACTGGATATATGGCAGCAGAGAACACCAACACTGTGACTGCCTGGACTGATGCAGCACAATACACTGACTACACTGGGACAGGTCTGCACAACACAGCACCACTTTACAGCTACACTGGATATATGGCAGCAGAGAACACCAACACTGTGACTGTCTGGACTGATGCAGCACAATACACTGACTACACTGGACTGGTCTGCACAACACAGCCCCACTTTACAGCTACACTGGATATATGGCAGCAGAGAACACCAACACTGTGACTGCCTGGACTGATGCAGCACAATACACTGACTGCACTGGACTGGTCTGCACAACACAGCACCACTTTACAGCTACACTGGATATATGGCAGCAGAGAACACCAACACTGTGACTGCCTGGACTGATGCAGCACAATACACTGACTACGCTGGACTGGTCTGCACAACACAGCACCACTTTACAGCTACACTGGATATATGGCAGCAGAGAACACCAACACTGTGACTGCCTGGACTGATGCAGCACAATACACTGACTACACTGGACTAGTCTGCACAACACAGCCCCACTTTACAGCTACACTGGATATATGGCAGCAGAGAACACCAACACTGTGACTGCCTGGACTGATGCAGCACAATACACTGACTACACTGGACTGGTCTGCACAACACAGCACCACTTTACAGCTACACTGGATATATGGCAGCAGAGAACACCAACACTGTGACTGCCTGGACTGATGCAGCACAATACACTGACTACGCTGGACTGGTCTGCACAACACAGCACCACTTTACAGCTACACTGGATATATGGCAGCAGAGAACACCAACACTGTGACTGCCTGGACTGATGCAGCACAATACACTGACTACACTGGACTGGTCTGCACAACACAGCACCACTTTACAGCTACACTGGATATATGGCAGCAGAGAACACCAACACTGTGACTGCCTGGACTGATGCAGCACAATACACTGACTACACTGGACTGGTCTGCACATCACAGCCCCACTTTACAGCTACACTGGATATATGGCAGCAGAGAACACCAACACTGTGACTGCCTGGACTGATGCAGCACAATACACTGACTACACTGGACTGGTCTGCACAACACAGCCCCACTTTACAGCTACACTGGATATATGGCAGCAGAGGACACCAACACTGTGACTGCCTGGACTGATGCAGCACAATACACTGAGTGACTACACTGGACTGGACTGCACAACACAGCCCCATTTTACAGCTACACTGGATATATGGCAGCAGAGAACACCTACACTGTGACTGCCTGGACTGATGCAGCACAATACACTGAGTACACTGGACTGGTCTGTACAACACAGCCCCACTTTACAGCTACACTGGATATATGGCAGCAGAGGACACCAGCACTGTGACTGCCTGGACTGATGCAGCACAATACACTGACTACACTGGACTGGTCTGCACAACACAGCCCCACTTTACAGCTACACTGGATATATGACAGCAGAGAACACCAACACTGTGACTGCCTGGACTGATGCAGCACAATACACTGACTACACTGGACTGGTCTGCACAACACAACCCCACTTTACAGCTACACTGGATATATGGCAGCAGAGAACACCAACACTGTGACTGCCTGGACTGATGCAGCACAATACACTGACTACACGGGACTGGTCTGCACAACACAGCCCCACTTTACAGCTACACTGGATATATGGCAGCAGAGAACACCAACACTGTGACTGCCTGGACTGATGCAGCACAATACACTGACTACACTGGACTGGACTGTACAACACAGCCCCACTTTACAGCTACACTGGATATATGGCAGCAGAGAACACCAACACTGTGACTGCCTGGACTGATGCAGCACAATACACTGACTACACTGGACTGGTCTGTACAACACAGCACCACTTTACAGCTACACTGGATATATGGCAGCAGAGAACACCAACACTGTGACTGCCTGGACTGATGCAGCACAATACACTGACTACACTGGACTGGTCTGCACAACACAGCACCACATTACAGCTACACTGGATATATGACAGCAGAGAACACCAACACTGTGACTGGCTGGACTGATGCAGCACAATACACTGACTACACTGGACTGGTCTGTACAACACAGCACCACTTTACAGCTACACTGGATATATGGCAGCAGAGAACACCAACACTGTGACTGCCTGGACTGATGCAGCACAATACACTGACTACACTGGACTGGTCTGTACAACACAGCACCACTTTACAGCTACACTGGATATATGGCAGCAGAGAACACCAACACTGTGACTGCCTGGACTGATGCAGCACAATACACTGACTACACTGGACTGGTCTGCACAACACAGCACCACTTTACAGCTACACTGGATATATGGCAGCAGAGAACACCAACACTGTGACTGCCTGGACTGATGCAGCACAATACACTGAGTGACTACACTGGACTGGTCTGCACAACACAGCACCACTTTACAGCTACACTGGATATATGGCAGCAGAGAACACCAGCACTGTGACTGCCTGGACTGATGCAGCACAATACACTGACTACACTGGACTGGTCTGCACAACACAGCACCACTTTACAGCTACACTGGATATAAGGCAGCAGAGAACACCAACACTGTGACTGCCTGGACTGATGCAGCACAATACACTGACTACACTGGACTGGTCTGGACAACACAGCACCACTTTACAGCTACACTGGATATATGGCAGCAGAGAACACCTACACTGTGACTGCCTGGACTGATGCAGCACAATACACTGAGTGACTACACTGGACTGGTCTGCACAACACAGCCCCACTTTACAGCTACACTGGATATATGGCAGCAGAGAACACCAACACTGTGACTGCCTGGACTGATGCAGCACAATACACTGACTACACTGGACTGGTCTGGACAACACAGCACCACTTTACAGCTACACTGGATATATGGCAGCAGAGAACACCAACACTGTGACTGCCTGGACTGATGCAGCACAATACACTGAGTGACTACACTGGACTGGTCTGCACAACACAGCACCACTTTACAGCTACACTGGATATATGGCAGCAGAGAACACCAGCACTGTGACTGCCTGGACTGATGCAGCACAATACACTGACTACACTGGACTGGTCTGCACAACACAGCACCACTTTACAGCTACACTGGATATAAGGCAGCAGAGAACACCAACACTGTGACTGCCTGGACTGATGCAGCACAATACACTGACTACACTGGACTGGTCTGGACAACACAGCACCACTTTACAGCTACACTGGATATATGGCAGCAGAGAACACCTACACTGTGACTGCCTGGACTGATGCAGCACAATACACTGAGTGACTACACTGGACTGGTCTGCACAACACAGCCCCACTTTACAGCTACACTGGATATATGGCAGCAGAGAACACCAACACTGTGACTGCCTGGACTGATGCAGCACAATACACTGACTACACTGGACTGGTCTGCACAACACAGCACCACTTTACAGCTACACTGGATATATGGCAGCAGAGAACACCAACACTGTGACTGCCTGGACTGATGCAGCACAATACACTGACTACACTGGACTGGTCTGCACAACACAGCACCACTTTACAGCTACACTGGATATATGGCAGCAGAGAACACCAACACTGTGACTGCCTGGACTGATGCAGCACAATACACTGACTGCACTGGACTGGTCTGCACAACACAGCCCCACTTTACAGCTACACTGGATATATGGCAGCAGAGAACACCAACACTGTGACTGCCTGGACTGATGCAGCACAATAAACTGACTACATTGGACTGGTCTGCACAACACAGCCCCACTTTACAGCTACACTGGATATATGGCAGCAGAGAACACCAACATTGTGACTGCCTGGACTGATGCAGCACAATACACTGACTACACTGGACTGGTCTGCACAACACAGCCCCACTTTACAGCTACACTGGATATATGGCAGCGGAGAACACCAACACTGTTACTGCCTGGACTGATGCAGCACAATACACTGACTACACTGGACTGGTCTGCACAACACAGCACCACTTTACAGCTACACTGGATATATGGCAGCAGAGAACACCAGCACTGTGACTGGTCACTGGACTGATGCAGCACAATACACTGACTACACTGGGCTGGTCTGTACAACACAGCACCACTTTACAGCTACACTGGATATATGGCAGCAGAGAACACCAACACTGTGACTGCCTGGACTGATGCAGCACAATACACTGACTACACTGGGACAGGTCTGCACAACACAGCACCACTTTACAGCTACACTGGATATATGGCAGCAGAGAACACCAACACTGTGACTGTCTGGACTGATGCAGCACAATACACTGACTACACTGGACTGGTCTGCACAACACAGCCCCACTTTACAGCTACACTGGATATATGGCAGCAGAGAACACCAACACTGTGACTGCCTGGACTGAGCAGCACAATACACTGACTACACTGGACTGGTCTGCACAACACAGCACCACTTTACAGCTACACTGGATATATGGCAGCAGAGAACACCAACACTGTGACTGCCTGGACTGATGCAGCACAATACACTGACTACACTGGACTGGTCTGCACAACACAGCACCACTTTACAGCTACACTGGATATATGGCAGCAGAGAACACCAGCACTGTGACTGGTCACTGGACTGATGCAGCACAATACACTGACTACACTGGACTGGTCTGTACAACACAGCACCACTTTACAGCTACACTGGATATATGGCAGCAGAGAACACCAACACTGTGACTGCCTGGACTGATGCAGCACAATACACTGACTACACTGGACTGGTCTGCACAACACAGCACCACTTTACAGCTACACTGGATATATGGCAGCAGAGAACACCAACACTGTGACTGCCTGGACTGATGCAGCACAATACACTGACTACACTGGACTGGTCTGCACAACACAGCACCACTTTACAGCTACACTGGATATATGGCAGCAGAGAACACCAACACTGTGACTGCCTGGACTGATGCAGCACAATACACTGACTACACTGGACTGGTCTGCACAACACAGCCCCACTTTACAGCTACACTGGATATATGGCAGCAGAGAACACCAACACTGTGACTGCCTGGACTGATGCAGCACAATACACTGACTACATTGGACTGGTCTGCACAACACAGCCCCACTTTACAGCTACACTGGATATATGGCAGCAGAGAACACCAACATTGTGACTGCCTGGACTGATGCAGCACAATACACTGACTACACTGGACTGGTCTGCACAACACAGCCCCACTTTACAGCTACACTGGATATATGGCAGCGGAGAACACCAACACTGTTACTGCCTGGACTGATGCAGCACAATACACTGACTACACTGGACTGGTCTGCACAACACAGCACCACTTTACAGCTACACTGGATATATGGCAGCAGAGAACACCAGCACTGTGACTGGTCACTGGACTGATGCAGCACAATACACTGACTACACTGGACTGGTCTGTACAACACAGCACCACTTTACAGCTACACTGGATATATGGCAGCAGAGAACACCAACACTGTGACTGCCTGGACTGATGCAGCACAATACACTGACTACACTGGGACAGGTCTGCACAACACAGCACCACTTTACAGCTACACTGGATATATGGCAGCAGAGAACACCAACACTGTGACTGTCTGGACTGATGCAGCACAATACACTGACTACACTGGACTGGTCTGCACAACACAGCCCCACTTTACAGCTACACTGGATATATGGCAGCAGAGAACACCAACACTGTGACTGCCTGGACTGAGCAGCACAATACACTGACTACACTGGACTGGTCTGCACAACACAGCACCACTTTACAGCTACACTGGATATATGGCAGCAGAGAACACCAACACTGTGACTGCCTGGACTGATGCAGCACAATACACTGACTACACTGGACTGGTCTGCACAACACAGCACCACTTTACAGCTACACTGGATATATGGCAGCAGAGAACACCAGCACTGTGACTGGTCACTGGACTGATGCAGCACAATACACTGACTACACTGGACTGGTCTGTACAACACAGCACCACTTTACAGCTACACTGGATATATGGCAGCAGAGAACACCAACACTGTGACTGCCTGGACTGATGCAGCACAATACACTGACTACACTGGGACAGGTCTGCACAACACAGCACCACTTTACAGCTACACTGGATATATGGCAGCAGAGAACACCAACACTGTGACTGTCTGGACTGATGCAGCACAATACACTGACTACACTGGACTGGTCTGCACAACACAGCCCCACTTTACAGCTACACTGGATATATGGCAGCAGAGAACACCAACACTGTGACTGCCTGGACTGATGCAGCACAATACACTGACTGCACTGGACTGGTCTGCACAACACAGCACCACTTTACAGCTACACTGGATATATGGCAGCAGAGAACACCAACACTGTGACTGCCTGGACTGAGCAGCACAATACACTGACTACACTGGACTGGTCTGCACAACACAGCACCACTTTACAGCTACACTGGATATATGGCAGCAGAGAACACCAACACTGTGACTGCCTGGACTGATGCAGCACAATACACTGACTACACTGGACTGGTCTGCACAACACAGCACCACTTTACAGCTACACTGGATATATGGCAGCAGAGAACACCAACACTGTGACTGTCTGGACTGATGCAGCACAATACACTGACTACGCTGGACTGGTCTGCACAACACAGCACCACTTTACAGCTACACTGGATATATGGCAGCAGAGAACACCAACACTGTGACTGCCTGGACTGATGCAGCACAATACACTGACTACGCTGGACTGGTCTGCACAACACAGCACCACTTTACAGCTACACTGGATATATGGCAGCAGAGAACACCAACACTGTGACTGCCTGGACTGATGCAGCACAATACACTGACTACACTGGACTAGTCTGCACAACACAGCCCCACTTTACAGCTACACTGGATATATGGCAGCAGAGAACACCAACACTGTGACTGCCTGGACTGATGCAGCACAATACACTGACTACGCTGGACTGGTCTGCACAACACAGCACCACTTTACAGCTACACTGGATATATGGCAGCAGAGAACACCAACACTGTGACTGCCTGGACTGATGCAGCACAATACACTGACTACACTGGACTAGTCTGCACAACACAGCCCCACTTTACAGCTACACTGGATATATGGCAGCAGAGAACACCAACACTGTGACTGCCTGGACTGATGCAGCACAATACACTGACTACACTGGACTGGTCTGCACATCACAGCCCCACTTTACAGCTACACTGGATATATGGCAGCAGAGAACACCAACACTGTGACTGCCTGGACTGATGCAGCACAATACACTGACTACACTGGACTGGTCTGCACAACACAGCACCACTTTACAGCTACACTGGATATATGGCAGCAGAGAACACCAACACTGTGACTGCCTGGACTGATGCAGCACAATACACTGACTACACTGGACTGGTCTGCACATCACAGCCCCACTTTACAGCTACACTGGATATATGGCAGCAGAGAACACCAACACTGTGACTGCCTGGACTGATGCAGCACAATACACTGACTACACTGGACTGGTCTGCACAACACAGCCCCACTTTACAGCTACACTGGATATATGGCAGCAGAGGACACCAACACTGTGACTGCCTGGACTGATGCAGCACAATACACTGAGTGACTACACTGGACTGGACTGCACAACACAGCCCCATTTTACAGCTACACTGGATATATGGCAGCAGAGAACACCTACACTGTGACTGCCTGGACTGATGCAGCACAATACACTGAGTACACTGGACTGGTCTGTACAACACAGCCCCACTTTACAGCTACACTGGATATATGGCAGCAGAGGACACCAGCACTGTGACTGCCTGGACTGATGCAGCACAATACACTGACTACACTGGACTGGTCTGCACAACACAGCCCCACTTTACAGCTACACTGGATATATGACAGCAGAGAACACCAACACTGTGACTGCCTGGACTGATGCAGCACAATACACTGACTACACTGGACTGGTCTGCACAACACAACCCCACTTTACAGCTACACTGGATATATGGCAGCAGAGAACACCAACACTGTGACTGCCTGGACTGATGCAGCACAATACACTGACTACACGGGACTGGTCTGCACAACACAGCCCCACTTTACAGCTACACTGGATATATGGCAGCAGAGAACACCAACACTGTGACTGCCTGGACTGATGCAGCACAATACACTGACTACACTGGACTGGACTGTACAACACAGCCCCACTTTACAGCTACACTGGATATATGGCAGCAGAGAACACCAACACTGTGACTGCCTGGACTGATGCAGCACAATACACTGACTACACTGGACTGGTCTGCACAACACAGCCCCACTTTACAGCTACACTGGATATATGGCAGCAGAGAACACCAACACTGTGACTGCCTGGACTGATGCAGCACAATACACTGACTACACTGGACTGGACTGTACAACACAGCCCCACTTTACAGCTACACTGGATATATGGCAGCAGAGAACACCAACACTGTGACTGCCTGGACTGATGCAGCACAATACACTGACTACACTGGACTGGTCTGCACAACACAGCCCCACTTTACAGCTACACTGGATATATGGCAGCAGAGAACACCAACACTGTGACTGCCTGGACTGATGCAGCACAATACACTGACTACACTGGACTGGTCTGTACAACACAGCACCACTTTACAGCTACACTGGATATATGGCAGCAGAGAACACCAACACTGTGACTGCCTGGACTGATGCAGCACAATACACTGACTACACTGGACTGGTCTGTACAACACAGCACCACTTTACAGCTACACTGGATATATGGCAGCAGAGAACACCAACACTGTGACTGCCTGGACTGATGCAGCACAATACACTGACTACACTGGACTGGTCTGCACAACACAGCACCACTTTACAGCTACACTGGATATATGGCAGCAGAGAACACCAACACTGTGACTGCCTGGACTGATGCAGCACAATACACTGAGTGACTACACTGGACTGGTCTGCACAACACAGCACCACTTTACAGCTACACTGGATACATGGCAGCAGAGAACACCAGCACTGTGACTGCCTGGACTGATGCAGCACAATACACTGACTACACTGGACTGGTCTGCACAACACAGCACCACTTTACAGCTACACTGGATATAAGGCAGCAGAGAACACCAACACTGTGACTGCCTGGACTGATGCAGCACAATACACTGACTACACTGGACTGGTCTGGACAACACAGCACCACTTTACAGCTACACTGGATATATGGCAGCAGAGAACACCTACACTGTGACTGCCTGGACTGATGCAGCACAATACACTGAGTGACTACACTGGACTGGTCTGCACAACACAGCCCCACTTTACAGCTACACTGGATATATGGCAGCAGAGAACACCAACACTGTGACTGCCTGGACTGATGCAGCACAATACACTGACTACACTGGACTGGTCTGGACAACACAGCACCACTTTACAGCTACACTGGATATATGGCAGCAGAGAACACCAACACTGTGACTGCCTGGACTGATGCAGCACAATACACTGAGTGACTACACTGGACTGGTCTGCACAACACAGCACCACTTTACAGCTACACTGGATATATGGCAGCAGAGAACACCAGCACTGTGACTGCCTGGACTGATGCAGCACAATACACTGACTACACTGGACTGGTCTGCACAACACAGCACCACTTTACAGCTACACTGGATATAAGGCAGCAGAGAACACCAACACTGTGACTGCCTGGACTGATGCAGCACAATACACTGACTACACTGGACTGGTCTGGACAACACAGCACCACTTTACAGCTACACTGGATATATGGCAGCAGAGAACACCTACACTGTGACTGCCTGGACTGATGCAGCACAATACACTGAGTGACTACACTGGACTGGTCTGCACAACACAGCCCCACTTTACAGCTACACTGGATATATGGCAGCAGAGAACACCAACACTGTGACTGCCTGGACTGATGCAGCACAATACACTGACTACACTGGACTGGTCTGCACAACACAGCACCACTTTACAGCTACACTGGATATATGGCAGCAGAGAACACCAACACTGTGACTGCCTGGACTGATGCAGCACAATACACTGACTACACTGGACTGGTCTGCACAACACAGCACCACTTTACAGCTACACTGGATATATGGCAGCAGAGAACACCAACACTGTGACTGCCTGGACTGATGCAGCACAATACACTGACTGCACTGGACTGGTCTGCACAACACAGCCCCACTTTACAGCTACACTGGATATATGGCAGCAGAGAACACCAACACTGTGACTGCCTGGACTGATGCAGCACAATAAACTGACTACATTGGACTGGTCTGCACAACACAGCCCCACTTTACAGCTACACTGGATATATGGCAGCAGAGAACACCAACATTGTGACTGCCTGGACTGATGCAGCACAATACACTGACTACACTGGACTGGTCTGCACAACACAGCCCCACTTTACAGCTACACTGGATATATGGCAGCGGAGAACACCAACACTGTTACTGCCTGGACTGATGCAGCACAATACACTGACTACACTGGACTGGTCTGCACAACACAGCACCACTTTACAGCTACACTGGATATATGGCAGCAGAGAACACCAGCACTGTGACTGGTCACTGGACTGATGCAGCACAATACACTGACTACACTGGGCTGGTCTGTACAACACAGCACCACTTTACAGCTACACTGGATATATGGCAGCAGAGAACACCAACACTGTGACTGCCTGGACTGATGCAGCACAATACACTGACTACACTGGGACAGGTCTGCACAACACAGCACCACTTTACAGCTACACTGGATATATGGCAGCAGAGAACACCAACACTGTGACTGTCTGGACTGATGCAGCACAATACACTGACTACACTGGACTGGTCTGCACAACACAGCCCCACTTTACAGCTACACTGGATATATGGCAGCAGAGAACACCAACACTGTGACTGCCTGGACTGAGCAGCACAATACACTGACTACACTGGACTGGTCTGCACAACACAGCACCACTTTACAGCTACACTGGATATATGGCAGCAGAGAACACCAACACTGTGACTGCCTGGACTGATGCAGCACAATACACTGACTACACTGGACTGGTCTGCACAACACAGCACCACTTTACAGCTACACTGGATATATGGCAGCAGAGAACACCAGCACTGTGACTGGTCACTGGACTGATGCAGCACAATACACTGACTACACTGGACTGGTCTGTACAACACAGCACCACTTTACAGCTACACTGGATATATGGCAGCAGAGAACACCAACACTGTGACTGCCTGGACTGATGCAGCACAATACACTGACTACACTGGGACAGGTCTGCACAACACAGCACCACTTTACAGCTACACTGGATATATGGCAGCAGAGAACACCAACACTGTGACTGTCTGGACTGATGCAGCACAATACACTGACTACACTGGACTGGTCTGCACAACACAGCCCCACTTTACAGCTACACTGGATATATGGCAGCAGAGAACACCAACACTGTGACTGCCTGGACTGATGCAGCACAATACACTGACTACACTGGACTGGTCTGCACAACACAGCACCACTTTACAGCTACACTGGATATATGGCAGCAGAGAACACCAACACTGTGACTGCCTGGACTGAGCAGCACAATACACTGACTACACTGGACTGGTCTGCACAACACAGCACCACTTTACAGCTACACTGGATATATGGCAGCAGAGAACACCAACACTGTGACTGCCTGGACTGATGCAGCACAATACACTGACTACACTGGACTGGTCTGCACAACACAGCACCACTTTACAGCTACACTGGATATATGGCAGCAGAGAACACCAACACTGTGACTGTCTGGACTGATGCAGCACAATACACTGACTACGCTGGACTGGTCTGCACAACACAGCACCACTTTACAGCTACACTGGATATATGGCAGCAGAGAACACCAACACTGTGACTGCCTGGACTGATGCAGCACAATACACTGACTACGCTGGACTGGTCTGCACAACACAGCACCACTTTACAGCTACACTGGATATATGGCAGCAGAGAACACCAACACTGTGACTGCCTGGACTGATGCAGCACAATACACTGACTACACTGGACTAGTCTGCACAACACAGCCCCACTTTACAGCTACACTGGATATATGGCAGCAGAGAACACCAACACTGTGACTGCCTGGACTGATGCAGCACAATACACTGACTACACTGGACTGGTCTGCACAACACAGCACCACTTTACAGCTACACTGGATATATGGCAGCAGAGAACACCAACACTGTGACTGTCTGGACTGATGCAGCACAATACACTGACTACGCTGGACTGGTCTGCACAACACAGCACCACTTTACAGCTACACTGGATATATGGCAGCAGAGAACACCAACACTGTGACTGCCTGGACTGATGCAGCACAATACACTGACTACGCTGGACTGGTCTGCACAACACAGCACCACTTTACAGCTACACTAGATATATGGCAGCAGAGAACACCAACACTGTGACTGCCTGGACTGATGCAGCACAATACACTGACTACACTGGACTAGTCTGCACAACACAGCCCCACTTTACAGCTACACTGGATATATGGCAGCAGAGAACACCAACACTGTGACTGCCTGGACTGATGCAGCACAATACACTGACTACACTGGACTGGTCTGCACAACACAGCACCACTTTACAGCTACACTGGATATATGGCAGCAGAGAACACCAACACTGTGACTGCCTGGACTGATGCAGCACAATACACTGACTACGCTGGACTGGTCTGCACAACACAGCACCACTTTACAGCTACACTGGATATATGGCAGCAGAGAACACCAACACTGTGACTGCCTGGACTGATGCAGCACAATACACTGACTACACTGGACTAGTCTGCACAACACAGCCCCACTTTACAGCTACACTGGATATATGGCAGCAGAGAACACCAACACTGTGACTGCCTGGACTGATGCAGCACAATACACTGACTACACTGGACTGGTCTGCACATCACAGCCCCACTTTACAGCTACACTGGATATATGGCAGCAGAGAACACCAACACTGTGACTGCCTGGACTGATGCAGCACAATACACTGACTACACTGGACTGGTCTGCACAACACAGCACCACTTTACAGCTACACTGGATATATGGCAGCAGAGAACACCAACACTGTGACTGCCTGGACTGATGCAGCACAATACACTGACTACACTGGACTGGTCTGCACATCACAGCCCCACTTTACAGCTACACTGGATATATGGCAGCAGAGAACACCAACACTGTGACTGCCTGGACTGATGCAGCACAATACACTGACTACACTGGACTGGTCTGCACAACACAGCCCCACTTTACAGCTACACTGGATATATGGCAGCAGAGGACACCAACACTGTGACTGCCTGGACTGATGCAGCACAATACACTGAGTGACTACACTGGACTGGACTGCACAACACAGCCCCATTTTACAGCTACACTGGATATATGGCAGCAGAGAACACCTACACTGTGACTGCCTGGACTGATGCAGCACAATACACTGAGTACACTGGACTGGTCTGTACAACACAGCCCCACTTTACAGCTACACTGGATATATGGCAGCAGAGGACACCAGCACTGTGACTGCCTGGACTGATGCAGCACAATACACTGACTACACTGGACTGGTCTGCACAACACAGCACCACTTTACAGCTACACTGGATATATGGCAGCAGAGAACACCTACACTGTGACTGCCTGGACTGATGCAGCACAATACACTGACTACACTGGACTGGTCTGTACAACACAGCCCCACTTTACAGCTACACTGGATATATGGCAGCAGAGGACACCAGCACTGTGACTGCCTGGACTGATGCAGCACAATACACTGACTACACTGGACTGGTCTGCACAACACAGCCCCACTCTACAGCTACACTGGATATATGGCAGCAGAGAACACCAACACTGTGACTGCCTGGACTGATGCAGCACAATACACTGACTACACTGGACTGGTCTGCACAACACAGCCCCACTTTACAGCTACACTGGATATATGGCAGCAGAGAACACCAACACTGTGACTGCCTGGACTGATGCAGCACAATACACTGACTACACTGGACTGGTCTGCACAACACAGCACCACTTTACAGCTACACTGGATATATGGCAGCAGAGAACACCAACACTGTGACTGCCTGGACTGAGCAGCACAATACACTGACTACACTGGACTGGTCTGCACAACACAGCACCACTTTACAGCTACACTGGATATATGGCAGCAGAGAACACCAACACTGTGACTGCCTGGACTGATGCAGCACAATACACTGACTACACTGGACTGGTCTGCACAACACAGCACCACTTTACAGCTACACTGGATATATGGCAGCAGAGAACACCAACACTGTGACTGTCTGGACTGATGCAGCACAATACACTGACTACGCTGGACTGGTCTGCACAACACAGCACCACTTTACAGCTACACTGGATATATGGTAGCAGAGAACACCAACACTGTGACTGCCTGGACTGATGCAGCACAATACACTGACTACGCTGGACTGGTCTGCACAACACAGCACCACTTTACAGCTACACTGGATATATGGCAGCAGAGAACACCAACACTGTGACTGCCTGGACTGATGCAGCACAATACACTGACTACACTGGACTAGTCTGCACAACACAGCCCCACTTTACAGCTACACTGGATATATGGCAGCAGAGAACACCAACACTGTGACTGCCTGGACTGATGCAGCACAATACACTGACTACACTGGACTGGTCTGCACAACACAGCACCACTTTACAGCTACACTGGATATATGGCAGCAGAGAACACCAACACTGTGACTGTCTGGACTGATGCAGCACAATACACTGACTACGCTGGACTGGTCTGCACAACACAGCACCACTTTACAGCTACACTGGATATATGGCAGCAGAGAACACCAACACTGTGACTGCCTGGACTGATGCAGCACAATACACTGACTACGCTGGACTGGTCTGCACAACACAGCACCACTTTACAGCTACACTGGATATATGGCAGCAGAGAACACCAACACTGTGACTGCCTGGACTGATGCAGCACAATACACTGACTACACTGGACTAGTCTGCACAACACAGCCCCACTTTACAGCTACACTGGATATATGGCAGCAGAGAACACCAACACTGTGACTGCCTGGACTGATGCAGCACAATACACTGACTACACTGGACTGGTCTGCACAACACAGCACCACTTTACAGCTACACTGGATATATGGCAGCAGAGAACACCAACACTGTGACTGCCTGGACTGAGCAGCACAATACACTGACTACACTGGACTGGTCTGCACAACACAGCACCACTTTACAGCTACACTGGATATATGGCAGCAGAGAACACCAACACTGTGACTGCCTGGACTGATGCAGCACAATACACTGACTACACTGGACTGGTCTGCACAACACAGCACCACTTTACAGCTACACTGGATATATGGCAGCAGAGAACACCAACACTGTGACTGTCTGGACTGATGCAGCACAATACACTGACTACGCTGGACTGGTCTGCACAACACAGCACCACTTTACAGCTACACTGGATATATGGCAGCAGAGAACACCAACACTGTGACTGCCTGGACTGATGCAGCACAATACACTGACTACGCTGGACTGGTCTGCACAACACAGCACCACTTTACAGCTACACTGGATATATGGCAGCAGAGAACACCAACACTGTGACTGCCTGGACTGATGCAGCACAATACACTGACTACACTGGACTAGTCTGCACAACACAGCCCCACTTTACAGCTACACTGGATATATGGCAGCAGAGAACACCAACACTGTGACTGCCTGGACTGATGCAGCACAATACACTGACTACACTGGACTGGTCTGCACAACACAGCACCACTTTACAGCTACACTGGATATATGGCAGCAGAGAACACCAACACTGTGACTGCCTGGACTGATGCAGCACAATACACTGACTACGCTGGACTGGTCTGCACAACACAGCACCACTTTACAGCTACACTGGATATATGGCAGCAGAGAACACCAACACTGTGACTGCCTGGACTGATGCAGCACAATACACTGACTACACTGGACTGGTCTGCACAACACAGCACCACTTTACAGCTACACTGGATAAATGGCAGCAGAGAACACCAACACTGTGACTGCCTGGACTGATGCAGCACAATACACTGACTACACTGGACTGGTCTGCACATCACAGCCCCACTTTACAGCTACACTGGATATATGGCAGCAGAGAACACCAACACTGTGACTGCCTGGACTGATGCAGCACAATACACTGACTACACTGGACTGGTCTGCACAACACAGCCCCACTTTACAGCTACACTGGATATATGGCAGCAGAGGACACCAACACTGTGACTGCCTGGACTGATGCAGCACAATACACTGAGTGACTACACTGGACTGATCTGCACAACACAGCCCCACTTTACAGCTACACTGGATATATGGCAGCAGAGGACACCAGCACTGTGACTGCCTGGACTGATGCAGCACAATACCCTGAGTACACTGGACTGGTCTGTACAACACAGCCCCACTTTACAGCTACACTGGATATATGGCAGCAGAGGACACCAGCACTGTGACTGCCTGGACTGATGCAGCACAATACACTGACTACACTGGACTGGTCTGTACAACACAGCCCCACTTTACAGCTACACTGGATATATGGCAGCAGAGGACACCTGCACTGTGACTGCCTGGACTGATGCAGCACAATACACTGACTACACTGGACTGGACTGCACAACACAGCACCACTTTACAGCTACACTGGATATATGGCAGCAGAGAACACCAACACTGTGACTGCCTGGACTAATGCAGCACAATACACTGACTACACTGGACTGGTCTGCACAACACAACCCCACATTACAGCTACACTGGATATATGGCAGCAGAGAACACCAACACTGTGACTGCCTGGACTGATGCAGCACAATACACTGACTACACTGGACTGGACTGCACAACACAGCACCACTTTACAGCTACACTGGATATATGGCAGCAGAGAACACCAACACTGTGACTGCCTGGACTGATGCAGCACAATACACTGAGTGACTACACTGGACTGATCTGCACAACACAGCCCCACTTTACAGCTACACTGGATATATGGCAGCAGAGAACACCAACACTGTGACTGCCTGGACTGATGCAGCACAATACACTGAGTGACTACACTGGACTGGTCTGCACAACACAGCCCCACTTTACAGCTACACTGGATATATAGCTGCAGAGAACGCCTACACTGTGACTGCCTAGACTGATGCAGCACAATACACTGACTACACTGGACTGGTCTGCACAACACAGCACCACTTTACAGCTACACTGGATATATGGCAGCAGAGAACACCAACACTGTGACTGCCTGGACTGATGCAGCACAATACACTGAGTGACTACACTGGACTGATCTGCACAACACAGCCCCACTTTACAGCTACACTGGATATATGGCAGCAGAGAACACCAACACTGTGACTGCCTGGACTGATGCAGCACAATACACTGAGTGACTACACTGGACTGGTCTGCACAACACAGCCCCACTTTACAGCTACACTGGATATATAGCTGCAGAGAACGCCTACACTGTGACTGCCTAGACTGATGCAGCACAATACACTGACTACACTGGACTGGTCTGCACAACACAGCACCACTTTACAGCTACACTGGATATATGGCAGCAGAGAACACCAACACTGTGACTGCCTGGACTGATGCAGCACAATACACTGACTACACTGGACTGGTCTGCACAACAAAACCCCACTTTACAGCTACACTGGATATATGGCAGCAGAGAACTCCAACACTTTGACTGCCTGGACTGATGCAGCACAATACACTGACTACACTGGACTGGTCTGCACAACACAGCACCACTTTACAGCTACACTGGATATATGGCAGCAGAGAACACCAACACTGTGACTGCCGGGACTGATGCAGCACAATACACTGACTACACTGGACTGGTCTGTACAACACAGCACCACTTTACAGCTACACTGGATATATGGCAGCAGAGAACACCAACACTGTGACTGCCTGGACTGATGCAGCACAATACACTGACTACACTGGACTGGTCTGCACAACACAGCACCACTTTACAGCTACACTGGATATATGGCAGCAGAGAACACCAACACTGTGACTGACTGGACTGATGCAGCACAATACACTGAGTGACTACACTGGACTGGTCTGCACAACACAGCCCCACTTTACAGAAGCACTGGATATATGGCAGCAGAGAACACCAACACTGCGACTGGCTGGACTGATGCAGCACAATACACTGACTACATTGGACTGGTCTGCACAACACAGCCCCACTTTACAGCTACACTGGATATATGGCAGCAGAGAACACCAACACTGTTACTGCCTGGACTGATGCAGCACAATACACTGAGTGACTACACTGGACTGATTTGCACAACACAGCACCACTTTACAGCTACACTGGATATATGGCAGCAGAGAACACCAACACTGTGACTGCCTGGACTGATGCAGCACAATACACTGAGTGACTACACTGGACTGGACTGCACAACACAGCACCACTTTACAGCTACACTGGATATATGGCAGCAGAGAACACCAACACTGTGACTGGCTGGACTGATGCAGCACAATACACTAAGTGACTACACTGGACTGGTCTGTACAACACAGCCCCACTTTACAGCTACACTGGATATATGGCAGCAGAGAACACCAACACTGTGACAGCCTGGACTGATGCAGCACAATACACTGACAACACTGGACTGGTCTGCACAACACAGCCCCACTTTACAGCTACACTGGATATATGGCAGCAGAGAACACCAACACTGTGACTGCCTGGACTGATGCAGCACAATACACTGAGTGACTACACTGGACTGGACTGCACAACACAGCCCCACTTTACAGCTACACTGGATATATGGCAGCAGAGAACACCAGCGCTGTGACTGCCTGGACTGATGCAGCACAATACACTGACTACACTGGACTGGACTGCACAACACAGCACCACTTTACAGCTACACTGGATATATGGCACCAGAGAACACCAACACTGTGACTGCCTGGACTGATGCAGCACAATACACTGACTACACTGGACTGGTCTGCACAACACAGCCCCACTTTACAGCTACACTGGATATATGGCAGCAGAGATCACCAACACTGCGACTGCCTGGACTGATACAGCACAATACACTGACTACACTGGACTGGTCTGCACAACACAGCCCCACTTTACAGCTACACTGGATATATGGCAGCAGAGAACACCAACACTGTGACTGCCTGGACTGATGCAGCACAATACACTGAGTGACTACACTGGACTGGTCTGCACAACACAGCACCACTTTACAGCTACACTGGATATATGGCAGCAGAGAACACCAACACTGTGACTGCCTGGACTGATGCAGCACAATACACTGACTACACTGGACTGGTCTGCACAACACAGCACCACTTTACAGCTACACTGGATATATGGCAGCAGAGAACACCAACACTGTGACTGCCTGGACTGATGCAGCACAATACACTGAGTGACTACACTGGACTGGTCTGCACAACACAGCCCCACTTTACAGCTACACTGGATATATGGCAGCAGAGAACACCAACACTGTGACTGCCTGGACTGATGCAGCACAATACACTGAGTGACTACACTGGACTGGTCTGCACAACACAGCCCCACTTTACAGCTACACTGGATATATGGCAGCAGAGAACACCAACACTGTGACTGCCTGGACTGATGCAGCACAATACACTGAGTGACTACACTGGACTGGTCTGCACAACACAGCACCACTTTACAGCTACACTGGATATATGGCAGCAGAGAACACCAACACTGTGACTGCCTGGACTGATGCAGCACAATACACTGACTACACTGGACTGGTCTGTACAACACAGCACCACTTTACAGCTACACTGGATATATGGCAGCAGAGAACACCAACACTGTGACTGCCTGGACTGATGCAGCACAATACACTGACTACACTGGACTGGTCTGCACAACACAGCACCACTTTACAGCTACACTGGATATATGGCAGCAGAGAACACCAACACTGTGACTGCCTGGACTGATGCAGCACAATACACTGACTACACTGGACTGGTCTGCACAACACAGCACCACTTTACAGCTACACTGGATATATGGCAGCAGAGAACACCTACACTGTGACTGCCTGGACTGATGCAGCACAATACACTGAGTGACTACACTGGACTGGTCTGCACAACACAGCACCACTTTACAGCTACACTGGATATATGGCAGCAGAGAACACCAACACTGTGACTGCCTGGACTGATGCAGCACAATACACTGAGTACACTGGACTTGTCTGCACAACACAGCCCCACATTACAGCTACACTCGATATATGGCAGCAGAGAACACCAACACTGTGACTGCCTGGACTGATGCAGCACAATACACTGACTACACTGGACTGGTCTGTACAACACAGCACCACTTTACAGCTACACTGGATATATGGCAGCAGAGAACACCAACACTGTGACTGCCTGGACTGATGCAGCACAATACACTGACTACACTGGACTGGTCTGCGCAACACAACCCCACATTACAGCTACACTGGATATATGGCAGCAGAGAACACCAACACTGTGACTGCCTGGACTGATGCAGCACAATACACTGACTACACTGGGACAGGTCTGCACAACACAGCACCACTTTACAGCTACACTGGATATATGGCAGCAGAGAACACCAACACTGTGACTGCCTGGACTGATGCAGCACAATACACTGACTACACTGGACTGGTCTGTACAACACAGCACCACTTTACAGCTACACTGGATATATGGCAGCAGAGAACACCAACACTGTGACTGCCTGGACTGATGCAGCACAATACACTGACTACACTGGACTGGTCTGCACAACACAACCCCACATTACAGCTACACTGGATATATGGCAGCAGAGAACACCAGCACTGTGACTGCCTGGACTGATGCAGCACAATACACTGAGTGACTACACTGGACTGGTCTGCACAACACAGCACCACTTTACAGCTACACTGGATATATGGCAGCAGAGAACACCAACACTGTGACTGCCTGGACTGATGCAGCACAATACACTGAGTGACTACACTGGACTGGTCTGCACATCACAGCCCCACTTTACAGCTACACTGGATATATGGCAGCAGAGAACACCAACACTGTGACTGCCTGGACTGATGCAGCACAATACACTGACTACACTGGACTGGTCTGCACAACACAACCCCACATTACAGCTACACTGGATATATGGCAGCAGAGAACACCAACACTGTGACTGCCTGGACTGATGCAGCACAATACACTGACTACACTGGACTGGTCTGCACAACACAGCACCACTTTACAGCTACACTGGATATATGGCAGCAGAGAACACCAACACTGTGACTGCCTGGACTGATGCAGCACAATACACTGACTACACTGGACTGGTCTGTACAACACAGCACCACTTTACAGCTACACTGGATATATGGCAGCAGAGAACACCAACACTGTGACTGCCTGGACTGATGCAGCACAATACACTGACTACACTGGACTGGTCTGCACAACACAACCCCACATTACAGCTACACTGGATATATGGCAGCAGAGAACACCAGCACTGTGACTGCCTGGACTGATGCAGCACAATACACTGAGTGACTACACTGGACTGGTCTGCACAACACAGCACCACTTTACAGCTACACTGGATATATGGCAGCAGAGAACACCAACACTGTGACTGCCTGGACTGATGCAGCACAATACACTGACTACACTGGACTGGTCTGCACATCACAGCCCCACTTTACAGCTACACTGGATATATGGCAGCAGAGAACACCAACACTGTGACTGCCTGGACTGATGCAGCACAATACACTGACTACACTGGACTGGTCTGTACAACACAGCACCACTTTACAGCTACACTGGATATATGGCAGCAGAGAACACCAACACTGTGACTGCCTGGACTGATGCAGCACAATACACTGACTACACTGGACTGGTCTGCACAACACAGCACCACTTTACAGCTACACTGGATATATGGCAGCAGAGAACACCAACACTGTGACTGCCTGGACTGATGCAGTACAATACACTGATTACACTGGACTGGTCTGCACAACACAGCCCCACATTACAGCTACACTGGATATATGGCAGCAGAGAACACCAACACTGACTGCCTGGACTGATGCAGCACAATACACTGACTACACTGGACTGGTCTGCACAACACAGCACCACTTTACAGCTACACTGGATATATGGCAGCAGAGAACACCTACACTGTGACTGCCTGGACTGATGCAGCACAATACACTGAGTGACTACACTGGACTGGTCTGCACAACACAGCACCACTTTACAGCTACACTGGATATATGGCAGCAGAGAACACCAACACTGTGACTGCCTGGACTGATGCAGCACAATACACTGAGTACACTGGACTGGTCTGCACAACACAGCCCCACATTACAGCTACACTCGATATATGGCAGCAGAGAACACCAACACTGTGACTGCCTGGACTGATGCAGCACAATACACTGACTACACTGGACTGGTCTGCACAACACAGCACCACTTTACAGCTACACTGGATATATGGCAGCAGAGAACACCAACACTGTGACTGCCTGGACTGATGCAGCACAATACACTGACTACACTGGACTGGTCTGTACAACACAGCACCACTTTACAGCTACACTGGATATATGGCAGCAGAGAACACCAACACTGTGACTGCCTGGACTGATGCAGCACAATACACTGACTACACTGGACTGGTCTGCACAACACAACCCCACATTACAGCTACACTGGATATATGGCAGCAGAGAACACCAACACTGTGACTGCCTGGACTGATGCAGCACAATACACTGACTACACTGGACTGGTCTGCACAACACAGCACCACTTTACAGCTACACTGGATATATGGCAGCAGAGAACACCAACACTGTGACTGCCTGGACTGATGCAGCACAATACACTGACTACACTGGACTGGTCTGTACAACACAGCACCACTTTACAGCTACACTGGATATATGGCAGCAGAGAACACCAACACTGTGACTGCCTGGACTGATGCAGCACAATACACTGACTACACTGGACTGGTCTGCACAACACAACCCCACATTACAGCTACACTGGATATATGGCAGCAGAGAACACCAGCACTGTGACTGCCTGGACTGATGCAGCACAATACACTGACTACACTGGACTGGTCTGCACAACACAGCACCACTTTACAGCTACACTGGATATATGGCAGCAGAGAACACCAACACTGTGACTGCCTGGACTGATGCAGCACAATACACTGACTACACTGGACTGGTCTGCACAACACAGCACCACTTTACAGCTACACTGGATATATGGCAGCAGAGAACACCAACACTGTGACTGCCTGGACTGATGCAGCACAATACACTGACTACACTGGACTGGTCTGCACAACACAGCACCACTTTACAGCTACACTGGATATATGGCAGCAGAGAACACCAACACTGTGTCTGCCTGGACTGATGCAGCACAATACACTGACTACACTGGACTGGTCTGCACAACACAGCACCACTTTACAGCTACACTGGATATATGGCAGCAGAGAACACCTACACTGTGACTGCCTGGACTGATGCAGCACAATACACTGAGTGACTACACTGGACTGGTCTGCACAACACAGCACCACTTTACAGCTACACTGGATATATGGCAGCAGAGAACACCAACACTGTGACTGCCTGGACTGATGCAGCACAATACACTGAGTACACTGGACTGGTCTGCACAACACAGCCCCACATTACAGCTACACTCGATATATGGCAGCAGAGAACACCAACACTGTGACTGCCTGGACTGATGCAGCACAATACACTGACTACACTGGACTGGTCTGCACAACACAGCACCACTTTACAGCTACACTGGATATATGGCAGCAGAGAACACCAACACTGTGACTGCCTGGACTGATGCAGCACAATACACTGACTACACTGGACTGGTCTGTACAACACAGCACCACTTTACAGCTACACTGGATATATGGCAGCAGAGAACACCAACACTGTGACTGCCTGGACTGATGCAGCACAATACACTGACTACACTGGACTGGTCTGCACAACACAACCCCACATTACAGCTACACTGGATATATGGCAGCAGAGAACACCAACACTGTGACTGCCTGGACTGATGCAGCACAATACACTGACTACACTGGACTGGTCTGCACAACACAGCACCACTTTACAGCTACACTGGATATATGGCAGCAGAGAACACCAACACTGTGACTGCCTGGACTGATGCAGCACAATACACTGACTACACTGGACTGGTCTGTACAACACAGCACCACTTTACAGCTACACTGGATATATGGCAGCAGAGAACACCAACACTGTGACTGCCTGGACTGATGCAGCACAATACACTGACTACACTGGACTGGTCTGCACAACACAACCCCACATTACAGCTACACTGGATATATGGCAGCAGAGAACACCAGCACTGTGACTGCCTGGACTGATGCAGCACAATACACTGAGTGACTACACTGGACTGGTCTGCACAACACAGCACCACTTTACAGCTACACTGGATATATGGCAGCAGAGAACACCAACACTGTGACTGCCTGGACTGATGCAGCACAATACACTGAGTGACTACACTGGACTGGTCTGCACATCACAGCCCCACTTTACAGCTACACTGGATATATGGCAGCAGAGAACACCAACACTGTGACTGACTGGACTGATGCAGCACAATACACTGCCTACACTGGACTGGTCTGCACAACACAGCACCACTTTACAGCTACACTGGATATATGGCAGCAGAGAACACCAACACTGTGACTGACTGGACTGATGCAGCACAATACACTGACTACACTGGACTGGTCTGCACAACACAACCCCACATTACAGCTACACTGGATATATGGCAGCAGAGAACACCAACACTGTGACTGCCTGGACTGATGCAGCACAATACACTGACTACACTGGACTGGTCTGCACAACACAACCCCACTTTACAGCTACACTGGATATATGGCAGCAGAGAACACCAACACTGTGACTGCCTGGACTGATGCAGCACAATACACTGACTACACTGGACTGGTCTGCACAACACAGCACCACTTTACAGCTACACTGGATATATGGCAGCAGAGAACACCAACACTGTGACTGCCTGGACTGATACAGCACAATACACTGACTACACTGGACTGGTCTGCACAACACAACCCCACATTACAGCTACACTGGATATATGGCAGCAGAGAACACCAACACTGTGACTGCCTGGACTGATGCAGCACAATACACTGACTACACTGGACTGGTCTGCACAACACAGCCCCACTTTACAGCTACACTGGATATATGGCAGCAGAGAACACCAGCACTGTGACTGCCTGGACTGATGCAGCACAATACACTGACTACACTGGACTGGTCTGCACAACACAGCACCACTTTACAGCTACACTGGATATATGGCAGCAGAGAACACCAACACTGTGACTGCCTGGACTGATGCAGCACAATACACTGACTACACTGGACTGGTCTGCACAACACAGCACCACTTTACAGCTACACTGGATATATGGCAGCAGAGAACACTAGCACTGTGACTGCCTGGACTGATGCAGCACAATACACTGACTACGCTGGACTGGTCTGCACAACACAGCACCACTTTACAGCTACACTGGATATATGGCAGCAGAGAACACCAACACTGTGACTGCCTGGACTGATGCAGCACAATACACTGAGTGACTACACTGGACTGATCTGCACAACACAGCACCACTTTACAGCTACACTGGATATATGGCAGCAGAGAACACCAACACTGTGACTGCCTGGACTGATGCAGCACAATACACTGAGTGACTACACTGGACTGGTCTGCACAACACAGCCCCACTTTACAGCTACACTGGATATATGGCAGCAGAGGACACCAACACTGTGACTGCCTGGACTGATGCAGCACAATACACTGACTACACTGGACTGGTCTGCACAACACAGCACCACTTTACAGCTACACTGGATATATGGCAGCAGAGAACACCAGCACTGTGACTGGCTGGACTGATGCAGCACAATACACTGACTACGCTGGACTGGTCTGCACAACACAGCACCACTTTACAGCTACACTGGATAAATGGCAGCAGAGAACACCAACACTGTTACTGCCTGGACTGATGCAGCACAATACACTGACTACACTGGACTGGTCTGCACAACACAACCCCACTTTACAGCTACACTGGATATATGGCAGCAGAGAACACCAACACTGTGACTGCCTGGACTGATGCAGCACAATACACTGACTACACTGGACTGGTCTGCACAACACAGCACCACTTTACAGCTACACTGGATATATGGCAGCAGAGGACACCAACACTGTGACTGCCTGGACTGATGCAGCACAATACACTGACTACACTGGACTGGACTGCACAACACAGCCCCACTTTACAGCTACACTGGATATATGGCAGCAGAGAACACCAACACTGTGACTGCCTGGACTGATGCAGCACAATACACTGACTACACTGGACTGGTCTGCACAACACAGCACCACTTTACAGCTACACTGGATATATGGCAGCAGAGAACACCAACACTGTGACTGCCTGGACTGATGCAGCACAATACACTGACTACACTGGACTGGTCTGCACAACACAGCACCACTTTACAGCTACACTGGATATATGACAGCAGAGAACACCAACACTGTGACTGCCTGGACTGATGCAGCACAATACACTGACTACACTGGACTGGTCTGCACAACACAACCCCACTTTACAGCTACACTGGATATATGGCAGCAGAGAACACCAACACTGTGACTGCCTGGACTGATCCAGCACAATACACTGACTACACTGGACTGGTCTGCACAACACAGCCCCACTTTACAGCTACACTGGATATATGGCAGCAGAGAACACCAACACTGTGACTGCCTGGACTGATGCAGCACAATACACTGACTACACTGGACTGGTCTGCACAACACAGCCCCACTTTACAGCTACACTGGATATATGGCAGCAGAGAACACCAACACTGTGACTGCCTGGACTGATGCAGCACAATACACTGACTACACTGGACTGGTCTGTACAACACAGCACCACTTTACAGCTACACTGGATATATGGCAGCAGAGAACACCAACACTGTGACTGCCTGGACTGATGCAGCACAATACACTGACTACACTGGACTGGTCTGCACAACACAACCCCACATTACAGCTACACTGGATATATGGCAGCAGAGAACACCAGCACTGTGACTGCCTGGACTGATGCAGCACAATACACTGAGTGACTACACTGGACTGGTCTGCACAACACAGCACCACTTTACAGCTACACTGGATATATGGCAGCAGAGAACACCAACACTGCGACTGCCTGGACTGATGCAGCACAATACACTGACTACGCTGGACTGGTCTGCACAACACAGCACCACTTTACAGCTACACTGGATATATGGCAGCAGAGAACACCAGCACTGTGACTGCCTGGACTGATGCAGCACAATACACTGACTACGCTGGACTGGTCTGCACAACACAGCCCCACTTTACAGCTACACTGGATATATGGCAGCAGAGAACACCAACACTGTGACTGCCTGGACTGATGCAGCACAATACACTGACTACACTGGACTGGACTGCACAACACAGCCCCACTTTACAGCTACACTGGATATATGGCAGCAGAGAACACCAACACTGTGACGGCCTGGACTGATGCAGCACAATACACTGACTACACTGGACTGGTCTGCACAACACAGCACCACTTTACAGCTACACTGGATATATGGCAGCAGAGAGCACCAACACTGTGACTGCCTGGACTGATGCAGCACAATACACTGACTACACTGGACTGGACAGCACAACACAGCACCACTTTACAGCTACACTGGATATATGGCAGCAGATAACACCAACACTGTGACTGACTGGACTGATGCAGCACAATACACTGACTACACTGGACTGGTCTGCACAACACAGCACCACTTTACAGCTACACTGGATATATGGCCGCAGAGAACACCAACACTGTGACTGACTGGACTGATGCAGCACAATACACTGACTACACTGGACTGGTCTGCACAACACAGCACCACTTTACAGCTACACTGGATATATGGCAGCAGAGAACACCAACACTGTGACTGGCTGGACTGATGCAGCACAATACACTGACTACACTGGACTGGTCTGCACAACACAGCCCCACTTTACAGCTACACTGGATATATGGCAGCAGAGAACACCAACACTGTGACTGGCTGGACTGATGCAGCACAATACACTGACTACACTGGACTGGTCTGCACAACACAGCACCACTTTACAGCTACACTGGATATATGGCAGCAGAGAACACCAACACTGTGACTGCCTGGACTGATGCAGCACAATACACTGACTACACTGGACTGGTCTGCACAACACAGCCCCACTTTACAGCTACACTGGATATATGGCAGCAGAGAACACCAGCACTGTGACTGCCTGGACTGATGCAGCACAATACACTGACTACACTGGACTGGTCTGCACAACACAGCCCCACTTTACAGCTACACTGGATATATGGCAGGAGAGAACACCAGCACTGTGACTGCCTGGACTGATGCAGCACAATACACTGACTACACTGGACTGGTCTGCACAACACAGCCCCACTTTACAGCTACACTGGATATATGGCAGCAGAGAACACCAACACTGTGACTGGTCACTGGACTGATGCAGCACAATACACTGACTACACTGGGACAGGTCTGCACAACACAGCACCACTTTACAGCTACACTGGATATATGGCAGCAGAGAACACCAACACTGTGACTGCCTGGACTGATGCCGCACAATACACTGACTACACTGGACTGGTCTGCACAACACAGCACCACTTTACAGCTACACTGGATATATGGCAGCAGAGAACACCAACACTGTGACTGCCTGGACTGATGCAGCACAATACACTGACTACGCTGGACTGGTCTGCACAACACAGCACCACTTTACAGCTACACTGGATATATGGCAGCAGAGAACACCAACACTGTGACTGCCTGGACTGATGCAGCACAATACACTGACTACACTGGACTGGTCTGCACAACACAGCACCACTTTACAGCTACACTGGATATATGGCAGCAGAGAACACCAACACTGTGACTGCCTGGACTGATGCAGCACAATACACTGACTACACTGGACTGGTCTGCACAACACAGCACCACTTTACAGCTACACTGGATATATGGCAGCAGAGAACACCAACACTGTGACTGCCTGGACTGATGCAGCACAATACACTGACTACACTGGACTGGTCTGCACAACACAGCACCACTTTACAGCTACACTGGATATATGGCAGCAGAGAACACCAACACTGTGACTGCCTGGACTGATGCAGCACAATACACTGACTACACTGGACTGGTCTGCACAACACAGCCCCACTTTACAGCTACACTGGATATATGGCAGCAGAGAACACCAGCACTGTGACTGCCTGGACTGATGCAGCACAATACACTGACTACACTGGACTGGTCTGCACAACACAGCCCCACTTTACAGCTACACTGGATATATGGCAGCAGAGAACACCAACACTGTGACTGCCTGGACTGATGCAGCACAATACACTGACTACACTGGACTGGTCTGCACAACACAGCACCACTTTACAGCTACACTGGATATATGGCAGCAGAGAACACCAACACTGTGACTGCCTGGACTGATGCAGCACAATACACTGACTACACTGGACTGGTCTGCACAACACAGCCCCACTTTACAGCTACACTGGATATATGGCAGCAGAGAACACCAACACTGTGACTGCCTGGACTGATGCAGCACAATACACTGACTACACTGGGACAGGTCTGCACAACACAGCACCACTTTACAGCTACACTGGATATATGGCAGCAGAGAACACCAACACTGTGACTGCCTGGACTGATGCAGCACAATACACTGACTACACTGGACTGGTCTGTACAACACAGCACCACTTTACAGCTACACTGGATATATGGCAGCAGAGAACACCAACACTGTGACTGCCTGGACTGATGCAGCACAATACACTGACTACACTGGACTGGTCTGCACAACACAGCACCACTTTACAGCTACACTGGATATATGGCAGCAGAGAACACCAACACTGTGACTGCCTGGACTGATGCAGCACAATACACTGACTACACTGGACTGGTCTGCACAACACAGCCCCACTTTACAGCTACACTGGATATATGGCAGCAGAGAACACCAACACTGTGACTGCCTGGACTGATGCAGCACAATACACTGACTACACTGGGACAGGTCTGCACAACACAGCACCACTTTACAGCTACACTGGATATATGGCAGCAGAGAACACCAACACTGTGACTGGCTGGACTGATGCAGCACAATACACTGACTACACTGGACTGGTCTGCACAACACAGCACCACTTTACAGCTACACTGGATATATGGCAGCAGAGAACACCAGCACTGTGACTGCCTGGACTGATGCAGCACAATACACTGACTACACTGGACTGGTCTGCACAACACAGCACCACTTTATACAGCTACACTGGATATATGGCAGCAGAGAACACCAACACTGTGACTGCCTGGACTGATGCAGCACAATACACTGAGTGACTACACTGGACTGGTCTGCACAACACAGCCCCACTTTACAGCTACACTGGATATATAGCTGCAGAGAACGCCTACACTGTGACTGCCTAGACTGATGCAGCACAATACACTGACTACACTGGACTGGTCTGCACAACACAGCACCACTTTACAGCTACACTGGATATATGGCAGCAGAGAACACCAACACTGTGACTGCCTGGACTGATGCAGCACAATACACTGAGTGACTACACTGGACTGATCTGCACAACACAGCCCCACTTTACAGCTACACTGGATATATGGCAGCAGAGAACACCAACACTGTGACTGCCTGGACTGATGCAGCACAATACACTGAGTGACTACACTGGACTGGTCTGCACAACACAGCCCCACTTTACAGCTACACTGGATATATAGCTGCAGAGAACGCCTACACTGTGACTGCCTAGACTGATGCAGCACAATACACTGACTACACTGGACTGGTCTGCACAACACAGCACCACTTTACAGCTACACTGGATATATGGCAGCAGAGAACACCAACACTGTGACTGCCTGGACTGATGCAGCACAATACACTGACTACACTGGACTGGTCTGCACAACAAAACCCCACTTTACAGCTACACTGGATATATGGCAGCAGAGAACTCCAACACTTTGACTGCCTGGACTGATGCAGCACAATACACTGACTACACTGGACTGGTCTGCACAACACAGCACCACTTTACAGCTACACTGGATATATGGCAGCAGAGAACACCAACACTGTGACTGCCGGGACTGATGCAGCACAATACACTGACTACACTGGACTGGTCTGTACAACACAGCACCACTTTACAGCTACACTGGATATATGGCAGCAGAGAACACCAACACTGTGACTGCCTGGACTGATGCAGCACAATACACTGACTACACTGGACTGGTCTGCACAACACAGCACCACTTTACAGCTACACTGGATATATGGCAGCAGAGAACACCAACACTGTGACTGACTGGACTGATGCAGCACAATACACTGAGTGACTACACTGGACTGGTCTGCACAACACAGCCCCACTTTACAGAAGCACTGGATATATGGCAGCAGAGAACACCAACACTGCGACTGGCTGGACTGATGCAGCACAATACACTGACTACATTGGACTGGTCTGCACAACACAGCCCCACTTTACAGCTACACTGGATATATGGCAGCAGAGAACACCAACACTGTTACTGCCTGGACTGATGCAGCACAATACACTGAGTGACTACACTGGACTGATTTGCACAACACAGCACCACTTTACAGCTACACTGGATATATGGCAGCAGAGAACACCAACACTGTGACTGCCTGGACTGATGCAGCACAATACACTGACTACGCTGGACTGGTCTGCACAACACAGCACCACTTTACAGCTACACTGGATATATGGCAGCAGAGAACACCAACACTGTGACTGCCTGGACTGATGCAGCACAATACACTGAGTGACTACACTGGACTGATCTGCACAACACAGCACCACTTTACAGCTACACTGGATATATGGCAGCAGAGAACACCAACACTGTGACTGCCTGGACTGATGCAGCACAATACACTGAGTGACTACACTGGACTGGTCTGCACAACACAGCCCCACTTTACAGCTACACTGGATATATGGCAGCAGAGGACACCAACACTGTGACTGCCTGGACTGATGCAGCACAATACACTGACTACACTGGACTGGTCTGCACAACACAGCACCACTTTACAGCTACACTGGATATATGGCAGCAGAGAACACCAGCACTGTGACTGGCTGGACTGATGCAGCACAATACACTGACTACGCTGGACTGGTCTGCACAACACAGCACCACTTTACAGCTACACTGGATATATGGCAGCAGAGAACACCAACACTGTTACTGCCTGGACTGATGCAGCACAATACACTGACTACACTGGACTGGTCTGCACAACACAACCCCACTTTACAGCTACACTGGATATATGGCAGCAGAGAACACCAACACTGTGACTGCCTGGACTGATGCAGCACAATACACTGACTACACTGGACTGGTCTGCACAACACAGCACCACTTTACAGCTACACTGGATATATGGCAGCAGAGGACACCAACACTGTGACTGCCTGGACTGATGCAGCACAATACACTGACTACACTGGACTGGACTGCACAACACAGCCCCACTTTACAGCTACACTGGATATATGGCAGCAGAGAACACCAACACTGTGACTGCCTGGACTGATGCAGCACAATACACTGACTACACTGGACTGGTCTGCACAACACAGCACCACTTTACAGCTACACTGGATATATGGCAGCAGAGAACACCAACACTGTGACTGCCTGGACTGATGCAGCACAATACACTGACTACACTGGACTGGTCTGCACAACACAGCACCACTTTACAGCTACACTGGATATATGACAGCAGAGAACACCAACACTGTGACTGCCTGGACTGATGCAGCACAATACACTGACTACACTGGACTGGTCTGCACAACACAACCCCACTTTACAGCTACACTGGATATATGGCAGCAGAGAACACCAACACTGTGACTGCCTGGACTGATCCAGCACAATACACTGACTACACTGGACTGGTCTGCACAACACAGCCCCACTTTACAGCTACACTGGATATATGGCAGCAGAGAACACCAACACTGTGACTGCCTGGACTGATGCAGCACAATACACTGACTACACTGGACTGGTCTGCACAACACAGCACCACTTTACAGCTACACTGGATATATGGCAGCAGAGAACACCAACACTGTGACTGCCTGGACTGATGCAGCACAATACACTGACTACACTGGACTGGTCTGTACAACACAGCACCACTTTACAGCTACACTGGATATATGGCAGCAGAGAACACCAACACTGTGACTGCCTGGACTGATGCAGCACAATACACTGACTACACTGGACTGGTCTGCACAACACAACCCCACATTACAGCTACACTGGATATATGGCAGCAGAGAACACCAGCACTGTGACTGCCTGGACTGATGCAGCACAATACACTGAGTGACTACACTGGACTGGTCTGCACAACACAGCACCACTTTACAGCTACACTGGATATATGGCAGCAGAGAACACCAACACTGCGACTGCCTGGACTGATGCAGCACAATACACTGACTACGCTGGACTGGTCTGCACAACACAGCACCACTTTACAGCTACACTGGATATATGGCAGCAGAGAACACCAGCACTGTGACTGCCTGGACTGATGCAGCACAATACACTGACTACGCTGGACTGGTCTGCACAACACAGCCCCACTTTACAGCTACACTGGATATATGGCAGCAGAGAACACCAACACTGTGACTGCCTGGACTGATGCAGCACAATACACTGACTACACTGGACTGGACTGCACAACACAGCCCCACTTTACAGCTACACTGGATATATGGCAGCAGAGAACACCAACACTGTGACGGCCTGGACTAATGCAGCACAATACACTGACTACACTGGACTGGTCTGCACAACACAGCACCACTTTACAGCTACACTGGATATATGGCAGCAGAGAGCACCAACACTGTGACTGCCTGGACTGATGCAGCACAATACACTGACTACACTGGACTGGACAGCACAACACAGCACCACTTTACAGCTACACTGGATATATGGCAGCAGATAACACCAACACTGTGACTGACTGGACTGATGCAGCACAATACACTGACTACACTGGACTGGTCTGCACAACACAGCACCACTTTACAGCTACACTGGATATATGGCCGCAGAGAACACCAACACTGTGACTGACTGGACTGATGCAGCACAATACACTGACTACACTGGACTGGTCTGCACAACACAGCACCACTTTACAGCTACACTGGATATATGGCAGCAGAGAACACCAACACTGTGACTGGCTGGACTGATGCAGCACAATACACTGACTACACTGGACTGGTCTGCACAACACAGCCCCACTTTACAGCTACACTGGATATATGGCAGCAGAGAACACCAACACTGTGACTGGCTGGACTGATGCAGCACAATACACTAACTACACTGGATTGGTCTGCACAACACAGCACCACTTTACAGCTACACTGGATATATGGCAGCAGAGAACACCAACACTGTGACTGCCTGGACTGATGCAGCACAATACACTGACTACACTGGACTGGTCTGCACAACACAGCCCCACTTTACAGCTACACTGGATATATGGCAGCAGAGAACACCAGCACTGTGACTGCCTGGACTGATGCAGCACAATACACTGACTACACTGGACTGGTCTGCACAACACAGCCCCACTTTACAGCTACACTGGATATATGGCAGCAGAGAACACCAGCACTGTGACTGGCTGGACTGATGCAGCACAATACACTGACTACACTGGACTGGTCTGCACAACACAGCCCCACTTTACAGCTACACTGGATATATGGCAGCAGAGAACACCAACACTGTGACTGGCTGGACTGATGCAGCACAATACACTGACTACACTGGACTGGTCTGCACAACACAGCACCACTTTACAGCTACACTGGATATATGGCAGCAGAGAACACCAACACTGTGACTGCCTGGACTGATGCAGCACAATACACTGACTACACTGGACTGGTCTGCACAACACAGCCCCACTTTACAGCTACACTGGATATATGGCAGCAGAGAACACCAGCACTGTGACTGCCTGGACTGATGCAGCACAATACACTGACTACACTGGACTGGTCTGCACAACACAGCCCCACTTTACAGCTACACTGGATATATGGCAGCAGAGAACACCAGCACTGTGACTGCCTGGACTGATGCAGCACAATACACTGACTACACTGGACTGGTCTGCACAACACAGCCCCACTTTACAGCTACACTGGATATATGGCAGCAGAGAACACCAACACTGTGACTGCCTGGACTGATGCAGCACAATACACTGACTACACTGGGACAGGTCTGCACAACACAGCACCACTTTACAGCTACACTGGATATATGGCAGCAGAGAACACCAACACTGTGACTGCCTGGACTGATGCCGCACAATACACTGACTACACTGGACTGGTCTGCACAACACAGCACCACTTTACAGCTACACTGGATATATGGCAGCAGAGAACACCAACACTGTGACTGCCTGGACTGATGCAGCACAATACACTGACTACGCTGGACTGGTCTGCACAACACAGCACCACTTTACAGCTACACTGGATATATGGCAGCAGAGAACACCAACACTGTGACTGCCTGGACTGATGCAGCACAATACACTGACTACACTGGACTGGTCTGCACAACACAGCACCACTTTACAGCTACACTGGATATATGGCAGCAGAGAACACCAACAATGTGACTGCCTGGACTGATGCAGCACAATACACTGACTACACTGGACTGGTCTGCACAACACAGCACCACTTTACAGCTACACTGGATATATGGCAGCAGAGAACACCAACACTGTGACTGCCTGGACTGATGCAGCACAATACACTGACTACACTGGACTGGTCTGCACAACACAGCACCACTTTACAGCTACACTGGATATATGGCAGCAGAGAACACCAACACTGTGACTGCCTGGACTGATGCAGCACAATACACTGACTACACTGGACTGGTCTGCACAACACAGCCCCACTTTACAGCTACACTGGATATATGGCAGCAGAGAACACCAGCACTGTGACTGCCTGGACTGATGCAGCACAATACACTGACTACACTGGACTGGTCTGCACAACACAGCCCCACTTTACAGCTACACTGGATATATGGCAGCAGAGAACACCAACACTGTGACTGCCTGGACTGATGCAGCACAATACACTGACTACACTGGACTGGTCTGCACAACACAGCACCACTTTACAGCTACACTGGATATATGGCAGCAGAGAACACCAACACTGTGACTGCCTGGACTGATGCAGCACAATACACTGACTACACTGGACTGGTCTGCACAACACAGCCCCACTTTACAGCTACACTGGATATATGGCAGCAGAGAACACCAACACTGTGACTGCCTGGACTGATGCAGCACAATACACTGACTACACTGGGACAGGTCTGCACAACACAGCACCACTTTACAGCTACACTGGATATATGGCAGCAGAGAACACCAACACTGTGACTGCCTGGACTGATGCAGCACAATACACTGACTACACTGGACTGGTCTGTACAACACAGCACCACTTTACAGCTACACTGGATATATGGCAGCAGAGAACACCAACACTGTGACTGCCTGGACTGATGCAGCACAATACACTGACTACACTGGACTGGTCTGCACAACACAGCACCACTTTACAGCTACACTGGATATATGGCAGCAGAGAACACCAACACTGTGACTGCCTGGACTGATGCAGCACAATACACTGACTACACTGGACTGGTCTGCACAACACAGCCCCACTTTACAGCTACACTGGATATATGGCAGCAGAGAACACCAACACTGTGACTGCCTGGACTGATGCAGCACAATACACTGACTACACTGGGACAGGTCTGCACAACACAGCACCACTTTACAGCTACACTGGATATATGGCAGCAGAGAACACCAACACTGTGACTGGCTGGACTGATGCAGCACAATACACTGACTACACTGGACTGGTCTGCACAACACAGCACCACTTTACAGCTACACTGGATATATGGCAGCAGAGAACACCAGCACTGTGACTGCCTGGACTGATGCAGCACAATACACTGACTACACTGGACTGGTCTGCACAACACAGCACCACTTTATACAGCTACACTGGATATATGGCAGCAGAGAACACCAACACTGTGACTGCCTGGACTGATGCAGCACAATACACTGAGTGACTACACTGGACTGGTCTGCACAACACAGCCCCACTTTACAGCTACACTGGATATATAGCTGCAGAGAACGCCTACACTGTGACTGCCTAGACTGATGCAGCACAATACACTGACTACACTGGACTGGTCTGCACAACACAGCACCACTTTACAGCTACACTGGATATATGGCAGCAGAGAACACCAACACTGTGACTGCCTGGACTGATGCAGCACAATACACTGAGTGACTACACTGGACTGATCTGCACAACACAGCCCCACTTTACAGCTACACTGGATATATGGCAGCAGAGAACACCAACACTGTGACTGCCTGGACTGATGCAGCACAATACACTGAGTGACTACACTGGACTGGTCTGCACAACACAGCCCCACTTTACAGCTACACTGGATATATAGCTGCAGAGAACGCCTACACTGTGACTGCCTAGACTGATGCAGCACAATACACTGACTACACTGGACTGGTCTGCACAACACAGCACCACTTTACAGCTACACTGGATATATGGCAGCAGAGAACACCAACACTGTGACTGCCTGGACTGATGCAGCACAATACACTGACTACACTGGACTGGTCTGCACAACAAAACCCCACTTTACAGCTACACTGGATATATGGCAGCAGAGAACTCCAACACTTTGACTGCCTGGACTGATGCAGCACAATACACTGACTACACTGGACTGGTCTGCACAACACAGCACCACTTTACAGCTACACTGGATATATGGCAGCAGAGAACACCAACACTGTGACTGCCGGGACTGATGCAGCACAATACACTGACTACACTGGACTGGTCTGTACAACACAGCACCACTTTACAGCTACACTGGATATATGGCAGCAGAGAACACCAACACTGTGACTGCCTGGACTGATGCAGCACAATACACTGACTACACTGGACTGGTCTGCACAACACAGCACCACTTTACAGCTACACTGGATATATGGCAGCAGAGAACACCAACACTGTGACTGACTGGACTGATGCAGCACAATACACTGAGTGACTACACTGGACTGGTCTGCACAACACAGCCCCACTTTACAGAAGCACTGGATATATGGCAGCAGAGAACACCAACACTGCGACTGGCTGGACTGATGCAGCACAATACACTGACTACATTGGACTGGTCTGCACAACACAGCCCCACTTTACAGCTACACTGGATATATGGCAGCAGAGAACACCAACACTGTTACTGCCTGGACTGATGCAGCACAATACACTGAGTGACTACACTGGACTGATTTGCACAACACAGCACCACTTTACAGCTACACTGGATATATGGCAGCAGAGAACACCAACACTGTGACTGCCTGGACTGATGCAGCACAATACACTGACTACGCTGGACTGGTCTGCACAACACAGCACCACTTTACAGCTACACTGGATATATGGCAGCAGAGAACACCAACACTGTGACTGCCTGGACTGATGCAGCACAATACACTGAGTGACTACACTGGACTGGTCTGCATAACACAGCCCCACTTTACAGCTACACTGGATATATGGCAGCAGAGGACACCAACACTGTGACTGCCTGGACTGATGCAGCACAATACACTGACTACACTGGACTGGTCTGCACAACACAGCACCACTTTACAGCTACACTGGATATATGGCAGCAGAGAACACCAACACTGTTACTGCCTGGACTGATGCAGCACAATACACTGACTACACTGGACTGGTCTGCACAACACAACCCCACTTTACAGCTACACTGGATATATGGCAGCAGAGAACACCAACACTGTGACTGCCTGGACTGATGCAGCACAATACACTGACTACACTGGACTGGTCTGCACAACACAGCACCACTTTACAGCTACACTGGATATATGGCAGCAGAGGACACCAACACTGTGACTGCCTGGACTGATGCAGCACAATACACTGACTACACTGGACTGGACTGCACAACACAGCCCCACTTTACAGCTACACTGGATATATGGCAGCAGAGAACACCAACACTGTGACTGCCTGGACTGATGCAGCACAATACACTGACTACACTGGACTGGTCTGCACAACACAGCACCACTTTACAGCTACACTGGATATATGGCAGCAGAGAACACCAACACTGTGACTGCCTGGACTGATGCAGCACAATACACTGACTACACTGGACTGGTCTGCACAACACAGCACCACTTTACAGCTACACTGGATATATGACAGCAGAGAACACCAACACTGTGACTGCCTGGACTGATGCAGCACAATACACTGACTACACTGGACTGGTCTGCACAACACAACCCCACTTTACAGCTACACTGGATATATGGCAGCAGAGAACACCAACACTGTGACTGCCTGGACTGATCCAGCACAATACACTGACTACACTGGACTGGTCTGCACAACACAGCCCCACTTTACAGCTACACTGGATATATGGCAGCAGAGAACACCAACACTGTGACTGCCTGGACTGATGCAGCACAATACACTGACTACACTGGACTGGTCTGCACAACACAGCCCCACTTTACAGCTACACTGGATATATGGCAGCAGAGAACACCAACACTGTGACTGCCTGGACTGATGCAGCACAATACACTGACTACACTGGACTGGTCTGTACAACACAGCACCACTTTACAGCTACACTGGATATATGGCAGCAGAGAACACCAACACTGTGACTGCCTGGACTGATGCAGCACAATACACTGACTACACTGGACTGGTCTGCACAACACAACCCCACATTACAGCTACACTGGATATATGGCAGCAGAGAACACCAGCACTGTGACTGCCTGGACTGATGCAGCACAATACACTGAGTGACTACACTGGACTGGTCTGCACAACACAGCACCACTTTACAGCTACACTGGATATATGGCAGCAGAGAACACCAACACTGCGACTGCCTGGACTGATGCAGCACAATACACTGACTACGCTGGACTGGTCTGCACAACACAGCACCACTTTACAGCTACACTGGATATATGGCAGCAGAGAACACCAGCACTGTGACTGCCTGGACTGATGCAGCACAATACACTGACTACGCTGGACTGGTCTGCACAACACAGCCCCACTTTACAGCTACACTGGATATATGGCAGCAGAGAACACCAACACTGTGACTGCCTGGACTGATGCAGCACAATACACTGACTACACTGGACTGGACTGCACAACACAGCCCCACTTTACAGCTACACTGGATATATGGCAGCAGAGAACACCAACACTGTGACGGCCTGGACTGATGCAGCACAATACACTGACTACACTGGACTGGTCTGCACAACACAGCACCACTTTACAGCTACACTGGATATATGGCAGCAGAGAGCACCAACACTGTGACTGCCTGGACTGATGCAGCACAATACACTGACTACACTGGACTGGACAGCACAACACAGCACCACTTTACAGCTACACTGGATATATGGCAGCAGATAACACCAACACTGTGACTGACTGGACTGATGCAGCACAATACACTGACTACACTGGACTGGTCTGCACAACACAGCACCACTTTACAGCTACACTGGATATATGGCCGCAGAGAACACCAACACTGTGACTGACTGGACTGATGCAGCACAATACACTGACTACACTGGACTGGTCTGCACAACACAGCACCACTTTACAGCTACACTGGATATATGGCAGCAGAGAACACCAACACTGTGACTGGCTGGACTGATGCAGCACAATACACTGACTACACTGGACTGGTCTGCACAACACAGCCCCACTTTACAGCTACACTGGATATATGGCAGCAGAGAACACCAACACTGTGACTGGCTGGACTGATGCAGCACAATACACTGACTACACTGGACTGGTCTGCACAACACAGCACCACTTTACAGCTACACTGGATATATGGCAGCAGAGAACACCAACACTGTGACTGCCTGGACTGATGCAGCACAATACACTGACTACACTGGACTGGTCTGCACAACACAGCCCCACTTTACAGCTACACTGGATATATGGCAGCAGAGAACACCAGCACTGTGACTGCCTGGACTGATGCAGCACAATACACTGACTACACTGGACTGGTCTGCACAACACAGCCCCACTTTACAGCTACACTGGATATATGGCAGCAGAGAACACCAGCACTGTGACTGCCTGGACTGATGCAGCACAATACACTGACTACACTGGACTGGTCTGCACAACACAGCCCCACTTTACAGCTACACTGGATATATGGCAGCAGAGAACACCAACACTGTGACTGCCTGGACTGATGCAGCACAATACACTGACTACACTGGGACAGGTCTGCACAACACAGCACCACTTTACAGCTACACTGGATATATGGCAGCAGAGAACACCAACACTGTGACTGCCTGGACTGATGCCGCACAATACACTGACTACACTGGACTGGTCTGCACAACACAGCACCACTTTACAGCTACACTGGATATATGGCAGCAGAGAACACCAACACTGTGACTGCCTGGACTGATGCAGCACAATACACTGACTACGCTGGACTGGTCTGCACAACACAGCACCACTTTACAGCTACACTGGATATATGGCAGCAGAGAACACCAACACTGTGACTGCCTGGACTGATGCAGCACAATACACTGACTACACTGGACTGGTCTGCACAACACAGCACCACTTTACAGCTACACTGGATATATGGCAGCAGAGAACACCAACACTGTGACTGCCTGGACTGATGCAGCACAATACACTGACTACACTGGACTGGTCTGCACAACACAGCACCACTTTACAGCTACACTGGATATATGGCAGCAGAGAACACCAACACTGTGACTGCCTGGACTGATGCAGCACAATACACTGACTACACTGGACTGGTCTGCACAACACAGCACCACTTTACAGCTACACTGGATATATGGCAGCAGAGAACACCAACACTGTGACTGCCTGGACTGATGCAGCACAATACACTGACTACACTGGACTGGTCTGCACAACACAGCCCCACTTTACAGCTACACTGGATATATGGCAGCAGAGAACACCAGCACTGTGACTGCCTGGACTGATGCAGCACAATACACTGACTACACTGGACTGGTCTGCACAACACAGCCCCACTTTACAGCTACACTGGATATATGGCAGCAGAGAACACCAACACTGTGACTGCCTGGACTGATGCAGCACAATACACTGACTACACTGGACTGGTCTGCACAACACAGCACCACTTTACAGCTACACTGGATATATGGCAGCAGAGAACACCAACACTGTGACTGCCTGGACTGATGCAGCACAATACACTGACTACACTGGACTGGTCTGCACAACACAGCCCCACTTTACAGCTACACTGGATATATGGCAGCAGAGAACACCAACACTGTGACTGCCTGGACTGATGCAGCACAATACACTGACTACACTGGGACAGGTCTGCACAACACAGCACCACTTTACAGCTACACTGGATATATGGCAGCAGAGAACACCAACACTGTGACTGCCTGGACTGATGCAGCACAATACACTGACTACACTGGACTGGTCTGTACAACACAGCACCACTTTACAGCTACACTGGATATATGGCAGCAGAGAACACCAACACTGTGACTGCCTGGACTGATGCAGCACAATACACTGACTACACTGGACTGGTCTGCACAACACAGCACCACTTTACAGCTACACTGGATATATGGCAGCAGAGAACACCAACACTGTGACTGCCTGGACTGATGCAGCACAATACACTGACTACACTGGACTGGTCTGCACAACACAGCCCCACTTTACAGCTACACTGGATATATGGCAGCAGAGAACACCAACACTGTGACTGCCTGGACTGATGCAGCACAATACACTGACTACACTGGGACAGGTCTGCACAACACAGCACCACTTTACAGCTACACTGGATATATGGCAGCAGAGAACACCAACACTGTGACTGGCTGGACTGATGCAGCACAATACACTGACTACACTGGACTGGTCTGCACAACACAGCACCACTTTACAGCTACACTGGATATATGGCAGCAGAGAACACCAGCACTGTGACTGCCTGGACTGATGCAGCACAATACACTGACTACACTGGACTGGTCTGCACAACACAGCACCACTTTATACAGCTACACTGGATATATGGCAGCAGAGAACACCAACACTGTGACTGCCTGGACTGATGCAGCACAATACACTGAGTGACTACACTGGACTGGTCTGCACAACACAGCCCCACTTTACAGCTACACTGGATATATAGCTGCAGAGAACGCCTACACTGTGACTGCCTAGACTGATGCAGCACAATACACTGACTACACTGGACTGGTCTGCACAACACAGCACCACTTTACAGCTACACTGGATATATGGCAGCAGAGAACACCAACACTGTGACTGCCTGGACTGATGCAGCACAATACACAGAGTGACTACACTGGACTGATCTGCACAACACAGCCCCACTTTACAGCTACACTGGATATATGGCAGCAGAGAACACCAACACTGTGACTGCCTGGACTGATGCAGCACAATACACTGAGTGACTACACTGGACTGGTCTGCACAACACAGCCCCACTTTACAGCTACACTGGATATATAGCTGCAGAGAACGCCTACACTGTGACTGCCTAGACTGATGCAGCACAATACACTGACTACACTGGACTGGTCTGCACAACACAGCACCACTTTACAGCTACACTGGATATATGGCAGCAGAGAACACCAACACTGTGACTGCCTGGACTGATGCAGCACAATACACTGACTACACTGGACTGGTCTGCACAACAAAACCCCACTTTACAGCTACACTGGATATATGGCAGCAGAGAACTCCAACACTTTGACTGCCTGGACTGATGCAGCACAATACACTGACTACACTGGACTGGTCTGCACAACACAGCACCACTTTACAGCTACACTGGATATATGGCAGCAGAGAACACCAACACTGTGACTGCCGGGACTGATGCAGCACAATACACTGACTACACTGGACTGGTCTGTACAACACAGCACCACTTTACAGCTACACTGGATATATGGCAGCAGAGAACACCAACACTGTGACTGCCTGGACTGATGCAGCACAATACACTGACTACACTGGACTGGTCTGCACAACACAGCACCACTTTACAGCTACACTGGATATATGGCAGCAGAGAACACCAACACTGTGACTGACTGGACTGATGCAGCACAATACACTGAGTGACTACACTGGACTGGTCTGCACAACACAGCCCCACTTTACAGAAGCACTGGATATATGGCAGCAGAGAACACCAACACTGCGACTGGCTGGACTGATGCAGCACAATACACTGACTACATTGGACTGGTCTGCACAACACAGCCCCACTTTACAGCTACACTGGATATATGGCAGCAGAGAACACCAACACTGTTACTGCCTGGACTGATGCAGCACAATACACTGAGTGACTACACTGGACTGATTTGCACAACACAGCACCACTTTACAGCTACACTGGATATATGGCAGCAGAGAACACCAACACTGTGACTGCCTGGACTGATGCAGCACAATACACTGAGTGACTACACTGGACTGGACTGCACAACACAGCACCACTTTACAGCTACACTGGATATATGGCAGCAGAGAACACCAACACTGTGACTGGCTGGACTGATGCAGCACAATACACTAAGTGACTACCCTGGACTGGTCTGTACAACACAGCCCCACTTTACAGCTACACTGGATATATGGCAGCAGAGAACACCAACACTGTGACAGCCTGGACTGATGCAGCACAATACACTGACTACACTGGACTGGTCTGCACATCACAGCCCCACTTTACAGCTACACTGGATATATGGCAGCAGAGAACACCAACACTGTGACTGCCTGGACTGATGCAGCACAATACACTGACTACACTGGACTGGTCTGCACAACACAGCACCACTTTACAGCTACACTGGATATATGGCAGCAGAGAACACCAACACTGTGACTGCCTGGACTGATGCAGCACAATACACTGACTACACTGGACTGGTCTGCACATCACAGCCCCACTTTACAGCTACACTGGATATATGGCAGCAGAGAACACCAACACTGTGACTGCCTGGACTGATGCAGCACAATACACTGACTACACTGGACTGGTCTGCACAACACAGCACCACTTTACAGCTACACTGGATATATGGCAGCAGAGAACACCAACACTGTGACTGCCTGGACTGATGCAGCACAATACACTGACTACACTGGACTGGTCTGCACAACACAGCCCCACTTTACAGCTACACTGGATATATGGCAGCAGAGAACACCAGCACTGTGACTGCCTGGACTGATGCAGCACAATACACTGACTACACTGGACTGGTCTGCACAACACAGCCCCACTTTACAGCTACACTGGATATATGGCAGCAGAGAACACCAGCACTGTGACTGCCTGGACTGATGCAGCACAATACACTGACTACACTGGACTGGTCTGCACAACACAGCCCCACTTTACAGCTACACTGGATATATGGCAGCAGAGAACACCAACACTGTGACTGCCTGGACTGATGCAGCACAATACACTGACTACACTGGGACAGGTCTGCACAACACAGCACCACTTTACAGCTACACTGGATATATGGCAGCAGAGAACACCAACACTGTGACTGCCTGGACTGATGCCGCACAATACACTGACTACACTGGACTGGTCTGCACAACACAGCACCACTTTACAGCTACACTGGATATATGGCAGCAGAGAACACCAACACTGTGACTGCCTGGACTGATGCAGCACAATACACTGACTACGCTGGACTGGTCTGCACAACACAGCACCACTTTACAGCTACACTGGATATATGGCAGCAGAGAACACCAACACTGTGACTGCCTGGACTGATGCAGCACAATACACTGACTACACTGGACTGGTCTGCACAACACAGCACCACTTTACAGCTACACTGGATATATGGCAGCAGAGAACACCAACACTGTGACTGCCTGGACTGATGCAGCACAATACACTGACTACACTGGACTGGTCTGCACAACACAGCACCACTTTACAGCTACACTGGATATATGGCAGCAGAGAACACCAACACTGTGACTGCCTGGACTGATGCAGCACAATACACTGACTACACTGGACTGGTCTGCACAACACAGCACCACTTTACAGCTACACTGGATATATGGCAGCAGAGAACACCAACACTGTGACTGCCTGGACTGATGCAGCACAATACACTGACTACACTGGACTGGTCTGCACAACACAGCCCCACTTTACAGCTACACTGGATATATGGCAGCAGAGAACACCAGCACTGTGACTGCCTGGACTGATGCAGCACAATACACTGACTACACTGGACTGGTCTGCACAACACAGCCCCACTTTACAGCTACACTGGATATATGGCAGCAGAGAACACCAACACTGTGACTGCCTGGACTGATGCAGCACAATACACTGACTACACTGGGACAGGTCTGCACAACACAGCACCACTTTACAGCTACACTGGATATATGGCAGCAGGGAACACCAACACTGTGACTGCCTGGACTGATGCAGCACAATACACTGACTACACTGGACTGGTCTGTACAACACAGCACCACTTTACAGCTACACTGGATATATGGCAGCAGAGAACACCAACACTGTGACTGCCTGGACTGATGCAGCACAATACACTGACTACACTGGACTGGTCTGCACAACACAGCACCACTTTACAGCTACACTGGATATATGGCAGCAGAGAACACCAACACTGTGACTGCCTGGACTGATGCAGCACAATACACTGACTACACTGGACTGGTCTGCACAACACAGCCCCACTTTACAGCTACACTGGATATATGGCAGCAGAGAACACCAACACTGTGACTGCCTGGACTGATGCAGCACAATACACTGACTACACTGGACTGGTCTGCACAACACAGCACCACTTTACAGCTACACTGGATATATGGCAGCAGAGAACACCAACACTGTGACTGCCTGGACTGATGAAGCACAATACACTGACTACACTGGACTGGTCTGCACAACACAGCACCACTTTACAGCTACACTGGATATATGGCAGCAGAGAACACCAACACTGTGACTGCCTGGACTGATGCAGCACAATACACTGACTACACTGGACTGGTCTGCACAACACAGCCCCACTTTACAGCTACACTGGATATATGGCAGCAGAGAACACCAACACTGTGACTGCCTGGACTGATGCAGCACAATACACTGACTACACTGGGACAGGTCTGCACAACACAGCCCCACTTTACAGCTACACTGGATATATGGCAGCAGAGAACACCTACACTGTGACTGCCTGGACTGATGCAGCACAATACACTGACTACACTGGGACAGGTCTGCACAACACAGCACCACTTTACAGCTACACTGGATATATGGCAGCAGAGAACACCAACACTGTGACTGCCTGGACTGATGCAGCACAATACACTGACTACACTGGACTGGTCTGCACAACACAGCCCCACTTTACAGCTACACTGGATATATGGCAGCAGAGAACACCAACACTGTGACTGCCTGGACTGATGCAGCACAATACACTGACTACACTGGGACAGGTCTGCACAACACAGCCCCACTTTACAGCTACACTGGATATATGGCAGCAGAGAACACCTACACTGTGACTGCCTGGACTGATGCAGCACAATACACTGACTACACTGGGACAGGTCTGCACAACACAGCACCACTTTACAGCTACACTGGATATATGGCAGCAGAGAACACCAACACTGTGACTGCCTGGACTGATGCAGCACAATACACTGACTACACTGGACTGGTCTGCACAACACAGCCCCACTTTACAGCTACACTGGATATATGGCAGCAGAGAACACAAACACTGTGACTGCCTGGACTGATGCAGCACAATACACTGACTACACTGGGACAGGTCTGCACAACACAGCACCACTTTACAGCTACACTGGATATATGGCAGCAGAGAACACCAACACTGTGACTGCCTGGACTGATGCAGCACAATACACTGAGTGACTACACTGGACTGGTCTGCACAACACAGCCCCACTTTACAGCTACACTGGATATATGGCAGCAGAGAACACCAACACTGTGACTGCCTGGACTGATGCAGCACAATACACTGACTACACTGGACTGGTCTGTACAACACAGCACCACTTTACAGCTACACTGGATATATGGCAGCAGAGGACACCAACACTGTGACTGCGGGCGAACTAACCAGAAGGATTATTACAGGCTCTTGTACGGTATACCACTAACATTTATTCACCATTAACTGCATGACATTGACTGTTGTTTCTAATCAGCTTTGCATAAACTGCTTTAACCATATTACTAATAAGCTGCAAGCAAGGTGTTGCTTCCATCATTGCTACTAATATACGTGCTAATTGACCAGATGAATTGACACAAGGACTTTAATACTATAGTAATAGACTGAGAGGTCAAAAAAAGCTCATGAGCAGTTATTCTGGATAAGAGCTATATTGCTGAGTATGTGTCATGTGTGTAATATCTGTTCCTCTTGGGATTTAATATAAGTTATAGTTGTGGAACAAACAAGGAGAGGGATCCCTATAGAGTGGGAGCGGATATTTCTATATCTGTACATAAACCAATTTTTTAGAGATGAATTATTTAAAAAAAATTAGTTGTGTATTGTGATTTATATTGTATTTTTATATATTGGCGGCCGGCATTAAGTACATAATGTGCGAAATTATTATAGATTTAAAATAAAATCCACATCAGATGTGAATAGCGCTCTCTTGATCGTTTTTTCTTTATACCAAGATCCCTCTACTGCAGAAAGTGGAATATAAAAAAACTGATTAATGATACTTGGAGAAAGCAGGTAGCAGGTACACAGTAATCACTGGCAGAAACTAATAATGAGAAGAGCAATGAGCATAATTACCTTGGCCAAATGGGTTGAGGACTAAGATCTTGCCAACTCTGGACCCTGCATGAGACGGAGGGTGTCCGGGACCCTGCTTATCCTGCTGAGAAGGGCTGGACGATGAGTATGGCTTATCCTCTAACCAGAGCGTCTTGTTGTTACATGCCTCAACATTTCTTATTTTGAGAGTGCATTTGTATTAATAAAAACTTTTAACCCTTTATCAATAAGGTGTGCACTATTATTAGTTGTTCCCTCTCCTTTCATATGGAATGCTTCTAACCCTGTGAGTAGAAACTGTGGAGGAGACCAGATTTTGAACACAAAGATCATGTTAAGAAGCTTCTTGTGGAATATATGACCTCACTACAAAGGTTCTTCACTTGGAACTTTCATTTGAATGGTGATTATATTTTTGACACTCTTTATGCTGGTATTGCACATGGTTACATTTGTCTACCTTTTATCTAAATTGTTTATAGAGAGTCTTGTGACCCTCTCAGTTATGTATTGTGCTGAAAGATGTTACTGGTGGATAGCACAAAATCACAGAATATTATTGTGTATATTAGGACTGCCTGGCAGAAACTGATCATGAGAAGAGAAAGAAACATAATTACCCTAATGCATAAATATCTAGAGATCCTTGGCCAAATGGCTGAATCACACCGGGTCAATATGGTGAGCAGACTCTTTGCACAACACATTGCAAATGGCTTCAACTTTCCCATAATACAAGTCTCTAGCGGTGAAATCTGTGCATTGGGCATAGCGCGGGGCAGCAGCAGGGTTATTTGGCAAAGGTGGGAACCTTCCATAATATGTTTCTATACTGTACACACAGCAACTGGCTTTATTTTCCTCCAGAACAAGAATGCCCGTAGGCTGACTTGGCAGGTTGTGCAGGACAAACATCATATGATTGAGGAAAACCAATAAGGAGAATAAACACACTGACATTTTCAATTTTGTGAAATAACACAACCAGGTTTTGTCTTTGCTGGGTAACTTTTACACAACTGACGGTTCCATCCAGCTAGAGAGTTTATGTTTATTTTATTTTTTTTAAATTCAATACTTTTTTATTGATTTTCAGTTTTTCCTTTAAACAAAAACACACACAAAAAAAAAAAAAGAAATAACACAACTCACAGCAGATCCCCTCCCAGGGAATACGCAGATTCCCGTGTCCGGCAGGGACCAATTATCACAGTTATCATAGTGAACCTGTGCAGGCCCAAATTCCGTAACATAAATTATAAGTTAAAATCAATCACATGGTAACATGGAACTTATAGAACAATGTATGCTGTACATAGTCATCTATGGCAACGCATCATAAATATTGAGCTGACCGCAGAGCTAGAACACTGGCATGTGAAGAGGAGTGGCTGTCCGCGGGCGCCAGGGGACAACACAAACAAAAATAGGCAGTTCACCCAAAGCAGATCTAATGTACACACCCACCCCAACCCCCCGTTGCATATCTAGACGTTCCTGGTCCTAGAGAGCGGGGACTCATGCCATCGACCCCACAGGTCCTGATATTTTTTCTCCGCTTTTCTAGCTAAATATACATATTTCTCATGAGAGGCCGTATCATTTACAAGTGAGACCCAGGACCGTAGTGTGGGCGCATCCCTGGCTAGCCAAAGCCTAGCGATACACACCTTGGCCAGGCCACACAGATTAATTACATAACGTCTGGCAGGGGGGTCCAGGGTATCCTCCTCCACAGCAGATAGCACACATGTCGTCGGGGAGCATATAGACGAGGGAATACCTGTTGACACCAGGGCGTCAGTAACACCCGACCAGAATACGGCTACCTTGGGACATAGCCAGATAATGTGCCAAAAGTCCGCATCCAGATTATCGCATTTAGGACATCTGGAGGAGTGGGTACCCCCTATGTGTCGTAACCGCACTGGTGTCATATATACTCTGTGTATTATAAACAGTTGGATTTGTTGATATCTAGTGGTGGTAGTGGACAATCGTGGAGAACATAAAGCACTCTCCCAGATCGCATCAGAGATGGCGCCCAAGTCTGATTCCCACTTGCTCCTGAGAAGGGACAACGGGTCAGAATAGTGAGATTGAAGCATGCTTGCGTAAATGTTGGACACCAGATGTCCGCTTCCCAGGGACTGCAGGAGAGACTTGACCGGGGAATCGGCAATCGTTGGAGGAGTTCCAGGAAATTGTGCGTTAAGCGCATGTCTCAACTGCAGGTATCGATAGAAATGTGAAGAGGGTATATTGTAATCCCGCTGAAGCTGCATGAAGGACCTCAGTATACCATCGCTATATAAGTGTCCCAGGGACGTCACTCCCCACCTCCCCCACACCGCCCCAGCCCGCAGCGAAGCCAATTCTGGGAAGCCGAGGGCACCATCCAGAGGGGTATCCGGGTCAATACCCCGGCCCAATAGGAGTACATGTACCTGTTTCCATATGAGGACGGCCTGTCTTATTATAGGGATCTTGGACAAGTTAGGGTTCCCACAAAGAAGCATCTGTAATGGAGAGCCAGCAGGGTAGACCCGGATAAGCATCTGGGAGTGTATAGTGAGAGCATCCGAGGCATTCACCCACTCCCATACATGTGCCAACTGCGCGGCATAGTAGTAAAATCGGAAGATAGGGAGAGCTAAGCCTCCCAGCACTTTCGGCCTGGACAGAACATCAAGTCTCAACCGCGCTCTCCTGCTGGCCCATATTAGAGAAGAGAGCAAACTGTCAATCTGTCGAAATGTCTTCAAGTTAATATATATGGGGGACTGTTGGAGAACATAAAGGAGTTTAGGCAAGTATACCATTTTTACCAAATTGACCCTGCCGGTAACGGTCAGGGGCAAAGACCCCCAAACCCTGACCTTCGAGCGTAGATAGCCCATCAGCGGCATGATATTAAGGGAAACATAGGTACAAGGGTCATTCGATACCCATATACCCAGGTATTTGAAAGAATCTACCCATTTAAGGGGGGTTTGAATCACTGGGGCTTCCGAGACCGGGCCGCTAAGTGGAGTAATGGTGGATTTATCCCAGTTAATTTTGAGCCCGGAGAAGCGTCCATAGTCAGTTATTAAGTCAAGGAGTTTAGGCAAGGAGGAAACGGAATCATCCACAAAGAGCAACAGGTCATCAGCATATAACGCTATCCTGTCCTCTCTTGCGCCGACCCTAATACCCACAATATCCTGAGATGCCCTAATCAAACATGCCAGTGGCTCAATAGCAATGGCAAAGAGAGTCGGAGACAGAGGGCAGCCCTGCCTCGTTCCCCTGGATAGGGGGAAGGAGTCCGAAACAAACCCATTCACCGAGACTCTGGCCATGGGCTGAAAGTATAACAATTTAACATAATTGATAAAGTTGGGGCCCACACCAAACCTACTCATAGCCTCCCAGAGGAAGGTCCACTCCACCGAATCAAAGGCCTTTGCGGCATCCAAGGAGGCTATAGCAGCAGAACAGTCCTCCTCCCGAGGAACCTGAAAATGAGTAAACAGGCGCCTCAAATTGACAGCAGTGGACTTGCCAGGCATGAAGCCCGTTTGGTCAGGGTGTATAATTTGGGAGATAACCCGGCCAAGTCTGGAAGCTAAAATCTTGGCCAGGATTTTAATATCCGTGGGCAACAGGGAAATAGGACGGTAGGATTCAACTTTCCTGGGGTCCTTATCTGGCTTGGGAATGACTATAATCAAAGCCTCCAACATAGACGGGGGAAGTGCATTTTGGGCAAAAATTTCACTGAACAAATCAAGCAACTGAGGGGCAAAGAATTTTGTAAATTTCTTATACAGTTCTGATGGGATGCCATCAAGGCCAGGGGCCTTACCATCGGGGGAGGCAGAGATCGCAGTCTCAATTTCCTCCACCGACAAAGGAGCGTCTAGAAGGGCCCTGGCCTCACTGGAGATGCGGGGCAAGTGGACTCCATCCAAGTAGTCACACAGCTCCAGCGGGGAACAGGTCAACCCAGAGCTATATAGTGCCTGATAGTATGAGACAAATTCCGCCACGATCTGGGGGGTGCGGTCCAGCACAGACCCAGCTGAATCCAAGATCTCCACCACAGTATGAGAGGAACGATCACCCCTTGCAAGACTGGCTAAATAAGAACCTGGTCTATCCCCAGTAGCATACTGGACATGCGAGGAGAAGAGAAGTCTGTGCTGGGTTTTCCCCCACAGATACTCCTTCCATTCACCCTGCGCGTGAAGCCACACCAACCTAGAGGCATCCAAGCCATCCCGCACATATGCCAGCTCTGAAGCAACCACCTGGGCCTCCAATTCAGACTCACGTTTTCTGAAGGAGGATTTAAGACTCCCTACCCGCTTAATCAATGTTCCTCTCAAGAAAGCCTTGAAAGTGTCCCATAGCAGAGACACATCTGAGGTGTCCTCATGCATAACAAAAAATTCTAACCAGCTAGCCTCCAAATCGGATCCCTCACCCATATGCGTCAGCCAAAAGGGATTAAATTTCCACACTGCTTGGCCTCGCTGACAGTTTAAGTCAATTTGTAATGATACAGGTGAGTGATCCGAGATACCCCTAGTCTCATATTTAACATTTTGGACTTTGGGCAAAAGCTCCCGGGACAGAAGAGCCAAATCTATCCTAGAGAAAGAAGAGTGAGAGCGTGAAAAACATGAGTATTGCCTGAAATCAGGATTCTTTAATCTCCAGGGGTCGATCAGACCCAGCTCCGACACAGTGTCTGCAAATGGGGAATGCCTGGGCTGTGGGTTGGAGGACGCCCCGGACAACCCATCCAACTTGTGATTTAAAACGTTATTGAAGTCCCCCATACAGATAACGACTATGTCAGGGGAAGCAGCCATAAAGGCAGACGCCTTTTTAAGGACGTCATGCGAGTATGGAGGAGGAACATACACAGCCAGCAATAACAGGGGGATGGAGTTAATTCTGCACCTGAGAAATACATATCTACCCCATTGATCCGTTTGCACAGAATCAAGTGCAAAAGGAACAGACTTCCTAATTAGGATTGACACTCCCCGGGACGCTGCAGTATGCATGGAGTGGTAAGCCCAGCCCACCCATGGTTTTTTAAGGGACATAATCTTAGTACCCAGTAAGTGGGTTTCCATCAGGCAAATTATGGCCCTCATTCCGAGTTGATCGGTCGCAAGGCGATTTGAGCAGAGTTACACACGCTAAGCCGCCGCCTACTGGGAGTGAATCTAAACATCTTAAATGTGCGACCGATGTATGCGCAATATTGCGATCACAAACGAGTTAGCAGTTTTAGAGTAACTTCAGACTTACTCTGCCTGTGCGATCAGTTCAGTGCTTTTCGGTCCCGGCTGACGTCATAAACACACCCAGCGTTCGCCCAAGCACTCCCACCGTTTCCCCGGACACGCCTGCGTTTTTTCCGGAAACGGTAGCGTTTCCAGCCACACGCCCCTAAAACGCCGTACATCCGCCCAGTAACACCCATTTCCTGTCAATCACAATGCGTTCTCCGGAGCGACGAAAAAGCCGTGAGTAAAAATACTTTCTTCAAAGTAAAGTTACTTGGCGCATGCGCAGTGCGAACATTACGCATGCGCACTACGAGAATTCTCACTGCGATGCGATGAAAATCTCCGAGCGAACAACTCGGAATGAGGGCCTATATCCGAAGCGTATAGCTTAATCTGTCGAAGGATCAAGGAGCGTTTAATCTTGTCATTGATGCCCCGCACGTTCCAAGACAGAAACTTAACCGACGCCATAGCAGGGCATCATTGTAATAGTGCAGAGTGCCCACGGCCAGCCACCGTCAGTGAACATCATAGAAAATAAGCCTGCAGTTAGTTGCAACATAGACATAGCGGAAATGAGCACATTGCACAGCAAAAAATGAAAACTTATCAATACTAACAGTCTAAAGTAACCCCCACCCCGTATACCACCTAAAACTAGCAGCATACCTGGTTCCCTAACGACAAAACTCCCTAACAACTAACAATCCCAACTAAGGCAGAGAGCACCGTAGCATACTCTGCCAATATCAACTGGGGTTAAATTCCTATATCCACTAAGGGGGCCAAGAATATAATGACCTTGAGACAGGAGAATACCCCAGCTACACTTAAAACAAAACCGGCCCCCCCCCCAGACCAACACCCCCACCCCAGCAAACTAACCACCTACCCCTTAAATTGTATATCAGGGAGAACACCGAGAGCATAAGGCCCAAGAGCAACATAGAGGCAACATCTAACAACGCCCATCTCACAGAGCCACCCACTCCCAGTGAAGGCCCACCACGGCCTCAGAAGGCCCCCACGTGAACAACAGAGCAGCACATCACAAACGGTAGTATATTGACTAGTTGAGAAATCACTTATATAAGTGCAATCAGCGGCCACCGCTCCCCGAGTCGGAAAGCGTCTATCCAGCCAAGATAGCAACTCGCAGGGAGTCGTAAAAAAAAACAAAAAAACATAACCACTAACAAGTATAAATCTCTCCCATGACAATATAACAATAACATAGCAGGCCTAAAAGAAGCAGTATACTTGCAAGTAGAGAAATCAAATGTATAAGTTCAATCAGCGGCTAACGCCCGCCGTGCCGTGCAGGAAAGCGTCCGTCCAGCCACACTGATGCTTCACGAGGGGTCATGAAGAATTTTGTTTCTCCATCCGAGACCACCCGCAGTTTAGACGGAAAGAGCATGGCATAGGGGATATTCAGTTCCCGCAGCCTGCGTTTCACAGTGACAAACTGAGCTCTGTCCTTCTGGACGTCTACTGCAAAATCCGGAAAAACTGAAACTGGGGAACCGTTCCACTTAAGGGGACCCTTGGTGCGGGCCAGTCTCAGAATCACGTCTCTATCTCGATAATGGAGGATTTTGGTGATAAATGTACGGGGAGGCGCCCCTGGAGGTAACGGGCGCATCGGGACCCTATGGGCGCGTTCCACCGCAAAGTGTGAGGTGAACTCCTCCGCTCCAAACGTATCCAACAGCCAGCGTTCAAGAAATTTTTCAGGGGAGGCACCTTCCTCCTTCTCTGGGAGTCCGACGAAACGGACATTATTTCGCCGCAGTCTCCCCTCCATATCCGTCATCTTTTTATGTACCTCCGTCATCTGAGACTCCAATGCAGAAGTGCGTCTACCGAGAGGCGTAACAGTGTCTTCCAGCGTGGAGGTGCGCGTCTCAACTTCACCGACCCTCTCTCGCACCCGCTGAAGGTCTTGGTGTATAATGGATAAGTCCGCCTGGACCTGACCGATCCTGTCGGCCAAGCGGGCTTCACTGGCCGTGACTGCGTCCAGCACCTTTTGCAAAGCAGTATCGGTGGCCTCCACAGATGAGGAGCTAGCCGACGGAGAAGGCGGTTCCGAGGTCGACCGCACCTCCCCCCCCTGTTGGGACCGTGTCGGCGGATTTCTGGCAAACTTCTCTAGCTTCGCCGCAGCGGCGGCAGACTGATGCGGTTTCACCATTATAGCCGAGCGGACGGCAGGGAGCAGGAAGTATATTAAATAGTATATCAGGAACTGTCCAGGGACGGCCAATGAGTAACTGGATGTAGTATATCAGAATTGTCCAGTCGCTGCCTGCGGGTAAGTATAGTATATCAAAACTGTCCAGTGATATTGAAAGAATCAGCCTCTGTTAGCACAGAGTGAATGAATGTAACAGGATGTAGAAGTATTTTTCCCCCCTCAGCATATGGGGCACATGCAGCATAGAGCTGGATTCAATCAGATGGTTAAATGTGTGCTGAAAGGATATGACCTTATATTCTTAACCCTCGATGTGATGGCCTCTTAGACGTCTGGAGTGTGAACTTTTAGCCACAAGGTACATGCACACACAAGCAGTAGAAATTCACACTGTTTTATTGAATGTTTAACATTGGTATAAAAAGAGAACACATAAGGGTGTAACTGATAAGTGTAACAGGGCTCATTGGCTTAGGGGTAGGTGCCTGGGTGGGGTACGTAGGGGTGGTTAATACTTGACATAACATAATTGGATATAGCAGTTGCTAGGCAGATGTTATATACGTTGCATCAGACGGAACTTAACAAAGGATCTTTTAGTAACACACAGAAGTAGAAAAAGCAGGTTTCATCTAGTATAGAGCTGACCTTGGATGCCAGACCCACACAAGCCTGGTATCTGTATGAGAGACAAAGGCATCTAACACAGGGCAGCACGCATCCATTGCAAACACATAAGAGTTCATAAAGCATGTTTTAACCCTTCAATCCCCTCTTAGAATCATGATTATTATATGACATGATTCTTGAGTGAGGCTCCTTTCTTGTTTCTCCAGTTCTTGAGATATTGGACATAATCGTCGGGTCCCTCACTATCAGAGGAGGTGACAGGACTGGTGGTTATATCATAATACATCAGGGCCTTATCAATGCCTTTGGAGGTAAGTTTCTTTCCACAGGGAATTACACAATAAACTATAATGCCTAAAAGAATTAAAGTTACAAGTATGAATATGCTTATTTGCACAAGAGCCTGTTTCCAATTTTCAAACCACCCAAAATATTGGCTCCATGGGTTATCAATACCTGAATTTTTCTTAAGTTCTATGGATAAGGTTTCTAACTTGTTTATGGCTAAAGTAACCTTACCATTGGGACCAGTGTTGTCAGGAATATATGTACAACAGCCTTCCACCTTACTAATGTAAACACATGTACCGCCTTTTTCTGCTAGGATCATGTCAAGGGCCATTCTATTTTGGAATGTCATTTGGGAAGTGGCTTCTAGCTGTTCAGCTATACCTTTAAGAGCATCTTTGGTATCATTAACAAATCTTTGTTGATTATAATATATATAATTAATCCAGGCTACGTTTTTATTTACAGTTACTATAGGAAACAATGATTCAAAACCCGCAGCCACTTCATCTCTAGCTTTGAACTCATTTGGAACACCTCTTGGGACCCCTATAGTATCAATGTATACGTGGGGGTCAAAGCTACCTCCTGGGAGTGCTCTTTTCTTTCGATTAGCAGGAGTATTAGAGGGAGGAGTGGGGTCATCGGTGATCATTAAAAAGGCTGAAAAAAAATCAATTTTCCTGTTCTAGGGGTATATTAAGGGGCACTGTACCTAGGTGGGGCCTAGATTTGCCACAGACATAACAGTTGCTTTTATTGTGTTTGTTAGCACTATACTTCATCCATTCCAACCAAAATTAATGTCAGAGAAACCAGTTTCAATAGCTAGGGTGTCTTCAAAGGTAGGGTTAGTAATAGCCACCATATCTTTAGAAGTGGCAATATGGGGCTTTAAAGGTTTGTTTTGGGGATATTTGCTATATCTATTTTTTTGCAAATGATGGGCCATATTTCCAATCTGCTCCTGTATTCCACCCCACAGCTTCCCAGGAATTACAATTAGATCCATAATATCTAATGTCATAGTACCATTCGTCAGTAACACAAATATATACTGTCTCAGACATTCCTGATTTCCTTTTCTGCTGTATGAAATGTTTGTTGTCAGCAAGTTTAGGGAACATGAAATAATCAAGGATGTATGTGGCTACGTGTGTATTGGAGGAATTGTACCACAAGGTGGGGACCCCATCTGTTTGTGTGATGTCGACTTCACATATTGTGAGGTGAATGAGGGCCAGTAGGGCTATCGAGATAGTCCCCAGGATAAAGATAGGGGACAGGTTCCTCATCTTCTTCTGTTCTTCTTTCTTCGCTAGGTGGGAGGTCAGGGCTGTCTGCCCCGGTTCGTACCTCACTGGAATCACTTGCTTCCCTCTCTAGGTCTGGTCTAGGAACCTTTTTTTACTCGGGATGCATGGATCCAGGTAGGACTTTCCTCTGTCAGGACTGCTGTCCGGGTAACTGCTACGACCTCTGTCTCTGGACCATAGGTGAAGTCTCCTGGGCTCTTGTTCCTGGGGAGCACCTTCACCACGACTCTGTCTCTGACTTTAAAGGGGTGTGTAGGTTCCTGTGGATTCAAAGGGTTTTTACAAACAACCTCATGTTCAATTTCATTCAGTTTTGTTATCAGGGACCTGACATACTCTTCCCTTATAAGTTCTAGATCTCCTTCCTGTATTACTAGTGGTTTCTTAGCCCAGGGTGTAGGAAAAGGGTCTACCCATTAGTATTTCAAAGGGTGAGTATCCTAGAGTTTTCTGTGGGGTATTCAAGATGCTGGTGTTTAGCTTTATTAGGGTTGTTCCTGAGGCAAGTGATGCATCTGCTAACATACTGGTCCACAAGTGATTTGGCATTAGTAACATAAAAATCATTGGTTAGTAGGAGGAGTGTTGTGGCTTCACCACGGTGACCAACACCACGGCACTGGGCAATGAGCAAAGGGGCACTGGACTGGGGTATACAGGGTTTCCCCTCTTTGCAGATTAATCCTGATTTAGGATTTTTTCTGCAGAATTGGGTAAGTCCAGTCGGAGAGATCAGTATTAGTCGCAGCAGCTTGAAGTTGAGTGAGCAGATGGACGTTGTAAAGGGAGGGACATGCTCTAGTGAGTGCAATGAGTTCTGCAGCTTGCGCGGACTGATAAGGTATTGGTAGGGTTTCCAACACAGTATCAGGGAGGGTGACAATGGCATAGCCAGCCTGGTATGTATTGTCATTGGGCCTACTACAGGAGCCGTCAACAAAAACTATGTCTGCGCCTGGTATGGGAACGGGAGACATGTCAAGTCTGGGAGAGGTTTCAGCTTCAATGGAAGCAGCACAGTCATGTAGGTCGGGTGGTTCATCCTCGGGACCTTTCAAGCCTAAAAGGGCATTGAGAATGGGTGCAGGGCCAGAAGAACTAGCAGTGTACTTAATGGTAAGGGTAGGGTTACTCAAAAGGAGTACTTCATATCCACTAAGGCGTTGTGCTGACATGTGCTGTGTGTGCAAGCCTTTAAGTATTGCCAGGACATCATGTGTGGTGTGGAGTACTGTGATGTGGCCTAAAGTGAGGGTAGTGGCCATTTCTGCAACCATTGCACAGGCTACCAAAGCCCTGAGGCAGGCAGGCATACCTTGCACAGACACTGGCATGACTTTGGAAAAAAAATGCCACGGGGCGCAACTTCCCTCCATGAAACTGTGTGAGCACCCCCGCCATGGTTTTACAATTGTCCCTTGCATATAGATGGAAAGGTAGCACATAACTGGGGAGGCCAAGTGCCGGACTTTTTATCAACATACATTTTAAACTTTCATATGCAGTTAACATTTCTTGTGACCATTGTACAGTTTTAGGTTTGTCCTTCAGTGTGGCTTGTCTCAAAATGTTATCATAATAAGAGCAATCAGATATCCACTGTCTGCAGTAATTTACCATACCCAGGAAGGACAGTAGTTCCCTCTGGGTAGTTGGGGTGACCAGGCCCAATACAGACTGTATGCGTTGTGGACTGACTTTCCTCTCTCCCTGAGTGAGCACAAAACCTAAGTAATCAACATGCTTTTTACACCATTGCATTTTTATTTTGGACACCTTGTGTCCACATTCACAAAGCCAGTTTAGTAATGAAACACCATCCTCTCGGCAGGCCTCCTCAGTTTTACTACAGAGCAGCAGATCATCTGCATACTGTAGCAGGACTGAACCATGGTGAGGTTGCCAGGGCCTCAATGTGGCCTGGAGACAACAGGTGCGTCAATAATCTGCACCAGGTAAGTTGTTTACCCTCAAAAGAAAAGGCAAAAAGTAATTGTGTCTGTGAATCTACAGGTATGCTGAAAAGGCATTCTTCAAATCAATTACAGAGAACGCAGCATCTGCAGGGATTGCAGAAATGAGTGAGTTTACATCTGGAACAATTGGTGCAATTGGGACAATTAGCTGATTGATCGCTCTGAGATTCTGTACAAATCTTATACTGCCATCAGCTTTGGCAACAGGGTTCACAGGAGTACAGTATGGTGATACAATATGTCTGAGATACCCTGTTGTAAGAATTGCTGTATCATGGGGCGGAGACCTTCTATCTTTTCTGGTGAGAGGGGATACTGCATAAGTCAGAACACAAAACACTGGTTGTTGCACCGCTGTCCACTAAAAAGGGAATTTTACTTCCATTTATAATAAGTGGCAGCAGAGGTGAATCTTTACTATGACGGGAGAGTTGAATAAAGGCTGGGATGCCCTCCTCCGGGCCCCGTCAGTGCGCGGGGTCTTTGGAATCTTTACTGACTGCGGGGTTGGTTCTGTCTGTCAAAGCGTCTGGAGTTCTGATAGTTATGAGTGAGTGGGGAAGTGAGTAAGCTTTCTGAGTTAAGCAAAGGTAAGCCAGCGTCATCTGTCCAGCAGTCCTTAAACCTTTTCCAAAACGCAGTAACAGACTATGAAGGTTTCTGTTTACAAGCTACAGCGACAGGCAAAAAAAGACTTCCTTCATATGTGTATAGCTGCGTCCTTTGCAAGCTTTGCGCAAATAAGATATACAGCCATCGAGGGTAATAGTGGGCTTGGGACAGTCCCATTTGGTGTGAAAGGGTTACTGCTGCCAAGAGATCTGTGTCTCCGAGCGCAGGATACATTGGAATGCAAAGGGGGGAGGCGAGAGGGATCTCTCTGCAGCCTCGCTTCTGTGCTGTTGGGAACTGACATTTTTTCTTAAATCTCCATATAGAAAAGGTAATTACTGCCTTCCCGTAGGAATGGGTCCTGTCCTGCTTTCTCTGTCCATCCCGCTAAATTATCCACCCATGGGTTAACTAAGTAATACTCTGAGGTAGAGTTACGGGCAACATACATCTTGCATGTCTCACCAGGGAGGGGCGGGGGATATGCAGTTTTTTTGTCAGACAGTAATATAAATCAACAATACAACTTTTAAAAGAAAATTATCTAAAATATACAACACTCTACTTACTATACATGCATCAGCTAACCAGTTAATTAGTCATTGACAATATCACAATATTATCTGTACAGTGAGAACATGAAATCTTTTGACGGGTACGCTTACCTTCGTACAAGATGTCAGAAAAATACAGCGTTTTAAACAGGAAGCAAGAAAAGTGTTTGAGTAAAGATATCTGGCAGACGAAAACTTACCAGCCGTCTGGACCAAATATAAGAACTTATCTCACTACAAACATACAAAAATATATAGGCGATCAAATCGGGGTATTCTCTACGTTACGTATAGACCCCAGGTCTATATTTTTAAGTATCCCAGATACTGACGTCTTTGGAGAATTGCGCTTGGACGCCTGGTCCTTTCTCAGACGTATCTTTAAGTCCCAGACATTAAAGATTCTATGGTATCCCTGATACCTGTTTTATGCTTTTACATAAAACTTCGTAATATTAAGTCCCGGACTTAAATATTACCTTGTCACGTGTTCCCGGAACACTGACACGGATTCAGCTTCAGTGTATGACCGCAATCCTGTATGGCAAAGACAGACAATAAATTCTCTATTTTTACCATTCAGGGACGATCACTGAATTCCGGACATAGCCCCCAGCTGAAAGGATATGACCTTATATTCTTAACCCTCGATGTGATGGCCTCTTAGACGTCTGGAGTGTGAACTTTTAGCCACAAGGTACATGCACACACAAGCAGTAGAAATTCACACTGTTTTATTGAATGTTTAACATTGGTATAAAAAGAGAACACATAAGGGTGTAACTGATAAGTGTAACAGGGCTCATTGGCTTAGGGGTAGGTGCCTGGGTGGGGTACGTAGGGGTGGTTAATACTTGACATAACATAATTGGATATAGCAGTTGCTAGGCAGATGTTATATACGTTGCATCAGACGGAACTTAACAAAGGATCTTTTAGTAACACACAGAAGTAGAAAAAGCAGGTTTCATCTAGTATAGAGCTGACCTTGGATGCCAGACCCACACAAGCCTGGTATCTGTATGAGAGACAAAGGCATCTAACACAGGGCAGCACGCATCCATTGCAAACACATAAGAGTTCATAAAGCATGTTTTAACCCTTCATGTGCCTTCATCATCCAAGCCCTCAAAGGGTTAACAGCACACTGCTCCCTGTCCCAATGTGGAGCAGAGCTCAGCAGGGCAGCAGCAGTATGGGGAGAGCACAGGCACACAAAACCCAGCCTTGCCAGACACTTCCTCAGCAGCAGGACACAGGGCGATCGTGCAGGAGCTGGGGCCGCCGGAGCGAGCAGGGAGAGCCGTAGCGGGTCACGTGACGGAGCCGCGGCCGGGGATCTCCCGCAGGCGCTTCCGAACAGAGACGGGAGTGAGGCAGGAGAGGCGCCCGCCACAGCGTCTTCAGCGACGGCAGAGGGGGGAGCTGCGGACTTGACAGGAGCAGCGCTCAAGACGGGAGTCGGGTGGAGGTCTCAGCGTAAGCTGCAGGATGGCGGCGTCCCACGTGGTCCAGCATGCCGGGGGCCCCGCTCACCAAAAGCACTGTGTTGCTGCGGATATCACTGCTGACGGGTCCCAGAACAGCACAGGGGCACCCCCACACCGCACTACAGGTATAGGGGTGGATTGCAGGCCCAGGGGGGGGACACAGGATGGTATAACAGGATAATATAGCTGGAGAGACACACAGCCTGTGTGCTACTCCATGTCCGCCGAAGCCACGCCCCTTTATGTTTATTTTTAGTGCATGCGAATCAATATGGTTTTTAAGTCATATGTAATCTCTATTCATTTGGAAGATCACTAGTGCACTTTATATTTATTTTGTAGGCACACTATGTATCTTTTATATATCAATTCCGGGACTCTTTACATCATAGTATGCTGCCTCTATTGGAAAACTACACATCCCATGGATCCTTTCACCAGGATTACATCACTTCCGGGTTTGACACTTTCCTGCCTGAATATAGGCAATTGGACTCCAGTGGACTACATTTCCCACATGCCCCGGGACAGGATGTTGCATCGAGGATGTCTGACCATTTTATAGTACACAGAAACTCCAATTTCCAGAATGCCTGAGACCCATAATTTCCGGCCAACGTGAACGTTTTTATTATAGTTTTACCTATTCAGTGTCTCCACAGGATTGCAATAGATGTTTATAAGAATGTGAATGAGTAACACTGTGATCTATTTGCTGTGAAAATTGCAAAGAGGATAAATACCACATAATAATAACCAATTCTAACCATACTTGCCTACCTGACCCTCTCCATGAGGAGAAAATGCTCTGTTCCTGGACTTTGCTGGTAATGTATGATTGCCATCACCTGTGGTGAAACACCTTTCTTATCAATTAACTAGCTCACCACAGGTGATGGCAATCATACATTACCAGGAGAGTCCAGGAACAGAGCATTTTCTCCCTCATGGAGAGGGTCAGGTAGGCAAGTATGATTCTAACTAACTAAATTATGACATCACTTCCTGTTGAATTTCTATTGGGCACATGCCCTTTAAATATCAAGCAACCGCCACACTCCATTATGTCTTGATGAAGGCCCAGGCCAGGGCTGAAACATGTTGACAACAGGAGTGTGAGTAGTTATCTACCTATTGGATATTTCAAACAAAAACTTTTCTGCTGCTTTGGAACTTTTAACCCCTTTGCCGATTTTTGCTGCTATTTTTCTATTTGTTTATTTTATGGATGGACTCCATTTTAAGTGTTCATGTTTGTGATTTTTATTAAATTTGTGTACCCCCCCTGCTTCCACTTGAGGAGAGTGAGTTTCTTTGGGGAGCCAACATTACCACTTTACGAACACCTTTATGGGAGTATCATCACACCAAGCACTGTGAGTTGGGGTATGCTTGAGTGGACCCATATTTCACTCCTTTCCATACTAAAGATACCTTGATGTGTTTAACACCCACCTTGCGAGTGTGAGTTCTTGGGTACGCTTCATTTATATATTTCCATCCTAAAACATCACGCCGGGCGTAGTTCAAGTGGGCGAGGCCACGGCATTGGGCAAAGAAACACTGATGGGCTTATAGCTTCTTAATCAAAGTATGAGTGGGGTATGCTCCAAAGCCACCTCTTTATCATATAAAAAATACACTAAGAACTGTGGATACATAAAAGGAATCTACTACACATTGGTCTTTATTTTTATTCCCTTACATGTTACTATACTCTGGAGAAATTCCATCAGAACATTCGCTTTGAGGACTCCATCACAGGCACCTTCATTAAGGGACGTTATGGTGATTTTTATTTGTCTATAATTTTGTGTTAAAGCACCATTCCATTAAGCACCCGCTGCACAGTTTTTGTGCTTACGTTAATGCCAGTGGAAGACTGGATATCCTCAGCTATGGAATCACCAGAGCGCTGGTGACTTTATGTGGTCTTCCGCTTCATGCCTGAGTCACTGTTGTTCCAAAATGCTTCAACTTTCTGACAGACAGGTTAGTGTATGTCAGAAACAATATGCCAACAACGCTGAGACCAGACAGAAATTTCTTCAGAATCAAGATGAAATTTATTTTAGTGCATAGAAAGTGACAGAGGATGAGATCACATAGTAATGACCACTTGTTCTATTCCATTTTACACGTAACCAAAATAACGAATAACTCTACTGGAATCCTACAGTCAATGTACAACCCTGCCAAGTCAGTAACATACCAGGGAGTAACACCCAGACTGAGACCCCTCCACTGCACAACCCTGCCAAGTCAGTGAGATACCATGGAGTAACACCCAGACTGAGACCCCTCCACTGCACAACCCAGCCAAGTCAGTAATATACCAGGGAGTAACACCCAGACTGAGACCCCTCCACTGCACAACCCTGCCAAGTCAGTAATATACCAGGGAGTAACACCCAGACCGAGACCCCTCCCCTGCACAACCCTGCCAAGTCAGTAATATACCAGGGAGTAACACCCAGACTGAGACCCCTCCACTGCACAACCCTGCCAAGTCAGTAATATACCAGGGAGTGACAACCGGACTGAGACTCCTCCACTGCACAACCCTGCCAAGTCAGTAATATACCAGGGAGTAACACCCAGACCGAGACCCCTCCCCTGCACAACCCTGCCAAGTCAGTAATATACCAGGGAGTGACACCCAGACTGAGACCACTCCACTGCACAACCCTGCCAAGTCAGTAATATACCAGGGAGTGACACCCGGACTGAGACTCCTCCACTGCACAACCCTGCCAAGTCAGTAATATACCAGGGAGTGACACCCGGACTGAGACTCCTCCACTGCACAACCCTGCCAAGTCAGTAATATACCAGGGAGTAACACCCAGACTGAGACCCCTCCACTGCACAACCCTGCCAAGTCATTAATATACCAGGGAGTAACACCTAGACTGAGACCCCTCCACTGCACAACCCTGCCAAGTCAGTAATATACCAGGGAGTAACACCCAGACTGACACCCCTCCACTGCACAACCCTGCCAAGTCAGTAATATACCAGGAGTAACATCCAGACTGAGACCCCTCCACTGCACAACCCTACCAAGTCAGTAATATACCAGGGAGTAACATCTAGACTGAGACCCCTCCACTGCACAACCCTGCCAAGTCAGTAAGATACCAGGGAGTAACACCCAGACTGAGACCCCTCCACTGCACAACACTGCCAAGTCAGTAATATACCAGGGTGTAACACCCAGACTGAGACCCCTCCACTGCACAACACTGCCAAGTCAGTAATATACCAGGGAGTAATACCCAGACTGAGACCCCTCCACTGCACAACCCTGCCAAGTCAGTAATATACCAGGGTGTAACACCCAGACTGAGACCCCTCCACTGCACAACACTGCCAAGTCAGTAATATACCAGGGAGTAATACCCAGTCTGAGACCCCTCCACTGCACAACCCTGTAAAGTCAGTAATATACCAGGGAGTAACACCCAGACTGAGACCTCTCCACTGCACAACCCTGCCAAGTCAGTAATATACCAGGGAGTAACACCCAGACTGAGACCCCTCCACTGCACAACCCTGTCAAGTCAGTAATATACCAGAGAGTAACACCCAGACCGAGACCCCTGCACTGCACAACCCTGCCAAGTCAGTAATATACCAGGGAGTAACACCCAGACTGAGACCCCTCCACTGCACATCCATGCCAAGTCAGTAATATACCAGGGAGTAACACCCAGACCTAGACCCCTCCACTGCACAACCCTGCCAAGTCAGTAATATACCAGGGAGTAACACCCAGACCGAGACCCCTCCACTGCACAACCCTGTCAAGTCAGTAATATACCAGGGAGTAACACACAGACTGAGACCCCTCCACTGCACATCCCTGCCAAGTCAGTAATATACCAGGGAGTAACACCCAGACAGAGACCCCTCCACTGCACAACCCTGCCAAGTCAGTAAGGTACCAGGGAGTAACATCCAGACTGAGACCCCTCCACTGCACAACCCTGACAAGTCAGTAAGATACCAGGGAGTAACACCCAGACTGAGACCCCTCCACTGCACAACCCTGCCAAGTCAGTAATATACCAGGGTGTAACACCCAGACTGAGACCCATCCACTGCACAACACTGCCAAGTCAGTAATATACCAGGGAGTAATACCCAGTCTGAGACCCCTCCACTGCACAACCCTGTAAAGTCAGTAATATACCAGGGAGTAACACCCAGACTGAGACCCCTCCACTGCACATCCCTGCCAAGTCAGTAATATACCAGGGAGTAACACCCAGACTGAGACCCCTCCACTGCACAACCCTGCCAAGTCAGTAACATACCAGGGAGTAACACCCAGACTGAAACCCCTCCACTGCACAACCCTGCCAAGTCAGTAATATACCAGGTAGTAACACCCAGACTGAGATCCCTCCACTGCACAACCCTGCCAAGTCAGTAAGATACCAGGGAGTAACACCCAGACCGAGACCCCTCCACTGCACAACCCTGCCAAGTCAGTAACAAACCAGGGAGTAACACCCAGACTGAGACCCCTCCACTGCACAACCCTGCCAAGTCAGTAATATACCAGGGAGTAACATCCAGACTGATACCCCTCCACTGCACAACCCTGCCAAGTCAGTAATATACCAGGGAGTAACACCCAGACTGAGACCCCTCCACTGCACAACCCTGCCAAGTCAGTAATATACCAGGGAGTAACACCCAGACTGAGACCCCTCCACTGCACAACCCTGCCAAGTCAGTAACATACCAGGGAGTAACACCCAGACTGAGACCCGTCCACTGCACAACCCTGCCAAGTCAGTAATATACCAGGGAGTAACACCCAGACTGAGACCCCTCCACTGCACAACCCTGCCAAGTCAGTAATATACCAGGGAGTAACACCCAGACTGAGACCCCTCCACTGCACAACCCTACCAAGTCAGTAATATACCAGGGAGTAACACCCAGACCGAGACCCCTCCACTGCACATCCCTGCCAAGTCAGTAATATACCAGGGAGTAACACCCAGACCGAGACCTCTCCACTGCACAACCCTGCCAAGTCAGTAATATACCAGGGAGTAACACCCAGACCGAGACCCCTCCACTGCACAACCCTGTAAAGTCAGTAATATACCAGGGAGTAACACCCAGACTGAGACCACTCCACTGCACATCCCTGCCAAGTCAATAATATACCAGGGAGTAAGACCCAGACTGAGGCCCCTACACTGCACAACACTGCCAAGTCAGTAAGATACCAGGGAGTAACACCCAGACTGAAACCCCTCCACTGCACAACCCTACCAAGTCAGTAATATACCAGGGAGTAACACCCAGACTGAGACCCCTCCACTGCACATCCCTGCCAAGTCAGTAATATACCAGGGAGTAACACCCAGACCGAGACCCCTCCACTGCACATCCCTGCCAAGTCAGTAATATACCAGGGAGTAACACCCGGACTGAGACTACTCCACTGCACAACCCTGCCAAGTCAGTAAGATACCAGGGAGTAACACCCAGACTGAGACCCCTCCACTGCACATCCCTGCCAAGTCAGTAATATACCAGGGAGTAACACCCAGACTGAGACCCCTCCACTGCACAACCCTGCCAAGTCAGTAACATACCAGGGAGTGACACCCAGACTGAGACCCCTCCACTGCACAACCCTGCCAAGTCAGTAATATACCAGGGAGTGACACCCGGACTGAGACTCCTCCACTGCACAACCCTGCCAAGTCAGTAAGATACCAGGGAGTAACACCCAGACTGAGACCCCTCCACTGCACATCCCTGCCAAGTCAGTAAGATACCAGGGAGTAACACCCAGACTGAGACCCCTCCACTGCACATCCCTGCCAAGTCAGTAATATACCAGGGAGTAACACCCAGACTGAGACCCCTCCACTGCACAACCCTGCCAAGTCAGTAACATACCAGGGAGTAACACCCAGACTGAAACCCCTCCACTGCACAACCCTGCCAAGTCAGTAATATACCAGGTAGTAACACCCAGACTGAGATCCCTCCACTGCACAACCCTGCCAAGTCAGTAAGATACCAGGGAGTAACACCCAGACCGAGACCCCTCCACTGCACAACCCTGCCAAGTCAGTAACAAACCAGGGAGTAACACCCAGACTGAGACCCCTCCACTGCACAACCCTGCCAAGTCAGTAATATACCAGGGAGAAACATCCAGACTGATACCCCTCCACTGCACAACCCTGCCAAGTCAGTAATATACCAGGGAGTTACACCCAGACTGAGACCCCTCCACTGCACAACCCTGCCAAGTCAGTAACATACCAGGGAGTAACACCCAGATTGAGACCCCTCCACTGCACATCCCTGCCAAGTCAGTAATATACCAGGGAGTAACACCGAGACTGAGGCACCTACACTGCACAACCCTGCCAAGTCAGTAATATACCAGGGAGTAACACCCAGACTGACACCACTCCACTGCACAACCCTACCAAGTCAGTAATATACCAGGGAGTAACACGATGACTGAGACCCCTCCACTGCACAACCCTGCCAAGTCAGTAATATACCAGGGAGTAACACCCAGACCGAGACCCCTCCACTGCACAACCCTGTCAAGTCAGTAATATACCAGGGAGTAACACCCAGACTGAGGCCCCTACACTGCACAACCCTGCCAAGTCAGTAAGATACCAGGGAGTAAGACCCAGGCTGAGGCCCCTACACTGCACAACCCTGCCAAGTCAGTAAGATACCAGGGAGTAACACCCAGACTGAGACCCCTCCACTGCACAACCCTGCCAAGTCAATAATATACCAGGGAGTAACACCCAGACTGAGACCCCTCCACTGCACCACCCTGCCAAGTCAGTAATATACCAGGGAGTAACACCCAGACTGAGGCCCCTACACTGCACATCCCTGCCAAGTCAGTAATATACCAGGGAGTAACACCCAGACCGAGACCTCTCCACTGCACAACCCTGCCAAGTCAGTAATATACCAGGGAGTAACACCCAGACCGAGACCCCTCCACTGCACAACCCTGTCAAGTCAGTAATATACCAGGGAGTAACACCCAGACTGAGACCCCTCCACTGCACATCCCTGCCAAGTCAGTAATATACCAGGGAGTAACACCCAGACCGAGACCTCTCCACTGCACAACCCTGCCAAGTCAGTAATATACCAGGGAGTAACACCCAGACCGAGACCCCTCCACTGCACAACCCTGTAAAGTCAGTAATATACCAGGGAGTAACACCCAGACTGAGACCTCTCCACTGCACAACCCTGCCAAGTCAGTAATATACCAGGGAGTAACACCCAGACCGAGACCCCTCCACTGCACAACCCTGTCAAGTCAGTAATATACCAGGGAGTAACACCCAGACTGAGACCCCTCCACTGCACATCCCTGCCAAGTCAGTAATATACCAGGGAGTAACACCCAGACCGAGACCTCTCCACTGCACAACCCTGCCAAGTCAGTAATATACCAGGGAGTAACACCCAGACCGAGACCCCTCCACTGCACAACCCTGTAAAGTCAGTAATATACCAGGGAGTAACACCCAGACTGAGACCACTCCACTGCACATCCCTGCCAAGTCAATAATATACCAGGGAGTAAGACCCAGACTGAGGCCCCTACACTGCACAACACTGCCAAGTCAGTAAGATACCAGGGAGTAACACCCAGACTGAAACCCCTCCACTGCACAACCCTACCAAGTCAGTAATATACCAGGGAGTAACACCCAGACTGAGACCCCTCCACTGCACATCCCTGCCAAGTCAGTAATATACCAGGGAGTAACACCCAGACCGAGACCCCTCCACTGCACAACCCTGCCAAGTCAGTAATATACCAGGGAGTAACACCCAGACCGAGACCCCTCCACTGCACAACTCTGCCAAGTCAGTAACATACCAGGGAGTAATACCCAGACTGAGACCCCTCCACTGCACAACACTGCCAAGTCAGTAATATACCAGGGAGTAACACCCAGACTGAGACCCCTCCACTGCACATCCCTGCCAAGTCAGTAATATACCAGGGAGTAACACCCAGACCGAGACCTCTCCACTGCACAACCCTGCCAAGTCAGTAATATACTAGGGAGTAACACCCAGACCGAGACCCCTCCACTGCACAACCCTGTCAAGTCAGTAATATACCAGGGAGTAACACCCAGACTGAGACCACTCCACTGCACAACCCTGCCAAGTCAGTAAGATACCAGGGAGTAACACCCAGACTGAGACCCCTCCACTGCACAACCCAGCCAAGTCAGTAATATACCAGGGCATAACACCCAGACTGAGACCCCTCCACTGCACAACCCAGCCAAGTCAGTAATATACCAGGGAGTAACACCCAGACTAAGACCCCTCCACTGCACATCCCTGCCAATTCACTAAGATACCAGGGAGTAACACCCAGACCGAGACCCCTCCACTGCACAACCCTGCCAAGACAGTAATATACCAGAGAGTAACATCCAGACCGAGACCCCTCCACTGCACAACCCTACCAAGTCAGTAATATACCAGGGCGTAACACGCAAAATGAGACCCCTCCACTGCACAACCCTGCCAAGTCAGTAACATACCAGGGAGTAACAAGCAAAATGAGACCCCTCCACTGTACAACCCTGCCTAGTCACTAAGATACCAGGGAGTAACATCCAGACTGAGACCCCTCCATTGCACAACCCTACCAAGTCAGTAATATACCAGGGCGTAACACGCAAAATGAGACCCCTCCACTGCACAACCCTGCCAAGTCAGTAACATACCAGGGAGTAACACGCAAAATGAGACCCCTCCACTGTACAACCCTGCCTAGTCACTAAGATACCAGGGAGTAACATCCAGACTGAGACCCCTCCATTGCACAACCCTGTCTAGTCACTAATATACCAGGGAGTAACACCCAGACCGAGACCCCTCCACTGCACAACCCTGCCAAGTCAGTAAGATACCAGGGAGTAATACCCAGACTGAGACCCCTCCACTGCACAACCCTACCAAGACAGTAATATACTAGGGCGTAACACCCAGACTGAGAACCCCCCACTGCACAACCCTGCCAAGTCAGTGAGATACCAGGGAGTAACATCCAGACTGAGACCCTTCCACTGCACAACCCTACCAAGTCTGTAATATACCAGGGAGTAACACCCAGACTGAGACCACTCCACTGCACAACCCTGCTAAGTCAGTAACATACCAGGGAGTAACACCCAGACTGAGACCCCTCCACTGCACAACCCTGCCTAGTCACTAAGATACCAGGGAGTAACACCCAGACCGAGATCCCTCCACTGCACAACACTGCCAAGTCAGTAACATACCAGGAATTAACACCCAGACCGAGACCACTCCACTGCACAACACTGCCAAGTCAATAATATACCAGGGAGTAACACCCAGACCGAGACCCCTCCACTGTACAACCCTGCCAAGTCAGTAATATACCAGGGAGTAACACCCAGACTGAGACCCCTCCACTGCACAACCCTGCCAAGACAGTAATATACAAGGGAGTAAAACCCAGACTGAGACCCCTCCACTGCACAACCCTGCCAAGTCAGTAAGATACCAGGGAGTAATACCCAGACTGAGACCCCTCCACTGCACAACCCTGCAAATTCACTAAGTTACCAGGGAGTAACACCCAGACTGAGACCCCTCCACTGCACAACCCTGCAAAGTCAGTAATATACCAGGGAGTAACACCCAGACTGAGACCCCTCCACTGCACAACCCTGCCAAGACAGTAATATACCAGGGAGTAACACCCAGACTGAGACCCCTCCACTGCACAACCCTGCCAGGACAGTAATATATCAGGGAGTAACACCCAGACTGATACCCTTCCACTGCACAACCCTGCCAAGACAGTAATATACCAGTGAGTAACACCCAGACTGAGACCCCTCCACTGCACAACCCTGCCAAGTCAGTAAAATACCAGGGAGTAATACCCAGACTGAGACCCCCGCCACTGCACAACCCTGCCAATTCACTAAGATACCAGGGAGTAACACCCAGACTGAGACCCCCTCCACTGCACAACCCTGCCAAGTCAGTAATATACCAGGGAGTAACACCCAGACCGAGACCCCTCCCCTGCACAACCCTGCCAAGACAGTAATATACCAGGGAGTAACACCCAGACTGAGACCCCTCCACTGCACAAACCAGCCAAGTCAGTAAGATACCAGGGAGTAATACCCAGACTGAGACCCCTCCACTGCACAACCCTACCAAGACAGTAATATACTAGGGCGTAACACCCAGACTGAGAACCCCCCACTGCACAACCCTGCCAAGTCAGTGAGATACCAGGGAGTAACATCCAGACTGAGACCCTTCCACTGCACAACCCTACCAAGTCTGTAATATACCAGGGAGTAACACCCAGACCGAGACCCCTCCACTGCACAACACTGCCAAGTCAGTAACATACCAGGAATTAACACCCAGACCGAGACCCCTCCACTGCACAACACTGCCAAGTCAGTAATATACCAGGGAGTAACACCCAGACTGAGACCCCTCCACTGTACAACCCTGCCAAGTCAGTAATATACCAGGGAGTAACATCCAGACTGATACCCCTCCACTGCACAACCCTGCCAAGTCAGTAATATACCAGGGAGTTACACCCAGACTGAGACCCCTCCACTGTACAACCCTGCCAAGTCAGTAACATACCAGGGAGTAACACCCAGATTGAGACCCCTCCACTGCACATCCCTGCCAAGTCAGTAATATACCAGGGAGTAACACCGAGACTGAGGCACCTACACTGCACAACCCTGCCAAGTCAGTAATATACCAGGGAGTAACACCCAGACTGACACCACTCCACTGCACAACCCTACCAAGTCAGTAATATACCAAGGAGTAACACGATGACTGAGACCCCTCCACTGCACAACCCTGCCAAGTCAGTAATATACCAGGGAGTAACACCCAGACCGAGACCCCTCCACTGCACAACCCTGTCAAGTCAGTAATATACCAGGGAGTAACACCCAGACTGAGACCACTCCACTGCACAACCCTGCCAAGTCAGTAAAATACCAGGGATTAAGACCCAAACTGAGGCCCCTACACTGCACAACCCTGCCAAGTCAGTAAGATACCAGGGAGTAAGACCCAGGCTGAGGCCCCTACACTGCACAACCCTGCCAAGTCAGTAAGATACCAGGGAGTAACACCCAGACTGAGACCCCTCCACTGCACAACCCTGCCAAGTCAATAATATACCAGGGAGTAACACCCAGACTGAGACCCCTCCACTGCACCACCCTGCCAAGTCAGTAATATACCAGGCAGTAACACCCAGACTGAGGCCCCTACACTGCACAACCCTGCCAAGTCAATAATATACCAGGGAGTAAGACCCAGACTGAGGCCCCTACACTGCACAACCCTGCCAAGTCAATAATATACCAGGGAGTAACACCCAGACTGAGACCCCTCCACTGCACAACCCTGCCAAGTCAATAATATACCAGGGAGTAAGACCCAGACTGAGGCCCCTACACTGCACAACACTGCCAAGTCAGTAATATACCAAGGAGTAACACCCAGACTGAGACCCCTCCACTGCACAACCCTGCCAAGTCAGTAACATACCAGGGAGTAACACCCAGACTGAGACCCCTCCACTGCACAACCCTGCCAAGTCAGTAAGATACCAGGGAGTAACACCCAGACTGAGACCCCTCCACTGCACAACCCTACCAAGTCAGTAATATACCAGGGAGTAACACCCAGACTGATACCTCTCCAATGCACATCCATGCCAAGTCAGTAATATACCAGGGAGTAACACCCAGACCGAGACCTCTCCACTGCACAACCCTGCCAAGTCAGTAATATACCAGGGAGTAACACCCAGACCGAGACCCCTCCACTGCACAACCCTGTCAAGTCAGTAATATACCAGGGAGTAACACCCAGACTGAGACCCCTCCACTGCACATCCCTGCCAAGTCAGTAATATACCAGGGAGTAACACCCAGACCGAGACCTCTCCACTGCACAACCCTGCCAAGTCAGTAATATACCAGGTAGTAACACCCAGACTGAGATCCCTCCACTGCACAACCCTGCCAAGTCAGTAAGATACCAGGGAGTAACACCCAGACCGAGACCCCTCCACTGCACAACCCTGCCAAGTCAGTAACAAACCAGGGAGTAACACCCAGACTGAGACCCCTCCACTGCACAACCCTGCCAAGTCAGTAATATACCAGGGAGTAACATCCAGACTGATACCCCTCCACTGCACAACCCTGCCAAGTCAGTAATATACCAGGGAGTTACACCCAGACTGAGACCCCTCCACTGCACAACCCTGCCAAGTCAGTAACATACCAGGGAGTAACACCCAGATTGAGACCCCTCCACTGCACATCCCTGCCAAGTCAGTAATATACCAGGGAGTAACACCGAGACTGAGGCACCTACACTGCACAACCCTGCCAAGTCAGTAATATACCAGGGAGTAACACCCAGACTGACACCACTCCACTGCACAACCCTACCAAGTCAGTAATATACCAGGGAGTAACACGATGACTGAGACCCCTCCACTGCACAACCCTGCCAAGTCAGTAATATACCAGGGAGTAACACCCAGACCGAGACCCCTCCACTGCACAACCCTGTCAAGTCAGTAATATACCAGGGAGTAACACCCAGACTGAGGCCCCTACACTGCACAACCCTGCCAAGTCAGTAAGATACCAGGGAGTAAGACCCAGGCTGAGGCCCCTACACTGCACAACCCTGCCAAGTCAGTAAGATACCAGGGAGTAACACCCAGACTGAGACCCCTCCACTGCACAACCCTGCCAAGTCAATAATATACCAGGGAGTAACACCCAGACTGAGACCCCTCCACTGCACCACCCTGCCAAGTCAGTAATATACCAGGGAGTAACACCCAGACTGAGGCCCCTACACTGCACATCCCTGCCAAGTCAGTAATATACCAGGGAGTAACACCCAGACCGAGACCTCTCCACTGCACAACCCTGCCAAGTCAGTAATATACCAGGGAGTAACACCCAGACCGAGACCCCTCCACTGCACAACCCTGTCAAGTCAGTAATATACCAGGGAGTAACACCCAGACTGAGACCCCTCCACTGCACATCCCTGCCAAGTCAGTAATATACCAGGGAGTAACACCCAGACCGAGACCTCTCCACTGCACAACCCTGCCAAGTCAGTAATATACCAGGGAGTAACACCCAGACCGAGACCCCTCCACTGCACAACCCTGTAAAGTCAGTAATATACCAGGGAGTAACACCCAGACTGAGACCTCTCCACTGCACAACCCTGCCAAGTCAGTAATATACCAGGGAGTAACACCCAGACCGAGACCCCTCCACTGCACAACCCTGCCAAGTCAATAATATACCAGGGAGTAACACCCAGACTGAGACCCCTCCACTGCACCACCCTGCCAAGTCAGTAATATACCAGGGAGTAACACCCAGACTGAGGCCCCTACACTGCACATCCCTGCCAAGTCAGTAATATACCAGGGAGTAACACCCAGACCGAGACCTCTCCACTGCACAACCCTGCCAAGTCAGTAATATACCAGGGAGTAACACCCAGACCGAGACCCCTCCACTGCACAACCCTGTCAAGTCAGTAATATACCAGGGAGTAACACCCAGACTGAGACCCCTCCACTGCACATCCCTGCCAAGTCAGTAATATACCAGGGAGTAACACCCAGACCGAGACCTCTCCACTGCACAACCCTGCCAAGTCAGTAATATACCAGGGAGTAACACCCAGACCGAGACCCCTCCACTGCACAACCCTGTAAAGTCAGTAATATACCAGGGAGTAACACCCAGACTGAGACCTCTCCACTGCACAACCCTGCCAAGTCAGTAATATACCAGGGAGTAACACCCAGACCGAGACCCCTCCACTGCACAACCCTGTCAAGTCAGTAATATACCAGGGAGTAACACCCAGACTGAGACCCCTCCACTGCACATCCCTGCCAAGTCAGTAATATACCAGGGAGTAACACCCAGACCGAGACCTCTCCACTGCACAACCCTGCCAAGTCAGTAATATACCAGGGAGTAACACCCAGACCGAGACCCCTCCACTGCACAACCCTGTAAAGTCAGTAATATACCAGGGAGTAACACCCAGACTGAGACCACTCCACTGCACATCCCTGCCAAGTCAATAATATACCAGGGAGTAAGACCCAGACTGAGGCCCCTACACTGCACAACACTGCCAAGTCAGTAAGATACCAGGGAGTAACACCCAGACTGAAACCCCTCCACTGCACAACCCTACCAAGTCAGTAATATACCAGGGAGTAACACCCAGACTGAGACCCCTCCACTGCACATCCCTGCCAAGTCAGTAATATACCAGGGAGTAACACCCAGACCGAGACCCCTCCACTGCACAACCCTGCCAAGTCAGTAATATACCAGGGAGTAACACCCAGACCGAGACCCCTCCACTGCACAACTCTGCCAAGTCAGTAACATACCAGGGAGTAATACCCAGACTGAGACCCCTCCACTGCACAACACTGCCAAGTCAGTAATATACCAGGGAGTAACACCCAGACTGAGACCCCTCCACTGCACATCCCTGCCAAGTCAGTAATATACCAGGGAGTAACACCCAGACCGAGACCTCTCCACTGCACAACCCTGCCAAGTCAGTAATATACTAGGGAGTAACACCCAGACCGAGACCCCTCCACTGCACAACCCTGTCAAGTCAGTAATATACCAGGGAGTAACACCCAGACTGAGACCACTCCACTGCACAACCCTGCCAAGTCAGTAAGATACCAGGGAGTAACACCCAGACTGAGACCCCTCCACTGCACAACCCAGCCAAGTCAGTAATATACCAGGGCATAACACCCAGACTGAGACCCCTCCACTGCACAACCCAGCCAAGTCAGTAATATACCAGGGAGTAACACCCAGACTAAGACCCCTCCACTGCACATCCCTGCCAATTCACTAAGATACCAGGGAGTAACACCCAGACCGAGACCCCTCCACTGCACAACCCTGCCAAGACAGTAATATACCAGAGAGTAACATCCAGACCGAGACCCCTCCACTGCACAACCCTACCAAGTCAGTAATATACCAGGGCGTAACACGCAAAATGAGACCCCTCCACTGCACAACCCTGCCAAGTCAGTAACATACCAGGGAGTAACAAGCAAAATGAGACCCCTCCACTGTACAACCCTGCCTAGTCACTAAGATACCAGGGAGTAACATCCAGACTGAGACCCCTCCATTGCACAACCCTACCAAGTCAGTAATATACCAGGGCGTAACACGCAAAATGAGACCCCTCCACTGCACAACCCTGCCAAGTCAGTAACATACCAGGGAGTAACACGCAAAATGAGACCCCTCCACTGTACAACCCTGCCTAGTCACTAAGATACCAGGGAGTAACATCCAGACTGAGACCCCTCCATTGCACAACCCTGTCTAGTCACTAATATACCAGGGAGTAACACCCAGACCGAGACCCCTCCACTGCACAACCCTGCCAAGTCAGTAAGATACCAGGGAGTAATACCCAGACTGAGACCCCTCCACTGCACAACCCTACCAAGACAGTAATATACTAGGGCGTAACACCCAGACTGAGAACCCCCCACTGCACAACCCTGCCAAGTCAGTGAGATACCAGGGAGTAACATCCAGACTGAGACCCTTCCACTGCACAACCCTACCAAGTCTGTAATATACCAGGGAGTAACACCCAGACTGAGACCACTCCACTGCACAACCCTGCTAAGTCAGTAACATACCAGGGAGTAACACCCAGACTGAGACCCCTCCACTGCACAACCCTGCCTAGTCACTAAGATACCAGGGAGTAACACCCAGACCGAGATCCCTCCACTGCACAACACTGCCAAGTCAGTAACATACCAGGAATTAACACCCAGACCGAGACCACTCCACTGCACAACACTGCCAAGTCAATAATATACCAGGGAGTAACACCCAGACCGAGACCCCTCCACTGTACAACCCTGCCAAGTCAGTAATATACCAGGGAGTAACACCCAGACTGAGACCCCTCCACTGCACAACCCTGCCAAGACAGTAATATACAAGGGAGTAAAACCCAGACTGAGACCCCTCCACTGCACAACCCTGCCAAGTCAGTAAGATACCAGGGAGTAATACCCAGACTGAGACCCCTCCACTGCACAACCCTGCAAATTCACTAAGTTACCAGGGAGTAACACCCAGACTGAGACCCCTCCACTGCACAACCCTGCAAAGTCAGTAATATACCAGGGAGTAACACCCAGACTGAGACCCCTCCACTGCACAACCCTGCCAAGACAGTAATATACCAGGGAGTAACACCCAGACTGAGACCCCTCCACTGCACAACCCTGCCAGGACAGTAATATATCAGGGAGTAACACCCAGACTGATACCCTTCCACTGCACAACCCTGCCAAGACAGTAATATACCAGTGAGTAACACCCAGACTGAGACCCCTCCACTGCACAACCCTGCCAAGTCAGTAAAATACCAGGGAGTAATACCCAGACTGAGACCCCCGCCACTGCACAACCCTGCCAATTCACTAAGATACCAGGGAGTAACACCCAGACTGAGACCCCCTCCACTGCACAACCCTGCCAAGTCAGTAATATACCAGGGAGTAACACCCAGACCGAGACCCCTCCCCTGCACAACCCTGCCAAGACAGTAATATACCAGGGAGTAACACCCAGACTGAGACCCCTCCACTGCACAAACCAGCCAAGTCAGTAAGATACCAGGGAGTAATACCCAGACTGAGACCCCTCCACTGCACAACCCTACCAAGACAGTAATATACTAGGGCGTAACACCCAGACTGAGAACCCCCCACTGCACAACCCTGCCAAGTCAGTGAGATACCAGGGAGTAACATCCAGACTGAGACCCTTCCACTGCACAACCCTACCAAGTCTGTAATATACCAGGGAGTAACACCCAGACCGAGACCCCTCCACTGCACAACACTGCCAAGTCAGTAACATACCAGGAATTAACACCCAGACCGAGACCCCTCCACTGCACAACACTGCCAAGTCAGTAATATACCAGGGAGTAACACCCAGACTGAGACCCCTCCACTGTACAACCCTGCCAAGTCAGTAATATACCAGGGAGTAACATCCAGACTGATACCCCTCCACTGCACAACCCTGCCAAGTCAGTAATATACCAGGGAGTTACACCCAGACTGAGACCCCTCCACTGTACAACCCTGCCAAGTCAGTAACATACCAGGGAGTAACACCCAGATTGAGACCCCTCCACTGCACATCCCTGCCAAGTCAGTAATATACCAGGGAGTAACACCGAGACTGAGGCACCTACACTGCACAACCCTGCCAAGTCAGTAATATACCAGGGAGTAACACCCAGACTGACACCACTCCACTGCACAACCCTACCAAGTCAGTAATATACCAAGGAGTAACACGATGACTGAGACCCCTCCACTGCACAACCCTGCCAAGTCAGTAATATACCAGGGAGTAACACCCAGACCGAGACCCCTCCACTGCACAACCCTGTCAAGTCAGTAATATACCAGGGAGTAACACCCAGACTGAGACCACTCCACTGCACAACCCTGCCAAGTCCGTAAAATACCAGGGATTAAGACCCAGACTGAGGCCCCTACACTGCACAACCCTGCCAAGTCAGTAAGATACCAGGGAGTAAGACCCAGCTGAGGCCCCTACACTGCACAACCCTGCCAAGTCAGTAAGATACCAGGGAGTAACACCCAGACTGAGACCCCTCCACTGCACAACCCTGCCAAGTCAATAATATACCAGGGAGTAACACCCAGACTGAGACCCCTCCACTGCACCACCCTGCCAAGTCAGTAATATACCAGGCAGTAACACCCAGACTGAGGCCCCTACACTGCACAACCCTGCCAAGTCAATAATATACCAGGGAGTAAGACCCAGACTGAGGCCCCTACACTGCACAACCCTGCCAAGTCAATAATATACCAGGGAGTAACACCCAGACTGAGACCCCTCCACTGCACAACCCTGCCAAGTCAATAATATACCAGGGAGTAAGACCCAGACTGAGGCCCCTACACTGCACAACACTGCCAAGTCAGTAATATACCAAGGAGTAACACCCAGACTGAGACCCCTCCACTGCACAACCCTGCCAAGTCAGTAACATACCAGGGAGTAACACCCAGACTGAGACCCCTCCACTGCACAACCCTACCAAGTCAGTAATATACCAGGGAGTAACACCCAGACTGATACCTCTCCAATGCACATCCATGCCAAGTCAGTAATATACCAGGGAGTAACACCCAGACCGAGACCTCTCCACTGCACAACCCTGCCAAGTCAGTAATATACCAGGGAGTAACACCCAGACCGAGACCCCTCCACTGCACAACCCTGTCAAGTCAGTAATATACCAGGGAGTAACACCCAGACTGAGACCCCTCCACTGCACATCCCTGCCAAGTCAGTAATATACCAGGGAGTAACACCCAGACCGAGACCTCTCCACTGCACAACCCTGCCAAGTCAGTAATATACCAGGGAGTAACACCCAGACCGAGACCCCTCCACTGCACAACCCTGTAAAGTCAGTAATATACCAGGGAGTAACACCCAGACTGAGACCACTCCACTGCACATCCCTGCCAAGTCAATAATATACCAGGGAGTAAGACCCAGACTGAGGCCCCTACACTGCACAACACTGCCTAGTCAGTAAGATACCAGGGAGTAACACCCAGACTGAAACCCCTCCACTGCACAACCCTACCAAGTCAGTAATATACCAGGGAGTAACACCCAGACTGAGACCCCTCCACTGCACATCCCTACCAAGTCAGTAATATACCAGGGAGTAACACCCAGACCGAGACCCCTCCACTGCACAACCCTGCCAAGTCAGTAATATACCAGGGAGTAACACCCAGACCGAGACCCCTCCACTGCACAACTCTGCCAAGTCAGTAACATACCAGGGAGTAATACCCAGACTGAGACCCCTCCACTGCACAACACTGCCAAGTCAGTAATATACCAGGGAGTAACACCCAGACTGAGACCCCTCCACTGCACATCCCTGCCAAGTCAGTAATATACCAGGGAGTAACACCCAGACCGAGACCTCTCCACTGCACAACCCTGCCAAGTCAGTAATATACTAGGGAGTAACACCCAGACCGAGACCCCTCCACTGCACAACCCTGTCAAGTCAGTAATATACCAGGGAGTAACACCCAGACTGAGACCCCTCCACTGCACAACCCAGCCAAGTCAGTAATATACCAGGGCATAACACCCAGACTGAGACCCCTCCACTGCACAACCCAGCCAAGTCAGTAATATACCAGGGAGTAACACCCAGACTAAGACCCCTCCACTGCACATCCCTGACAATTCACTAAGATACCAGGGAGTAACTCCCAGACCGAGACCCCTCCACTGCACAACCCTGCCAAGACAGTAATATACCAGAGAGTAACATCCAGACCGAGACCTCTCCACTGCACAACCCTACCAAGTCAGTAATATACCAGGGCGTAACACGCAAAATGAGACCCCTCCACTGCACAACCCTGCCAAGTCAGTAACATACCAGGGAGTAACAAGCAAAATGAGACCCCTCCACTGTACAACCCTGCCTAGTCACTAAGATACCAGGGAGTAACATCCAGACTGAGACCCCTCCATTGCACAACCCTACCAAGTCAGTAATATACCAGGGCGTAACACGCAAAATGAGACCCCTCCACTGCACAACCCTGCCAAGTCAGTAACATACCAGGGAGTAACACGCAAAATGAGACCCCTCCACTGTACAACCCTGCCTAGTCACTAAGATACCAGGGAGTAACATCCAGACTGAGACCCCTCCATTGCACAACCCTGTCTAGTCACTAAGATACCAGGGAGTAACACCCAGACTGAGACCCCTCCACTGCACAACCCTGCCAAGTCATTAATATACCAGGGAGTAACACCCAGACTGAGACCCCTCCACTGCACAACCCTGCCAAGTCTGTAATATACCAGGGAGTAACACCCAGACCGAGACCCCTCCACTGCACAACCCTGCCAAGTCATTAACATACCAGGGAGTAACACCCAGACTGAGACCACTCCACTGCACAACCCTGCCAAGTCAGTAACATACCAGGGAGTAACACCCAGACTGAGACCCCTCCACTGCACAACCCTGCCTAGTCACTAAGATACCAGGGAGTAACACCCAGACCGAGACCCCTCCACTGCACAACACTGCCAAGTCAGTAACATACCATGAATTAACACCCAGACCGAGACCACTCCACTGCACAACACTGCCAAGTCAATAATATACCAGGGAGTAACACCCAGACCGAGACCCCTCCACTGTACAACCCTGCCAAGTCAGTAATATACCAGGGAGTAACACCCAGACCGAGACCCCTCCACTGCACAACCCTGCCAAGTCAGTAATATACCAGGGAGTAACACCCAGACTGAGACCCCTCCACTGCACAACCCTGCCAAGACAGTAATATACAAGGGAGTAAAACCCAGACTGAGACCCCTCCACTGCACAACCCTGCCAAGTCAGTAAGATACCAGGGAGTAATACCCAGACTGAGACCCCTCCACTGCACAACCCTGCAAATTCACTAAGTTACCAGGGAGTAACACCCAGACTGAGACCCCTCCACTGCACAACCCTGCAAAGTCAGTAATATACCAGGGAGTAACACCCAGACTGAGACCCCTCCACTGCACAACCCTGCCAAGACAGTAATATACCAGGGAGTAACACCCAGACTGAGACCCCTCCACTGCACAACCCTGCCAGGACAGTTATATATCAGGGAGTAACACCCAGACTGATACCCTTCCACTGCACAACCCTGCCAAGACAGTAATATACCAGGGAGTAACACCCAGACTGAGACCCCTCCACTGCACAACCCTGCCAAGTCAGTAAGATACCAGGGAGTAATACCCAGACTGAGACCCCTCCACTGCACAACCCTGCCAATTCACTAAGATACCAGGGAGTAACACCCAGACTGAGACCCCTCCACTGCACAACCCTGCCAAGTCAGTAATATACCAGGGAGTAACACCCAGACCGAGACCCCTCCCCTGCACAACCCTGCCAAGACAGTAATATACCAGGGAGTAACACCCAGACTGAGACCCCTCCACTGCACAAACCAGCCAAGTCAGTAAGATACCAGGGAGTAATACCCAGACTGAGACCCCTCCACTGCACAACCCTACCAAGACAGTAATATACTAGGGCGTAACACCCAGACTGAGAACCCCCCACTGCACAACCCTGCCAAGTCAGTGAGATACCAGGGAGTAACATCCAGACTGAGACCCTTCCACTGCACAACCCTACCAAGTCTGTAATATACCAGGGAGTAACACCCAGACCGAGACCCCTCCACTGCACAACACTGCCAAGTCAGTAACATACCAGGAATTAACACCCAGACCGAGACCCCTCCACTGCACAACACTGCCAAGTCAGTAATATACCAGGGAGTAACACCCAGACTGAGACCCCTCCACTGCACAACCCTGCCAAGTCAGTAATATACCAGGGAGTAACACCCAGACTGAGGCCCCTACACTGCACATCCCTGCCAAGTCAGTAATATACCAGGGAGTAACACCCAGACTGAGACCCCTCCACTGCACAACCCTGCCAAGTCAATAATATACCAGGGAGTAAGACCCAGACTGAGGCCCCTACACTGCACAACACTGCCAAGTCAGTAAGATACCAGGGAGTAACACCCAGACTGAGACCCCTCCACTGCACAACCCTACCAAGTCAGTAATATACCAGGGAGTAACACCCAGACTGATACCTCTCCACTGCACATCCCTGCCAAGTCAGTAATATACCAGGGAGTAACACCCAGACCGAGACCTCTCCACTGCACAACCCTGCCAAGTCAGTAATATACCAGGGAGTAACACCCAGACCGAGACCCCTCCACTGCACAACCCTGTCAAGTCAGTAATATACCAGGGAGTAACACCCAGACTGAGACCCCTCCACTGCACATCCCTGCCAAGTCAGTAATATATCAGGGAGTAACACCCAGACCGAGACCTCTCCACTGCACAACCCTGCCAAGTCAGTAATATACCAGGGAGTAACACCCAGACCGAGACCCCTCCACTGCACAACCCTGCCAAGTCAGTAATATACCAGGGAGTAACACCCAGACCGAGACCCCTCCACTGCACAACTCTGCCAAGTCAGTAACATACCAGGGAGTAATACCCAGACTGAGACCCCTCCACTGCACAACACTGCCAAGTCAGTAATATACCAGGGAGTAACACCCAGACTGAGACCCCTCCACTGCACATCCCTGCCAAGTCAGTAATATACCAGGGAGTAACACCCAGACCGAGACCTCTCCACTGCACAACCCTGCCAAGTCAGTAATATACTAGGGAGTAACACCCAGACCGAGACCCCTCCACTGCACAACCCTGTCAAGTCAGTAATATACCAGGGAGTAACACCCAGACTGAGACCACTCCACTGCACAACCCTGCCAAGTCAGTAAGATACCAGGGAGTAACACCCAGACTGAGACCCCTCCACTGCACAACCCAGCCAAGTCAGTAATATACCAGGGCATAACACCCAGACTGAGACCCCTCCACTGCACAACCCAGCCAAGTCAGTAATATACCAGGGAGTAACACCCAGACTAAGACCCCTCCACTGCACATCCCTGCCAATTCACTAAGATACCAGGGAGTAACACCCAGACCGAGACCCCTCCACTGCACAACCCTGCCAAGACAGTAATATACCAGAGAGTAACATCCAGACCGAGACCCCTCCACTGCACAACCCTACCAAGTCAGTAATATACCAGGGCGTAACACGCAAAATGAGACCCCTCCACTGCACAACCCTGCCAAGTCAGTAACATACCAGGGAGTAACAAGCAAAATGAGACCCCTCCACTGTACAACCCTGCCTAGTCACTAAGATACCAGGGAGTAACATCCAGACTGAGACCCCTCCATTGCACAACCCTACCAAGTCAGTAATATACCAGGGCGTAACACGCAAAATGAGACCCCTCCACTGCACAACCCTGCCAAGTCAGTAACATACCAGGGAGTAACACGCAAAATGAGACCCCTCCACTGTACAACCCTGCCTAGTCACTAAGATACCAGGGAGTAACATCCAGACTGAGACCCCTCCATTGCACAACCCTGTCTAGTCACTAAGATACCAGGGAGTAACACCCAGACTGAGACCCCTCCACTGCACAACCCTGCCAAGTCAGTAATATACCAGGGAGTAACACCCAGACTGAGACCCCTCCACTGCACAACCCTGCCAAGTCTGTAATATACCAGGGAGTAACACCCAGACCGAGACCCCTCCACTGCACAACCCTGCCAAGTCATTAACATACCAGGGAGTAACACCCAGACTGAGACCTCTCCACTGCACAACCCTGCTAAGTCAGTAACATACCAGGGAGTAACACCCAGACTGAGACCCCTCCACTGCACAACCCTGCCTAGTCACTAAGATACCAGGGAGTAACACCCAGACCGAGACCCCTCCACTGCACAACACTGCCAAGTCAGTAACATACCAGGAATTAACACCCAGACCGAGACCACTCCACTGCACAACACTGCCAAGTCAATAATATACCAGGGAGTAACACCCAGACCGAGACCCCTCCACTGTACAACCCTGCCAAGTCAGTAATATACCAGGGAGTAACACCCAGACTAAGACCCCTCCACTGCACAACCCTGCCAAGACAGTAATATACAAGGGAGTAAAACCCAGACTGAGACCCCTCCACTGCACAACCCTGCCAAGTCAGTAAGATACCAGGGAGTAATACCCAGACTGAGACCCCTCCACTGCACAACCCTGCAAATTCACTAAGTTACCAGGGAGTAACACCCAGACTGAGACCCCTCCACTGCACAACCCTGCAAAGTCAGTAATATACCAGGGAGTAACACCCAGACTGAGACCCCTCCACTGCACAACCCTGCCAAGACAGTAATATACCAGGGAGTAACACCCAGACTGAGACCCCTCCACTGCACAACCCTGCCAGGACAGTAATATATCAGGGAGTAACACCCAGACTGATACCCTTCCACTGCACAACCCTGCCAAGACAGTAATATACCAGGGAGTAACACCCAGACTGAGACCCCTCCACTGCACAACCCTGCCAAGTCAGTAAAATACCAGGGAGTAATACCCAGACTGAGACCCCCGCCACTGCACAACCCTGCCAATTCACTAAGATACCAGGGAGTAACACCCAGACTGAGACCCCCTCCACTGCACAACCCTGCCAAGTCAGTAATATACCAGGGAGTAACACCCAGACCGAGACCCCTCCCCTGCACAACCCTGCCAAGACAGTAATATACCAGGGAGTAACACCCAGACTGAGACCCCTCCACTGCACAAACCAGCCAAGTCAGTAAGATACCAGGGAGTAATACCCAGACTGAGACCCCTCCACTGCACAACCCTACCAAGACAGTAATATACTAGGGCGTAACACCCAGACTGAGAACCCCCCACTGCACAACCCTGCCAAGTCAGTGAGATACCAGGGAGTAACATCCAGACTGAGACCCTTCCACTGCACAACCCTACCAAGTCTGTAATATACCAGGGAGTAACACCCAGACCGAGACCCCTCCACTGCACAACACTGCCAAGTCAGTAACATACCAGGAATTAACACCCAGACCGAGACCCCTCCACTGCACAACACTGCCAAGTCAGTAATATACCAGGGAGTAACACCCAGACTGAGACCCCTCCACTGTACAACCCTGCCAAGTCAGTAATATACCAGGGAGTAACATCCAGACTGATACCCCTCCACTGCACAACCCTGCCAAGTCAGTAATATACCAGGGAGTTACACCCAGACTGAGACCCCTCCACTGTACAACCCTGCCAAGTCAGTAACATACCAGGGAGTAACACCCAGATTGAGACCCCTCCACTGCACATCCCTGCCAAGTCAGTAATATACCAGGGAGTAACACCGAGACTAAGGCACCTACACTGCACAACCCTGCCAAGTCAGTAATATACCAGGGAGTAACACCCAGACTGACACCACTCCACTGCACAACCCTACCAAGTCAGTAATATACCAGGGAGTAACACGATGACTGAGACCCCTCCACTGCACAACCCTGCCAAGTCAGTAATATACCAGGGAGTAACACCCAGACCGAGACCCCTCCACTGCACAACCCTGTCAAGTCAGTAATATACCAGGGAGTAACACCCAGACTGAGACCACTCCACTGCACAACCCTGCCAAGTCAGTAAAATACCAGGGATTAAGACCCAGACTGAGGCCCCTACACTGCACAACCCTGCCAAGTCAGTAAGATACCAGGGAGTAAGACCCAGGCTGAGGCCCCTACACTGCACAACCCTGCCAAGTCAGTAAGATACCAGGGAGTAACACCCAGACTGAGACCCCTCCACTGCACAACCCTGCCAAGTCAATAATATACCAGGGAGTAACACCCAGACTGAGACCCCTCCACTGCACCACCCTGCCAAGTCAGTAATATACCAGGCAGTAACACCCAGACTGAGGCCCCTACACTGCACAACCCTGCCAAGTCAATAATATACCAGGGAGTAAGACCCAGACTGAGGCCCCTACACTGCACAACCCTGCCAAGTCAATAATATACCAGGGAGTAACACCCAGACTGAGACCCCTCCACTGCACAACCCTGCCAAGTCAATAATATACCAGGGAGTAAGACCCAGACTGAGGCCCCTACACTGCACAACACTGCCAAGTCAGTAATATACCAAGGAGTAACACCCAGACTGAGACCCCTCCACTGCACAACCCTGCCAAGTCAGTAACATACCAGGGAGTAACACCCAGACTGAGACCCCTCCACTGCACAACCCTGCCAAGTCAGTAAGATACCAGGGAGTAACACCCAGACTGAGACCCCTCCACTGCACAACCCTACCAAGTCAGTAATATACCAGGGAGTAACACCCAGACTGATACCTCTCCAATGCACATCCATGCCAAGTCAGTAATATACCAGGGAGTAACACCCAGACCGAGACCTCTCCACTGCACAACCCTGCCAAGTCAGTAATATACCAGGGAGTAACACCCAGACCGAGACCCCTCCACTGCACAACCCTGTCAAGTCAGTAATATACCAGGGAGTAACACCCAGACTGAGACCCCTCCACTGCACATCCCTGCCAAGTCAGTAATATACCAGGGAGTAACACCCAGACCGAGACCTCTCCACTGCACAACCCTGCCAAGTCAGTAATATACCAGGGAGTAACACCCAGACCGAGACCCCTCCACTGCACAACCCTGTAAAGTCAGTAATATACCAGGGAGTAACACCCAGACTGAGACCACTCCACTGCACATCCCTGCCAAGTCAATAATATACCAGGGAGTAAGACCCAGACTGAGGCCCCTACACTGCACAACACTGCCTAGTCAGTAAGATACCAGGGAGTAACACCCAGACTGAAACCCCTCCACTGCACAACCCTACCAAGTCAGTAATATACCAGGGAGTAACACCCAGACTGAGACCCCTCCACTGCACATCCCTGCCAAGTCAGTAATATACCAGGGAGTAACACCCAGACCGAGACCCCTCCACTGCACAACCCTGCCAAGTCAGTAATATACCAGGGAGTAACACCCAGACCGAGACCCCTCCACTGCACAACTCTGCCAAGTCAGTAACATACCAGGGAGTAATACCCAGACTGAGACCCCTCCACTGCACAACACTGCCAAGTCAGTAATATACCAGGGAGTAACACCCAGACTGAGACCCCTCCACTGCACATCCCTGCCAAGTCAGTAATATACCAGGGAGTAACACCCAGACCGAGACCTCTCCACTGCACAACCCTGCCAAGTCAGTAATATACTAGGGAGTAACACCCAGACCGAGACCCCTCCACTGCACAACCCTGTCAAGTCAGTAATATACCAGGGAGTAACACCCAGACTGAGACCCCTCCACTGCACAACCCAGCCAAGTCAGTAATATACCAGGGCATAACACCCAGACTGAGACCCCTCCACTGCACAACCCAGCCAAGTCAGTAATATACCAGGGAGTAACACCCAGACTAAGACCCCTCCACTGCACATCCCTGACAATTCACTAAGATACCAGGGAGTAACACCCAGACCGAGACCCCTCCACTGCACAACCCTGCCAAGACAGTAATATACCAGAGAGTAACATCCAGACCGAGACCCCTCCACTGCACAACCCTACCAAGTCAGTAATATACCAGGGCGTAACACGCAAAATGAGACCCCTCCACTGCACAACCCTGCCAAGTCAGTAACATACCAGGGAGTAACAAGCAAAATGAGACCCCTCCACTGTACAACCCTGCCTAGTCACTAAGATACCAGGGAGTAACATCCAGACTGAGACCCCTCCATTGCACAACCCTACCAAGTCAGTAATATACCAGGGCGTAACACGCAAAATGAGACCCCTCCACTGCACAACCCTGCCAAGTCAGTAACATACCAGGGAGTAACACGCAAAATGAGACCCCTCCACTGTACAACCCTGCCTAGTCACTAAGATACCAGGGAGTAACATCCAGACTGAGACCCCTCCATTGCACAACCCTGTCTAGTCACTAAGATACCAGGGAGTAACACCCAGACTGAGACCCCTCCACTGCACAACCCTGCCAAGTCATTAATATACCAGGGAGTAACACCCAGACTGAGACCCCTCCACTGCACAACCCTGCCAAGTCTGTAATATACCAGGGAGTAACACCCAGACCGAGACCCCTCCACTGCACAACCCTGCCAAGTCATTAACATACCAGGGAGTAACACCCAGACTGAGACCACTCCACTGCACAACCCTGCCAAGTCAGTAACATACCAGGGAGTAACACCCAGACTGAGACCCCTCCACTGCACAACCCTGCCTAGTCACTAAGATACCAGGGAGTAACACCCAGACCGAGACCCCTCCACTGCACAACACTGCCAAGTCAGTAATATACCAGGGAGTAACACCCAGACTGAGACCCCTCCACTGCACAACCCTGCCAAGACAGTAATATACAAGGGAGTAAAACCCAGACTGAGACCCCTCCACTGCACAACCCTGCCAAGTCAGTAAGATACCAGGGAGTAATACCCAGACTGAGACCCCTCCACTGCACAACCCTGCAAATTCACTAAGTTACCAGGGAGTAACACCCAGACTGAGACCCCTCCACTGCACAACCCTGCAAAGTCAGTAATATACCAGGGAGTAACACCCAGACTGAGACCCCTCCACTGCACAACCCTGCCAAGACAGTAATATACCAGGGAGTAACACCCAGACTGAGACCCCTCCACTGCACAACCCTGCCAGGACAGTTATATATCAGGGAGTAACACCCAGACTGATACCCTTCCACTGCACAACCCTGCCAAGACAGTATTATACCAGGGAGTAACACCCAGACTGAGACCCCTCCACTGCACAACCCTGCCAAGTCAGTAAGATACCAGGGAGTAATACCCAGACTGAGACCCCTCCACTGCACAACCCTGCCAATTCACTAAGATACCAGGGAGTAACACCCAGACTGAGACCCCTCCACTGCACAACCCTGCCAAGTCAGTAATATACCAGGGAGTAACACCCAGACCGAGACCCCTCCCCTGCACAACCCTGCCAAGACAGTAATATACCAGGGAGTAACACCCAGACTGAGACCCCTCCACTGCACAAACCAGCCAAGTCAGTAAGATACCAGGGAGTAATACCCAGACTGAGACCCCTCCACTGCACAACCCTACCAAGACAGTAATATACTAGGGCGTAACACCCAGACTGAGAACCCCCCACTGCACAACCCTGCCAAGTCAGTGAGATACCAGGGAGTAACATCCAGACTGAGACCCTTCCACTGCACAACCCTACCAAGTCTGTAATATACCAGGGAGTAACACCCAGACCGAGACCCCTCCACTGCACAACACTGCCAAGTCAGTAACATACCAGGAATTAACACCCAGACCGAGACCCCTCCACTGCACAACCCTGCCAAGTCAGTGAGATACCAGGGAGTAACATCCAGACTGAGACCCTTCCACTGCCCAACCCTGCCAAGTCTGTAATATACCAGGGAGTAACACCCAGACCGAGACCCCTCCACTGCACAACCCTGCCAAGTCAGTAACATACCAGGGAGTAACACCCAGACCGAGACCCCTCCACTGCACAACACTGCCAAGTCATTAAGATACCAGGGAGTAATACCCAGACTGAGACCCCTCCACTGCACAACCCTGCCAATTCACTAAGATACCAGTGAGTAACACCCAGACTGAGACCCCTCCACTGCACAACCCTGCCAAGTCAGTAATATACCAGGGAGAAACACCCAGACCGAGACCCCTCCACTGCACAACCCTGCCAAGACAGTAATATACCAGGGAGTAACAACCAGACTGAGACCCCTCCACTGCACAAACCTGCCAAGTCAGTAATATACCAGGGAGTAATACCCAGACTGAGACCCCTCCACTGCACAACCCTGCCAAGTCAGTAATATTCCAGGGAGTAACACCCAGACTGAGACCCCTCCACTGCACAACCCTGCCAAGTCAGTAAGATACCAGGGAGTAACACCCAGACCGAGACCCCCCCCCCCACTGCACAACCCTGCCAAGTCAGTAACATACCAGGGAGTAACACCAAGACTGAGACCCCTCCACTGCACATCCCTGCCAAGTCAGTAACATACCAGGGAGTAACACCCAGACCGAGACCCCTCCACTGCACAACACTGCCAAGTCATTAAGATACCAGGGAGTAATACCCAGACTGAGACCCCTCCACTGCACAAACCTGTCAAGTCAGTAATATACCAGGGAGTAACACCCAGACTGAGACCCCTCCACTGCACAAACCTGTCAAGTCAGTAAGATACCAGGGAGTAATACCCAGACTGAGACCCCTCCACTGCACAACCCTGCCAAGTCAGTAATATACCAGGGAGTAACACCCAGACTGAGACCCCTCCACTGCACAACCCTGCCAAGTCAGTAATATACCAGGGAGTAACACCTACACTGAGACCCCTCCACTGCACAACCCTGCCAAGTCAGTAATATACCAGGGAGTAACACCCAGACCGAGACCCCTCCACTGCACAACCCTGCCAAGACAGTAATAAACCAGGGAGTAACATACAGACTGAGACCACTCCACTGCACAACCCTGCCAAGTCAGTAATATACCAGGGAGTAACACCCAGGCTGAGACCCCTCCACTGCACAACCCTGCCAAGTCAGTAAGATACCAGGGAGTAATACCCAGACTGAGACCCCTCCACTGCACAACCCTGCCAAGTCCGTAATATACCAGGGAGTAACACCCAGACCGAGACCCCTCCACTGCACAACCCTGCTAAGACAGTAATATACCAGGGAGTAACACCCAGACTGAGACCCCTCCACTGCACAACCCTGCCAAGTCAGTAAGATACCAGGGAGTAATACCCAGACTGAGACCCCTCCACTGCACAACCCTGCCAATTCACAAAGATACCAGGGAGTAACACCCATACCAAGACCCCTCCACTGCACAACCCTGCCAAGACAGTAATTTACCAGGGAGTAACATCCAGACCGAGACCCCTCCACTGCACAACCCTACCAAGTCAGTAATATAGCAGGGAGTAACACGCAAATTGAGACCCCTCCACTGCACAACCCTGCCAAGTCAGTGAGAAACCAAGGAGTAACATCCAGACTGAGACCCCTCCACTGCACAACCCTGCCAATTCACAAAGATACCAGGGAGTAACACCCATACCGAGACCCCTCCACTGCACAACCCTGCCAAGTCAGTGAGATACCAGGGAGTAACATCCAGACTGATACCCTTCCACTGCACAACCCTGCCAAGTCTGTAATATACCAGGGAGTAACACCCAGACCGAGACCCCTCCACTGCACAACACTGCCAAGTCAGTAATATACCAGGGAGTAATACCCAGACTGAGACCCCTCCACTGCACAACCCTGCCAATTCACTAAGATACCAGGGAGTAACACCCAGACTGAGACCCCTCCACTGCACAACCCTGCCAAGTCCGTAATATACCAGGGAGTAACACCCAGACCGAGACCCCTCCACTGCACAACCCTGCTAAGACAGTAATATACCAGGGAGTAACACCCAGACTGAGACCCCTCCACTACACAACCCTGCCAAGTCAGTAACATACCGGGGAGTAACACGCAAAATGAGACCCCTCCACTGCACAACCCTGCCAAGTCAGTGAGATACCAGGGAGTAACATCCAGACTGAGACTCCTCCACAGCACAACCCTGCCTAGTCACTAAGATACCAGGGAGTAACACCCAGACTGAGACCCTTCCACTGCACAACCCTGCCAAGTCTGTAATATACCAGGGAGTAACACCCAGACCGAGACCCCTCCACTGCACAACACTGCCAAGTCAGTAACATACCAGGAATTAACACCCAGACCGAGACCCCTCCACTGCACAACACTGCCAAGTCAATAATATACCAGGGAGTAACACCCAGACTGAGACCCCTCCACTGCACAACCCTGCCAAGTCAGTAACATACCAGGGAGTAACACCCAGACTGAGACCCCTCCACTGCACAACCCTGCCAAGTCAGTAAGATACCAGGGAGTAACACCCAGACTGAGACCCCTCCACTGCACAACCCTGCCAAGTCAGTAACATACCAGGGAGTAACACCCAGACTGAGACCCCTCCACTGCACAACCTTGCCAAGTCAGTAATATACCAGGGAGTAACACCCAGACTGAGACCCCTCCACTGCACAACCCTGCCAAGTCAGTAATATACCAGGGAGTAACACCCAGACTGAGGCCCCTCCACTGCACAACCCTGCCAAGTCAGTGATATACCAGGGAGTAACACTCAGACTGAGACCCCTCCACTGCACAACCCTGCCAAGTCAGTAAGATACCAGGGAGTAACACCCAGACAGAGGCCCCTCCACTGCACAACCCTGCCAAGTCAGTAATATACCAGGGAGTAACACCAAGACTGATACCCCTACACTGCACAACCCTGCCAAGTCAGTAACATACCAGGGAGTAATACCCAGACCAAGATCCCTCCACTACCGAAACTGGAATATAAAAAACTGATAAACGATGCTTGGAGAAAGCAGGTAGCAGGTACGCAGTAATCACTGGCAGGAGGTAATAATGAGAAGAGCAAGGAACATAATTACCCTAATGCAAAAATATCTAGGGAACCTTGGCCAAATGGGTTGAGGACTAAGATCTTGCCGACTCTGGACCCTGCATGAGACGGAGGGTGTCCGGGACCCTGCTAATCCTGCTGAGAAGGGCTGGACGATGAGTATGGCTTATCCTCTAACCAGAGCGTCTTGTTGTTACATGCTTTAAGATTTCTTGTTTTGTGAGTGCATTTGTATAAAAAAAAAAACAACCTTTTAACCCTTTATCAATAAGGTGTGCACTATTATTAGTAGAGATGAGCAGGTTCGGTTCTCATAGAACCAAACCGTACCGAACTTCAAGCTCTGAACCCGGTTCCGAGCCTGGCTATGGTTTTCCCGTCTGACTCTGAAACCCGAACGATGCAAAACGTCATCATCCCGCTGTCGGATTCTCATGGGATTTGGATTCCATATAAGGAGATGCACGTCGCGGCCATTTTCACTCCAGTCTCGGAAAGTGTAGTGAGAGAACCTGTCTCTGTCCTCAGTGTCTGTGTGGGGGCGGGAAAGTGGGGTGGCGAGTCTTGTGCTGTGTTGTGCTGCTCAGTCCAGTCCAGTGTAGTCAGTGTATTGTGCTGCATCAGTCCAGTCCAGTGTAGTCAGTGTGTTGTGCTGCATCAGTCCAGTCCAGTGTAGTCAGTGTATTGTGCTGCATCAGTCCAGTCCAGTGTAGTCAGTGTATTGTGCTGCATCAGTCCAGTCCAGTGTAGTCAGTGTATTGTGCTGCTCAGTCCAGTCCAGTGTAGTCAGTGTATTGTGCTGCATCAGTCCAGCTAGTCACAGTGTTGGTGACCTCTGCTGCTATATGTCCCCAGTGCTGCTGGCTGCGGTATAAGTCCCTTGCAGCTTTGCTGTGTTGTCTTGCATCAGACCAGGGGTAGTGTCTTGTGCAGCATCAGTCCAGTGACCAGTCACAGTGGTGGTGTCATCTGCTGCCATATATCCAGTGCTGCTGTATAAGTCCCTTTCAGTGGTGCTGTGTTGTCCTGCATTAGACCAGTGGTAGTGTCCTGGCCATCAGTCATTCCAGTGACCAGGCAGTCACAGTGGTATACGCTGCTGCTATATGTCCACTGCTGCCGTATAATAATAATAATAATAATAATAATAATAATATTATTATTAACAAGTCCCATACTGTGTTGCTGTGTTGTGCTGCATCAGACCAGTGGTAGTGTCCTGTGCATCAGCCATCAGTCATTCCTGTGTTGCATATTGTGTTATATAACTCCAGAAACATAATGGAGAACAAAAATTTGGAGGATAAAATAGGGAAAAATCAAGAACCACTTCTTCCTAGTGCTGAAACTGCTGCCACTAGCCTTGACATAGACAATGAAATACCATCAGCGTCGTCTGTCAAGGCCGATGTCCAATGTGATAGTAGAGGGCATGTAAAATCCAAAAACCAAAGTTCAGTAAAAAGACAGAAAACATTTAATTTTAATGGTCTGAGGAGAAACGTAAACTTGCCAATATGCCATTTACGACGCGGAGTGGCAAGGAACGGATGAGGCCCTGGCCTATGTTTATGGCTAGTGGTTCAGCTTCACCTGACGATGGAAGTCCTCATCTTCCCGCTAGATAAATTAAAAGAGTTAAGCTGGAAAGAGCACAGAAAAGAACTGTGTATTCTGAGATGGTATCACAAATCCCCAAGGAGAGTCCAAGTGTGTCGGCGGTTGCGATGCCTGACCTTCACAACACTGGACGGGAAGAGTTGGCTCCTCCCACCATTTGCACGCCCCCTGCAAATGCTGGAAGGAGCACCCGCAGTCCAGTTCCTGATATTGAAATTGAAGATGTCACTGTTGAAGTACACCAGGATGAGGATATGGGTGTTGCTGGCGCTGAGGAGGAAGTGGATGATGAGGATTCTGATGGTGAGGTGGTTTGTTTAAGTCAGGCACTGAGGGAGACACCTGTTGTCCGTGGGATGAAGAAGCCAATTGTGATGCTTGGGCAAACTACCAAAAGAACTTCAGTGTGGAATTATTTCTCCACAAATCCAGACAACAGGTGTCAAGCCGTGTGTTGCCACTGTCAATCTGTAATAAGTAGGGGTAAGGGTGTTAACCACCTAGGAACATCCTCCCTTATACGTCACCTGCTGCGCATTCATCAGAAGTCACTGTCAAGTTCAGAAACTTTGGGTAAGAGCGTAAGGAGTAAACTGACACCTAAATCCCTTCTTCCTCCTGTACCCAAGCTCCTGCAAGCCACACCACCAACTCCCTCACCGTCAACTTCCTCCTCAGCCAGGACGTCAGTTGTCCAGCAGAATATGTCACTGTCAATACTGAGGAGTCCTCTACTAACTGGGATTCCTCCAGAGGATCCTTGAGTGGCATGCCTGCTGTTGCTGCCGCTGCTGTTGTTGTTGCTGCTGGGAGTCGATAATCATCCCAGAGGGGAAGTTGGAAGACCACTTGTACTACTTCAACATAGCAATTGACCTTTGTGAGGAAGATGAAATATGACAGCAGTCATCCTGTTGTAAAGCTGATAACTGAGACCTTGACATTTATGTTGGTGTTAGATGTGCGTTCGGTATCTGCCATTAGTGCAGTGGGATTTAGACAATTGATAGAGATATTATGTCCCCGGTACCAAATCCCATCTAGGTTCCACTTCACTAGGCAGGCGATACCGAGAATGTAAAAAGACATCAGAAAAAGAGTCACCAGTGTCCTACAAAATGAGGCTGTATCCACTGTACCCTTAACCACGGACATGTGGACAAGTGGAACAGGGCAGACTAAGGACTATATGACTGTGACAGCCCACTGGATAGCTGTATGGCCTCCCGCAGCAAGAACAGCAGCGGCGGCACCAGTAGCAGCATCTCGCAAACACCAACTCGTTCCTAGGCAGGCTACGCTTTGTATCATAGCTTTCCGTAAGAGGCACACAGCTGACAACCTCTTACGGAAACTGAGGAAGATCATCGCAGAATGGCTTACCCCAATTAGACTTTCCTGGGGATTTGTGACATCGGACAATGCCACCAATATTGTGCGTGCATTACATCTGGGCAAATTCCAGCACGTCCCATGTTTTGTACATACAATTGATTTGGTGGTGCAGCATTTTTTGAAAAATGACAGGGGTGTACAGGAGATGCTGTCATGAAAAATTGCGGCCCACTTTCGACATGCTGGCAAAGCGCGCCGAAGAATGGAGCAACAGCAAACACCCCTGAACCTGCCATCAACTGAAGCAAGAGGTGGTAACAAGGTGGAATTCAACACTCTATGGAGGTCATTCCTAGTTGTTTGCTCGTTGCTGATTTTCGCAAAGGAGCGATTAAGGCAAAAATGCGCATGCACATGAGTAAATTAGCACAAAACTTAGTAGATTTACTCACATTTGAATGAAGAATTTTCATCGTTGAAGTGATCGGAGTGTGATTGACAGGAAGTGGGTGTTTCTGGGCGGAAACTGACCGTTTTCTGGGAGTGTGCGGAAAAATGCAGGCGTGCCAGGATAAAACGCGGGAGTGACTGGAGAAACGGGGGAGTGGCTGACCGAAAGCAGGGCTGAGCTGATCGCAGTGTAGGAGTAAGTCTCGAGCTACTCAGAAACTAAGAATTTTCTATTCACAATTCAGCTAATCTTTCGTTCGCAATTCTGCTATGCAAAGATACACTCCCAGAGGGTGGCGGCCTAGCGTGTGCAATGCTGCTAAAAACAGCTAGAGAGCGAACATCTCGGAATGACCCCCTATATGCTTCAGAGGATGGAGGAGCAGCAAAAGGCCATTCAAGACTATACATCCACCTATGATACCTGCCCTGCCATCATCTGAAGCAAGAGGTGGTAATGAGGTGGAATTCAACCCTCTATATGCTTCAGAGGATGGAGGAGGAGCAAAAGGCCATTCAAGCCTATACATCTGCCTAAGATATAGTCAAAGGAGGGGGAATGCACCTAACTCAAGCACAGTGGAGAATGATTTCAACGTTGTGCAAGGTTCTGCAACCCTTTGAACTTGCCACACGTGAAGTCAGTTCAGACACTGCCAGCTTGAGTCAGGTCATTCCCCTCATCAGGCTTTGGCAGAAGCAGCTGGATAAATTGAAGGAGAAGCTAAGACGGAGCGATTCCGCAAAGTATGTGGGACTTGTGGATGGAGCCCTTCATTCGCTTTGCCAGGATTCAGGGGTGGTCAATCTGTTGAAATCAGAGCACTACATTTTGGCCACCGTGCTCGATCCTAGGTTTAAAGCCTACATTGTATCTCTCTTTCTGGCAGACACAAGTATGCTAGGTGCAAAGACCTGCTGGTGAGTAAATTGTCAACTCAAGCAGAACATGACCCGACAATAGCTCCTCCTTCAATTTTTCCTGCCACTGGGGCTGCAAGGAAAAGGATAAACATTTTTAGCCAACCCACTGGCGGTGATGCAGGGCAGTCAGGAGTGAAAGCTGACATCTGGTCTGGACTGAAGGACATGACAATGATTACTGACATACATATATATTGATAGATGATCAATTAGCTTAGTGATATCATTCAGGTGCTCGAAAGGGAGGGGTATTTCTATGCAAGAAAAAAAGTCATTTGTTTCCCCCAGCACCCTGAATGATAACCGCAACCAGATATGAATTCCACATAAAAATAGAATTCAGAGATCTACGTTACACATATTTGTGTAAATGTGTGAATAAGCCCCAAAGCCGCATCAAGGCGTCTCTGTATATTTGGGGTCCCTAGCGCTATATCTAGGTGCAGGATGTGGAACCCCAAAATACCAGCATAAGCCAGAAAGCCCACCGTAGAATTCCAATGAAAAATTATAGTGTTAATAAATTAGTATTTAGGAAGCCGAAGCTATAGAGAAAGGGATACAAAAATGAAATGCAATTAAAATAGAGAAATAGTGTTAAAAAATGAATAAGTGAAAAGTGTTAATAGAATGTAAATGTATGCCACACTGAGGCCATCCAGCTCAGCCAGTCCAGAGGCACCACACCTCACACCTCCATTACCCCAATCTGGGGCTGCAAGGAAAAGGATAAACATTTTTAGCCAACTAACTGGCGGTTATGCAGAGTAGTCAGGAGTGAAAGCTGACATCTGGTCCGGACTGAAGGACCTGACAATGATTACTGACATGTCTACTGTCACTGCATATGATTCTGTCACCATCAAAAGAATGGTGAAGGATTATATGAGTGACAGCATCCAAGTAGGCACGTCAGACAGTCCATACGTATACTGGCAGGAAAAAGAGGCAATTGGGAGGCCTTTGCACAAACTGGCTTTATTTTACCTGTCATGTGTCGAAGTCAAAAAATATTGCAGTACACACATCACGTACAAACTACACACAGATGGACTCTGTGCACGTACTTGTTTTTCGGTGCGTGCACATATTCACAATTTGCATATGGTCGCTCCCGCGGTCCTGTGTATTAGCGCGTAGTATGGGTAATTACAGTAGAATTTGTGATCACATGGAAAAGCCATAAAAACACATTACATATTTAATCCAAATAGTGCACAATGTACACATAGCCTCCCTGCACCACACCAGCAAGTTACAATAGTTTAAAAGGTATCAGAACAAAGGGATACACCTTTACAGGATAGGAGGGGACAGAATTAGGTAATAAGGTGGTGTTTGATATCCAGCTGTAGGGTATATTAAGGGCAATATTCCGGTGTTGGTTTGCAGAAGATCGCACGTTCCTGCGAATTTAGGATGGACAGGACACTGGATTGATGGCTGGGATAGTCCCAGTAAAGATACAACACACATAGAATTTTTTTTAGGGTGTATAGACAGTAGAGAATCATTTCCCCATAGTGCCCAATCCAGTTGTCAAATTTTATAAAATCGTCTTTGCCTCTACAAACTTATCTGTTACTAACCTCTATGTGATTTTTCTTCAGTTTCTTCCTCATCACTTACGTTCACCGACAGGAGGGTACAATACATGGACCCGATTACAGTTCAAACGCCACATGCCTACTTGGTCCTTCAGAGTTCTGCCCAAATCCAGTATATCTCACCAGCATAATGACATAAGGACACCAGTATTAATGCAGTGTGCCTGCTCATGCACAAAGGGTGGAGAATGAGAATACTGGTGAAGGGAGACTGTGTACAGACACCGATATGCATGATGGTGTGACAGCCTATGGGTGAATGCCAAACTTGACATTTTCTTTTTTTATTTACTATTTTCCCCCCTCTTCTCTCATCCAGAGACGGTTTACTTCACACAACTGATAACACACGATAGTAAATTGAAATGCAAAATTTGTGTCCCCTACAGGAAAAGGCAGTCTGGAAGTTAAAGGGGTATGGTCAGGAGTCCTCAGGACTTTGGACAGGTGGACACGGTAAGCCAGTGGCCCCCAGAACATATCTTCCAAGTCTAGCTGAGGCGACACACGGTCTTACTTATCTGGGCAAAGAGGGTGTGTGCAGGTTGGTAAGAGCCTACTGGTGTGCGCCAGGATTCTCTTCTCATGCAGGTAAGAGAGCAATGACATGTTTTACTTGCTTGAGAAAGAATATTGGAAAGACAATACCAACAGAACCATCCCATATCCCTCCGACAGACGGACATTTTCAGGTAATACAAATCGATTTCATACAGTTACCATCCTGTAAGAATTTGAAATATGTGTTAGTTTGTATTGATATATTTTCCAACTGGGTAGAAGTGTTCCCTGCTGCCACATATAATGCTACATTCACGGCAAAGAAAATTGTGCAGGAATTTGTGTGTTGATATGGTGTCCCTAGAATAATTGAAAGTGATAGGGGTACCTATTTTACATGTGAAGTCTTTCAGGTCATGTGCAAACTGACGGGAATTAATAGCAAGCTGCATACTCCGTACCGGCCACAGGCGAGTGCGAAGATAAAGAGAGTGACCAGCACTATTAAGAACAAGCTGAGCAAAATGATGGCTGAAACTGGATTGTTGTGGCCAGAAGCTCTTCCACTAGTGTTGTACAGCATCAGAACCACTCTCAGGTCTCCACTTAACTTATCACCCTTTAAAATTATTTTTGGTCGACAACCTCATGTAATGATAGACCCCCAGGATGATTTGAAATGTAATACTGAAGTGACTGTGAAATATTTGGTTGGGATGAGCCAGCAGCTGAGAAATCAACACAGAAGTCTAAATCTGGTGATTCCTGATCTGCCAAACAGTAATTGTCATGACATTGAGCCTGGGGATTATGTGATGATTCGAAATTTCTTCCGCTCAGGTTGCCTAATACACAGGTGGGAAAGACCATACCAAGTCTTGTTAACCAGCACAACAGCACTAAATGTCACTGAACGAGAGACTTGGGTCCACTCGTCCCACTGCAAGAAGGTCGCAGACCCGGACAGAGAACTCGTGACAAAGAGCAGAGTGTAGAGAACCTCGTATCACTAGAGTGTTTGTGTCGGGAAAGTTGAGAGGCAGGACTGTTGAAAGGCACCTGAGCATGGAGAGCAACAAGATCTAGGACGGTTGTCGCACCATTTTCTTTTTTCTCCTCCCCCTGCATTTTCCTTTCTTTTCTTCTCCTTGTTTTCTTCTTTCCCCTAACGAAATGGATCTATCACAAGAGACTGCCTTTCGGATTCTGCTAGTAATTCTGTTTTTGATCAGGACAATTTGCTTTGGTGAGGGTCCCAGAGAGGTCAAGCAGGGATCTGGAATGGGTTCTGATGGTGAGTATGAATTTGTAGGCTCTCAGGAGCAGCACATCACTCGAGTAAAGGCTGGTATCAGTAAGCGTTCTGGTAGTCATGGAGCTCGGAGGCACTGTGAAGGGTTATTGTCTGATGAATATTGCATTTGTAGGAATTGTGAGAATATAGTTGAGGATGGGTGCATCCAGAGATGTCAGTACAACCTTAATATCGACATGGACCGCCATCCATTGAGTGATTACCACTCACTTGTGGGTAAGTATTAAACCAGAAAGAATGCTGGGTGTGCTCAGAGGTACCTCAAGGTCAGAGTAAGTCAGGATTAGTACCATACCCTTCAGCAATAGATGAGGTACTCGAATTACGGGGTGGGAGACCGGTGGACAAGAAATTCAATATCTCTAGGCCCCCTAGCTTGAAGCTTCACCAGTATCATGTAGACAGGTCCTTAGTGTGTTTTAACATTTCCAATTACCGAAAACCAGGAAATTGGGAAGTGACGTGGAATAACCAGACAATGACCTTTTCACACAGAGCTGATAGGATACCCATAGACTCTGAACTTGTACGCCAAATAGCCAACAGTGGGAGGTATTTTCGGTATAGGTATAAACGTGGAAGCAAGACCATGTGGGTTGGAAAAGTATCATCAGGGTATTGTGCCCATATCATCCAGCCCGATACTTGTACTGAGCAAATGGGAGAACTAGGGATTGGTTTCTTTACTTGTAAAGTTTGCAATATGGTGATGTTACATTTTGTCCCCTATGTTCTCCCAGATGATGCCTATTTCATATGTGTGAGGAAAGCGTACAAGTGGCTGGCCCTGAGCTCAGAGGGATTGAAGCTCAGAGGGAGAGAACTACCGGAGGTCATGACCATAACCCATGATAAAATGAAAGATGTTCACCGCAGTGCTCAGGCTCCTAATACTCATACTCACTATGAACACATCATCAAGAGACACCTCATAGATAGGGCAGAGCACGCAGCCTCTGATCTGATCCACGAATTCACCGGGATTCAGTTCCTTCTCACATAAGACATCAACCATACTGACAGAGGAACTATAAATTATAGGTATATCCATGCGCTAGCGAACTTGATAGATAATATCACTAAGATGTATGATGACACCTTTAAGTATATGGGAAGGGAGCTGCAAGCCTACATGAAGGAACTGATCTAGCACAGGATGGTCCTTAATTACGTCACAGCCGTGACAGGTGGGTACTGTGTTACTCTGGCAACTCAATATGGTGTGAAGTGCTGTACGTATATTACAAACAGCACTGATGACCTCACGGAGATCATCAATCAGAAGATGAACGAGATCTTGCAGTTGAAGTGGGAGTTTAAGAGGAAGCACAACCTTACCTTAGCGACTGTGGGTAATGAACTGACTGGCTGTGTCTTATGGTTGAACCCACACAAATGGGTTTCAGGTTTAGGAGAGTGGGCTCAAAATGTCATTATGAGTGTGGGGAAGTTTCTCCTTTGTATCCTGGGAGTCATCATAATTATTGGTTTGATATTTAGGTGTGTTCAAATTCTAACGCGGCGCAAGCACGGCACAAATTTGATGAGTCTAAGGAGCGAGGGTGCTATAACAGCAGCAGATTTAATTTATGATCCATCCATAGAGACAGTGTTATGATAAGGATTGCAAATGAATTTCATGGCCTGTTTCTTTCACCCATTTTTCTTTGTCTCCCCCTCTGCCCAGATACATCCAACCGGAAAAGACGTCAGCCCTACCCAAAATGTTTATGTGAATGTATTTTTATATGTGTCTTATCTTCATCTCTGCACCCTCCAGTTAATGACACACATAGACGACAGGTGATATCCACATATACTAGCACTCACGTATGTTCCCCCTCCATATATCATCAACTAAATGTGCACCCCATTTGTTGAAACAAGAATACGAAGAGAGCTCGGTAGTGTTTGTTGGTCCATTTACAGACCCTTAATACGGGATGAAAAGGATTTAATGTATACTTTGCAATACCTCTTAGCTTATTTAGAACATATACGGCATGATGATACATGCCCCTCAGACATTGATTCATACATACATACATACATGCTTTTACTATCCCACTAGGTCATATATTTCCCACCTACAACTCTCCTCCAATCATCCAAGCTTCTATATATATATATATATATATATATATATATTCCATAGACAAAAAACCTTACGGTTTCACATGTCCCATTAAGGCTTCTTAGACATGATCGAAATTTCAGAAACCTGTTGTAACTCTTCCACTCAAACTCCAAAAAGCAATGAAATTCCGATCATTAAGGCTGACGCCTTAATGGACGTGTTCCTTGCGCAATACAGATATGGTATGCCATCACAGCCTGTGGGTAAGTGCAGATTCAGCACTCTCACAGAGTGAGATTGCTGTCACTCACACAATGGTGGAGCTGCTAATTCACAGATTTGTGTGCTCATTGGAATACACACATGCAGTCTATGCAACTGAAGGTCTGAGCGGTTTTGTGGTGCTCCCATCCCACACAGTGCCCACAACCATCCCATTCGGTCACCACAACAATCCCACCTTGTTACAACATCCTTCTAACTCCATACATCCATCTCACTTAGTACACACATTTAGCTCCCTCAAACATCTTGGTTAATTGCTAAAACTATAATACCCTATCTACGGTCTATGCATCTACACTTACTTTCCCTATACACCCCCATGCTGCCCTGTCTTCCCCAATCCCTACTGCTGTGTTCTCCCATCTGTGCTAGTCTGTACTAACTTATCTGTACCATCTGTCTTTCCTCACCTGTGCCTTGTCTGTACCACCGTTTCCTTCTCTCTGTGCTGCTCAGTGTTTCCTTCTTCAACGTCACTCTGCCTCCTTCAGTACATGGCACACTATCTTCTCTCCCATCTGCACCAGTTTTCTACCCATCCATGCCAGTGTTTTCAACCCATCTGCACCATTTCCTCCATCTGCACCGCTCTGTCTCCCTTCCCATACTTGCTGCTTAATCTACCACCTATCCACACCACTCTTACCCCATTCATGTAGCTGACATCCTGAAGGTAAATTTTGTGGATCCTGCGCTCTTGGCAGGGGAATAACCGCTACAGCCCACCCCCCAGTGGTCCGGAAACGCCTCCGTTGTGCAGACCATGCCCCCATCTCACTGGGCTCCTGGGGTACGCACGCGCAGTGCGGCCATTGCACGTGCGCACCTCACAAACTAATTCAGACAGCGATTGCTGCTGCTGCTGTCTGAATTACCCCCTGTGTTTCTTTGTCCCCCCATCAGTGCTGCTTAGTGTTCCCTCTATCCACACACTTCTGTTCCCCCATCCACACCGCTCTCCTCCCTCCAATCAACAACACTCTTACCTCATCTGAGCAGCTTTGTCTTCCACTCAGACCTTCAGTTGCATAGACTGCATGTGTGTATTCCAATGAGCACACAAATCTGTGAATTAGCAGCTCCACCATTGTGTGAGTGACAGCAATCTCACTCTGTGAGAGTGCTGAATCTGCACTTACCCACAGGCTGTGATGGCATACCATATCTGTATTGCGCAAGGAACACGTCCATTAAGGCGTCAGCCTTAATGATCGGAATTTCATTGCTTTTTGGAGTTTGAGTGGAAGAGTTACAACAGGTTTCTGAAATTTCGATCATGTCTAAAAAGCCTTAATGGGACATGTGAAACCGTAAGGTTTTTTGTCTATGGAATTTCATCGCTTTTTTTAAATTAATTTTTTTTATTCAGAAATGTAAAATTTCACTGTAAGAATAAACATTTGATTTTTTTAAATGTTTAATGAAAATGTTTGTATAACATCACTGTTCTGTGCAAAATTATTTTATTAACCAAACCGAATTGTTTAAGGTCCATACACAGTTAACGATTTAATGAGCAACGTCGCTCATTTTCCCCCTCCTTGAGCGACGTCGCTCGTTTTATCGTTAAGTGTGTATGCTGCCAGCGACAAATGATGTGCGGCCCCGCGGGTCGGCAACAATCGTCGCTGTCGGTAGGTCATGCATGAAGGATGTGGACTGTCGTGACGTCACTGAGCGATATGAGCGGTCATATCGCTCAGTGTGTACAGTCGGCCGCCGGCCGGCCCAGGAGGGGGAAACATTAGACGATGTCGCTCACAGAGTGACATCGTTTAATGTGTATGGGCCTTTAGACTTTGGTCAAAATATTTTGCTGCCTTTGCAGCTGATGCAGGGAGGGGGGTAGGTGGCAGCAGCCTGTGACTAAGGCTGGAGGTAGGCGTGAAATGCATTGCTTGTACGTGTGAGTGCGTGGTGTCAGTTTTCTTTTTTGGTAATAGCATATCTATTTATATTAGAAGGGATTAGGTACTTGGTTTGTCTTTTTTGGAGGCACAAGTATTATTTATATATTTTTTAAAAGATTATTATTTTTTAAATGGAATGTGAAATGTGAAAAACCCGAAAAAAAAATTGCGTGGGGTCCCTCCTTTAAGCATAACCAGCCTCGGGCTCTTCAAGCCGGTTCTGGTTCTAAAAATCCGGGGAAAAAACGGACAGGGGATCCCTCGTATTTTTAAAACCAGCACCGGGCTCTGCGCCTGGTGCAAAAAATATGGGGGACAAAAAGAGTAGGGGTCCTCCGTATTTTTTACACCAGCATCGGGCTCCACTAGCTGGACAGATAATGCCACAGCCGGGGGTCACTTTTATACAGTGCCCTGTGGCCGTGGCATTAAATATCCAACTAGTCACCCCTGGCCGGGGTACCCTAGGGGAGTGGGGACCCCTTTAATCAAGGTGTCCCCAGCCACCAAGGGCCAGAGGTGAAGCCAGAGGCTGTCCCCCCCATCCAAGGGCTGCGGATGGGAGGCTGATAGCCTTGAGAAAATTGAAAGAATATTGTTTTTTTCCAGTAGTACTACAAGTCCCAGCAAGTCTTCCCCGCAAGCGGGTACTTGGAGAACCACAAGTACCAGCATGCGGGAGAAAAACGGGCCCGCTGGTACCTGTAGTTCTACTGGGAAAAAAATACCCAAATAAAAACAGGAGACAGACACCGTGAAAGTAAAACTTTATTTCACACCTGCCGACACACACATACTTACCTATGTTGACATGAAGCAGTCGGTCCTCTTCTCCATGTAGAATCCACGGGTACCTGAAAATAAAAGATAATTATACTCACCTGATCCAGGTTCCAGATTAAATCCACATACTTGGCAAAACAACAAACCGAACACCCGGACCAGACGGACTGAAAAGGGACATCCGAATCTCGCGAGAATCCGACAGCGGGATGACAACGTTCCGGCGCGCTCGGGTTAGCCGAGCAATGCGGGAAGGTTCAAACCTGCCTCGGACCCGTGTAAAATGGGTGAAGTTTGGGGGGTTCGGATTCCGACAAACCAAACCCATCATCACTAGTATGTACGTGTGTGTCAGGTGCCGTGCGTGTACGTACGTGTGTGTCAGGTGTCGTGCGTGTATGTGTACGTGTGTGTGTCAGGTGGCATGTGGTGTGTATGTGTGTACGTACACGCGTGTATGTGTCAGGTGCCGCGTGTGTACGTGTGTGTGTGTGCCAGGAGCCGCGCATGTACATATGTGTGGGTGTCAGGAGCCGCGCGTATACGTACATATGTGTGTGTGTGTGTGTGTGTGTGTCAGGAGCCGCGCGTGTACGTACATGTGTGTGTGTGTCAGGAGCCACGCGTGTGCATACGTGTGTGTGTGTCAGGTGCCACACGTGTACGTACGTACGTACGTACGTACGTACGTACGTACGTACGTGTGTGTGTCAGGTGCCGCGCGTGTACGTGTGTGTCAAGTGCCACGTGTGTACGTACGTATGTGTGTGCCTGGAGCCACGCATGTACATACATACGTGTGTGTGTGTCTCAGGTGCTGCACGTGTATATGTGTGTATCTCAGGTGCTGCATTTGTATGTGTCAGCTGCCACGTGGGTGTCAGGTGTTGAGCGTGTATGTGTTTGTGTCAGGTGTCACATCTGTATGTGTGTGACTGTCAGGTGCTGCGCGTGTATGTGTGTGTCAGGTGCTGCATGTATATATGTGTGTGTTAGGTGCTGTTCATGTATGTGGGAGTGGCAGGTGCTGCATGTGTATATATGTGTGAGTAGCAGGTGCTGCGTGTGTATACGAGTGTGTGTGAGGTGCTGCGAGTGTATGTGTGTGTTAGGTGCTCTGAGTGTATATGATTGTGTGTCAGGTGCTGTGCGTGTGTGCGTTAAATGCCACATGTATATATGTGTGTCAGGTGCTGCCTGTGTGTGTGTGTGTCAGGTGCTGCATGTCTGTAAGTGTGTGGGTGTGTCAGGTGCTGCATGTCTGTGTGTGTGGGTGTGTCAGGTGCTGCATGTCTGTGTGTGTGGGTGTGTCAGGTGCTGCATGTCTGTGTGTGTGTGGGTGTCAGGTGCTGCATGTCTGTGTGTGTGTGGGTGTCAGGTGCTGCATGTCTGTGTGTGTGGGTGTGTCAGGTGCTGCATGTCTGTGTGTGTGGGTGTGTCAGGTGCTGCATGTCTGTGTGTGTGTGGGTGTCAGGTGCTGCATGTCTGTGTGTGTGTCTGTCAGGTGCTGCATGTGTGTGTCAGGTGCTGCATGTATGCGTGTGTGTCAGGCGCTGCATGTCTGCGTGTGTGTGTGTGTGTCAGGCGCTGCCTGTCTGTGTGTCAGGTGCTGCGTGTGTGTGTGTCAGGTGCTGCGTGTGTGTGTGTGTGTGTGTGTGTCAGCTGCTGCGTGTGTGTGTGTGTGTGTGTCAGCTGCTGCGTGTCTGCGTGTGTGTCAGCTGCTGCGTGTCTGCGTGTGTGTGTCATGTGCTGCGAGTCTGCGTGTGTGTGTGTCAGGTGCTGCGTGTCTTCGTGTGTGTCAGGTGCTGCGTGTCTGCGTGTTTGTGTGTCAGGTGCTGCGTGTGTGTCAGGTGCTGCGTGCCAGGTGCTGCATGTCTGTGTGTGTGTCTGTCAGGTGCTGCATGTGTGTGTCAGGTGCTGCATGTATGCGTGTGTGTCAGGCGCTGCATGTCTGCGTGTGTGTGTGTGTGTGTCAGGCGCTGCGTGTCTGTGTGTCAGGTGCTGCGTGTGTGTGTGTCAGGTGCTGTGTGTGTGTGTGTGTCAGGTGCTGCGTGTGTGTGTGTCAGCTGCTGCGTGTCTGCGTGTGTGTCAGCTGCTGCGTGTCTGCGTGTGTGTGTCATGTGCTGCGAGTCTGCGTGTGTGTGTGTCAGGTGCTGCGTGTCTTCGTGTGTGTCAGGTGCTGCGTGTCTGCGTGTTTGTGTGTCAGGTGCTGCGTGTGTGTCAGGTGCTGCGTGTCAGGTGCTGCGTGTCTGCGTGTGTGTCAGGTGCTGCGTGTCAGGTGCTGCATGTCTGCGTGTGTGTCAGGTGCTGCGTGGGAGTATGTCAGGTGCTGCGTGTGAGTGCGTGTGTCAGGTGCGTGAGTGTGTGTGTCAGGTGCGTGTGAGTGTCAGGTGCGTGTGAGTGTGTGTGTCAGGTGCTGCGTGTCTGCGTGTGTGTCAGGTGCTGCGTGTGAGTATGTCAGGTTCTGCGTGTGAGTGCGTGTGTCATGTGCGTGTGAGTGTCAGGTGCGTGTGAGTGTGTGTGTCAGGTGCTGCGTGTGAGTGCGTGTGTCAGGTGCTACGTGTGCGTGTGTGTGTCAGGTGCTGCGTGTGTGTGTGTGTGTCAGGTGCTGCGTGTCTTCGTGTGTGTCAGGTGCTGCGTGTCTGCGTGTTTGTGTGTCAGGTGCTGCGTGTGTGTCAGGTGCTGCGTGCCAGGTGCTGCATGTCTGTGTGTGTGTCTGTCAGGTGCTGCATGTGTGTGTCAGGTGCTGCATGTATGCGTGTGTGTCAGGCGCTGCATGTCTGCGTGTGTGTGTGTGTGTCAGGCGCTGCGTGTCTGTGTGTCAGGTGCTGCGTGTGTGTGTGTCAGGTGCTGTGTGTGTGTGTGTGTCAGGTGCTGCGTGTGTGTGTGTCAGCTGCTGCGTGTCTGCGTGTGTGTCAGCTGCTGCGTGTCTGCGTGTGTGTGTCATGTGCTGCGAGTCTGCGTGTGTGTGTGTGTGTGTGTGTCAGGTGCTGCGTGTCTTCGTGTGTGTCAGGTGCTGCGTGTCTGCGTGTTTGTGTGTCAGGTGCTGCGTGTGTGTCAGGTGCTGCGTGTCAGGTGCTGCGTGTCTGCGTGTGTGTCAGGTGCTGCGTGTCAGGTGCTGCATGTCTGCGTGTGTGTCAGGTGCTGCGTGTGAGTGCGTGTGTCAGGTGCGTGAGTGTGTGTGTCAGGTGCGTGTGAGTGTCAGGTGCGTGTGAGTGTGTGTGTCAGGTGCTGCGTGTCTGCGTGTGTGTCAGGTGCTGCGTGTGAGTATGTCAGGTGCTGCGTGTGAGTGCGTGTGTCATGTGCGTGTGAGTGTCAGGTAAGTGTGAGTGTGTGTGTCAAGTGCTGCGTTGGAGTGCGTGTGTCAGGTGCTGCGTGTGCGTGTGTGTGTCAGGTGCTGCGTGTGTGTGTGTGTGTGTCAGGTGTGTGAGTGTGTAAGGTGCGTGAGTGTATGTGTGTCAGGCGCTGCGTGTCTGTGTGTGTCAGGCGCTGCGTGTCTGTGTGTGTCAGGCGCTGCGTGTCTGTGTGTGTCAGGCGCTGCGTGTCTGTGTGTGTCAGGCGCTGCGTGTCTGTGTGTCAGGCGCTGCGTGTCTGTGTGTGTCAGGCGCTGCGTGTCTGTGTCAGGCGCTGCGTATCTGTGTCAGGCGCTGCGTATCTGTGTGTGTGTGTGTGTGTGTGTGTCAGGCGCTGCGTGTCTGTGTGTGTCAGGCGCTGCGTGTCTGTGTCAGGCGCTGCGTATCTGTGTGTGTGTGTGTGTCAGGCGCTGCGTGTCTGTGTGTCAGGCGCTGCGTGTCTGTGTGTGTGTGTCAGGCACTGCGTGTGTGGGTGTCAGGCGCTGCGTGTCTGTGTGTGGGTGTCAGGCGCTGCGTGTCTGTGTGTGGGTGTCAGGCGCTGCGTGTCTGTGTCAGGCGCTGCGTGTCCGTGTCAGGTGCTGCGTGTGTGTGTCAGGTGCTGCGTGTGTGTATCAGGTGCTGCGTGGGAGGGGTGGCTGGACACACAGCAGGGGTCGGGAGGGTGGCCGAACACACAGCAGGGAGGGGAGGGGGGTGGCTGGACACACAGCAGGGAGGGGGGGGCGGACACACAGCAGGGAGGGGGGAGGTGGCCGGACACACAGCAGGGAGGGGGGGGGTGGCCGGACACACAGCAGGGAGGGAGGGAGAAGGGGGGGGGCGGCCGGACACACAGCAGGGAGGGAGGGAGGGAGGGGCGGCCGGACACACAGCAGGGGGAGGGGGGGGGGCGGACACACAGCAGGGAAGGCGGGGGGAGGGGACACACAGCAGGGAGGGCGGAGGGGGGGAGCACAGCAGGGAGGGCAGGAGGCGGGACACACAGCAGGGAGGGCGGACACACAGCAGGGCGGGGGGGGACACACAGCAGGGCGGGGTGGGACACACAGCAGGGCGGGGGGGAGACACACAGCAGGGTGGGGGGGGCACACAGCAGGGCGGGGGGACACACACAGCAGGGCGGGGGGGACACAGCAGGGATGGGAGGGGAGGGGGGGGGACACAGCAGGGAGGGGTGGGACACACAGCAGGGTGGGGGGGGACACACAGCAGGGCGGGGGGGGGACACAAAGCAGGGATGGGAGGGGAGGGGGGGGGGGGACACACAGCAGGGCGGGAGTGGGACACACAGCAGGGATGGGAGGGGGGACACACACAACATGGAGGGCAGGGGGGGACACACACAGCAGGGAGGGCAGGGGGGACGGCACAGCAGGGAGGGCGGGTGGGGGGGACGGCACAGCAGGTAGGGGGGGCACAGCAGGGAGGGGGGGGGACACACAGCAGGGAGGCAGGGTGGGCGGGGACACACAGCAGGGAGGCAGGGAGGGGGGGAGGGGGCACACAGCGGAGGAGGGGGGGGCGGCAAACAGCGGAGGAGGGGGGGCGGCACACAGCGGAGGAGGGGGGGCGGCACACAGCGGAGGAGGGGGGGGCGGCACACAGCAGGGGGAGGGGGGGGCGGACACACTGCAGGGAAGGCGGGGGGAGGGGACACACTGCAGGGAAGGCGGGGGGAGGGGACACACAGCAGGGAGGGCGGAGGGGGGGAGCACAGCTGGGAGGGCGGGAGGACGGGACACACAGCAGGGCAGGGGGGGACACAGCAGGGCGGGGTAGGACACACAGCAGGGCGGGGGGGACACACAGCAGGGCGGGGGGGGACACACAGCAGGGCGGGGGGGGACACACAGCAGGGATGAGTGGGGGGGCACACAGCAGGGAGGGGGGGCACACAGCAGGGAGGGCGGAGGGGGGGAGCACAGCAGGGAGGGCGGGACACACAGCAGGGCGGGGTGGGACACACAGCAGGGCGGGGGGGACACACAGCAGGGCGGGCGGAGGGGGGGAGCACAGCAGGGAGGGCGGGACACACATCAGGGCGGGGGGGGGACACAGCAGGGCGGGGTGGGACACACAGCAGGGCGGGGGGGGACACACAGCAGGGAGGGGGGGGACACACAGCAGGGTGGGGGGGACACACAGCAGGGCGAGGGGGGACACACAGCAGGGCGGGGGTGGGACACACAGCAGGGATGGGAGGGGGGGCACACAGCAGGGAGGGGGGGCACACAGCAGGGAGGGCGGAGGGGGGCACACAGCAGGGAGGGCGGGGGGGGGCACACACAGAGCATGGAGGGCAGGGGGGGACACACACAGCAGGGAGGGCAGGGGGGACGGCACAGCAGGGAGGGCGGGTGGGGGGGACGGCACAGCAGGGAGGGGGGCACATCAGGGAGGGGGGGGGACACACAGCAGGGAGGCAGGGTGGGCGGGGACAAACAGCAGGGAGGCAGGGGGCACACAGCGGAGGAGGGGGGGGGCGGCACACAGCGGAGGAGGGAGGGCGGCACACAGCGGAGGAGGGGGGGGCGGCACACAGCGGAGGAGGGGGGGGCGGCACACAGCGGAGGAGGGGAGGGGGGGGCGGCACACAGCGGAGGAGGGGGGCGGCACACAGCGGAGGAGGGGGGGGGGGCGGCACACAGCGGAGGAGGGGGGGGCGGCACACAGCGGAGGAGGGGGGGGCGGCACACAGCGGAGGAGGGGGGGGCGGCACACAGCGGAGGAGGGGGGGGGCGGCACACAGCGGAGGAGGGGGGGGGCGGCACACAGCGGAGGAGGGGGGGGCGGCACACAGCGGAGGAGGGGAGGGGGGCGGCACACAGCGGAGGGGGGGGGGCGGCACACAGCAGCGGGGGGACAGTAGGAGTTAAACAGCACTATGGGAGACGCTTCCTACTGCCAGCAGCACCCCGTGTGGAGCGACAGCAGCGGGCAGCCAACGGCACCACAGGCAGAGGAGACGCAGGCAGCCACCAGGAGCGGTCCGACTGGCGGCCGCGCACACAGCGGGAGGGGAGGGTGGCCGGATACGCAGGGGGGAACGGGGAAAAGAAGCAGTGTACATAGTGGTGGGCTGCCTGATAATACTCACCCAGCGGTGTGCAGCTCCGGCGATCTCCTCCCGCTGGCTGTCCTCCTGCAGCTCCACGTGACTCCTTCCCTCTCTGTCTCCTCGTGCCCAACGGCCAGTGTATAGGCTACTACAGCTACTCACTGTACACCCCCTGCTGGCGGCCACTGCGCAGGCGCAACAAATTGAAATGCCCTATCTCTATAATGGGGCATATTTCTCTTCATTAAAAAAAAACTATAACTTTCTGAAAAACCACAACCCCAAAAGGCCCTACACAGGGATATACTCTATCTAGTAAAACAAACCCCAAGTCTTAATTCGTCCCCTATCCTGAGATATGCCTTCCCAAAAATCTCCTCATTCACTCTATAGGAAAAACGGTGTCAAAAAGCTACAAAGGAAGTCACAGAAAAAAACTGACAGTTGGAACTTTAGGTTACTCCCAATTCCTAATTTTTTATTATTTTGCCCTGAAATTTGGCATGCAGCACCGGGTGACGATTCTACGCGCCCATGCCAAATTTCAACTCAGTACGTCCAATCAGTTTTGAGGTGTAGCCCCTCAAACACCATGCCCCCATCTCAGAAGTTCCATATGGGAGAATTCCGTTTGTTCGATTCAGCCTTAATATAAGGGCACGACCGTGCCCTTATAATATATATATATATATATATATATATTGTATAGATAGTTTTCTGCTTATTGACTAGTTAGTGACAGTTATTGGTGACTGCCAAAGGGTGGACTGCCGAAGTCGAAAAATATTGCAGTACACACATCACGTACAAACTACACACAGATGGGCTCCGTGCGCGTACTTGTTCTGCCGTGCTGCACATATTCCCAATTTGCGTATGATCGCTCCCGCGTTCCTGCGTATTAGCGCATGGTATGGGTAATTACAGTAGAGTTTGTGATTGCATGGAAAAGCCATAAAAACACATTACATATTTAATCCAAATAGTGCACAATGGCCCTCATTCCGAGTTGTTCGCTCGGTATTTTTCATCGCATCGCAGCGAAATTCCGCTTAGTGCGCATGCGCAATGTTCGCACTGCGACTGCGCCAAGTATCTTTGCTATGAAGATAGTATTTTTACTCACGGCTTTTTCTTCGCTCCGGCGATCGTAATGTGATTGACAGGAAATGGGTGTTACTGGGCGGAAACACGGCGTTTTAGGGGCGTGTGGCTGAAAACGCTACCGTCTCCGGAAAAAACGCAGGAGTGGCCGGAGAAACGGTGGGAGTGTCTGGGCGAACGCTGGGTGTGTTTGTGACGTCAACCAGGAACGACAAGCACTGAACTGATCGCACAGGCAGAGTAAGTCTGAAGCTACTCTAAAACTGCTAAGTTGTTTGTGATCGCAATATTGCGATTACTTCGGTCGCACTTTTAAGATGCTAAGATACACTCCCAGTAGGCGGCGGCTTAGCGTGTGTAACTATGCTACATTCGCATTGCGAGCGAACAACTCGGAATGAGGGCCAATGTACACAGAGTCTCCCTGCACCACACCAGCAGTTTACAACAGTTTTAAAGGTATCAGAACAAAGGGATTCACCTTTACAGGATAAGAGGGGACATAATTAGGTTATAAGTAATGATGAGCACCGGAAATTTTTCAGGTTTTGTGTTTTGGTTTTGGGTTCAGTTCCGCGGCCATGTTTTGGGTTCGAACGCGTTTTGGCAAAACCTCACCGAATTTTTTTTGTCGGATTCGGGTGTATTTTGGATTCGGGTGTTTTTTTCAAAAAACCCTAAAAAACAGCTTAAATCATAGAATTTGGGGGTCATTTTGATCCCAAAGTATTATTACCCTCAATAACCATAATTTCCACACATTTTCAGTCTATTCTGAACACCTCACACCTCACAATATTATTTTTAGTCCTAAAATTTGCACCGAGGTCGCTGGATGGCTAAGCTAAGCGACACAAGTGGCCGACACAAACACCTGGCCCATCTAGGAGTGGCACTGCAGTGTCACGCAGGATGTCCCTTCAAAAAAATACTCCACAAACAGCACATGACGCAAAGAAAAAAAGAGGCACAATGAGGTAGCTGTGTGAGTAAGCTAAGCGATCCTAGTGGTCGACACAAACACCTGGCCCATCTAGGAGTGGCACTGCAGTGTCACGCAGGCTGTCCCTTCAAAAAACTGCTCCCCAAACAGCACATGACGCAAAGAAGAAAAAAAAGAGGCGCAATGAGGTAGCTGTGTGAGTAAGCTAAGCGACCCTAGTGGCCGACACAAACACCTGGCCCATCTAGGAGTGGCACTGCAGTGTCACGAAGGCTGGCTCTTCAAAAAACTACTCCCCAAACAGCACATGACGCAAAGAAGAAAAAAAAGAGGCGCAATGAGGTAGCTGTGTGAGTAAGCTAAGCGACCCTAGTGGCCGACACAAACACCTGGCCCATCTAGGAGTGGCACTGCAGTGTCACGCAGGCTGTCTCTTCAAAAAACTACTTCCCAAACAGCACATGACGCAAAGAAGAAAAAAAAGAGGCGCAATGAGGTAGCTGTGTGAGTAAGCTAAGCGACCCTAGTGGCTGACACAAACACCTGGCCCATCTAGGAGTGGCACTGCAGTGTCACGCAGGATGGCCCTTCCAAAAAACACTGCCCAAACAGCACATGACGCAAAGAAAAATTTAAGAAAAAAGAGGTGCAAGATGGAATTGTCCTTGGGCCCTCCCACCCACCCTTATGTTGTATAAACAGGACATGCACACTTTAACCAACCCATCATTTCAGTGACAGGGTCTGCCACACGACTGTGAGTGAAATGACGGGTTGGTTTGGACCCCCACCAAAAAAGAAGCAATTAATCTCTCCTTGCACAAACTGGCTCTACAGAGGCAAGATGTCCACCTCATCATCAACCTCCGATATATCACCGTGTACATCCCCCTCCTCACAGATTATCAATTCCTCCCCACTGGAATCCACCATCTCATCTCCCTGTGTTCTTTGTGGAGGCAATTGCTGCTGGTGAATGTCTCCACGGAGGAATTGATTATAATTAATTTTAATGAACATCATCTTCTCCACATTTTCTGGAAGTAACCTCGTACGCCGATTGCTGACAAGGTGAGCGTCGGCACTAAACACTCTTTCAGACTACACACTTGTGGGAGGGCAACTTAGGTAGAATAAAGCCAGTTTGTGCAAGGGCCTCCAAATTGCCTCTTTTTCCTGCCAGTATAAGTACGAACTGTCTGACGTGCCTACTTGGATGCGGTTACTCATATAATCCTCCACCATTCTTTCAATGGGGAGAGAATCATATGCAGTGACAAGAGACGACATGTCCGTAATCGTTGTCAGGTCCTTCAGTCCGGACCAGATTTCAGCATCAGCAGTCGCTCCAGACTGCCCTGCATCACCGCCAGCGGGTGGGCTCGGAATTCTGAGCCTTTTCTTCGCACCCCCAGTTGCGGGAGAATGTGAAGGAGGAGATGTTGACAGGTCGCGTTCCGCTTGACTTGACAATTTTCTCACCAGCAGTTCTTTGAACCCCTGCAGACTTGTGTCTGCCGGAAAGAGAGATCCAAGGTAGGTTTTAAATCTAGGATCGAGCACGGTGGCCAAAATGTAGTGCTCTGATTTCAACAGATTGACCACCCGTGAATCCTTGTTAAGTGAATTAAGGGCTCCATCCACAAGTCCCACATGCCTAGCGGAATCGCTCTGTGTTAGCTCCTCCTTCAATTTCTCCAGCTTCTTCTGCAAAAGCCTGATGAGGGGAATGACCTGACTCAGGCTGGCAGTGTCTGAACTGACTTCACGTGTGGCAAATTCAAAAGGTTGCAGAACCTTGCACAACGTTGAAATCATTCTCCACTGTGCTTGAGACAGGTGCATTCCACCTCCTATATCGTGCTCAGTTGTATAGGCTTGAATGGCCTTTTGCTGCTCCTCCAACCTCTGAAGCATATAGAGGGTTGAATTCCACCTCGTTACCACTTCTTGCTTCAGATGATGGCAGGGCAGGTTCAGGCGTTTTTGGTGGTGCTCCAGTCTTCTGTACGTGGTGCCTGTACGCCGAAAGTGTGCCGCAATTCTTCTGGCCACCGACAGCATCTCTTGCACGCCCCTGTCGTTTTTTTTAAAATTCTGCACCACCAAATTCAAGGTATGTGCAAAACATGGGACGTGCTGGAATTTGCCCAGATTTAATGCACACACAATATTGCTGGCGTTGTCCGATGCCACAAATCCACAGGAGAGTCCAATTGGGGTAAGCCATTCTGCGATGATCTTCCTCAGTTGCCTTAAGAGGTTTTCAGCTGTGTGCGTATTCTGGAAAGCGGTGATACAAAGCGTAGCCTGCCTAGGAAAGAGTTGGCGTTTGCGAGATGCTGCTACTGGTGCCGCCGCTGCTGTTCTTGCGGCGGGAGTCAATACATCTACCCAGTGGGCTGTCACAGTCATATAGTCCTGAGTCTGCCCTGCTCCACTTGTCCACATGTCCGTGGTTAAGTGGACATTGGGTACAACTGCATTTTTTAGGACACTGGTGAGTCTTTTTCTGAGGTCTGTGTACATTTTCGGTATCGCCTGCCTAGAGAAATGGAACCTAGATGGTATTTGGTACCGGGGACACAGTACCTCAAACAAGTCTATAGTTGGCTCTGCAGTAATGATGGATACCGGAACCACGTTTCTCACCGCCCAGGATGCCAAGGCCTCAGTTATCCGCTTTGCAGCAGGATGACTGCTGTGATATTTCATCTTCCTCGCAAAGGACTGTTGGACAGTCAATTGCTTGGTGGAAGTAGTAAAAGTGGTCTTACGACTTCCCCTCTGGGATGACCATCGACTCCCAGCAGCAACAACAGCAGCGCCAGCAGCAGTAGGCGTTACACTCAAGGATGCATCGGAGGAATCCCAGGCAGGAGAGGACTCATCAGAATTGCCAGTGACATGGCCTGCAGGACTATTGGCATCCCTGGGGAAGGAGCAAATTGACACTGAGGGAGTTGGTGGGGTGGTTTGCGTGAGCTTGGTTACAAGAGGAAGGGATTTAGTGGTCAGTTGACTGCTTCCGCTGTCACCCAAAGTTTTTGAACTTGTCACTGACTTATGATGAATGCGCTGCAGGTGACGTATAAGGGAGGATGTTCCGAGGTGGTTAACGTCCTTACCCCTACTTATTACAGCTTGACAAAGGCAACACACGGCTTGACACCTGTTGTCCGCATTTCTGTTGAAATACTTCCACACCGAAGAGCTGATTTTTTTGGTATTTTCACCAGGCATGTCAATGGCCATATTCCTCCCACAGACAACAGGTATCTCCCCGGGTGCCTGACTTAAACAAACCACCTCACCATCAGAATCCTCCTGGTCAATTTCCTCCCCAGCACCAGCAACACCCATATCCTCCTCATCCTGGTGTACTTCAACACTGACATATTCAATCTGACTATCAGGAACTGGACTGCGGGTGCTCCATCCAGCACTTGCAGGGGGCGTGCAAATGGTGGAAGGCGCATGCTCTTCACGTCCAGTGTTGTGAAGGTCAGGCATCGCAACCGACACAATTGGACTCTCCTTGTGGATTTGTGATTTCGAAGAACGCACAGTTCTTTGCTGTGCTTTTGCCACCTTAAGTCTTTTCATTTTTCTAGCGAGAGGCTGAGTGCTTCCATCCGCATGTGAAGCTGAACCACTATCCATGAACATAGGCCAGGGCCTCAGCCGTTCCTTGCCACTCCATGTGGTAAATGGCATATTGGCAAGTTTATGCTTCTCCTCCGACGATTTTATTTTAGATTTTTGAGTCCTTTTTTTACTGATATTTGGTGTTTTGGATTTTACATGCTCTGTACTATGACATTGGGCATCGGCCTTGGCAGACGACGTTGATGGCATTTCATCGTCTCGGCCATGACTAGTGGCAGCAGCTTCAGCACGAGGTGGAAGTCGATCTTGATCTTTCCCTATTTTTGGAACCTCAACATTTTTGTTCTCCATATTTTAATAGGCACAACTAAAAGGCACCTCAGGTAAACAATGGAGATGGATGACGAGCGACTGCCGACACAGAGGTAGCTACAGCCGTGGACTACCGTACTGCTTCTGCTAGTATAGAGTAGACTGGATGATAACGATATAAAAAATATATATATATCACTACTGCAGGACAGGTATATATTATATAATGACGGACCTGCTGGACACTGTCAGCAGACTCCTAAACTACTAGTATGAAGAAGATAGAAAAAAAAACCCCACCACAGGTAGGTATACAATTATGGATGAGCGACTGCCGACATAGAGGTAGCTACAGCCGTGGACTACCATACTGCGTCTGCTAGTATAGAGTAGACTGGATGATGTGATATAAAAAATATATATATATCACTACTGCAGGACAGGTATATATTATATAATGACGGACCTGCTGGACACTGTCAGAAGACTCCTAAACTACTAGTATGAAGAAGATAGAAAAAAAAAAAACCACCACAGGTAGGAATACAATTATGGACGAGCGACTGCCGACACAGAGGTAGCTACAGCCGTGGACTACCGTACTGCGTCTGCTAGTATAGAGTAGACTGGATGATAATGATATAAAAAAAATATATATATCACTACTGCAGGACAGGTATATATTATATAATGACAGACCTGCTGGACACTGTCAGCAGACTCCTAAACTACTAGTATGAAGAAGATAGAAAAAAAAACACCACAGGTAGGTATACAATTATGGACGAGCGACTGCCGACACAGAGGTAGCTACAGCCGTGGACTACCGTACTGCGTCTGCTAGTATAGAGTAGACTGGATGATAATGATATAAAAAATATATATATATCACTACTGCAGGACAGGTATATATTATATAATGACGGACCTGCTGGACACTGTCAGCAGACTCCTAAACTACTAGTTTGAAGAAGATAGAAAAAAACAACCCACCACAGGTAGGTATACAATTATGGACGAGCGACTGCCGACACAGAGGTAGCTACAGCCGTGGACTACCGTACTGCATCTGCTAGTATAGAGTAGACTGGATGATAATGATATAAAAACTATATATATATCACTACTGCAGGTATATATTATAATATAATGAATGACGGACCTGCTGGACACTGTCAGCAGAATGCGTTTATAGAATAAAATAAAAAAACACCACACGAGTGTTTAACTTTTTCAGGCAGACAATATACTGGTGGTCTGGTCACTGGTCAGTCACACTGGCAGCAAAAGTGTGCACTGTTATGTACTCCTGCTATAACTGCTCCACAGTCTCCCCCACAATTAAGCTGTGTGAGCAGTGAGCACTCAGCACAGTCAGATATACATAGGTGATATTATCATGCAGCACACTGAGGCTGAGCACAGAAATGGTATGTGACTGTGTATTGTTTTTTTTCAGGCAGAGAACGGATTATATTAAATAATAAATAAAACTGGTGGTCACTGGTCACTAGTATAACTAATATATCAGCAAAACTCTGCACTCTCTGAGTACTCCGAGTCCTAATGCTCCCCAAAATTACTAAAATTAAATTAATAGTAAATCAAGTGTCTCACTCTCTATCTAAACGGAGAGGACGCCAGCCACGTCCTCCCCCTATCAATCTCAATGCACGTGTGAAAATGGCGGCGACGCGCGGCTCCTTATATAGAATCCGAGTCTCGCGATAGAATCCGAGCCTCGTGAGAATCCGACAGCGGGAGGATGACGTTCGGGCGCGCTCGGATTAACCGAGCAAGGCGGGAAGATCCGAGTCTGCCTCGGACCCATGTAAAAAGGCTGAAGTTCGGGGGGCTTCGGTTTCCGAGAAACCGAACCCGCTCATCACTAGTTATAAGGTGGTGTTTGGTATCAAGCTGTAGGGTATATTAAGGGCAATATTCCAGTGTTGGGTTGCAGAAGATCGCACGTTCCTGCTAATAGTTATGTGCAAGAGCAGAATATAAATATGAACTGTATTTACTGTACATTTGGCATGCGGCGGGAACCCAGATGAGACCACCTGCAAGTGCACCTGGAACAGATATCGCCCACCTATTTAAACCAACCTATGAACTCTCCTGTAGTGTAATTGACCATCCCTGTGTTCAATGGGCAAAGAGATTACAGTATCCATTGTGTAAGGTTTTGGACTATTGTATAAAAGAGCCAGCTGCATGCCCGGTCACACACATACTCTGAAGGTCATCTACCTTGATGACTGAGGACCAGACTGGGAAGCGCAGGCGAAACTAAACACATATGTACCATTTATTGTAGCCATTATTATATTGTAGTGTATTATATTGTATTGTATTGTTATTGTAACCCCCTTTCAGTAATTATATGTTGGTGTGTCTGAACCCGGCATTTTAAGTACAATCTGGTGTCGTGTCTCCTTTCCTTGCTAAGGTTATACGGCCAGCACGGCGTTTGTACGCAAAGTACGTAAACAGTACGGGGTTCTGTACGCTAATGGTATAAAAAGTACGTAGGCTAAGGATTGAATACAGCGGACGCAGAAGCTCCATTTTAAAGTGTATTGAATTTATTTTTAAAGTGTTGCTTTTAGTTCTGTACGTAAACCGATGTTTACACATGTGTCACAGTTACACCGCTCTGTACTGAATTATATACAATAATTTTAAATCATTTTCTATAGCTTCTATACTGCTTGTCAGGATACACATGTGTCACAGTTACACGGCTCTGTACTGACAGTATAGACAATAATTTGAAATCATTTTCTATAGCTTCTAGAGCAAACGTAGTCCCACTGCACAAAGGTGGAAACAAGGAATCGGCAAACAACTACAGACCAGTGAGTCTTACATCAGTAGTAGGGAAATTGATGGAAACCCTCTTAAAAGAAAGAGTTGTAGGTTATCTTAAATCCGGCAATTTACAGGATCCCAAACAGCATGGATTCACTGGGGGGAGATCATGTCAAACAAATCTTATTGACTTTTTTGACTGTGTGACTAAAGTGATGGATAAAGGTGGAGCCATGGATATAGCTTATCTAGACTTTAGTAAGGCTTTTGACACTGTTCCACATCGCAGACTGCTAAATAAACTTGAAAGTTTGGGATTGGATATTAGGATTATTAAATGGATAAGATCTTGGTTGAAGGACAGAAAACAGAGAGTTGTGGTAAATGGAGTGCATTCACAGGAGGGAAATGTTATCAGTGGAGTACCCCAGGGATCTGTACTTGGACCAGTGCTTTTTAATATCTTTATCGGTGACATTGCACATGGCATTAAAGCGAAAGTATGCCTTTTTGCAGATGACACAAAGGTATGCAACAGGGTAGACACACCAGGTGGGGTAAAACAAATGATTGAGGATCTAGGCAGACTAGAGGAATGGTCAAGAGTGTGGCAATTAGTTTAATGCCCAAAAATGCAAAATCATGCACTTATGTCTCAAAAATCCAAAGGCTAAATATAGTATTAATGGCATTATACTGGAAACTAGTGAGGAGGAAAGGGATCTAGGAGTCACTATTTCAGATGACTTAAAAGCAGGTAAGCAATGTAACAAGGCAATGAGGAAGGCTAGTCAGATGCTTGGCTGCATTGGGAGAGGAATCAGCAGCAGAAAGAAGTAATAATGCCACTGTATAGGTCATTGGTACGGCCTCACCTAGAATACTGTATTCAGTTCTGGAGGCCATATCTTCAAAAGGATATTAATACATTAGAAACTGTACAAAGGAGGGCAACTAAAATGGTGCATGGCCTACATCACAAAACATACCCAGAAAGACTAAGAAATCTCAATATGTATAGTTTGGAGCAGAGAAGGGAAAGGGGGGACATGATAGAAACTTTCAAATATATGAAGGGTTTTAACAAAGTCCAGGAGGGAAACATTCTCCAAATGAAGAGAAGCAATAGGACACGAGGACATGCACTGAGACTGGAGGGGGGAGGTTCAGGGGAAATTTGCGGTAAAATTACTTCACAGAAAGGGTAGTGGACAAGTGGAATAGCCTCCCATCAGAGGTGGTAGAGGCTAAGACAGTAGAACAATTTAAACATTCATGGGATAGACATAAGGATATCCTTACAAAGAAATAAGGATCAAATAAGGTTAGTGATTAAAAATAAAAAAAGGGGCAGACTAGATGGGCCATGTGGTTCTTATCTGCCGACAAATTCTATGTTTCTATGTTTCTATACTGCTTGTCAGGACACACATGTGTCACAGTTACACCGCTCTGTACTGAATTATATACAATAATTTGAAATCATTTTCTATAGCTTCTATACTGCTTGTCAGGACACATATGTGTCACAGTTACACCACTCTGCACTACTACTGATATACAGTAATATATATACTTTTCTATAGCTTATATACTGCTTGTCAGGACACATGTGTCACAGTTACACCGCTCTGTATTGAATTATATAGAATAATTTGAAATTATTTTCTATAGCTTCTATACTGCTTGTCAGGACACACATGTGTCACAGTTACACCGCTCTGTACTACTACTGATATACAGTAATATATATACTATTCTATAGATTCTATACTGCTTATCAGGACACACATGTGTTACAGTTACATGGCTCTGTACTACTACTGATATACAGTAATATATATACTATTCTATAGCATCTATACTGCTTGTCAGGACACATGTGTCACAGTTACACCGCTCTGTACTACTACTGATATACAGTAATATATATACTTTTCTATAGCATCTATACTGCTTGTCAGGACACATGTGTCACAGTTACACCGCTCTGTACTGAATTATATACAATGATTTGAAATTATTTTCTATAGCTTCTATACTGCTTGTCAGGACACATGTGTCACAGTTACACTGCTCTGTACTGAATTATATACAATAATTTGAAATAATTTTCTATAGCCTCTATACTGCTTGTCAGGACACACATATGTCACAGTTACACCACTCTGCACTACTACTGATATACAGTAATATATATACTTTTCTATAGCATCTATACTGCTTGTCAGGACACATGTGTCACAGTTACACCGCTCTGTACTGATATACAATAATTTGAAATAATTTTCTATAGCTTCTATACTGCTTGTCAGGACACATGTGTCACAGTTACACCGCTCTGTACTGATATATACAATAATATATATACTTTTCTATAGCTTCTATACTGCTTGTCAGGACACATGGGTCACAATTACACAGCTCTGTCTGTACTGATATATAGAATAATATATATACTTTTCTATAGCTTGTAGTATTACAGTGCAGCATTTTGGTGACTAACGGTATATAGTTGTACAGTAGGCCATTGCTGTATCTTGCAGCTTTGTGTCACTGCAAGTATCCATCCTTTCCATTTTCTTCTAGTAATTTGGACCAATAATACCATTGATTAGAACGAATAATTCCAGTGATTTTGTCATTTTCTTCCAGTGATATGAACCAATAATACCATTGATTAGAACGAATAATTCCAGTGATTTTATCATTTTCTTCCAGTGATTTGGACCAATAATACCATTGATTAGAACGAATAATTCCAGTGATTTTGTCATTTTCTTCCAGTGATATGAACCAATAATACCATTGATTAGAACGAATAATTCCAGTGATTTTATCATTTTCTTCCAGTGATTTGGACCAATAATACCATTGATTAAAACAAATAATTCCTGTGATATTGAGGTGTTTGTGTTGCTTAGCTTAGCCGTACTGTGACCACAGTGCACCTCTTTTTCTCTTTTCTGTTCATCATGTGCTGTTTGGGGCCAATTTTTTGAAGTGCCATCCTGTCTGACACTGCAGTGCCACTCCTAGATGGGCCAGGTGTTTGTGCCGCCCTCTTGGGTCGTTTTGCTTAGTCATCCAACGACCTCGGTACAAATTTTAGAACTAAAAATAGTATGGTGAGGTGTGAGGTGTTCAGAATAGACTGCAAATGAGTGGAAATTGTGGTTATTGAGGTTAATATTACTATAGGATCAAAATTACCCCCAAATTCTATGATTAAAGCTGTTTTTGAGGGGGTTTTGAAAAAATACCCACGAATCCAAAACACACCCGATTCCGACAAAAAAAATTTCAGGGAGGTTTTGCCAAAACGCGTCTGAATCCAAAACACGACCGCGGAGCCGAATCCAAAACTAAAACACATAACCCGAAAAATGATATATAGCAGTACGGTACAGAAGGCCACTGCTCTACCTACCTCTGTGTCGTCAAGTATACTATCCATCTAGATTCTATACCTGTGGTACATTTTAGTTTTGCAGTTTGCTGACAGTGACCACCAGTATATATAGCAGTACGGTACGGAAGGCCATTGCTCTACCTACCTCTGTGTCATCAAGTATACTATCCATCCATACCTGTGGTGCATTTCAGTTGTCCACAGTATATATAGTAGTAGGCCATTGCTATTGATACTGGCATATAATTCCACACATTAAAAATGGAGAACAAAAATGTGGAGGTTAAAATAGGGAAAGTTCAAGATCCACTTCCACCTCATGCTGAAGCTGCTGCTACTAGTCATGGCCAAGACGATGAAATGCCATCAACGTCGTCTGCCAAGGCTGATGACCAATACCATAGTAGAGAGCATGATAAATGCAAAAAACAAAAGTTCAGTAAAATGGCCCAAAAATCAAAATTGAAAGCGTCTGATGAGAAGCGTAAACTTGCCAATATGCGATTTACGACACGGAGTGGCAAGGAACGGCTGAGGCCCTGGCCTATGTTCATGGCTAGTGGTTCAGCTTCACATGAGGATAGAAGCACTCATCCTCTCGCTAGAAAAATGAAAAAACTTAAGCTGGCAAAAGCACAGCAAAGAACTGTGCGTTCTTCTAAATCACAAATCCCCAAGGAGAGTCCAATTGTGTCGGTTGCGATGCCTGACCTTCCCAACAGTGGATGGGAAGAGCTTGTGCCTTCCACCATTTGCACACTCCCTGCAAGTGCTGCAAGGAGCACCCGCAGTCCAGTTCCTGATAGTCAGATTGAAGATGTCAGTGTTGAAGTACACCAGGATGAGGATATGGGTGTTGCTGGCGCTGGGGAGGAAATTGACAAGAAGGATTCTGATGGTGAAGTGGTTTGCTTAAGTCAGGCACCCGGGGAGACACCTGTTGTCCATGGGACGAATATGGCCATTGACATGCCTGGTCAAAATACAAAAAAAATCAGCTCTTCGGTGTGGAATTATTTCAACACAAATGCGGACAACAGGTGTCCAGCCGTGTGTTGCCTTTGTCAAGCCGTAATAAGTAGGGGTAAGGACGTTAACCACCTAGGAACATCCTCACTTATACGTCACCTAGACCGCATTCATCAGAAGTCAGTGACAAGTTCAAAAATTTTGGAAGACAGCGGAAGCAGTCCACTGACCACTAAATCCCTTCCTCTTGTAACCAAGCTCCTGCAAACCACACCACCAACTCCCTCAGTGTCAATTTCCACCTTACACAGGAATGCCAATAGTCCTGCAGGCCATGTCACTGGCAAGTATACGAGTCCTCTCCTGCCTGGGATTCCTCCGATGAATCCTTGAGTGTAACGCCTACTGCTGCTGAACTTTTACTGGGAGTCAATCGCCTTCCCAGAGGGGAAGTCGAAAGACCACTTGTACTTCTTCCAGTAAGCAATTGACTGTCCAACAGTCCTTTGCGAGGAAGATGAAATATCACAGCAGTCATCCTGCTGCAAAGCGGATAGCTCAAGTCTTGTCAGCCTGGGTGGTGAGAAACGTGTTTCTGGTATCCACCGTTAATTCACATGCAACTAGAGACTTGATTGAGGTACTGTGTCCCCGGTACCAAATACCATCTACGTTCCATTTATCTAGGCAGGCGATACCGAAAATGTACATAGACGTCAGAAAAAGACTCACCAGTGTCCTAAAAAATGCAGTTGTACCTAATGTCCACTTAAACACGGACACGTGGACAAGTGGAGCAGGGCAGTCCCAGGACTATATGCCTGTGACAGCCCACTGGGTAGATGTATTGCCTCCCGCAGCAAGAACAGCAGCATCACCAGTAGCAGCATCTTGCATACGCCAACTCGTTCTTAGGCAGGCTACGTTTTGTATCACCGCTTTCCCTAAGAGGCACACAGCTGACAACCTCTTACGGAAACTAAGGAACAACATCGCAGAATGGCTTACCCCAATTGGACTCTCCTGGGGATTTGTGACATAAGACAACGCCACCAATATTGTGCGTGCATTACATCTGGGCAAATTCCAGCACGTCCCATGTTTTGCACATACATTTAATTTGGTGGTGCAGAATTATTTAAAAAATGACAGGGGCGTGCAAGAGATGCTGTTGTTGGCCCGAAGAATTGTGGGCCACTTTCGGCAATCATCCACCGCATTCAGAAGCCTGGAGCACCAGCAAACAGTCCGGAACCTGCCCTGCCATCATCTGAAGCAAGAGGTGGTAACGAGGTGGAATTCAACCCTCTATATGCTTCAGAGGATGGAGGAGCAGCAAAAGGCCATTCAAGCCTATACATCTGCCCACGATATAGGCAAAGAAGGGGGAATGCACCTGACTCAAGCGCAGTGGAGAATGATTTCAACGTTGTGCCAGGTTCTGCAACCCTTTGAACTTGCCACACGTGAAGTCAGTTCAGACACTGCCAGCCTGAGTCAGGTTATTTCCCTCATCAGGCTTTTGCAGAAGAAGCTGGAGACATTGAAGGAGGAGCTAAAACAGAGCGATTCCGCTAGGCATGTGGGACTTGTGGATGGAGCCCTTAATTTGTTTAACCAGGATTCACGGGTGGTCAATCTGTTGAAATCAGAGCACTACATTTTGGCCACTGTGCTCGATCCTAGATTTAAAACCTATGTTGTATCTCTCTTTCCAGCAGACACAAGTCTGCAGAGGTTCAAAGACTTGCTGGTGAGAAAATTGTCAAGTCAAGCGGAACGTGACCCGTCAACAGCTCCTCCTTCACATTCTCCCGCAACTGGGGGTGCGAGGAAAAGGCTAAGAATTGAGCCCACCCGCTGGCGGTGATACCGAGCCGTCTGGAGCAAGTGCTGTCTGACACTGCAGTGCCACTCCTGGATGGGCCAGGTGTTTGTGTCGACCACTTGTGTCGCTTAGCTTAGTCACACAGCGAACTTGGTGCGCCTCTTTTTTTCTTTGATCATTTGCTGTTTGGGGACTATTTTTTTGAAGTTCCATCCAGCCTGACACTGCAGGGGATCCGGATTGAAAGTTGACAGTAAATAGATCGACAATGTCTAGGTTGACCACTATTGGTCAACAGTAACTAGGTCGACAGGGTCAAAAGGTTGACATGTTCTAGGTCGACAGGCCAAAAGGTCGACATGAGTTTTTCAAAAATGTTTTCTTTTTTTGAACCTTTTCATACTTAACGATCCACGTGGACTACGATTGGAACGGTAATCTGTGCCGAGCGAAGCGGCAGCGGAGCGAAGGCACCATGCCCAAAGCATGGCGAGCGAAGCGAGCCATGCGAGGGGACGCGGTGCACTAATTGGGGTTCCCGGTCACTCTACGAAGAAAACGTCACCAAAATAACAATAAAAACTCATGTCGAACTTTTGACCTGTCGATCTAGAACATGTCGACCTTTTGACCCTGTCGACCTTTTGACCCGGTCGACCTAGTTACTGTCGACCAATAGTGGTCGACCTAGACATTGTCGACCTAGTTACTGTCGACTTTCAATACCACACCCACACTGCAGTGCCACTCCTAGATGGGCCAGGTGTTTGTGTCCGGCCTCTTGTGTCGCTTAGCTTAGCCATCCAGTGACCTCGGAGCAAATTTTAGAACTAAAAATAATATTGTGAGGTGTGAGGTGTACAGAATAGACTGAAAATGAGTGTAAATTATGGTTATTGAGGTTAATAATACTATGGGATCAAAATGACCCCCAAATTCTATGATTTAAGCTGTTTTTGAGGGGTTTTTGTAAAAAAAAACACCCAAATCCAAAACACACCCGAATCAGACAAAACATTTTCAGGGAGGTTTTTCCAAAACGCGTCCGAATCCAAAACACGGACGCGGAACAGAATCCAAAACCAAAACACAAAACCCGAAAAATTTCCGGTGCACATCACTAGCTATAATGTGAATTTCGGCTCATTCAGTGTGCTTTAATGTGAATTTCAGGTCATCCTGTGTGCTTTAATGTGAATTTCGGCTCATTCAGTGTGGTATAATGTGAATTTCGGCTCATCCTGTGTGCTATCATGTGAATTTCAGCTCATTCATTTTGCTCTAATGTGAATTTTGGCTCATTCAGTGTGCTATAATGTGAATTTCGGCTCATTCAGTGTGCTATAATGTTAATTTCAGCTCATCCTGTGTGCTATCATGTGAATTTCGGCTCATCCTGTGTGCTTTAATGTGAATTTCGGGTCATCCACTGTGCTATAATGTGAATTTCGGCTTATTCAGTTTGTTATAATGTGAATTTTGGCTCATTCAGTGTGCTTTAATGTGAATTTCAGGTCATCCTGTGTGCTTTAATGTGAATTTCGGCTCATTCAGTGTGCTATAATGTGAATTTCGGCTCATTCAGTGTGGTATAATGTGAATTTCGGCTCATCCTGTGTGCTATCATGTGAATTTCGGCTCATTCATTTTGCTATAATGGGAATTTCGGCTCATTCAGTGTGCTATAATGTGAATTTTGGCTCATTCAGTGTGCTATAATGTGAATTTCATATTGTCCGCAAGGACGTATTATCAGGAGTATAGCTATGCCAGTAGTCACTTTTATTCCAGTGTGGTTTTTGCATATATACCCGTACCATATTGTTACAGTGATCTTACTGGTAGTAGCATTTATCTAAAGGTGGTTTTTACATAATTACCCGCATACCGCTATCACAGTTTAGCTCAGTGATTTCCAAGCTTTTTTGAATCACGGCGCCCTGCAATATCAGAATTTTTTTCACTCCACTCTTAAGCCAAAAATTTCTTATTGAGAAATTTATAAAGAAATATTACACTAAGTAGATCGCGTTTATATGTCATCCTTAGGGTCAGGTGTGAGGTGAGGGACAAGATCTGCTTCTGTTTGGCCACATATGTTATGACTGGCAGCCACCAGCACTGGTTTTGCCTATTTTATTGACCATGAATAATTTGAATTGGTCCTGGACCACCAACCCAGGGCACCCCTGCAAGTGTCCCGAGGCACCCCAGGGAGCCACCGCACACAGTCTGGGAACCTCTGGTTTAGCTTGATTTCACATTTTTTTAATAATCGCTATTTAATCCAAAAACAAAAGTACGTGCATATTATTATAATAAAAATAATTGCGCTTTGGATCAATCACTTGATCTGAGTATGTTAATTTATTCTAAAGTCAAAAACATGGGCTACTAGTTCAAAGGAGATATTTCCAGAAACAGCGATTTATAAGACCTTTATGAAAGTCATATAGTCCATAACATACAGGACTGAAATAAGACACGGATACAGACAATTCATATTGTGTATCCAAGATAGAGACACAAATATGGGTGGTACACACAATGAAAGAGAGAAGAAGAGTGGATTATGGGGGTTATTCCTCGTTATTGTTTTCCGCTACAGTGCAATTTAGTTGCAAACTGCGCATACGCAATGTTCGCAGTGCGCTTGCGCCAAGTAAATTAGCACAAAAGTTTGGTATTCTACTCACGGCCTAAAGAAGATTTTTCATCGTTCTGGTGATCGGAGTGTGATTGACAGGAAGTGGGTGTTTTTGGGCGGAAACTAGCCGTTTTCTGGGAGTGTGCGGAAAAACGCAGGCGTTTCAGGGAAAAATGCGGGAGTGTCTGAAGAAACGGGGGAGTGTCTGGGCGAACGCTGGGTGTGTTTGTGACGTCAAACCTGGAAAGAAACTGACTGAGCTGATCGCAGTGTAGGAGTAAGCCTCCAGCTACTCAGAAACTGCAAAGAAATTTCTATTCGCAATTCTGCTAATCTTTCGTTCACAATTCTGCTTTGCTAAGATACACTCCCAGTAGGCGGCGGCCTAGCGTGTGAAATGCTGCTAAAAGCAGCTAGCGAGCGAACAACTCGGAATCACCTCCTATGCTTGGTGAGCTTAGAGAGCGCAGTAAGTATTAGTATAGGCTTTTTTCAGTGTCTCAGGGAATCAGATCAGTCTGACATATCAATCATATGGGCTATACTTGATATATTCTTTGAGACCCGCAGGGGCCAGAGGCCCCAGACTAAAAGTCCAGAAACTCTCACGTTTAAGAAATTCTTTGGTAAGATCACCTCCTCTTATTTCGAGGTGTATCACCTCCAAACCAAAGGCTACGAATTTCTTAAGATCGCCCTGTTGCTTAAAGTGGACGTGTCTGGTGACAGAGGTCAGCTGATTCCCTCGACTAATGTCCGTTGCTGCATTTTGGACAGTGCCTATATGTTAAAGGTGTCAAAGTCGAAAAATATTGTAAAGCATATACCCTGTACTAACCCCATGCACATGCCCGCTGCGCGTGCACTCAGTCCGCCGTGCGTGCACATAGCCGCAATTTGTGTAGGATCGGTCCGGCGATCATGCGCGTGATATGGGTATTTACGTCGGAGTTTGTGGGCACATTGAGGGTTATTAGAACATTAAATATTTAACCCAAGTAGTGCATTTTGTACCCATAGTTCCCCAACACCACATCAGCGAGTATTAATAGTTTAAACAGTTCCAGGACTAGGAGATTCGCCTTTGCATGATAGGAAGGGTCAGATAAAGGTTGGAAGGTGATGTCTAGTATCCAGCTGTAGGGTATTTTGAGGGTAACATTCCAGTGTTGGTTAGATAAAGATCACATATTCCAGCGTATAGTTATGTGCAAAAGTAGAATATGGATATTAACTGTATTTACTGTATATTATGTATGCGGCGGGAATCCAGAGGATATCACCCACAAGAGCAGTTGGGGAAAGACATCGCCAATTTTTTCAAATAAACCTATGACCTCACCTGTAATATAAAGACACATCTCTGTGTCCAATGGACAGTGAGATTACAGTGACCATTGTATTGCGTATGTAAGTTGTGTATAAAAAGACCGTTGTTTCCTGGCCGGTCAGAAGACTCTGAACGCTATCTGTATAACCAGCGGAGGACCGGCCGGGTTGCGCTTGCGAACATTCTCACGTATGTACATTCTCTGTAGCCATTATTCTGTTTAGATTTATCTTGTTAGCCTGTAGTGTATGATTTGTACTGTTTTACCTTTTGGAATAATCCACGGTGGCCTTAGAACCCTGTGGTTTCAACTACAAATCGGTGTTGTGTCTTCACTTTCCTGCAAGGGTTTTAAAGTCTATTTATCTGTATAAGGTGTACAGGTATTGATAAAGGAGTACACACTGCGGGTACTTTATACCGTCAGCGCTACTTAAGGTTTAAGGTATAACATTGTTGCAGTACTTTGCTGCTAAAGGGTGTCAAAGTTGAAAAATATTGTGATTCACAATGTCTTGTACTAACCCCAATGCACGTGCCCGCTGCTCGTGCATTCAGTCTGTCATGCGTGCACATGTCCGCAAATTGCGTAAACTCGCTCCGGCGATTACGCACGTGATATGCCTATTTACGTTAGAGTTCGTGAGCTTGTAGCGGGCGACTCGTTTATTGCATATTTAACTCATATAGTGTGTTTTGTAGATAATATTCCCCTTAATAATGTCTGCAAGTATGTTTAGTGTAAATGGTTCATGGACATGGGGATTCCTCTTTGCATGATATGAAGGGTCAGGCAAAGGTTGAACGGTGGTGTTTAGTGTCCAGCTGTAGAGTATTTTATTAGTAACATTCCGGTGTTGGTTAGGAAGAGATTGTTCGCTCCTGCGTATAGTTATGTATAAAAGTAGTTTACAGACATTTACTGTATTTGCAGTTCATTATCCATGCGGCGGGAATCCTGAGGATACCTCCCACCTGAGCAGTTGGGAATAGACACAGCCCACCTGTTCGAATCCACCTATGACCTTTTGTTATAATGCAGAGGCACATTCCTGTGTCCAATGGACAATGAGATTGTAGGGACCATTGTATTGTACTGTATGTTGTGTATATAAAGGCCACTGTTCCCTGACCGGCCAGTACTCTCTCTCATCAACGATTATCTGCTTGATATCGGAGGTCTGGACGGGTTGCGCATGCGAGTATTCCCACATATGGTATGTTCTCTGTAGCCATTTTATTACCCTTTTGTGTATGCCATTCATTCTCACTCTGTGTGCTTCTGTTTGCGATCATTCGCTATTGTTTACATTTATTTCTTGTTATCCTGTTTAGATATTTATGTTAGGTCTGTAGTGTATAAGCTGTAACTGTTTTTCCCCTTTTTCATACTAAAAATCTTCTAAGAAGGTGTTTGAACCTTACCAGGTCTTGTGTGTTTCACCAGTTATTATAAAGGGTCTCTCTTAGCGTATTAACCGCTCATAATGTATTTACATCGTTAAAGGTTTAAGCATTGTGGTATTACATTGCCGGTTTATAGTATAAGCATACCCCTACTGTGTTCATTTAAAAGGTTTAAAGGTTATCAACTGTGTGTACGCTCGCTGTGTGTATTCCGTACATAGGTAAATATTTGACTTTATCAACTGGGAGCTCATCCGGTCCACCTCATATCCGCAGTCAAGCGAAACCAGGCTGACTTTATCCATCAGCAAAGGACGAAAAGGTAGTATCCCCTGTATCCGTGTTTGTGGTTGGGGATACGGTAGTGCTGATCAGATAAGCGTCTGAGTATGCTACGCTTGGTTTGTAGGGATGCTGGTGGGATCCGGAACCGAAAGGTTATAACGTTAAGCTATTGTCTTTTAAATCTGTTTACATTTTCTGTTTGGCGCCAATTGCGCACGCAACACACGCACACACCTGCATTTTAATTTGTGTATTCTCGCATAGTCACTCTCTTGTTGCCATCAGAATTGATTGCTGGACACGTGCTGAGGAAATTTGGTGCTATTTAGTTAAAAGTAAACAGTAATACTTAAGGGAGTAGTTGTAAAGCACGTACACAGCCTGGCCTAGTTGCACAGGTTGATACAGAGGAAACTGTGTGGTGTTCGGTAAGCGATTATAGTTGAACATCGTTTACATTTATAGAAGTGTGTTATTTGCGTTACTGTGATCGTATCTGGGCTTTTGTATACGTGTCTCGGGCAACGTGCGAGATTACGTACGCAAACGTAAAGGCCTACACACGTTCCATATATTACGCAGCGTGCGTACGGATATGCCCACTAAATTCAATTCACACAATAGCATTGTTTTAGTGTGGGCGGTATAGTAGCCACGTGATAATAGCACAAGTTTGTTCATTTTCCAAAAAGTTTTAGTTTAAAGAGAACCTTTTTCTATTGCAAAACTCAGGGATTGAACTGTTTGCCTGAATGAAAGTAATTTCTGTACAGAAAAATCAGAGTGAATATGAGTGAACAGGAGTGAGTGTGCAAATAAAGGTATTCTTTTTGTGAACCCAGAAATCGGGATCCCGTAGGAGACCACACCAGGTGAGTGGACACTTGGTGGCGTGGGATTGGCTTGCTCACGTTAACATTGTATAAGGTAAAGGAGCAATTAGTATCAGCAGAAGGACTGCGAAGGTTAGAAAGCGCAGCCCCGGGGGTTGGCGTAGTACCCATATAGGCCCGTTAAATATAACGCTCCGGCTGAAGGTTTCGCAGCCTAAACAACCGATTCCGCTGGTCGTGCGGCGGATAAGTAATAGTTAGTTATACGTAGTGCGACTTTACCACACGTAATTGTGTGCATTAGTTGGTTACCTTGATACCCATTACGTTGTGGGATCATAAACGCTATTTGTACATTCTAACGTGATTTGTGTAGGTTTTTTTTTATTTTAAGGGAGTTTCGCTGTTTACTCAGGAAATCTCCAACAACTAATATTTACTGGGAAGGGTAGCATACTCCCACATGCCCCAGTAAATAGAGGTTACAAAAGATCCTGAGATTGGGTACGACCAGTGGTGGGCACATTGCTGGAATTTGTATCGGCCAATAGGGGCGTGAGTGGGTGAAGGCACTCGTTGGACTTTCACCGTCGCCTTACCTCTGGGAACTTGTTTTTTTTTTGTAAGAATTCGCTGAGACAGCAATATCTGAAAATAATGGGGGCCAGTTGTTCAAGTAAGGGACGATCAACAAGGGTTCACGTTGGTATTTGTTGGCCCAAAAGGTCAGCACAGTATATAATGTGTGAGAAATATGGATCACACACACAGGTATTATGCAAAGAATGGGAACGAATGACTGAGGATGATGGGGAACAGTTCCCCAGGGTGGGTAGTTTGAATCCTGAGGTATTGCAAAATCTAAGAAAATGGATATGTCTAATAAAATCTGCAAAACAGAGGATTAGGCATTATGATTGTTTACAGCTATGGCAACAGGAGAGTGAGATACAACAGGAATTAGCTCAAAGAGCAAATTCAAACCCTGGCAGAAATCTGATAGCAACAGCACCACCACCGTATATAGTAGGGGAGAAAGTGGCTGCAGAGAATGGCATATGGGTATATGAAAAGAGTGCACTTAACAAATGTATTAGTGATAAGAGTAAAATGGATGTTAATGTTGATGCTAATGCTAACCAGTGCAAGTTGTAGCCCATCTTAAACTTCCCCCAGGAATGCGACCAGGAAGATGAGCCCACTACGATATCAGCACTCTCTCTAGCGGCGACCATACACGATACTCCAGTGGGCACGACTCAACCAGTGAGAGCGGTAACAAAGGCCCATAGTGCAGGGACTGGTGAGGTTGTGTTCAAAGGTAAGTACGGTACTGTACAATATGTTGAAACTGTTACACCACACAGTGTAGAATCAACCCAGAGTTATGTAATTGATCTTAATCCTGTAAGGGTGATAGCGGTCCCCAATGGGAAGACCGACACAAATGGAGTCACTCCCATCAGGAACATTGCAATGCATTGTCCCTGGTCCCGAGCAGAATTAAGAACAATTATGTCTGAATTTCACGATCCCAGAAAGGATCTAGCCGCATGTCAAAGGTTCATTAAAGACCTAGGTAACTCCACTGAACCCAACAACAAAGATTGGCGGACACTACTGCGGGCATGTTTACCCTCTAGTATTGACCCTGTGAAATTCATTACTGATTGTAAGTTAGATGCAGAGGTAGCTCTCACCGACGACTACAATGAGGAAAATGTTAAACAGATCAATCTGCAATTAGGAGTATATTTCCCAACCATTGTCAAATGGAACAAAATTTTCTCCATTAGACAAATGGAAGGGGAAGCTGCTTCTGATTATTTCCACCGGGCACTGGAGGAAATGGCTAGATATACTGGGATCTTGGACATTGAGGAAAATGTACATCACAGGGAGGTAGCGGTGTCCGTATTGATGGACGGTTTAAAGGAAGTGTTAAGGACTAGGGTACAAACTACTCAACCTAACTGGAGAGGTATGTCGGTGGTCACCTTAAGAGAGACTGCTGTCGGGCATGACCGGAACATCGCAAGACGCAGGGAGTCACAGGGTGATAAGCTGATGGACATAAGTATCCAAGCCCTTACAACAAGGCCGCCTCAATTTAAACCTCAGACCCCTGTTGGTAAGCCATATATGGTAAAATGTTACAATTGTAGCAGGGAAGGACATTTTGCACGAAACTGCACCTATAGAAACTCACACAATGTATATCGACCCCCTAGACCAGAGCATGACACACAGTATGGCACAGGGACCGCAGAGGAGGAGTGATGAGCCACATTCAGGGGAAACTAGGAGGTACCCACCAAAAAGAGACTGGCAGATCTCTGAAAAGTTTTGTATAGACACACCTGAAGGAGTGAGACACCTTCATTCTTAGACTTGCACCCACCCGCACCTGACCCTCATTTATTTTAACTAGGGTACCTAGCATGACTGCACTTGTGAATATGGCACAATTCTAGGTAAGTCCAATTATTCTGAACAATAGGTCAGCAATGGGGTGGCTCCTGGGGTGCGGTTCCTCCTGGACTGCCGTGGCTGGGCGACAACAGGGCATCGCAGCATTACATTTAATTTGGCACTTTCACTGTTTGTTTATTATACATGTTACACACTTTTTTCACTTATATTAATTCACCCCATAACACCCCTTTTTTCTCACCTATCCCTTAATCCTTCTCACTACACATAATTATTTCCTGCGATGCCCTTGGGTTGCTTGGCTGTGGTTTTTTGGGGGGTCCCGTGCCCTAGGTTTGAACCCCTATAGTGTTAGGTACTGCAGCAGAGTGGAGTCCCTTGCCGCGGGGCTGCAGCTTAATGCATTGATCAATTCATAACTAAACTCCACTATGTGTAGCGCCTCAATTTAAACCTCAGACCCCTGTTGGTAAGCCATATATGGTAAAATGTTACAATTGTAGCATGGAAGGACATTTTGCACGAAACTGCACCTATAGAAACTCACACAATGTATATCGACCCCCTAGACCAGAGCATGACACACAGTATGGCACAGGGACCGCAGAGCAGGAGTGATGAGCCACATTCAGGGGAAACTAGGAGGTACCCACCAAAAAGAGACTGGCAGATCTCTGAAAATTCCCAGTTACCTCCCTCACATATTGTAGCAACCAATGCGCTGCAGGAAGGTCTCAATCTACAATAGGGGTGGGGCCACACCTGTAGTATGTGATATAGCCGTTTAAAATAATTGAAGAACAATGAAGTCTCTTTGGTAGATTTATTGCATGTGAAATTCACAGAGCCCACGATAAAAGAATATTATGAACTGAACATTGACACGTTGATTTTATTTTATATACTTGTTATTACAGCGTTACATGATTTAATTACATTTGCAGACTAATCATATACATAAACCAATCACAATTTACTTATTAGAATATATTATTAATTTATATACTTTCCTTATGGGGGATTTCCAATTAATTAGCTTAACATCTTGTGATTATGACTGTTTAATATCAAAACACATTTTACCTTTCACCTACTTTCAATTATCTTTATTCTGCAAAATACAATTCCTTGCAAAACTCTAGCTAACCGCAGTCTTGTGATACACTGCGCAGCTGGCCTTAACTTCTTGTTTTGACTAAAAATCAAAGTTTTTGCAAACATATAAAAATCACATTTAAAATAACAGTTTTTTTTAAGCAATAGACAAACTGACATTTAGCTTCCATTTTGTATTCACTTATTCATATCATTCCTCTTTCTGCCAATATACTTTGCATTCTAATACACAAATTAGAAGGCTCAGTTTCACAATTTTTAATGAGGGTTAGGTAGACGCACAACATAGGCAAAAGGTAGGTTCACTGGGATGGGCCTGGCGCCAATGCTCACCGCACCGGACAGGAATCCCTGATTTTTTATAGGAACCTTCCGGTGTTGGCTAAGAGGGTTTTGACACGGTTAGGTGAAACTCGTTTGTATTTTATGTCTAACATACTTATTTTGATTAATTTTTACCCTGTTATTTAGTTCATAAGTAAAATTAACAAGCTGTGTACCCTTCCTACCTGCCTGATCCTCCTCTAAAGCCTGGTATATGGGCTTAGCTTCCTGGAGTTGTAAACCTTTATAAGACTTGCTTATGTTAGCATATACCACCTGTCTTTTTTGCTGCCCCTGACTAGTTCCCTGAGTCACCTGTTCTAGTGGAACCTTATCATCTACCACCACAATGGTTATTTTATGGTGCACTTTTAACCTTTTAAATCCTTTACCGCATTGTACACAGACTACTGGTTCACACTTGATGGTAAGATATATGATTCCTACAATCAGGGCAGCAAACACAGTGTACTGCAATATTCCAGAGAAAAGCTTTGCAATACTTTTTTTTAGCCAACCAAGTGGATCACAACCTTTACTAGTACCTACACCTAACTTTTTTATTTTTTGCTGCAACTCTTTTACCTTGCTCAGATAGGCACCTATTTCAGCTTTGTGATTTTTAACATAAGTACAACATTTTTGTTTTACTACTGCACACGTGCCCCCTTCTGCTGCCAACAGCTAATCCAATGCCATCCTATTTTGTAAAGCCACTTTTTTTTACTTGAGCCAGGAGGGATATACCTGCATCTACACTGATGGGTACAAATCCAACATTTGCTTGTGTTGAGAGCCTTTGCAATTTTACTGTGCATTGCTATCATGGAATTACCTGTAAATTCTCCTTCATAATTATTTTTTTGTAAGGCCCTACACACACGTGTTTTGAATAACATTTCATTGTAAAATGTTACATTACCTGTTTGAATGGTTACATTGTTTACAGACCCTGGAATTTATATACAACACTCAAGAACAATGAGTATGATTGTAATTAAACATGCCCATGAGAGAATGCACCCCCATAGTTTACGGTCTGGCCTTTGGCCTATCAGCATTATTTTGTTTAGCATTGTCTTTGTTGTCCTTGATTTTTACAGTACTCTTCTAGGAGTTATGTACCCTCCACAGAGATACTGCGTTGGCAAGTGGCTTAAGGGATTATTATGCCCGAACCACTCACTTGCTGGTTTTACTGGTAAAGTGCAGAGGAGGTTTGCAGAATATTTTTTATTTTTGTGCTGTCTTAGGAGGCGAAACTTTTTTGCAGTGGATGGAGTGGATTCACGAAGTCTTCTTCTTTATCTTAACAGCAGTTGGGGTTGTCAACAAGACTTGGTAAGGTCCTTATTACCGGTCTGTCAGCGAGCCCAATCCCAGGTTGTAGATCATGACAAGCACCTTTTACAGGAATTGGTTGTTTGCTGGTTACCGTAGCTTGGATTTTCTTTAGCTGGTTGCTTAATGAAATAAGATAGTTTACAGTTAAGTCATTTGTTTTACTGAGTTCATATGCGGGTGCAATAGCAACATTGGGCAATTTTTTAAACAGTATTTTATATGGAGATATGTTTAACTCCCCCCTTGGTGTTGTTCTGATCGAGTGCAACACTAATGGCAAAGCTTTTGGCCACTGCAAGCTGTTTTTTTTACATATTTTGGCCAGCTTATTTTTAATGGTCCCGTTATAGCGTTCCACCTTGCCGCTAGATTGCGGATGGTATGCAGTGTGTAGCTGTTGTTTAATGCCAAGAAGCTGGCACATCTTTTTGAACACTAGTTCAGTAAAGTAAGTACCTTGGTCTGATGATATCACATATGGTATGCCATACCTACATACAAATTCTTGTACCAATTTCTTTGCTGTGATTGCTGCTGTTGCACTGGCCACAGCATATTTTTTTTACCCAACCGCTAAATGTGTCGACACAAACCAAAACATACTGAAGAATCCAAACCTTTGGAAGCTGAATGTAATCAATTTTTAGGATTTGGAAAGGACCAGTTGTTTGGGGAATGTGTGAAGGCATTGTTTTAACTGCTCTTTTAGCATTCTTCTGCAAGCAGGTGATGCAAGAAGCACAGTACTTGGTTGCCACTGGCGCAAAGCCAGGTGCATACCAATAAGTCTTAATTAGACTTATCATGGCTGTCTTACCTGCATGGGTCAGTCCATGTGACATCTGTGCCAATGCTGGCAAGAGTGATTTAGGGGCAACAGGCTTACCTTTAGAGCTGTGCCACAGGCCTTTGTTGTCTTGGGTACACTTTGCACTTATCCACTTGGTCTTTTCCTGTAAATCACAAACTTTTTGCATATTAATTAATGTTTGCTCACTTGGTATACATACATTAGTTACCATACAAACATTTTCAACTGTAACCTTTTGTTGGGCTGCCACTTTTGCTGCAGCATTTGCCCTTTTGTTCCCTTTTGTAACTTCATCATGGCCAGTCATGTGAGCTTGACATTTAATAACTGCTATCTGTGAGGGCAGTTGTATAGTAGTATTTTTTTTACTGCGTCTGCATGTGCAATTGGATTGCCTGTTGCTGTTAGGAAATTTCTGTGTTTTCACAGTTTACCAAAATCGTGTGTAACACCGAATGCGTATCTGCTGTTTGTATATATATTTACAGTCTTTCCTTCAGCTAGTTGACATGCTTTAGTTAACTGTTTTTGTAGGACTTTATTTAATTATTATTATTTTTTTTAGGTCCACCTTAGGGGACCTAACTTATTCACTTATTCATTTCATCTGCAGCCAGTGAAATTAATTGCAAGCCTTGGAAGTGAACCCGAGGTCACAATTGATGTAGCTGGTAGATTTCTACCTTTCCTTGTAGATATGGGGGTGGCCAAGTCAGTGTTAAATTCAACAGTGGGTATGAAGACCACTGGTAAGACAATTCCAGACATGGGAGTAAAAGGAGTAGTACAACACTGCCCTTTAAGCAAACCAGCAGAGATTACGATAGGACCTTTGCAGACCAAGCACTCCTTTCTGCTGGCTGCATCGGCTCCGACTAATTTACTTGGGAGAGATTTACTGTGCAAGATGGGATGTGTCATATATTGTACTCCTGGAGGTGTGTTCTTAGATATACCCGAGAATCACGCTCAGGAAGTGCAGGATATGCTAGACTCCCCACAAAGGTTAATGACGCATACTGCTGTTACAGATAGATGTCCGTCCAAGGTAGAGGAAATGATTTCCCAGATACCGGAATCACTTTGGACCAAGGATGGACAAGACACTGGATTGATGGCAAATGTAGCTCCTGTAGTAGTTCAAGTAAAAGATGGTAGGATAGCTCCAAAAATCCCACAGTATCCTCTGAAGCCAGAGGTGGAGTTAGGAGTTTACCCAGTAATAGAGTGCTTGCTACAACAGGGCATTCTGGTTAGGACATCCAGCACTGCCAATAGTCCCATCTTCCCCGTGAAAAAGAGAGGGGTTACAGGTTAGTGCAGGATGCAAGGGGGATCAATAAAATAGTTGAGAGCCAATTCCCCGTAGTGCCAAATCCAGCTGTCATACTGATGCAAATCCCTCCAACTGCGAAATTTTTCACTGTTATTGACCTCTGCTCCGCCTTCTTCTCGGTACCTCTGCACCCTGACAGCCAATACTTGTTCGCATTCACATACAGAGGAGTACAGTACACCTGGACTAGTTTACCACAAGGTTTCATGGACAGCCCAAGTATTTTCTCACAGGCTTTGCATGATTGTTTACAATCCTTTCAACCTGAGAGCGGATCAATATTAATACAGTATGTAGACAACTTACTGCTGTGTCCTGATTCACTCGAATCGTCCTTGAGAAACACAAAACAGCTTCTGTTTCATCTTTCTGATACGGGACACAAGGTTTCAAAGGACAAGTTGCAATTATGCCAGACCAAGGAAAAATATTTGGGTCATTGTTTGACACAAGGACTGAGACACCTCACCACTGATAGAGTACAGGCAATTCATGACATGACTCTGCCACAGACTCAGCAACAGATTTGCACAATCCTAGGATTGTGTGGGTACTGTCGTAACTGGATCCCAGGATTTTCCATACTTGCCTTACCTTGCAGGAGATGGTCTCATCAAACAAACCAGATAGGGTTTCGCACACAGATGAGTCCGAACTGGCATTTGAGAGACTCAAGCAGTGCCTAACGCAGGCACCAGCATTAGGTATGCCAGATTATGGGAAACCCTTTGAACTGTACGGTACGGAAAATGCTGGATGTGCGGCAGGCGTCTTAACCCAGAAGCACGGTGATGCCAGCAGGCCGGTAGCCTACTACAGCGCTCAGTTAGACACAGTAGCGCGATCCCTCCCCACATGCTTGCGAAGTGTTGCAGCGATAGCATTGCTAGTGAGTAAAAGCAAAGATGTAGTGCTAGGACACAACCTGACAATCCATACACCTCATGCAGTGTCAGACTTACTGAATTCTGCCCAAACCAGACACGTCTCATCCGCATGGTTTACAAGATGGGAATTAGCACTAATGGCCCCTGTAAACATCACCATAAGGAGATGCAGTGCACTAAATCCGGCAACGTATCTCCCAGGTGTGCCTGGACAGGCACAAAGGGTGGGGGATGAGAATGATGGCGAAGGAGGATTTAGTACAGACACTGACACACATGATTGTATGGAATATTTGACCCAAAATTTCACGGCAAGGCCTGACATCAGTGACAACCCACTAGAAGGTGTAGATTTTACTTTCTACACTGATGGTAGTTGTCACAGACAGACGGACTCGGGAGACTTGTGTACTGGATACGCAGTCGTAGATGACAAAGGTACCATAGAAGCAGAACCCCTGGGCCCACCTCACTCAGGACAAGTTGCTGAGCTGGTCGCCCTAACCAGAGCGTGTGAATTGGCTAAAGGAAAGTCAGCCAATATCTACACGGATTCTAGGTAGTCCTTTGGAGTAGTTCATGATTTCGGGGCCCTATGGCGCCTTAGAAATTTCATGACGGCAGCTGGCACACCCGTGGCACATGCAACCCACATCAAAAGACTTTTAGCAGCAATACAGGAACCTGACAGAGTGGCTGTTATCAAGTGTAAAGCCCACACGTACAGTCAAGACCCAGTGTCACTTGGTAACAGCCGAGCAGACGAAGCTGCTAAATCAGCAGCCAGTACCCCCATACAGACAGACACCACTCAACTGATGGTATTTAACACTGTAAACACACAAAAATTGTGTGAAATGCAAAATTTGTGTTCACCACAGGAGAAGGCAGTTTGTAGGTCAAAAGGATATGGCCAGGAGGCCTCAGGACTCTGGACAGATGGACAGGGTAAGCCAGTGGCACCCAGAGCATTCCTTCTAAGTCTAGCGGAAGCGGCACATGGGCTGACTCATCTAGGCAAAGAAGGAATGTGTAAGTTGGTTAGAGCCTACTGGTGCGCACCAGGATTTTCTTCCCATGTGGGTAAAAGAGCGATGACATGTCTCACCTGCTTGAGGAAGAATATCGGAAAGGCAATACCAACAGAGCCATCCCATATCCCTCCTACAGATGGTCCTTTCCAGGTAATACAGATTGATTTCATACAATTGCCACCCTGTAGAAATTTTAAGTATGTATTGGTTTGTATTGATGTAGTTTCAAATTGGGTAGAAGCATTCCCCGCTGCCACAAATACCGCTACATTTACTGCAAAGAAAATTGTGTAGGAATTTGTATGCAGGTATGGTATCCCTAGGATAATTGAAAGCGATAGGGGTACCCATTTTACAGGTGAAGTCTTTCAGGTAATGTGTAAATTAATGGGAACTAATAGTAAGCTGCATACTCCGTACCGCCCCCAGGCGAGTGCGAAAGTGGAAAGAGTAAACAGCACTATTAAGAACAAGTTGAGCAAAGTGATGGCTGTAACAGGATTGTTGTGGCTGGAAGCTTTGCCACTTGTGTTGTACAGCATCAATACCACTCTCAGGTCCCCTCTTAACCTGTCACCCTTTGAGATTCTGTTTGGTCGACAACCCCATGTAATGATTGACCCCCAGGAAAATTTGAAAAGTAACAATGAAGTAACTGTAAAGTATCTGGTTAAGATGAGTAAGCAGTTGAGGAATCAAAACGACAATCTAAAGCTAGTAATTCCTGATCTGCCAGACAGTAATTGTCACGACATTGAACCTGGGGATAATATAATGATTCCAAACTTTCTACACTCAGGTTGCCTTATTGACAGATGGGAAGGACCATATCAAGTCTTACTGACCAGCACAACAGCGTTAAAGGTTGCTGAAAGAGAGACTTGGGTCCATTCGTCTCACTGTAAGAAGGTTGCTGACCCAGAGAGGTCCCGTGACAAAGAACAGATGGTAGAGGAAATTGTATCACTAGAGTGTCTGTTCCAGGAAGGTTGAGACTGCACCTGAGCACTGAAAACAATAAAATCAGAGGCGGTTGTCGAGCCAGATTTCTTTTTCCCTTTTATTATTTTCTCCACTTCCCATCTCCCTCCTTTTCTCCTCCCCCTTCTCATTCTTCTCCTTTCCCTCCTGTAAGTTGGACTTACCCCAAGAGACTGTGTTCCGGATTTTCCTGTTGACCCTGTTGTTGACCAGAACAGTCTGTTTCGGTGAGAGTACCAGAGAGGCCAAGGAAGGATCTGGAATGGGTTCTGATGACAGTGATGGACTTGTAGAATTCCAAGAACAACACAATCACCGAGCAAAGGCGAGTATCAGAAAACGATCTGGTAGCCATAACATTAATAGACATTGTGAAGGATTGTTAGCTGAAGAGAACTGCATCTTTAGGAACTGTGAAAATATAGTTGAGGACGGTTGCATCAAGAAATGTCAGTCCAGTTTTAATATCAACATGGACCGGCATCCATTGAGTGACTATCACTCATTAGTGGGTAAAGTGTTAAATCAGACAGACTGCTGGGTGTGCTCACAAGTACCTCAAGGTCATAGTAAGTCAGGACTAGTACCATTCCCTTTAACGATAGGCGAGATACTTGAATTAAGGGGTGGGAGACCGATGGACAAGAAATTTAATATTTCTTGTCCTCCTAGTTTGAAGCTCCATGTGGATAGGTCCTTAATATGTTTTAACATTTCCAATCCCCGAAAGCCGGGAAATTGGGAAGTGTCATGGAATAATCAAACCATGACATTTTCACACAGAGCCGACAGAATGTCCATAGACTCAGAACTTATACGCCAGATAGCCGACAGTGGAAAATATTTCCGGTATATGTACACTCTAGGAAGTAGGACCATGCGATTTGGAGAGATATCACCAGGATACTGTGCACATATCATACAGCCCGATACGTGTACTAGACAAATGAGAGAGTTAGGGATAGGACTGTTTTCATGGAAGGTTTGTAATATGGTTATATCATTTTCTGTCCCATATGTCCTCCCCGATGATGCATATTTCATATGTGGAAGGAAGGCGTATAAGTGGCTTGCCCCAAACTCAGAGGGATTGTGTTACGTTGGAAAAGTATTGCCTGAAGTAATGACCATTACCCATGAAAAGATGAAAGATGTTCACCGCAGTGCCCAAGCTCCTTACACTCACACTCATTCCGAACACATTGTTAAAGGACACCTTGTAGATAGGACAGAGCATGCGGCCTCTGATTTGATTCACGAATCCACCGGGATTCAATTCCTTCTCGCGATAGATATCACCGGTACCGCCAGAGGAGTTATAATTTTAGGTATATTAATGCGCTAGCGAAGCAGATAGACAATATCACCGAAATGTATAATGACACCTTCAGGTATACTGGGAGAGAGCTGCAAGCCTACAAAACGGAGCTGGTTCAGCATAGAATGGTTCTCAATTACCTCACAGCGGTAACAGGCAGGTATTGTGTCACCCTAGCAACTCAGTATGGTGTGAAGTGCTGTACATATATTACTAACAGCACTGAGGACCCAACCAAGGTCATAGATCGAAAGATGGACGATATATTGCAATTAAAGTGGGAGTTTCGAAAGAGGCACAATCTTACACTCGCTGCTGTGGGTAATGAATTGACTGGCTGGGTGTCATGGTTGAACCCACAAAATTGGTTTTCAGGTTTAGGAGAATGGGCTCAAGGAATTATCATGGATGTAGGAAAATTCCTCTTGTGTATCCTGGGAGTTATCATAATGATTGGTCTGGTATTCATATGTGTTCAGATTTTAATGAAAGTGATGAGTCTGAGGAGCGAGTGCATTGTAACAGCAACTAGTTTAATTTATGACCCGTCAATCGAGACAATGTTGTGATAAAATGTGATTCCACGGTCCGTTTCTTTCACCCGTTTCTCCTTTGGTTTTCTCCAAGGTACCAAGACATCCACCTGGAAGAAGAATTTGATGACCTTTTATACAGACCACTGATGAACTGTGTCACAGACACCTAATGAGCTTTTAGAGACTTTAATTTTATGGACACTTGAAGAGCTTTGCTTGCCACTTACAGCAAAGATACAGCAAAGATACGACAATCCGGACAAGGCATGTTTCTTATCTTCATCTCTACTATCTTCAGGTAGTGACACACATAGTCGACAGGAAATATAGACACATATATTAGCACTCACACATTCTCCCCTTTCATGTATCATCAACTAATGTGCACCCCATTTGTTGGAACTAAAAGCCGAAAAGAGCTCGGTAGAGTTTGTTAGCCCACAGACCCTTAATACGGGATGAGAAGGATTCAATGTATACTTCGCAATACCTCGAAGCTTGATTTAGAACACGTACGGCACGATAATACATGACCCCTCAGACATGGATTTCATACACACATGCTTTTACTATCTCACTAGGTCATACATTTCCCACCTTCTCCTCTCCTCCCTCTACCCAATCATAATGAGGTATTTTCATGATAACATGTATATTTTTCTGTTTGATTATTTTGAAAGTGGCAGTTATTGGTGACTGCCAAAGGGTGGACTGTCAAAGTCAAAAAATATTGTGATTCACAATGTCTTGTACTAACCCCAATGCACATGCCCGCTGCTCGTGCATTCAGTCTGCCGTTCGTGCACATGTCCGCAAATTGCGTAAACTTGCTCCGGCGATTACGCGCGTGATATGCGTATTTACGGTACAGTTCGTGAGCTTGTAGTGGGTGACTCGTTTATAGCATATTTAACTCATATAGTGTGTTTTGTAGATAATATTCCCCTTAATAATGTCTGCAAGTATGTTTAGTGTAAATGGTTCGTGGACATGGGGATTCCTCTTTGCATGATATGAAGGGTCAGGCAAAGGTTGAACGGTGGTGTTTAGTGTCCAGCTGTAGAGTATTTTATTAGTAACATTCCGGTGTTGGTTAGGAAGAGATTGTTCGCTCCTGCGTATAGTTATGTATAAAAGTAGTTTACAGACATTTACTGTATTTGCAGTTCATTATCCATGCTGCGGGAATCCTGAGGATACCTCCCACCTGAGCAGTTGGAAATAGGCACAGCCCACCTGTTCGAATCCACCTATGACCTTTTGTTATAATGCAGAGACACATTTATGTATTGTACTGTATGTTGTGTATATAAAAGCCACTGTTCCCTGACCGGCCAGTACTCTCTCTCATCAACGATTATCTGCTTGATATCGGAGGCCTGGATCCGAGTTGCACATGCGAGTATTCCCACGTATGGTATGTTCTCTGTAGCCATTTTGTTACCCTTTTGTGTATGCCATTCATTCTCACTTTGTGTGCTTCTGTTTGCGATCGTTCGCTATTGTTGACATTTATTTCTTGTTATTCTGTTTAGATATTTATGTTAGGTCTGTATTAACCGCTCATAACGTATTTACATCGTTAAAGGTTTATGCATTACATCATTGTGGTATTACATTGCCGGTTTATAGTATAAGCATACCCCTACTGTGTTCATTTAAAAGGTTTAAAGGTTATCAACTGTGTGTTCGCTCGCTGTGTGTATTCCGTACACTCAGCGCAGCGTGTGTACGCAACGTGCGTACTACGTACGGTTTTCCGTACGCAAAAAGTGTGCAAAGTGCGCAGCAAGTGCACGTGGTTTAGCGGCCATAACAGCTCCACGGTATTAGTACATAGCTTATGTTCATAGGTAAATATTTGACTTTATCAAGGGTTTAAAGTGTAATCATATCATTGCATTGTATAACTAACAAGGTTTAAAGGTTATCAATTGTGTGTGGGCTCACTGTGTGTACTCTGTACACTCAGCGCAGCGTGTGTACGCCAAGTACGTACCACGTGCGGGACTCTGTAAGCAAATAGTGTACAAAGTGCGTAGCACGTGTATTTAGTCTGGCGGCCATAGCAGCTCCACGGTAAAAGTACATGTAGAGGTATAGCTTTACGGTAGATAATATCGACATTATCAAAGGATTGGTATTGCATTCACATGTAATGCAATAGATTACACCTGAGGTACGGCAATTGATATAATCCTTGATTTTATTAGTGTTACCATATCTGTCAACAATTTCTTTCTTTTTTAGCATAAATTGAAAGGCTTTACAGGAGCCACATTGAAAAGACCCAATAAGGGCAGAAGGTTTTGATGGCGTACGTGTATAATGGCTTCTTTCTAGATGATCATGTAGGTAGGGTGCCCTCCGCCAACTCATGGCCACAGTGGTATCAATAAGAGATAAGCGGGTTCGATTCGTCAAGATCCGAACCCCCCCGAACTTCACGTGGTTCTTCCCGCCTTGCTCGGTTAACCCGAACGAGGCCGAACGTCATCATAAATCCGCTGTTGGATTCTCACGAGATTCGTATTCCATATAAAGAACCGCACGTCACCGCCATTTTCACTCGTGCATTGTAGCTTGAGCTGAGAGGACATGGCTACATTCTCTGTCTGAAAAGCTCAATATCTGTTCTCAGTGTGCTCCATTGTGGTGACCAACAGTATATAGTAGTACAGTACAGTAGGCCATTGCTTTATCTTTCAGCTCCCTGTCAGGCCAAGTTCTAGTATCCTGATCAGTGCTCAATATCTGTACTGCATTGTTGTGACCAGTATATAGTAGTAAAGTGCTGCATTGTGGTGAGCACAGTAGAGTAGGCCATAGCGTTATCTTGCTGCACCATGTCACTTCTAGTATCCTGATCAGTGCTTAATATCTGTGCTCTGTGTCAGTGCTGCATGGTGGTGACCAGTATACTACAGTACAATAGTCCAGTGCTGTTCTCTCTGCTCAGTGTCAGTTCTACGTAGTATCATCAGTGATTAGTATAATCAGTGCTCAGTAGTAGTAGAGTACAGTAGGCCATTGCTGTTTCTTGCTGCTCTGTGTAACTTCTAGTATCCTGATTAGTGCTCAATATCTGTGCTGCATTGTGGTGACCACCAGTATATAGTAGTACAGTGCTGCATTGTGGTGACCACCAGTATATAGTAGTACAGTGCTGCATTGTGGTGACCACCAGTATATAGTAGTACAGTAGAGTAGGCCATAGCGTTATCTTGCTGCACCATGTCACTTCTAGTATCCTGATCAGTGCTTAATATCTGTGCTCTGTGTCAGTGCTGCATGGTGGTGACCAGTATACTACAGTACAATAGTCCAGTGCTGTTCTCTCTGCTCAGTGTCAGTTCTACGTAGTATCATCAGTGATTAGTATAATCAGTGCTCAGTAGTAGTAGAGTACAGTAGGCCATTGCTGTATCTTGCTGCTCTGTGTCACTTCTAGTATCCTGATCAGTGCTCAATATCTGTGCTGCATTGTTGTGACCACCAGTATATTATAGTACAGTGCTGCATTGTGGTGACCACCAGTATATAGTAGTACAGTACAGTAGGCCATTTCTCTATCTTGCTGCTCTGTGTAACTTCTAGTATCCTGATCAGTGCTCAATATCTGTGCTGCATTGTGGTGACCACCAGTATATAGTAGTACAGTGCTGCATTGTGGCGAACACCAGTATATAGTAGTATAGTACAGTAGGCCATTGATGTATCTTGCTGTTCTGTGTCACTTCTAGTATCCTGATCAGTGCTCAATGTCTGTGCTGCATAGTGGTGACCACCAGTATATAGTAGTACAGTGCTGCATTGTGGTGACCACCAGTATATAGTAGTACAGTGCTGCATTGTGGTGACCACCAGGATATAGTAGTACAGTGCTTCATTGTGGTGACCACCAGTATATAGTAGTACAGTACAGTTGGCCATTGCTGTATCTTGCTGCTCTGTGTAACTTCTAGTATCCTGATCAGTGCTCAATATCTGTGCTGCATTGTGGTGACACCAGTATATAGTAGTACAGTGCTGCATTGTGGTGACCACTAGTACATAGTAGTACAGTACAGTAGGCCATTGCTGTATCTTGCTGCTCTGTGTCACTTCTAGTATCCTGATCAGTGCTCAATATCTGTGCTGCATTGTGGTGACCACCAGTATATAGTAGTACAGTGCTGCATTGTGGTGACCACCAGTATATAGTAGTACAGTAGAGTAGGCCTTAGCGTTATCTTGCTGCACCGTGTCACTTCTAGTATCCTGATCAGTGCTTAATATCTGTGCTCAGTGTCAGTGCTGCATTGTGGTGACCAGTATACTACAGTACAATAGTCCAGTGCTGTTCTCTCTGCTCAGTGTCAGTTCTACGTAGTATCATCAGTGATCAGTATAATCAGTGCTCAGTAAAGTCAGTGCTCAGTATAATCAGTGCTCAGTATAATCAGTACTCAGTAAAATCAGTTCTCAGTATAATCAGTTCTCAGTGTAATCAGTGCGCTGTTAGATGTGCGCACATTTTCCGCCATTAGTGCATTGAGATTTAGACAATTATTGAAGTAATTGTGTCCCCGGTACAAAATCCCATCTAGATTCCACTTCACTAGGCAGGCGATAGCGAGATTTTACCAATTAATATCAGTGATTTATAATTATTAATTACAGTGATCTTGCCAAATAATTCCAGTGATTTTGTCATTTTCTTCCAGTGATTTGGACCAATAATACCATTGATTAGAAAGAATAATTCCAGTTATTTTGTCATTTTTTTCCAGTGATTTGGACCAAGAATACCATTGATTAGAACGAATAATTCCAGTGATTTTGTCATTTTCTTCCAGTGATTTGGACCAATAATACCATTGATTAAAACAAATAATTCCTGTGATATTGAGGGGTTTGTGTCGCTTAGCTTAGCCGTCCAGCGACCTTGGTGCACCTCTTTTTCTCTTTTCTTTGCATCATGTGCTGTTTGGGGACAATTTTTTTGAAGTTCCATCCTGTCTGACACTGCAGTGCCACTCCTAGATGGGCCAGGTGTTTGTGTTGGCCACTTGGGTCGCTTAGCTTAGTCATCCAGCGACCTTGGTGCAAATTTTAGGACTAAAAATAATGTGAGATGTTCAGAATATACTGGAAATGAGTGGAAATTATGGTTATTGAGGTAAATAATACTATGGGATCAAAATTTCCCCCAAATTCTATGATTAAAGCTGTTTTTGAGGGTTTTTTGAAAAAAAAAAAAAACTGAATCCGACAAATATTTTTAAGAGAGGTTTTGCCAAAATGTATCCGAATCCAAAACACGGTAGCGGAACCGAATCCAAAACTAAAACACAAGACCTGAAAAATGTCCGGTGCATATCTCTAGTATCAATATGCTTTGACAGATAATAGGATATGCCAATGCTTCTGAATACAGTCTTTAATTGATTTCCACTCTTGGCAAAAATTGCCTACAAATCTCAGTGTGTCCTTTTCACCAGATTCAGCTCCTTTTTCCCGAATACTAGTGCATCTCTTAGAGAACATTTTGCTCTTTCAAGAGAATTATGGCTATACCCTCATTTTCTTAATCTACAAGTAAGTTCCTTACTGTGTTGCTGCAATATGTCACACTGAGGGCTGGTGCTGACCAGGGGAAGCCTCAGTTGTAGGGGAAGGTGTGTGTGTGAACCTGGAAGGCCGTATCGGATTCCTTGACATGCAGGGAACTTGCAGTACCAATGCCTGAAGGCGTGACCACGACAACAGAGTAAAAGTCAATGGGTTTTATTAAGCACAGCTCAGATATAAATAAATCGGCAGTAGACATGAAATGACAGTGCTCAGCAATATGAAGCAGTAGCATAGGAATAATACACAGTTCCCAGAATGCAGCAGAGGTTAGGATGCTGTTAGGTGTGGTTTCATATATATGACGGTTATGGACTTACCACCTCCAGGTCTTCCAAGACTAACACCTATCCACTAAAGGGATGAAATAAAATAGGAACTGACCAGCAGATGACTCACTGGAAGCTGGAGGTACAGATGAAATGCTGTGATGGCATGAGCACCGATGTACTGCCGGAGATGCTGGATAGGACCAGACCAGATGGTGAGGGTGCACAGAACTCACTTGATGACGTGATGGTGAGATGACAGGAGCACCGAGGATGAACTGTGAGATGATGCTTGAGGCACCAACATAGCAGGAGATTAAACGAGGAAACACTGGTGATGCTTGAGATCGATGGCAGAACACGATGATGAAATGGAGATCGATGGTAGAACACCGATGATGAAATGGAGATCGATGGCGGAACACTGATGATGAATGGACATCGATGGCTGGCAGGACAGAGCACCACTGGAAGCTGGAAACTGGAAGCCGGTGTCGGGTAACTGCCGGTCACAGAAGGCAATGCTGGAACACTGCAGAGTCAGGCTGCACCGCAAGGTAGTAGATGGTGCGGGTCTCTAGTGGAGCTGAACACAGGAGCTGGAATACCTGGATCAATAACAGAACAACCACAAGCAGGAGAGACTTCTATCACAGGGTGTGACAACTGAAGCACTGACATCCTTCCAGCCCAGGGACAGGAGATTTATACCAGCTGGGAAACAGGGATTGGCTGGCTGATTAAGCAGAGTCTAGAGTGCTGCTACTGGATAATTAGGCAGAGACCTGAGTGCAGCTGATAGGCTGAAAAATAACATGTGATGAAAACAAACATGGCTGCGCCCATGTTTGAATTTGGAGGGAAAGACTGTAACTTGCATGTGAGTTTTAACCATGCAGCTGCCAGAATCACAGTGAAGAGACTTGAGGCAATGGGATGCAGCGTGCTGCATGCAGACAGCGCAGATGGAATCCAGGCTTGGAACGCTGGGACAGTCTCAGGAGGCATTTAGAAGGTAAATACTGATGAGAAATTACCCGGATCGTGACACAATATAGTGGAATCTGAACAATTCCTACGTAGCCTTAGGAAATCACCCCATACTTGCCTACCTGACCCTCTCCATGAGGGAGAAAATGCTCTGTTCCTGGACTTTCCTGGTAATGTATGATTGCCATCACCTGTGGTGAGCTGGGTAATTGATAAGAAAGGTGATTCACCACAGGTGATGGCAATCATACATTACCAGGAGAGTCCAGGAACAGAGCATTTTCTCCCTCATGGAGAGGGTCAGGTAGGCAAGTATGAATCACCCTTCTGTATATTCCCCACTGTGGGCGGAAAATGATGGCTGGTCTGATGTAACAGAGTATTTGTAGCTGTAATCTTTCTATAGAGTTCCGTTTCCACTCTGTGATTGGTTCCCTTGTAGATCTTCACGTCCAGGAATGAAATCTCCTTGTTACTGATTTCGTGTGTCAGTTTCAGGTTGAGCTTACAGGTAATAGATGCAGAGTTTACTGCACCAATCCAATTGTCACTCTGCTGCTAAATTGGACCTAGTCATTGTGTGTCACAGATTCGTGCGGCTAATACATGACATTTTTCCTATGATGTTTGAATTGTGATCAAATTTAGGAATTACTGCGGTATAATTACACCAATAAGAGAGGTAACATTCAGCGAAAACATATATGAGCTACTCAGAACAACAGGGACGTCTAAGGACAGAGTGTATTAATGTAACAGGTGACAGTGCTGTGCAGTGCAGTGGGTGTGTGGTGTCACTGACACTGCACTGCACTCTCACCTGTTACATTGATTCAGCCAGTCACTCAGTTCTGCCAGCCAGTCACTATTGTTACCGCCGGTGTCCCAACGCGCCACATTACAGGGAAGTAGACGCACTAAATAAACTACAGCTCCCAGCAGCCCATAGCGCCGAAGCATTCCAGCACTGAGGCCTTCTGGGAGCTGTAGTTTATTGAGTGCACCTTCTTCCCTATAATGCGGCGCGTTGGGACACCGGCGCTAACAATAGTGACTGGCAGCTGTGCGAGTCTCCGGGAGACCACTGCCAAAGGGAGGACAACAGCTTAGCGATGCAGGAGGAGAAGCAGGAGAAGCATTACCCGCCCCTCCCCCACTTACAGTACCTGCGGGTCCCATCCACGGCACCCCCCTACACCCCCCTCCACCACCCACGGTAGCTCCAGACCCTCTCCCCCAGCCCCCACCCCTCCCCCACCCACGGCACCACTGCACCCGGCCCTCCACCACCCGTGGCACCCCTGCATCTGCTTCTCCCCCACCCACCCACGCACCCGCCCCTCCCCATGGCACCACCACACCAGCCCCTCCCCAACCCCCGAAACCCTTGCAAACACCCCTCACCAAACTGCGCCCCCCCCGGACCCCATCCACAGCACCTTCTAGGTCATTCATCAGGCCCTGGGTGCGCCGTTCAGCCGTTGCAAGGGGCTATGACCCCTCAACCGTGGCAGGCCCTTTGCCCGTGCAATATTTAACCACTCACAAAATTATGATTAGGGCGTGCAAGGGTTAAGGGGGGCATAGCCCCTTACGACGGTGTAAAGAACGCCCGTAGGGCACAATGAATAACCTAGTGTACTATACTGACTGACACAGCCCCAGGCCGTTATACTACTGACTGACACAGCCCCGGGCTGTTATACCACTGACTGACACAGCCCCAGGCCGTTATACCACTGACTGACACAGCCCCGGGCCATTATACCACTGACTGACACAGCCCCGGGCCATTATACCACTGACTGACACAGCCCCGGGCCGTTATACCACTGACTGACACAGCCCCGGGCCGTTATACCACTGACTGACACAGCCCCGGGCCGTTATACCACTGACTGACACAGCCCCGGGCCATTATACCACTGACTGACACAGCCCCGGGCCATTATACCACTGACTGACACAGCCCAGGTCTTTATACCACTGACTGACACAGCCGCAGACCACTATACCACTGACTGTCACAGCGCAGGGCCGTTATACCACTGACTGACACAGCCCCGGGCCGTTATACCACTGACTGACACAGCCCCGAGCCGCTATACCACGGACTGACACAGCCCTGGGCCATTATACCACTGACTGACACAGCCCCAGGCCGTTATACCACTGACTGACACAGCCCCGAGCCGCTATACCACGGACTGACACAGCCCTGGGCCATTATACCACTGACTGACACAGTCTCGATCCGTTATACCACTGACTGACACAGTCCCGGGACGTTATACCACTGACTGACACTGCCCTGGACCGTTATACCACTGACTGACACAGCCCCGGGCCGTTCTACCACTGACTGACACAGCACCAGGCTGTTCTACCACTGACTGACACAGCCCCGGGCAGTTATACCACTGACTGACACAGCCCAGGGCCGTTATAGCATTGACTGATACAGCCCCTTTGGCAGCCCCACAACACCTGATGGACACTCTGACTGACAGCCCCACAGCACAGCACCTGATGGACACTGACACAGCCCGACAGCACAGCCCCTAATGGACACTCTGACATAGCCCCACAGCACAGCCCCTAATGGACACTCTGACACAGCCCCACAGCACAGCCCCTAATGGACACTCTGACACAACCTCACAGCACAGCCCCTAATGGACACTCTGACACAACCTCACAGCAAAGCCCCTAATGGACACTCTAACACAACCTCACAGCACAGCCCCTAATGGACACTAACACAACCTCACAGCACAGCCCCTAATTGTCACTCTGAAACAACCTCACAGCACAGCCCCTAATGGACACTCTAACACAACCTCACAGCCCAGGCCCTAATGGACACTCTAACACAACCTCACAGCACAGCCCCTAATGGACACTAACACAACCTCACAGCACAGCCCCTAATTGTCACTCTGAAACAACCTCGCAGCACAGCCCCTAATGGACACTCTAACACAACCTCACAGCATAGCCCCTAATGGACACTGACACAGCCCCACAGCACAGCCCCTAATGGATACTCTGACATAGCCCCACAGCACAGCCCCTAATGGACACTCTGACACAACCTCACAGCTCAGCCCCTAATGGACACTCGACACAACCTCACAGCACAGCCCCTAATGGACACTATAATACAACCTCACAGCACAGTCCCTAATAGACACTGACACAACCTCACAGCACTGCCCCTAATGGACACTCTAACACAACCTCACAGCACAGCCCCAAATGGACACTCTGACACAGCCCCACAGCACAGCCACTAATAGACACAGACACAACCTCACAGCACAGCCCCTAATGGACACTCTGACACAGCCCCACAGCACAGCCCCGAATGGACACTCTAACACAACCTAACAGCACAGCTCCGAATGGACACTCTAACACAACCTCACAGCACAGCACCGAATGGACACTCTAACACAACCGCACTGCACAGCCCCTAACGTACACTCTAACACAACCTCACAGTACAGCCTCTAATGGACACTCTAACACAACCTTACAGCACAGCCCCTAATGGACACTGACACAGCCTCATAGCACAGCCCCAAATGGACACTCTGACTCAGCCCCACAGCACAGCCCCTGATAGAAACTGACTGACAGCCCCACAGCACAGCCCATAATGGACACTCTGACTGACAGCCAAACAGCACAGCACCTGATGGACACTCTGACACAACCTCACAGCACCTGATGGACACTCTGACACAGCCCCTGATGGACACTCTGTCTGACAGCCCCACAATACAGCCCCTGATGGATATTCTGACTGACAGCCCCACAGCAAAGCACCTGATGGACACTCTGGCTGACAGCCCCACAGCACAGCACCTGATGGAAACTGACTGACAGCCCCACAATACTGCCCCCTAATGGACACTCTGATACAGACCCACAGAACAGCCCCTGATGGACACTCTGGCTGACTGCCCCACAGCACAGCACCTGATGGACACTCTTGCTGACAGCCCCACAGCACAGCACCTGATGGATATTCTGACTGACAGCCCCACAGCACAGCCCCTGATGGACACTCTGACACAGCCACACTGCACAGCACCTGATGGATATTCTGACTGACAGCCCCACAGTACAGCCCCTAATGGACACTCTGACACAGTCCCACCAGCACAGCCCCTAATAGACACTGACACAACCTCACAGCACAGCCCCTAATGGACACTCTAACACAACCTCACAGCACAGCCCCTAATGGTCACTCTAACACAACCTCACAGCACAGTCCCTAATAGACACTGACACAACCTCACAGCACTGCCCCTAATGGACACTCTAACACAACCTCACAGCACAGCCCCTAATGGACACTCTGACACAGCCCCACAGCACAGCCACTAATAGACACTGACACAACCTCACAGCACAGCCCCTAATGGACACTCTGACACAGCCCCACAGCACAGCCCCGAATGGACACTCTAACACAACCTCACAGCACAGCTCCGAATGGACACTCTAACACAACCTCACAGTACAGCCCCTAATGGACACTCTAACACAACCTCACAGCACAGCCCATAATGGACACTGACACAGCCCCACAGCACAGCCCCTAATAGACACTGATACAACCTCACAGCACAGCCCCTAATGGACACTTTGACAGCAAAGCCCCAAATGGACACTCTAACACAACCTCACAGCACAGCCCCGAATGGACACTCTAACACAACCTCACAGCACAACCCCTAATGGACACTCTGACACAGCCCCACAGCACAGCACCTGATGGATATTCTGACTGACAGCCCCACAGCACAGCACCTGATGGACACTCTGACATAGCCCCACAGCACAGCACCTGATGAACACTCCTGACACAGACCCACAGCACAGCCCCTAATGAACACTCTGACTCAGCCCCATAGCACAGCCCCTGATGGAAACTGATTGACAGCCCCTCAATACAGCCCCCCTAATGGACACTCTGATACAGACCCACAGAACAGCCCCTGATGGACACTCTGCCCCACAGCACAGCACCTGATGGACACTCTGGCTAACAGCCCCACAGCACAGCACCTGATGGATATTCTGACTGACAGCCCCACAGCACAGCCCATGATGGACACTCTGACACAGCCACACAGCACAGCACCTGATGTACACTCTGACTTAGCTCCATAGCACAGCCCCTGATGGACACTCTGACACAGCCCCATAGCACAGCTTCTGATGGAAACTGACTGACAGCCCCTCAATACAGCCCCCTAATGGACACTCTGATACAGACCCACAGAACATGCCCTCATGGACACTCTGGCTGACTGCCCCACAGCACAGCACCTGATGGACACTCTTGCTGACAGCCCCACAGCACAGCACCTGATGGATATTCTGACTGACAGCCCCACAGCACAGCCCCTGATGGACACTCTGACACAGCCACACAGCACAGCACCTGATGGATATTCTGACTGACAGCCCCACAGTACAGGCCCTAATGGACACTCTGACACAGTCCCACCAGCACAGCCCCTAATAGACACTGACACAACCTCACAGCACAGCCCCTAATGGACACTCTAACACAACCTCACAGCACAGCCCCTAATGGTCACTCTAACACAACCTCACAGCACAGCCCCTAATGGACACTCTGACACAACCTCACAGCACAGCCCCTAATGGACACTCTGACACAGCCCCACAGCACAGCCACTAATAGACACTGACACAACCTCACAGCACAGCCCCTAATGGACACTCTGACACAGCCCCACAGCACAGCCCCGAATGGACACTCTAACACAACCTAACAGCACAGCTCCGAATGGACACTCTAACACAACCTCACTGCACAGCCCCTAACGTACACTCTAACACAACCTTACAGCACAGCCCCTAATGGACACTGACACAGCCTCATAGCACAGCCCCAAATGGACACTCTGACTCAGCCCCACAGCACAGCCCCGAATGGACACTCTAACACAACCTCACAGCACAGCTCCGAATGGACACTCTAACACAACCTCACAGTACAGCCCCTAATGGACACTCTAACACAACCTCACAGCACAGCCCATAATGGACACTGACACAGCCTCATAGCACAGCCCCAAATGGACACTCTGACTCAGCCCCACAGCACAGCCCCTGATAGAAACTGACTGACAGCCCCACAGCACAGCCCATAATGGACACTGACACAACCTCACAGCACAGCCCCTAATGGACACTCTGACACAGCCCCACAGCACAGCCACTAATAGACACTGACACAACCTCACAGCACAGCCCCTAATGGACACTCTGACTCAGCCCCACAGCACAGCCCCTGATAGAAACTGACTGACAGCCCCACAGCACAGCCCATAATGGACACTCTGACTGACAGCCAAACAGCACAGCACCTGATGGACACTCTGACACAACCTCACAGCACCTGATGGACACTCTGACACAGCCCCTGATGGACACTCTGACTGACAGCCCCACAATACAGCCCCTGATGGATATTCTGACTGACAGCCCCACAGCACAGCACCTGATGGACACTCTGGCTGACAGCCCCACAGCACAGCACCTGATGGATACTCCTGATACAGACCCACAGCACAGCCCCTAATGAACACTCTGACTCAGCCCCATAGCACAGCCCCTGATGGAAACTGACTGACAGCCCCACAATACTGCCCCCTAATGGACACTCTGATACAGACCCACAGAACAGCCCTTGATGGACACTCTGGCTGACTGCCCCACAGCACAGCACCTGATGGATATTCTGACTGACAGCCCCACAGCACAGCCCCTGATGGACACTCTGACACAGCCACACTGCACAGCACCTGATGGATATTCTGACTGACAGCCCCACAGTACAGCCCCTAATGGACACTCTGACACAGTCCCACCAGCACAGCCCCTAATAGACACTGACACAACCTCACAGCACAGCCCCTAATGGTCACTCTAACACAACCTCACAGCACAGCCCCTAATGGACACTCGACACAACCTCACAGCACAGCCCCTAATGGACACTCTAACACAACCTCACAGCACAGCCCCTAATGGACACTGACACAACCTCACAGCACAGCCCCTAATGGACACTCTAACACAACCTCACAGCACAGCCCCTAATGGTCACTCTAACACAACCTCACAGCACAGTCCCTAATGGACACTCGACACAACCTCACAGCACAGCCCCTAATGGACACTCTAACACAACCTCACAGCACAGCCCCTAATGGTCACTCTAACACAACCTCACAGCACAGTCCCTAATAGACACTGACACAACCTCACAGCACTGCCCCTAATGGACACTCTGACACAGCCCCACAGCACAGCACCTGATGGATATTCTGACTGACAGCCCCACAGCACAGCCCCTGATGGACACTCTGACACAGCCACACTGCACAGCACCTGATGGATATTCTGACTGACAGCCCCACAGTACAGCCCCTAATGGACACTCTGACACAGTCCCACCAGCACAGCCCCTAATAGACACTGACACAACCTCACAGCACAGCCCCTAATGGACACTCTAACGCAACCTCACAGCACAGCCCCTAATGGACACTCTGACACAGTCCCACCAGCACAGCCCCTAATAGACACTGACACAACCTCACAGCACAGCCCCTAATGGACACTCTAACACAACCTCACAGCACAGTCCCTAATAGACACTGACACAACCTCACTGCACTGCCCCTAATGGACACTCTAACACAACCTCACAGCACAGCCCCTAATGGACACTCTGACACAGCCCCACAGCACAGCCACTATTAGACACTGACACAACCTCACAGCACAGCCCCTAATGGACACTCTGACACAGCCCCACAGCACAGCCCCGAATGGACACTCTAACACAACCTAACAGCACAGCTCCGAATGGACACTCTAACACAACCTCTCTGCACAGCCCCTAACGTACACTCTAACACAACCTCACAGTACAGCCCCTAATGGACACTGACACAGCCCCACAGCACAGCCCCTAATGGACACTTTAACACAATCTCTCAACTCAACCCCTAATGGATACTCTGACACAGCCTCACAGCACAGCCCCAAATGGACACTCTGACTCAGCCCCACAGCACAGCCCCTGATAGAAACTGACTGACAGCCCCACAGCACAGCCCATAATGGACACTCTGACTGACAGTCCCACAGCACAGCACCTGATGGACACTCTGACTGACAGCCCCACAATACAGCACCTGATGGACACTCCTGACACAGACCCACAGCACAGCCCCTAATGAACACTCTGACTAAGCCCCATAGCACAGCCCCTGATGGAAACTGACTGACAGCCCCACAATATAGCCCCCTAATGGACACTCTGATACAGACCCACAGAACAGCCCCTGATGGACACTCTGGCTGACTGCCCCACAGCACAGCACCTGATGGATATTCTGACTGACAGCCCCACAGTACAGCCCCTAATGGACACTCTGACACAGTCCCACCAGCACAGCCCCTAATAGACACTGACACAACCTCACAGCACAGCCCCTAATGGACACTCTGACACAGCCCCACAGCACAGCCCCTAATAGACACTGACACAACCTCACAGCACAGCCCCTAATGGACACTCTGACACAGCCCCACAGCACAGCACCTGATGGATATTCTGACTGACAGCCCCACAGCACAGCACCTGATGGAAACTCTGACATAGCCCCACAGCACAGCACCTGATGAACACTCTGACTTAGCCCGACAGCACAGCCCCTAATGGACACTCTGACACAGCCCCACAGCACAGCACCTGATGAACACTCTGGCTGACAGCCCCACAGCTCAGCACCTGATGGATACTCTGACACAGCCCCATAGCACAGTCCTTAATGAACACTGATACAGCCCCACAGCACAGCCCCTAATGAACACTCTGACTCAGCCCCATAGCACAGCCCCTGATGTAAACTGACTGACAGCCCCTCAATACAGCCCCCTAATGGACACTCTGATACAGACCCACAGAACAGCCCCTGATGGACACTCTGGCTGACTGCCCCACAGCACAGCACCTGATGGACACTCTGGCTAACAGCCCCACAGCACAGCACCTGATGGATATTCTGACTGACAGCCCCACAGCACAGCCCCTGATGGACACTCTGACACAGACCCACAGCACAGCCCCTAATGAACACTCTGACTCAGCCCCATAGCACAGCCCCTGATGTAAACTGACTGACAGCCCCTCAATACAGCCCCCTAATGGACACTCTGATACAGACCCACAGAACAGCCCCTGATGGACACTCTGCCTGACTGCCCCACAGCACAGCACCTGATGGACACTCTGGCTAACAGCCCCACAGCACAGCACCTGATGGATATTCTGACTGACAGCCCCACAGCACAGCACCTGATGGACACTCTGGCTGACAGCCCCACAGCACAGGCCCTGATGGATATTCTGACTGACAGCCCCACAGCACAGCACCTGATGGACACTCTGGCTGACTGCCCCACAGCACAGCACCTGATGGATATTCTGACTGACAGCCCCACAGTACAGCCCCTAATGGACACTCTGACACAGTCCCACCAGCACAGCCCCTAATAGACACTGACACAACCTCACAGCACAGCCCCTAATGGACACTCTGACACAGCCCCACAGCACAGCCCCTAATAGACACTGACACAACCTCACAGCACAGCCCCTAATGGACACTCTAACACAACCTCACAGCACAGGCCCGAATGGACACTAACACAACCTCACAGCACAGCCCCTAATGGACACTCTGACACAGCCCCACAGCACAGCACCTGATGGATATTCTGACTGACAGCCCCACAGCACAGCACCTGATGGAAACTCTGACATAGCCCCACAGCACAGCACCTGATGAACACTCTGACTTAGCCCGACAGCACAGCCCCTAATGGACACTCTGACACAGCCCCACAGCACAGCACCTGATGAACACTCTGGCTGACAGCCCCACAGCTCAGCACCTGATGGATACTCTGACACAGCCCCATAGCACAGTCCTTAATGAACACTGATACAGCCCCACAGCACAGCACCTGATGAACACTCCTGACACAGACCCACAGCACAGCCCCTAATGAACACTCTGACTCAGCCCCATAGCACAGCCCCTGATGTAAACTGACTGACAGCCCCTCAATACAGCCCCCTAATGGACACTCTGATACAGACCCACAGAACAGCCCCTGATGGACACTCTGGCTGACTGCCCCACAGCACAGCACCTGATGGACACTCTGGCTAACAGCCCCACAGCACAGCACCTGATGGATATTCTGACTGACAGCCCCACAGCACAGCACCTGATGGACACTCTGGCTGACAGCCCCACAGCACAGCACCTGATGGACACTCCTGACACAGACCCACAGCACAGCCCCTAATGAACACTCTGACTAAGCCCCATAGCACAGCCCCTGATGGAAACTGACTGACAGCCCCACAATATAGCCCCCTAATGGACACTCTGATACAGACCCACAGAACAGCCCCTGATGGACACTCTGGCTGACTGCCCCACAGCACAGCACCTGATGGATATTCTGACTGACAGCCCCACAGTACAGCCCCTAATGGACACTCTGACACAGTCCCACCAGCACAGCCCCTAATAGACACTGACACAACCTCACAGCACAGCCCCTAATGGACACTCTGACACAGCCCCACAGCACAGCCCCTAATAGACACTGACACAACCTCACAGCACAGCCCCTAATGGACACTCTAACACAACCTCACAGCACAGGCCCGAATGGACACTCTAACACAACCTCACAGCACAGCCCCTAATGGACACTCTGACACAGCCCCACAGCACAGCACCTGATGGATATTCTGACTGACAGCCCCACAGCACAGCACCTGATGGAAACTCTGACATAGCCCCACAGCACAGCACCTGATGAACACTCTGACTTAGCCCGACAGCACAGCCCCTAATGGACACTCTGACACAGCCCCACAGCACAGCACCTGATGAACACTCTGGCTGACAGCCCCACAGCTCAGCACCTGATGGATACTCTGACACAGCCCCATAGCACAGTCCTTAATGAACACTGATACAGCCCCACAGCACAGCACCTGATGAACACTCCTGACACAGACCCACAGCACAGCCCCTAATGAACACTCTGACTCAGCCCCATAGCACAGCCCCTGATGTAAACTGACTGACAGCCCCTCAATACAGCCCCCTAATGGACACTCTGATACAGACCCACAGAACAGCCCCTGATGGACACTCTGGCTGACTGCCCCACAGCACAGCACCTGATGGACACTCTGGCTAACAGCCCCACAACACAGCACCTGATGGATATTCTGACTGACAGCCCCACAGCACAGCCCCTGATGGACACTCTGACACAGCCACACAGCACAGCACCTGATGAACACTCTGACTTAGCCCCATAGCACAGCCCCTAATGGACACTCTGACACAGCCCCATAGCACAGCCCCTGATGGAAACTGATTGACAGCCCCTCAAAACAGCCCCCTAATGGACACTCTAATACAGACCCACAGAACAGGCCCTGATGGACACTCTGGATGACTGCTCCACAGCACAGCACCTGATGGACACTCTGGCTAACAGCCCCACAGCACAGCACCTGATGGATATTCTGACTGACAGCCCCACAGCACAGCCCCTGATGGACACTCTGACTTAGCCCCATAGCACTGCCCCTAATGGACACTCTGACACAGCCACACGGCACAGCACCTGATGGATATTCTGACTGACATCCCCACAGCACAGCACCTGATGGACACTCTGACATAGCCCCACAGCACAGCCCCTAATGGACACTCTAACACAACCTCACATCACAGCCCCTAATGGACACTGACACAGCCCAACAGCACAGCCCCTAATGGATACTCTGACATAGCCCCACAGCACAGCCCTTAATGGACACTGACACAGCCCCACAGCACAGCCCCTAATGGACACTCTGACACAGTCCCACCAGCACAGCCCCTAATAGACACTGATACAACCTCACAGCACAGCCCCTAATGGTCACTCTAACACAACCTCACAGCACAGCCCCTAATGGACACTCTGACACAGCCCCACAGCACAGCCCCTAATAGACACTGACACAACCTCACAGCACAGCCCCTAATGTACACTCTGACACAGCCCCACAGCACAGCCCTGAATGGACACTAACACAACCTCACAGCACAGCCCCTAATGGACACTCTAACACAACCTCACAGCACAGCCCCTAATGGACACTCTGGCTCAGCCCCACAGCACAGCCCCTGATAGAAACTGACTGACATCCCCACAACACAGCCCCTAATGGACACTCTGACTGACAGCCCCACAGCACAGCACCTGATGGACACTCTGACACAACCTCACAGCACCTGATGGACACTCTGACACAGCCCCTGATGGATATTCTGACTGACAGCCCCACAGCACAGCACCTGATGGACACTCTGGCTGACAGCCCCACAGCACAGCACCTGATGGATACTCTGACACAGCCCCACAACACAGCACCTGATGAACACTCCTGACACAGACCCACAGCACAGCCCCTAATGAACACTCTGACTCAGCCCCATAGCACAGCCCCTGATGGAAACTGACTGACAGCCGCACAATACAGCCCCCTAATGGACACTCTGATACAGACCCACAGAACAGCCCCTGATGGACACTCTGGCTGACTGCCCCACAGCACAGCACCTGATGGAAACTGACTGACAGCCCCACAATACTGCCCCCTAATGGACACTCTGATACAGACCCACAGAACAGCCCCTGATGGACACTCTGGCTGACTGCCCCACAGCACAGCACCTGATGGACACTCTTGCTGACCGCCCCACAGCACAGCACAGCACCTGATGGATATTCTGACTGACAGCCCCACAGCACAGCCCCTGATGGACACTCTGACACAGCCACACTGCACAGCACCTGATGGATATTCTGACTGACAGCCCCACAGTACAGCCCCTAATGGACACTCTGACACAGTCCCACCAGCACAGCCCCTAATAGACACTGACACAACCTCACAGCACAGCCCCTAATGGACACTCTAACACAACCTCACAGCACAGCCCCTAATGGTCACTCTAACACAACCTCACAGCACAGTCCCTAATAGCCACTGACACAACCTCACAGCACTGCCCCTAATGGACACTCTAACACAACCTCACAGCACAGCCCCTAATGGACACTCTGACACAGCCCCACAGCACAGCCCCGAATGGACACTCTGACACAACCTCACAGCACAGCTCCGAATGGACACTCTAACACAACCTCACTGCACAGCCCCTAACGTACACTCTAACACAACCTCACAGTACAGCCCCTAATGGACACTCTAACACAACCTCACAGCACAGCCCATAATGGACACTGACACAGCCCCACAGCACAGCCCCTAATGGACACTTTAACACAACCTCTCAGCACAACCCCTAATGGATACTCTGACACAGCCCCACAGCACAGCCCCTAATAGACACTGATACAACCTCACAGCACAGCCCCTAATGGACACTTTGACAGCAAAGCCCCAAATGGACACTAACACAACCTCACAGCACAGCCCCGAATGGACACTCTAACACAACCTCACAGCACAGGCCCGAATGGACACTCTGACACAGCCCCACAGCACAGCACCTGATGGATATTCTGACTGACAGCCCCACAGCACAGCACCTGATGAACACTCCTGACACAGACCCACAGCACAGCCCCTAATGAACACTCTGACTCAGCCCCATAGCACAGCCCCTGATGGAAACTGATTGACAGCCCCTCAATACAGCCCCCCTAATGGACACTCTGATACAGACCCACAGAACAGCCCCTGATGGACACTCTGCCCCACAGCACAGCACCTGATGGACACTCTGGCTAACAGCCCCACAGCACAGCACCTGATGGATATTCTGACTGACAGCCCCACAGCACAGCCCATGATGGACACTCTGACACAGCCACACAGCACAGCACCTGATGTACACTCTGACTTAGCTCCATAGCACAGCCCCTGATGGACACTCTGACACAGCCCCATAGCACAGCTTCTGATGGAAACTGACTGACAGCCCCTCAATACAGCCCCCTAATGGACACTCTGATACAGACCCACAGAACATGCCCTCATGGACACTCTGGCTGACTGCCCCACAGCACAGCACCTGATGGACACTCTTGCTGACAGCCCCACAGCACAGCACCTGATGGATATTCTGACTGACAGCCCCACAGCACAGCACCTGATAGACACTCTGACACATCCTCACAGCACCTGATGGACACTCTGACACAGCCCCTGATGGACACTCTGACTGACAGCCCCACAATACAGCCCCTGATGGATATTCTGACTGACAGCCCCACAGCACAGCACCTGATGGACACTCTGGCTGACAGCCCCACAGCACAGCACCTGATGGATACTCCTGATACAGACCCACAGCACAGCCCCTAATGAACACTCTGACTCAGCCCCATAGCACAGCCCCTGATGGAAACTGACTGACAGCCCCACAATACTGCCCCCTAATGGACACTCTGATACAGACCCACAGAACAGCCCTTGATGGACACTCTGGCTGACTGCCCCACAGCACAGCACCTGATGGATATTCTGACACAGCCACACTGCACAGCACCTGATGGATATTCTGACTGACAGCCCCACAGTACAGCCCCTAATGGACACTCTGACACAGTCCCACCAGCACAGCCCCTAATAGACACTGACACAACCTCACAGCACAGCCCCTAATGGTCACTCTAACACAACCTCACAGCACAGCCCCTAATGGACACTCGACACAACCTCACAGCACAGCCCCTAATGGACACTCTAACACAACCTCACAGCACAGCCCCTAATGGACACTCGACACAACCTCACAGCACAGCCCCTAATGGACACTCTAACACAACCTCACAGCACAGCCCCTAATGGACACTCTGACACAGTCCCACCAGCACAGCCCCTAATAGACACTGACACAACCTCACAGCACAGCCCCTAATGGACACTCTAACACAACCTCACAGCACAGCCCCTAATGGTCACTCTAACACAACCTCACAGCACAGTCCCTAATAGACACTGACACAACCTCACAGCACTGCCCCTAATGGACACTCTGACACAGCCCCACAGCACAGCACCTGATGGATATTCTGACTGACAGCCCCACAGCACAGCCACTGATGGACACTCTGACACAGCCACACTGCACAGCACCTGATGGATATTCTGACTGACAGCCCCACAGTACAGCCCCTAATGGACACTCTGACACAGTCCCACCAGCACAGCCCCTAATAGACACTGACACAACCTCACAGCACAGCCCCTAATGGACACTCTAACACAACCTCACAGCACAGTCCCTAATAGACACTGACACAACCTCACTGCACTGCCCCTAATGGACACTCTAACACAACCTCACAGCACAGCCCCTAATGGACACTCTGACACAGCCCCACAGCACAGCCACTATTAGACACTGACACAGCCCCACAGCACAGCCCCGAATGGACACTCTAACACAACCTAACAGCACAGCTCCGAATGGACACTCTAACACAACCTCTCTGCACAGCCCCTAACGTACACTCTAACACAACCTCACAGTACAGCCCCTAATGGACACTGACACAGCCCCACAGCACAGCCCCTAATGGACACTTTAACACAATCTCTCAACTCAACCCCTAATGGATACTCTGACACAGCCTCACAGCACAGCCCCAAATGGACACTCTGACTCAGCCCCACAGCACAGCCCCTGATAGAAACTGACTGACAGCCCCACAGCACAGCCCATAATGGACACTCTGACTGACAGCCCCACAGCACAGCACCTGATGGACACTCCTGACACAGACCCACAGCACAGCCCCTAATGAACACTCTGACTAAGCCCCATAGCACAGCCCCTGATGGAAACTGACTGACAGCCCCACAATATAGCCCCCTAATGGACACTCTGATACAGACCCACAGAACAGCCCCTGATGGACACTCTGGCTGACTGCCCCACAGCACAGCACCTGATGGATATTCTGACTGACAGCCCCACAGTACAGCCCCTAATGGACACTCTGACACAGTCCCACCAGCACAGCCCCTAATAGACACTGACACAACCTCACAGCACAGCCCCTAATGGACACTCTGACACAGCCCCACAGCACAGCCCCTAATAGACACTGACACAACCTATCAGCACAACCCCTAATGGATACTCTGACATAGCCTCACAGCTCAGCCCCAAATGGACACTCTAACACAACCTCACAACACAGCCCCTAATGGACACTCTAACACAGCCCCACAGCACAGCCCCTAATGGACACTTTAACACAACCTATCAGCACAACCCCTAATGGATACTCTGACATAGCCTCACAGCTCAGCCCCAAATGGACACTCTAACACAACCTCACAACACAACCCCTAATGGACACTCTAACACAACCTCACAGCACAGCCCCTAATGGACACTCTGACACAGCCCCACAGCACAGCCACTATTAGACACTGACACAACCTCACAGCACAGCCCCTAATGGACACTCTGACACAGCCCCACAGCACAGCCCCTAATGGACACTGACACAGCCTCACAGCACAGCCCCAAATGGACACTCTGACTCAGCCCCACAGCACAGCCCCTGATAGAAACTGACTGACAGCCCCACAGCACAGCCCATAATGGACACTCTGACTGACAGTCCCACAGCACAGCACCTGATAGACACTCTGACACATCCTCACAGCACCTGATGGACACTCTGACACAGCCCCTGATGGACACTCTGACTGACAGCCCCACAATACAGCCCCTGATGGATATTCTGACTGACAGCCCCACAGCACAGCACCTGATGGACACTCTGGCTGACAGCCCCACAGCACAGCCCCTAATGAACACTCTGACTAAGCCCCATAGCACAGCCCCTGATGGAAACTGACTGACAGCCCCACAATATAGGCCCCTAATGGACACTCTGATACAGACCCACAGAACAGCCCCTGATGGACACTCTGGCTGACTGCCCCACAGCACAGCACCTGATGGATATTCTGACTGACAGCCCCACAGTACAGCCCCTAATGGACACTCTGACACAGTCCCACCAGCACAGCCCCTAATAGACACTGACACAACCTCACAGCACAGCCCCTAATGGACACTCTAACACAACCTCACAGCACAGCCCCTAATGGACACTCTGACACAGCCCCACAGCACAGCCCCTAATAGACACTGACACAACCTCACAGCACAGCCCCTAATGGACACTCTGACACAGCCCCACAGCACAGCACCTGATGGATATTCTGACTGACAGCCCCACAGCACAGCACCTGATGGAAACTCTGACATAGCCCCACAGCACAGCACCTGATGAACACTCTGACTTAGCCCGACAGCACAGCCCCTAATGGACACTCTGACACAGCCCCACAGCACAGCACCTGATGAACACTCTGGCTGACAGCCCCACAGCTCAGCACCTGATGGATACTCTGACACAGCCCCATAGCACAGTCCTTAATGAACACTGATACAGCCCCACAGCACAGCACCTGATGAACACTCCTGACACAGACCCACAGCACAGCCCCTAATGAACACTCTGACTCAGCCCCATAGCACAGCCCCTGATGTAAACTGACTGACAGCCCCTCAATACAGCCCCCTAATGGACACTCTGATACAGACCCACAGAACAGCCCCTGATGGACACTCTGGCTGACTGCCCCACAGCACAGCACCTGATGGACACTCTGGCTAACAGCCCCACAGCACAGCACCTGATGGATATTCTGACTGACAGCCCCACAGCACAGCACCTGATGGACACTCTGGCTGACAGCCCCACAGCACAGCACCTGATGGACACTCCTGACACAGACCCACAGCACAGCCACTAATGAACACTCTGACTAAGCCCCATAGCACAGCCCCTGATGGAAACTGACTGACAGCCCCACAATATAGCCCCCTAATGGACACTCTGATACAGACCCACAGAACAGCCCCTGATGGACACTCTGGCTGACTGCCCCACAGCACAGCACCTGATGGATATTCTGACTGACAGCCCCACAGTACAGCCCCTAATGGACACTCTGACACAGTCCCACCAACACAGCCCCTAATAGACACTGACACAACCTCACAGCACAGCCCCTAATGGACACTCTAACACAACCTCACAGCACAGCCCCTAATGGACACTCTGACACAGCCCCACAGCACAGCACCTGATGGATATTCTGACTGACAGCCCCACAGCACAGCACCTGATGGAAACTCTGACATAGCCCCACAGCACAGCACCTGATGAACACTCTGACTTAGCCCGACAGCACAGCCCCTAATGGACACTCTGACACAGCCCCACAGCACAGCACCTGATGAACACTCTGGCTGACAGCCCCACAGCTCAGCACCTGATGGATACTCTGACACAGCCCCATAGCACAGTCCTTAATGAACACTGATACAGCCCCACAGCACAGCACCTGATGAACACTCCTGACACAGACCCACAGCACAGCCCCTAATGAACACTCTGACTCAGCCCCATAGCACAGCCCCTGATGTAAACTGACTGACAGCCCCTCAATACAGCCCCCTAATGGACACTCTGATACAGACCCACAGAACAGCCCCTGATGGACACTCTGGCTGACTGCCTAACAGCACAGCACCTGATGGACACTCTGGCTAACAGCCCCACAGCACAGCACCTGATGGATATTCTGACTGACAGCCCCACAGCACAGCCCCTGATGGACACTCTGAATTAGCCCCATAGCACTGCCCCTAATGGACACTCTAACACAACCTCACATCACAGCCCCTAATGGACACTGACACAGCCCAACAGCACAGCCCCTAATGGACACTCTGACACAGTCCCACCAGCACAGCCCCTAATAGACACTGATACAACCTCACAGCACAGCCCCTAATGGTCACTCTAACACAACCTCACAGCACAGCCCCTAATGGACACTCTGACACAGCCCCACAGCACAGCCCCTAATAGACACTGACAACCTCACAGCACAGCCCCTAATGTACACTCTGACACAGCCCCACAGCACAGCCCTGAATGGACACTAACACAACCTCACAGCACAGCCCCTAATGGACACTCTAACACAACCTCACAGCACAGCCCCTAATGGACACTCTGGCTCAGCCCCACAGCACAGCCCCTGATAGAAACTGACTGACATCCCCACAACACAGCCCCTAATGGACACTCTGACTGACAGCCCCACAGCACAGCACCTGATGGACACTCTGACACAACCTCACAGCCCCTGATGGATATTCTGACTGACAGCCCCACAGCACAGCACCTGATGGATACTCTGACACAGCCCCACAACACAGCACCTGATGAACACTCCTGACACAGACCCACAGCACAGCCCCTAATGAACACTCTGACTCAGCCCCATAGCACAGCCCCTGATGGAAACTGACTGACAGCCGCACAATACAGCCCCCTAATGGACACTCTGATACAGACCCACAGAACAGCCCCTGATGGACACTCTGGCTGACTGCCCCACAGCACAGCACCTGATGGACACACTTGCTGATAGCCCCACAACACAGCACCTGATGGATATTCTGACTGACAGCCCCACAGCACAGCCCCTGATGGACACTCTGACACAGTTGTCAAAGTCAGAAAAATATCACGCTACACGTTGCCATATATACACCTCATGCGCTTGCCCGCTGCACATGCACTTTCTCTGGCGTGCGTGCACATACTCGCAGTTGCGTGATGGCGCCCCTACGGGCGTGCGCTTGAACGCATGGTTTGTGCAATTATGGTAGAGTTTGTGTGCGTCTAGCGTGCGACTCAATCGCTGCTTAATAAATCCATATAGCAGATTTAATAAGTTAATATTCCCCTAAATAATGTCAGCAAAGTATGGTAAGTCTAAGATGGCTCTTTGACCTTAGAGATTCCCAAAACAATAGCTTTCATGTTGGGAGGGCTTCACATGTTCTTATGCATAGTTAAGCACAGGAATAGTAATTGAAGATTAATTGTATTCCGAATAAATTACACCTAAGACCAGTCAGTTTCTTTCCCGCAGACGGAGTACAATAGCCTTTAATTACACTAAGCTTTGAGATTCAATGAAGAGGGCTAACACCTGTGTTTACGAATAGGGCTGGGTTTGTCTCCAGAAGAATGATTGCTGGGATGTCATTGTCTCAACTGAAAGTGGACAGTGAGACAGTATTCGCCAAACAATAGCTTCCCACAAGACAGGAATTTGAAACAAGTGTTAGTCATCACCCAACATTTTGCATAACCAAGATCACATGGCCAGCTCAGCTCACTGATACAGCTAGCCCACATGCTGTGAAAGACACACCCACAGGTTGCATGCAATACCTGAGAACTTGATATCAGAGCTCACTCTCCCAAAACCACAGATGGCAGATGTACTGTAGCTGCACACAGCTACCTAGCACCCAGAAGCATGGCTGGCTCATCACCAGGACTGACCTCCTTACGAAGGCTAAGTATTGTATACACATGGCTGATTGGCATAGAATAGTTTAAATATGTGTTTGTGGTAAAGTAGTTGTGAAATGATTGGCATAGAATAGTTAGTTTGGAGATACAAATGGCTTAAGGTTAATGATGCTTGTGCAGTTGTGTGATTGTTGGGTGTTTGTGATGATACTCTATGAAATCTGTAATGAATTGGAACAGTAGACAATCTGTAGCATAGCATCTCTGGTATACATTTATGGATGGTGATTTATAACAGATTATAGTAGTTTTACATCATGCATCTTGCTGAAGGTTAGAAGTCAAAACATACTTCCTTTTGTTACTGTAGTCATGTGCTTGTAGCAATAGCAGGCTGATACTGTGTTGGCTTTAAATTGTGAAAGGTGAGTTAGATGGTTTGGAAATGTAAAATCAGCACATATGCATTATATTGAAGCTTAGACATTTTGGAATATAGTGGAGTCTTATGTCTTCTGCTATGGTGTAGCAAAGAATGCCATGTGTTTGGACTTGCAAATCTAAAATGGCTACTAGCATTCCCTTTTAAATCATATGTTACAGACTTTGGAATCATGGGAGTTTTTTCCCAAAATGGAGTCTAGCTTCTGTCCCATGCGGTATTGTAGGAACCATTGTGTTGTTGCTGTGTGTTGTGTATACAGGGACAGCCAGCCTGGGTGAGCTCAAGTTTCTCAACACAAAGGTTCTCAGCATTGACTAACTGCGCAGCGATCGTTCCCACATGTGTAAATTCTCTGCAGACATTTTGTCTCTTATTAATGTTGTAAGCCATTCTCTCTCTCCTTCCCCTTAAATGTAATCGTGTCGTTATTGTATTTTATGTGTAGTAATTCGGTTAGGTATTTTATGTTATTTTGGTAGTGTATAACTTGTATTGTGTATTCTTTTGCAATTGAACGTTCATTCTCTCCCTTAAAGGTGTTAGAACCTTACACCGGTATTTGAGTGTTTATTATATAGCTAAAGGGTTCTCAGAGCGTCACAGACGCTCATACAGCTTTTAAGCTAACAAGGTTACACTGCATTACATCTACACATTATCACTGCACAAATGTTTACAGTATAAGTACATTCCTTAAGGTATAGTTATTAAAGATTAATTCTGTAAGTATCTTTGATGCCTGTGTTCACACCCTGTGCACAGCGTCTGCTACGCTAAGGGCGTACCCTTGCGGTACTTTTTGCGCCAATTGCGTACTGTGTTCATTAACCTTTTTAGAGTGTTTAAAGTACGACATATAATAGGCATTGTCACAGTCCCACCAGCACAGCCCCTAATAGACACTGACAACTTCACAGCACAGCCCCTAATGGACACTCTAACACAACCTCACAGCACAGACCCTAATGGTCACTTTAACACAACCTCACAGCACAGTCCCTAATAGACACTGACACAACCTCACAGCACAGCCCCTAATGGACACTCTGACACAGCCCCACAGCACAGCCCCTAATGGACACTTTAACACAACCTATCAGCACAACCCCTAATGGATACTCTGACATAGCCTCACAACACAGCCCCTAATGGACACTCTAACACAACCTCACAGCACAGCCCCTAATGGACACTCTGACACAACCTCACAGCACAGCCCCTAATGGACACTCTGACTCAGCCCCACAGCACAGCCCCTGATAGAAACTGACCGACAGCCCCACAGCTCAGCCCCTAATGGACACTCTGACTCAGCCCCACAGCACAGCCCCTGATAGAAACTGACCGACAGCCCCACAGCTCAGCCCCTAATGGACACTCTGACTGACAGCCCCACAACACCTGATGGACACTCTGACACAACCTCACAGCACCTGATGGACACTCTGACACAGCCCCTGATGGACACTCTGACTGACAGCCCCACAATACAGCCCCTGATGGATATTCTGACTGACAGCCCCACAGCACGGCACCTGATGGACACTCTGGCTGAAAGCCGCACAGCACCTGATGGATACTCTGACACAGCCCCACAGCACAGCACCTGATGAACACTCCTGACACAGACCCACAGCACAGCCCCTAATGAACACTCTGACTCAGCCCCATAGCACAGCCCCTGATGGAAACTGACTGACAGCCCCACAATACAGCCCCCTAATGGACACTCTGATACAGACCCACAGAACAGCCCCTGATGGACACTCTGGCTGACAGCCCCACAGCACAGCACCTGATGGACACTCTTGCTGACAGCCCCACAGCACAGCACCTGATGGATATTCTGACTGACAGCCCCACAGCACAGCCCCTGATGGACACTCTGACACAGCCACACAGCACAGCACCTGATGGATATTCTGACTGACAGCCCCACAGCACAGCCCCTGATGGACACTTTGACACAGCCACATTGCACAGCACCTGATGACCACTCTGACTTAGCCCCATAGCACAGCCCCTTAAGGACACTCTGACACAGCCCCACAGCACAGCTCCTGATGGATATTCTGACTGACAGCCCCACAGTTTAGCACCTGATGTACACGCTAACACAACCTCACAGCACAGCCCCTAATGGTCACTGACACAACCTCACAGTACAGCCCCTAATGGACACTCTAACACAACCTCACAGCACAGCCCCTAATGGACACTCTGACACAGCCCCACAGCACCGCCCCTAATAGACACTGACACAACCTCACAGCACAGCCCCTAATGGACACTCTGACACAGCCCCACAGCACAGCCCCGAATGGACACTCTAACACAACCTATCAGCACAACCCCTAATGGATACTCTGACATAGCCTCACAGCACAGCCCCAAATGGACATTCTAACACAACCTCACAACACAGCCCCTAATGGACACTCTAACACAACCTAACAGCACAGCCCCTAATGGACACTCTGACTCAGCCCCACAGCACAGCCCCGAATGGACACTCTAACACAACCTATCAGCACAACCCCTAATGGATACTCTGACATAGCCTCACAGCACAGCCCCAAATGGACATTCTAACACAACCTCACAACACAGCCCCTAATGGACACTCTAACACAACCTAACAGCACAGCCCCTAATGGACACTCTGACTCAGCCCCACAGCACAGCCCCTGATAGAAACTGACCGACAGCCCCACAGCACAGCCCCTAATGGACACTGTGACTGACTGCCCCACAGCACAGCACCTGATGGACACTCTGACACAACCTCACAGCACCTGATGGACACTCTGACACAGCCCCTGATGGACAATCTGACTGACAGCCCCTGATGGATATTCTGACTGACAGCCCCACAGCACGGCACCTGATGGACACTCTGGCTGACTGCCCCACAGCACAGCACCTGATGGACACTCTGACACAGCCACGCTGCACAGCACCTGATGGACACTTTGACACAGCCACATTGCACAGCACCTGATGACCACTCTGACTTAGCCCCATAGCACAGCCCCTTAAGGACACTCTGACACAGCCCCACAGCACAGCACCTGATGGACACTCTGATATAGCCCCACAGCACAGCACCTGATGAACACTTTGACTCAGCCCCACAGCACATCACCTGATGAACACTCTGGCTGACAGCCCCACAGCTCAGCACCTGATGGATACTCTGACACAGCCCCATAGCACAGTCCTTAATGAACACTGACACAGCCCCACAGCACAGCACCTGATGAACACTCCTGACACAGACCCACAGCACAGCCCCTAATGAACACTCTGACTCAGCCCCATAGCACAGCCCCTGATGGAAACTGACTGACAGCCCCTCAATACAGCCCCCTAATGGACACTCTGATACAGACCCACAGAACAGCCCCTGATGGACACTCTGGCTGACTGCCCCACAGCACAGCACCTGATGGACACTCTGGCTAACAGCCCCACAGCACAGCACCTGATGGATACTCTGACTGACAGCCCCACAGCACAGCCCCTGATGGACACTCTGACACAGCCACACAGCACAGCCCCTGATGGACACCCTGAGACACACAGCACAGCACCTGATGGACACTCTGACTTAGCCCCATAGCACAGCCCCTAATGGACACTCTGACACAGCCCCACAGCACAGCACCTGATGGACACTCTGACATAGCCCCACAGCACAGCCCCTGATGGACACCCTGAGACACACAGCACAGCACCTGATGGACACTCTGACACAGCACCTATTGGATACTCTGACACAGCCCCTGATGGACGCTCTGACAGCCTACCCTTAATAGTACAAAGACTGACAGAGCACAGCAGCAGAGCTCCTCGCAGTGTGTAAGCATGCAGGGAAATGAGGCTGATCCGCGGGAGGCTGAGCCTTTATAGACTCGAAGTCTAGCAAAAATCCAACGCGGGATGATGACTTTCGGCCTCTTATGCGATCCCGAGCCTGGTGGGGACTTCGTGAACCGGGCTCATGAATGACTCTACAGGCTATACTTGGATTTCTGGGAATCTGAACCACTCATCTCTAGTCACAACCAGTGTACCTGCCCCTATATTGTCATATACCCACCATGCTCCTGGTTCTCCTACAGTACAGCCATGTGTGTCACTGTTACACTCTGCTCCGTGTCCTGTGGTATCACCAGTAGATCAGTGACAGACTGCGTGTATGTATCATTCCAGACATCAGACCCTCTCAGCAGATCTATCCCTGGTGCCCGCGTACAGCCGCCATGCAGAGACTGAGGTTCTACAGGGTCCTAGTGATACCAGGTATACATACAGTACGTCTGGCCTTACAGAGAATGCTGCACATGGATCAGGGTGATAGACACGTCCTGTGGACCTCACCCAGATGTGACCAGACCTTTCTACATTTCATTATCCCCTATCCCTATACCGGTACCTGATGAGATCACCTGCTGACAGCTGTAACATCTCTGTATTCCAGTAACTATTATATGGGTATAACTGGTAGTTACTGACTGTGCTGAAACCTGAAGACACAATGACTGTGACATGCTGATGATGGAACTCATTTTATTACATTTACATTGGACATCACTCACAATACAATGAGCCGTTACTGTGACTCAATCTACATTTATCATCCATAATCTGTGCCCGGTGCCCCCAATCTGCAGGTACAGAGCGTCCGGGACCGCAGGGTCATGTGACATCAGGGACCCCATATATTAACCAACGCCCAAACTCCTGCATAAAAAAGAAAAACAGAGATAATGTGACGGATCTGCTCCGCGGCTCATTCTATTCCTCTCACATCATCATATTCCACAAGGTGAACAAATCATTATAGAATGTGATACAGTAATTATTACAGTGATAATAAATAGGACAAGTAATTCTCTTCTTTATACTATGATTATAAGCGATCACTCGGAGATATTATTGTTTAAATACATTAACCCTGTATTGACAACGGCATCCTATTTCTTCATGAGCTTGTGACACCTCTACAGCATCAGCCGTCCCATCCTGTCCTGCTACACCTGTTACATACATCCTGCTACACCTGTTACATACATCCTGCTACACCTGTTACATACATCCTGCTACACCTGTTACATACATCCTGCTACACCTGTTACTGTACATACATCCTGCTACACCTGTTACATACATCCTGATACACCTGTTACTGTACATACATCCTGATACACCTGTTACATACATCCTGATACACCTGTTACTGTACATACATCCTGATACACCTGTTACATACATCCTGATACACCTGTTACTGTACATACATCTTGATACACCTGTTACATACATCCTGATACACCTGTTACATACATCCTGATACACCTGTTACATACATCCTGATACATTCTGTTACATACATCCTGCTACACCTGTTACATACATACTGATACACCTGTTACATACACCCTGATACAACTGTTACATACATCCTGACACACCTGTTACTTACATACATCCTGACACACCTGTTGCATACATCCTGATACACCTGTTGCATACATCCTGCTACACCTGTTACATACATCCTGATTCACCTGTTACATACATCCTGATACACCTTTTACATACACCCTGATACAACTGTTACATACATCCTGCTACACCTGTTACATACATCCTGCTACACCTGTTACATACATCCTGATACACGATACATACATCCTGCTACACCTGTTACATACATCCTGCTACACCTGTTACATACATCCTGCTACACCTGTTACATACACCCTGCTACACCTGTTACATACATCCTGATACATGTCTGCTGCCCCCTGATGGATTATACATGTACTGCACCCAGTACAGAGCTTTTGTATAAAGGGGTCATTCTGACCCGATCGCACGTTGCAGTTTATCGCAGCGGTCAGATCTGGTCAGAACTGTACATGTGTCGGCACATGCCAGACGGCCAAAGGCCATCGGGTCACTACGATCGCCTCTGCCTGATTGACAGGCAGAGGTGGTCGCTGGGTGGATGCTCGAAGCGGCGGCGTTTGGCTGCCTTTTCGTGGGTGCGGTCCGGCCAATGCAGACGTGGCCAGAATGAACGAGGGGTGGGCCGTAGTGGCTGCATGAAGTCACACGCAGCCGCTGTGGGCAGGGGAGCAATGAGACGCTTCCGGTCAGCACGCTAAAGCTGCGCTGGCCGGGAGCTACTTTTGCAGTGCAAAGGCATCGCTGATGTGTGATGCCTTTGCACTTCTGCAGGGATGGGGTGGGGGTGGCACTGACATGCGGGGCGAGATAGCTGTGAGGGCCGCAGCGGCTGCGTGTGATGTCATGCAGCCCCCGCAGCCCGCCCCCTTCCCCCAATGGTCCTGGCACGCCTGCGTTGCCTGAACCGTGCCCCCTAAATGGCGGCCTAATGCCGCCAGCCTGCCCCCTCCCGCCCAGCGACCACCTCCACCTGGAAATTAGCACTGCGGCGCCACCGCATGCGCAGTTCAGACCCGATCGCTTGCTGTGCGAAAACCCACAGCAGCGATTGGGTGTGAATGAGGCCCCTTTTCCTCTGATGGGCAAAACCATGTGCAGTGCAGGTGGGGCAGATATAACATGTGCAGTGAAGGTAGGGTAGATATTAGAGATGTGCACTTGAAATTTTTCGGGTTTTGGGTTCGGTTCCGCGGCCGTGTTTTGGGTTCGACCGCGTTTTGGCAAAACCTCACCGAATTTTTTTTGTCGGATTCGGGTGTGTTTTGGATTCGGGTGTTTTTTTTCAAAAAACCCTAAAAACATCTTAAATCATAGAATTTGGGGGTCATTTTGATCCCAAAGTATTATTAACCTCAAAAACCATAATTTCCACTAATTTTCAGTCTATTCTGAACACCTCACAATATTATTTTTAGTCCTAAAATTTGCACCGAGGTCGCTGGATGACTAAGCTAAGCGACCCAAGTGGCCGACACAAACACCTGGCCCATCTAGGAGTGGCACTGCAGTGTCACGCAGGATGGCCCTTCCAAAAAACACTCCCCAAACAGCACATGACGCAAAGAAAAAAAGAGGCGCAATGAGGTAGCTGTGTGAGTAAGCTAAGCGACCCTAGTGGCCGACACAAACACCTGGCCCATCTAGGAGTGGCACTGCAGTGTCACGCAGGATGGCCCTTCAAAAAAACACTCCCCAAACAGCACATGACGCAAAGAAAAATTAAAGAAAAAAGAGGTGCAAGATGGAATTGTCCTTGTGCCCTCCCACCCACCCTTATGTTGTATAAACAGGACATGCACACTTTAACCAACCCATCATTTCAGTGACAGGGTCTGCCACACGACTGTGACTGAAATGACGGGTTGGTTTGGACCCCCACCAAAAAAGAAGCAATTAATCTCTCCTTGCACAAACTGGCTCTACAGAGGCAAGATGTCCACCTCATCATCATCCTCCGATATATCACCGTGTACATCCCCCTCCTCACAGATTATCAATTCGTCCCCACTGGAATCCACCATCTCAGCTCCCTGTGTACTTTGTGGAGGCAATTGCTGCTGGTCTATGTCTCCACGGAGGAATTGATTATAATTCATTTTAATGAACATCATCTTCTCCACATTTTCTGGAAGTAACCTCGTACGCCGATTGCTGACAAGGTGAGCGGCGGCACTAAACACTCTTTCGGAGTACACACTTGTGGGAGGGCAACTTAGGTAGAATAAAGCCAGTTTGTGCAAGGGCCTCCAAATTGCCTCTTTCCTGCCAGTATAAGTACGGACTGTCTGACGTGCCTACTTGGATGCGGTCACTCATATAATTCTCCACCATTCTTTCAATGGGGAGAGAATCATATGCAGTGCCAGTAGACGACATATCCGTAATCGTTGTCAGGTCCTTCAGTCCGGATCAGATGTCAGCATCAGCAGTCGCTCCAGACTGCCCTGCATCACCGCCAGCGGGTCGGCTCGGAATTCTGAGCCTTTTCCTCGCACCCCCAGTTGCGGGAGAATGTGAAGGAGGAGATGTTGACAGGTCGCGTTCCGCTTGACTTGACAATTTTCTCACCAGCAGGTCTTTCAACCCCAGCAGACTTGTGTCTGCCGGAAAGAGAGAGCCAAGGTAGGTTTTAAATCTAGGATCGAGCACGGTGGCCAAAATGTAGTGCTCTGATTTCAACAGATTGACCACCCGTGAATCCTTGTTAAGCGAATTAAGGGCTCCATCCACAAGTCCCACATGCCTAGCAGAATCGCTCTGTGTTAGCTCCTCCTTCAATGTCTCCAGCTTCTTCTGCAAAAGCCTGATGAGGGGAATGACCTGACTCAGGCTGGCAGTGTCTGAACTGACTTCACGTGTGGCAAGTTCAAAGGGCAGCAGAACCTTGCACAACGTTGAAATCATTCTCCACTGCGCTTGAGACAGGTGCATTCCACCTCCTATATCGTGCTCAATTGTATAGGCTTGAATGGCCTTTTGCTGCTCCTCCAACCTCTGAAGCATATAGAGGGTTGAATTCCACCAAGTTACCACTTCTTGCTTCAGATGATGGCAGGGCAGGTTCAGGCGTTTTTGGTGGTGCTCCAGTCTTCTGTACGTGGTGCCTGTACGCCGAAAGTGTCCCGCAATTCTACTGGCCACCGACAGCATCTCTTGCACGCCCCTCTCGTTTTTTAAATAATTCTGCACCACCAAATTCAAGGTATGTGCAAAACATGGGGCGTGCTGGAATTTGCCCATATTTAATGCACACACAATATTGCTGGCGTTGTCCGATGCCACAAATCCACAGGAGAGTCCAATTGGGGTAAGCCATTCCGCGATGATCTTCCTCAGTTGCCGTAAGAGGTTTTCAGCTGTGTGCGTATTCTGGAAACCGGTGATACAAAGCGTAGCCTGCCTAGGAAAGAGTTGGCGTTTGCGAGATGCTGCTACTGGTGCCGCCGCTGCTGTTCTTGCGGCGGGAGTCCATACATCTACCCAGTGGGCTGTCACAGTCATATAGTCCTGACCCTGCCCTGCTCCACTTGTCCACATGTCCGTGGTTAAGTGGACATTGGGTACAGCTGCATTTTTTAGGACACTGGTGACTCTTTTTCTGAGGTCTGTGTACATTTTCGGTATCGCCTGCCTAGAGAAATGGAACCTAGATGGTATTTGGTACCGGGGACACAGTACCTCCAACAAGTCTCTAGTTGCCTCTGCAGTAATGATGGATACCGGAACCACGTTTCGCACCACCCAGGATGCCAAGGCCTCAGTAATCCGCTTTGCAGCAGGATGACTGCTGTGATATTTCATCTTCCTCGCAAAGGACTGTTGGACAGTCAATTGCTTGGTGGAAGTAGTAAAAGTGGTCTTACGACTTCCCCTCTGGGATGACCATCGACTCCCAGCAGCAACAACAGCAGCGCCAGCAGCAGTAGGCGTTACACGCAAGGATGCATCGGAGGAATCCCAGGCAGGAGAGGACTCGTCAGAATTGCCAGTGACATGGCCTGCAGGACTATTGGCATTCCTGGGGAAGGAGGAAATTGACACTGAGGGAGTTGGTGGGGTGGTTTGCGTGAGCTTGGTTACAAGAGGAAGGGATTTACTGGTCAGTGGACTGCTTCCGCTGTCGCCCAAAGTTTTTGAACTTGTCACTGACTTATGATGAATGCGCTGCAGGTGACGTATAAGGGAGGATGTTCCGAGGTGGTTAACGTCCTTACCCCTACTTATTACAGCTTGACAAAGGCAACACACGGCTTGACAAATGTTGTCCGCATTTCTGTTGAAATACTTCCACACCGAAGAGCTGATTTTTTTTGTATTTTCACCAGGCATGTCAATGGACCTATTCCTCCCAAGGACAAAAGGTGTCTCCCCGGGTGCCTGACTTAAACAAACCACCTCACCATCAGAATCCTCCTGGTCAATTTCCTCCCCAGCGCCAGCAACACCCATATCCTCCTCATCCTGGTGTACTTCAACACTGACATCTTCAATCTGACTATCAGGAACTGGACTGCGGGTGCTCCTTCCAGCACTTGCAGGGGGCGTGCAAATGGTGGAAGGCGCATGCTCTTCACGTCCAGTGTTGGGAAGGTCAGGCATCGCAACCGACACAATTGGACTCTCCTTGTGGATTTGTGATTTCGAAGAACGCACAGTTCTTTGCTGTGCTTTTGCCAGCTTGAGTCTTTTCTTTTTTCTAGCGAGAGGCTGAGTGCTTCCATCCTCATGTGAAGCTGAACCACTAGCCATGAACATAGGCCAGGCCCTCAGCCGTTCCTTGCCACTCCGTGTGGTAAATGGCATATTGGCAAGTTTACGCTTCTCCGACGACAATTTTATTTTAGATTTTTGAGTCCTTTTTTACTGATATTTGGTGTTTTGGATTTTACATGCTCTGTACTATGACATTGGGCATCGGCCTTGGCAGACGACGTTGCTGGCATTTCATCGTCTCGGCCATGACTAGTGGCAGCAGCTTCAGCACGAGGTGGAAGTCGATCTTGATCTTTCCCTATTTTTGGAACCTCAACATTTTTGTTCTCCATATTTTAATAGGCACAACTAAAAGGCACCTCAGGTAAACAATGGAGATGGATGGAAACTAGTATACTTATGGATGACGAGCGACTGCCGACACAGAGGTAGCTACAGCCGTGGACTACCGTACTGCATCTGCTGCTAATATAGACTGGATGATAATGAGATAAAAATAATATATATATATATATATATATATATATATATATATATATATATATATATATCACACTAGTACTGCAGCCGGACAGGTATATATATATTATGTAATGACGGACCTGCTGGACACTGTCTGTCAGCACTGCAGACTCCTAAAGTAAGCTACTAGTATCAAGAAGATAGAAAAAAAAACCACGGGTAGGTGGTATACAATTATGGATGGACCAGCGACTGCCGACACAGAGGTAGCTACAGCCGTGGACTACCGTACTGTGTCTGCTGCTAATATAGACTGGATGATAATGAGATAAAATTAAAATATATATATATAATATCACTAGTACTGCAGCCGGACAGGTATATATTTATTATGTAATGACGGACCTGCTGGACACTGTCTGCAGAATGCGTTTATAAAAACACCACACAACGAGTGTTTAACTTTTTCAGGCAGACAATCACAATATACTGGTGGTCAGCAGACAATCACAATATACTGGTGGTCAGTGGTCACTGGTCAGTCACACTGGCAGTGGCACTCTGGCAGCAAAAGTGTGCACTGTACTTAAAATATGTACTCCTGCTATAACTGCTCCCCAGTCTCCCCCACAATTACTGTGTGAGCAGTGAGCACTCAGCACAGTCAGATATACAGTATTACATATGATGATGCAGCACACTGAGGCTGAGCACAGATATGGTATGTGACTGTGTCACACTGTGTATCGTTTTTTTTCAGGCAGAGAACGGATTAATTAAACTGGTGGTCACTGGTCACACTATCAGCAAGTAGTAGTACTCCTATATGCTCCCCAAAATTAGTAAATCAAGTGTCTCTAACTCTCTACTCTCTACTCTAGTCTAAACGGAGAGGACGCCAGCCACGTCCTCTCCCTATCAATCTCAATGCACGTGTGAAAATGGCGGAGACGCGCGGCTCCTTATATAGAATCCGAGCCTCGCGAGAATCCGACAGCGGGATGATGACGTTCGGGCGCGCTCGGGTTAGCCGAGCAAGGTGGGAAGATTCGAACCTGCCTCGGACCCGTGTAAAAAGGCTGAAGTTCGGGGGAGTTCGGTTTCCGAGAAACCGAACCCGCTCATCACTAGTAGATATAACATGTGCAGTGCAGGTGGGGCAGATATAACATGTGCAGTGCAGGTGGGGCAGATATAACATGTGCAGTGCAGGTGGGGCAGATATAACATGTGCAGTGCAGGTGGGGCAGATATAACATGGCAGTGCAGGTGGGGCAGATATAACATGGCAGTGCAGGTGGGGCAGATATAACATGTGCAGTGCAGGTGGGGCAGATATAACATGTGCAGTGCAGGTGGGGCAGATGTAACAGGTGCAGTGCAGGTGGGGCAGATGTAACAGGTGCAGTGCAGGTGGGGCAGATGTAACAGGTGCATAGGGAGTTAGATTTGGGTGGGTTATATTGTTTCAGTGCAGGGTAAATACTGGCTGCTTTATTTTTACACTGCAATTTAGTGTGTGACTCCAAATCCAGACCTCCATGGGTTAATAAATGTGGTTTCCATTGATAATTTTTGTGTGATTTTGTTGTCAGCACATTCAACTATGTAAAGAACAAAGTATTTAATAAGAATATTTAATTCATTCAGATCTAGGACGTGTTATTTTAGTGTTCCCTTTATTTTTTTGAGCAGTGTATAATACAGGTTTATATCTTACTGAGGTGTTCAGCATTTATTGTGGAAAACGCATGGACTCATTATTGTGATACAGGTGCGGGATGGTTACAGCGGACGCCAAGGTCATATGACAGATGCTAGACAATGGTAGAGTAGAGGGTCAGGAGTACCAGGGCTGGGAGGCCGAGCAGTGGTCTAGTTTACTTCTTGGATAAATGGAGAAGAAACATTGGTATAAGGTCATTGATGACATGCTGTAATGTGCATTGTGTGTGTGTTATTATTGTGTCATTATCAGTGATCCCCCGCTCATCCTCCTGTCTATCTGTGTGTTACCCAGATGCTGCGCTCCACTTACACACAGGCTCCATGCTGTAATGTGTATCGTGTGTGTGTTATTATTATGTGGCATTATCATTGATCCCCCGCTCATCCTCCTGTCTATCTGTGTGTGACCCGGACGCTGCGCTCCACTTACACACAGGCTCCATGCTGTAATGTGCATCATGTGTGTATTATTATTATGTAGCATTATCAGTGATTCCCCCGCTCATCCTCCTGTCTATCTGTGTGTTACCCGGACGCTGCGCTCCACTTACACACAGGCTCCATGCTATAATGTGCATCATGTGTGTGTTATTATTATGTGTCATTATCAGTGATTCCCCCTCTCATCCCCCTGTCTATCTGTGTGTTACCCGGACGCTGCGCTCCACTTACACACAGGCTCCATGCTGTAATGTGCATCATGTGTGTGTTATTATTATGTGTCATTATCAGTGATTCCCCCGCTCATCCTCCTGTCTATCTGTGTTTTACCCAGATGCTGCGCTCCACTTACACACAGGCTCCATGCTGTAATGTGCATCGTGTGTGTGTTATTATTATGTGTTATTATCAGTGATTCCTCCGCTCATCCTCCTGTCTATCTGTGTGTGACCCGGATACTGCGCTCCACTTACACACAGGCTCCATGCTGTAATGTGCATCGTGTGTGTGTTATTATTATGTGTTATTATCAGTGATTCCTCCGCTCATCCTCCTGTCTATCTGTGTGTTACCTGGATGCTGTGCTCCACTTACACATAGGCTCCATGCTGTATTGTGCATCGTGTGTGTGTTATTATTATGTGTCATTATCAGTGATTCCCCCGCTCATCCTCCTGTCTATCTGTGTGTTACCCGGACGCTGCGCTCCACTTACACACAGGCTCCATGCTGTAATGTGCATCATGTGTGTGTTATTATTATGTGTCATTATCAGTGATTCCTCCGCTCATCCTCCTGTCTATCTGTGTGTGACCCGGATACTGCGCTCCACTTACCCAAAGGAATAAAGCATCGTTTTGTACAGAGACCGTCACAGCACTTCTTGTTGCCATCACATTTCCAGTCATTTTCACACTCCGGCATAGTGTTATTTCCACAAGACACTGGAAGATCCTTTGACAGGACAATACACTTCCCTGGCTTATCACCTGGATAGAGGAAAGGAGAGAAGCCTCATTACCTGGTAACCCATAGTAGTTGCACTGGAAACTCTGTTACTGCGTGATCAGATGCGCTGTCGTGACAATGGACCTAATTCCAAGTTGATCACAGCAGGCTCTTTGTTAGCAGTTGGACAAAACCATGTGCACTGCAGGGGAGGGGCAGATGTAACATGTGCAGAGATAGTTAGATTTGGGTGGGGTGTGTTCAATCTGCAATCTAATTTGCAGCCAGTATTTACCCTGCACAGAAACAAAGTAACCCACCCAAATTTAACTCTCTCTGCACATGTTATATCTGCCCCTCCCCTGCAGTGCACATAGTTTTGCACAATTGCTAACAAAATTCCTGCTGCGATCAACTTGGAATTACCCCCACTGTCGGCAGCTATGATCAACATTGTTAAAATGTTGACAGGCAGCATGTCAGCATACCATCACACTTTTCTATGAAGTGAATCAGACTCGGAAAGTGGGTGTGCCCTCGGCTGGGAGGGGCATGGCCTCGCCAAATGGACCCATTTTCCAGCCTTTTGGGGGTGTGCCCTGTGCTAGTCGAGCTGCTTCGGAGCCCCCTGCTCGCCTCCCCGCTCTGTTTAGAAGCCATGGTCATTTGCACGCCATCTATTTAGTTATCACTTGCTGAGCAGAGCAGCGGTGATAAGAGGCTCCCCATCCCCCCCCCCCCCCCCCCCCCGGAGGACACTGCGAACCACAGGTGGGACAGCAGGACAGTGTCCGCATAGGGGACTGTCTCCCTGGAATCGGGACAGTTGGGAGGTATGTGTCAGCATTTTACAGTAAAAGGGGCAGTGTGTGAGGTGCTGGGTACAGGGGGCAGTGTGTGAGGTGCTGGGTACAGGGAGCAGTGTGTGAGGTGTTGGGTACAGGGGGCAGTGTGTGAGTTGCTGGGTACAGGGGGCAGTGTGTGAGGTGCTGGGTACAGGGGGCAGTGTGTGAGTTGCTGGGTACAGGGGGCAGTGTGTGAGGTGCTGGGTACAGGGGGCAGTGTGTGAGGTGCTGGGTACAGGGGCAGTGTGTGAGGTGATGGGTACAGGGGCAGTGTGTGAGGTGCTGGGTACAGGGGGCAGGGTGTGAGGTGTTGGGTACAGGGGGCAGGGTGTGAGGTGCTGGGTACAGGAGGCAGTGTGTGAGGTGCTGGGTACAGAGGGCAGTGTGTGAGGTGCTGGGTACCGGGAGCAGTGTGTGAGGTGTTGGGTACAGGAGGCAGTGTGTGAGATGCTGGGTACAGGGAGCAGTGTGTGAGGTGCTGTGTACAGGGAGCAGTGTGTGAGTTGCTGGGTACAGGGGGCAGTGTGTGAGGTGCTGGGTACAGGGGGCAGTGTGTGAGGTGTTGGGTACAGGAGGCAGTGTGTGAGATGCTGGGTACAGAGGGCAGTGTGTGAGGTGCTGGGTACCGGGAGCAGTGTGTGAGGTGTTGGGTACAGGAGGCAGTGTGTGAGATGCTGGGTACAGGGAGCAGTGTGTGAGGTGCTGTGTACAGGGGGCAGTGTGTGAGGTGCTGGGTACAGGGGGCAGTGTGTGAGGTGTTGGGTACAGGAGGCAGTGTGTGAGATGCTGGGTACAGGGGGCAGTGTGTGAGATGCTGGGTACAGGGAGCAGTGTGTGAGGTGCTGGGTACAGGGGGCAGTGTGTGAGGTGCTGGGTACAGGGGGCAGTGTGTGAGGTGCTGGGTACAGGGGGCAGTGTGTGAGTTGCTGGGTACAGGGGGCAGTGTGTGAGGTGCTGGGTACAGGGGGCAGTGTGTGAGTTGCTGGGTACAGGGGGCAGTGTGTGAGGTGCTGGGTACAGGGGGCAGTGTGTGAGGTGCTGGATACAGGGGGCAGTGTGTGAGGTGCTGGGTACAGGGGGCAGTGTGTGAGGTGCTGGGTACAGGGGGCAGTGTGTGAGGTGCTGGGTACAGGGAGCAGTGTGTGAGGTGTTGGGTACAGGGGGCAGTGTGTGAGTTGCTGGGTACAGGGGGCAGTGTGTGAGGTGCTGGGTACAGGGGGCAGTGTGTGAGGTGCTGGGTACAGGCGGCAGTGTGTGAGATGCTGGGTACAGGGGGCAGGGTGTGAGGTGCTGGGTACAGGGGCAGTGTGTGAGGTGCTGGGTACAGGGGGCAGTGTGTGAGGTGCTGGGTACAGGGGGCAGTGTGTGAGGTGCTGGGTACAGGGGGCAGTGTGTGTGAGGTGCTGGGTACAGGGGGCAGTGTGTGAGGTGCTGGGTACAGGGGGCAGTGTGTGAGGTGCTGGGTACAGGGGCAGTGTGTGAGGTGCTGGGTACAGGGGGCAGTGTGTGTGAGGTGCTGGGTACAGGGGGCAGTGTGTGAGGTGCTGGGTACAGGAGGCAGTGTGTGAGGTGCTGGGTACAGGGGGCAGTGTGTGAGGTGCTGGGTACAGGAGGCAGTGTGTGTGAGGTGCTGGGTACAGGAGGCAGTGTGTGAGGTGCTGGGTACAGGGGGCAGTGTGTGAGGTGCTGGGTACAGGGGGCAGTGTGTGAGGTGCTGGGTACAGGAGGCAGTGTATGAGCTGCTGGGTACAGGGGGCAGTGTGTGAGGTGCTGGGTACAGGAGGCAGTGTGTGAGGTGCTGGGTACAGGGGGCAGTGTGTGTGAGGTGCTGGGTACAGGGGGCAGTGTGTGAGGTGCTGGGTACAGGGGCAGTGTGTGAGGTGCTGGGTACAGGGGGCAGTGTGTGTGAGGTGCTGGGTACAGGGGGCAGTGTGTGAGGTGCTGGGTACAGGGGGCAGTGTGTGAGGTGCTGGGTACAGGAGGCAGTGTGTGAGGTGCTGGGTACAGGGGCAGTGTGTGAGGTGCTGGGTACAGGGGGCAGTGTGTGTGAGGTGCTGGGTACAGGGGGCAGTGTGTGAGGTGCTGGGTACAGGAGGCAGTGTGTGAGGTGCTGGGTACAGGGGGCAGTGTGTGAGGTGCTGGGTACAGGAGGCAGTGTGTGTGAGGTGCTGGGTACAGGAGGCAGTGTGTGAGGTGCTGGGTACAGGGGGCAGTGTGTGAGGTGCTGGGTACAGGGGGCAGTGTGTGAGGTGCTGGGTACAGGAGGCAGTGTATGAGCTGCTGGGTACAGGGGGCAGTGTGTGAGGTGCTGGGTACAGGGGGCAGCGTGTGAGGTGCTGGGTACAGGGGGCAGTGTGTGAGGTGCTGGGTACAGGGGGCAGTGTGTGAGGTGCTGGGTACAGGGGGCAGTGTGTGAGGTGCTGTGTACAGGTAGCAGTGTGTGAGGTGTTGGGTACAGGAGGCAGTGTGTGAGGTGTTGGGTACAGGGGGCAGTGTGTGAGGTGCTGGGTACAGGGGCAGTGTGTGAGGTGCTGGGTACAGGGGGCAGCGTGTGAGGTGTTGGGTACAGGGGGCAGTGTGTGAGGTGCCGGGTACAGGGGGCAGTGTGTGAGTTGCTGGGTACAGGGGGCAGTGTGTGAGGTGCTGTGTACAGGGAGCAGTGTGTGAGGTGTTGGGTACAGGGGGCAGTGTGTGAGGTGTTGGGTACAGGGGGCAGTGTGTGAGGTGCTGGGTACAGGGACAGTGTGTGAGGTGCTGGGTACAGAGGGCAGTGTGTGAGGTGCTGGGTACAGGGGGCAGTGTGTGAGGTGCTGGGTACAGGGGGCAGTGTGTGAGGTGCTGGGTATAGGGGGCAGTGTGTGTGGTGCTGGGTACAGGGGGCAGTGTGTGAGGTGCTGGGTACAGGGGGCAGTGTGTGAGGTGCTGGGTACAGGTGCAGTGTGTGAGGTGCTGGGTACAGGGAGCAGTGTGTGAGGTGCTGGGTACAGGGGGCAGTGTGTGAGGTGCTGGGTACAGGGGGCAGTGTGTGAGGTGCTGGGTACAGGGGGCAGTGTGTGAGGTGCTGGGTATAGGGGGCAGTGTGTGAGGTGATGGGTATTATTATTATTACATTTTATTTATAGGGCGCCACAAGTGTTTCGCAGCGCCGTACAAAGGACAGTACAGGGAGACAAAACTTAGCATAACAGTAAATAAATAACAAAAATGGAGTGCATGTAACAAAGAGCACCACAATTCTCAAAACATAATACAGCTTAGATGTATGTAGCGAAGGAGTAATCATTGTACTACTTGGGGCTGGCGGCCATAGATAGAGATAAGCCTTTACCAGCAGGAGAGAAAGCAGGTAAAGATGGTCGCTGAGTGAAATGTGTCAAGAAGAGGGTTTAGACAAGAGGAAAGAGGGCCCTGCTCTGAAGAGCTAACAATCTAGTGGGGAGGGGCAACAGACAGATGACATGAGGTGCAAGCAGGTAGAAGCCTGATGGTGGTATGCGAGCAAAGCAGAGATGTCCAAGGCATGGGGCAGGGGGATGGAGGAGCAGCCTAAGGACTAGGTTATGCATTGGAGGGGTACGCTTTGATGAATAGGTGGGTTTTCAATGCCCGTTTGAAGCTTTGCAAGGTCGGGCAGAGTCTAATGGAGTGGGGGAGCGCATTCCACTGAAGGGGTGCAGCACGGGCAAAATCCTGAACTCGTGCATGGGAAGCAGTGACCAAGGCAGAGGAGAGGCGACGGTCATCAGCCGACCGTAGTGGGCGGGAGGGAGTATGAAGGGAGAGGAGGTTGGAGATGTAGGGAGCAGTGGAATTAGAGATGGCCTTGTATGTGAGGGTGAGGAGTTTGAAGAGGATTCTGTAGGGGAATGGGAGCCAGTGTAGATTTTGTTGAAGGGGAGTGGCAGAAGTGGAGCGGCGGGAGAGGAAGATGAGCCTAGCTGCAGAGTTGAGGACAGATTGGAGGGGAGCGATGTGGGAGCAAGTGAGGCCAGTGAGGAGCACATTGCAGTAGTCAAGTCGTGAGATGACCAGTGAGTGGATGATAAGTTTAGTTGCATTCTGGGAGAGAAATGGCCTGATGCGAGCAATGTTGCGTAGCTGGAACCGACAAGATTGCGCCAGAGCTTGGATGTAGGGTGCAAAGGAGAGGGAGGAGTCAAGAGTGACGCCCAGGCAGCGGAGTTGGGGAACGGGGGAGATGATAGTGTTGTCAACAGTGATAGAGATGTTTGTAGGGGGTGTTGCTCTGGCTGGGGGAAAGATAATAAGTTCAGTTTTATCCATGTTGAGCTTCAGAGAGCGCTCAGACATCCAGGAGGAGATGGCAGAGAGGCAGCTGGAGACCTGAGAGAGGACAGAGGGGGACAGATCAGGAGAGGAGAGGTAGAGTTGTGTGTCATCAGCATAGAGGTGGTATTGAAGGCCAAAGGAGTTAATGAGCGCACCCAGGGAAGAGGTGTAGAGGGAGAACAGAAGGGGGCCTAGGACAGAACCCTGAGGGACACCAACAGGAAGGATGGAAGGGTGTGAGGTGGTTCCGGAGGCAGACACAGAGAAGGAGCGGTTAGTGAGGTATGAGGTAAACCAGTCAAGGACGGTGCTAGAGAGGCCAACATTTTGGAGTGTGCGGAGGAGGAGAGGGTGATCCACGGTGTCAAAGGCAGCAGAGAGGTCCAGAAGGATGAGCAAAGAGAAGTGGCCCTTGGATTTGGCCGAAAGCAGGTCACTGGTGACTTTCACCAGGGCAGTCTCGGTGGAGTGGAGTGGGCGAAAGCCAGATTGTAGTGGATCAAGGATGGAGTGGTCAGAGAGGTAGCTTGTGAGACGGCTGTAGACCAGTCGTTCAAGTAGTTTGGAGGCGAAAGGGAGAAGAGAGATGGGGCGGTAGCTAGTGAGTGATGAAGGGTCGAGGTTGGCTTTTTTGAGAATAGGGGACACCAGAGCATGTTTGAATGGTGAGGGAAAGATGCCAGTAGAGAGCGATAGGTTAAAGAGGTGAGCAAGGTGGGAGCATGCAGAGGGGGGGAGAGAGCGGAGAAGACGGGAGGGGAGGGGGTCCAAGTGGCAGGTTGTGGGGGGAGAGGATAAGATGAGGGAGTGGACTTCCTTGTCTGAGGTGGGACGGAAGCAGGACAGAGTGGGATAGATGGACGGGAGGGATGGTGGGAGCAGGGGGGCAGCAGAGGGGTGACGGGAGGAGATGTAATTTTGAATATCCTCAATTTTGGAGATGAAGAAGGAGGCAAAGTCAGTGGGAGTGAGGGAGGAGGGGAGGGGAGGAGGAGGGGGCGAAGGAGAGTGTTGAAAGTTTCAAAGAGTCGGCGTGGACTGGAGGACTGAGAAGAGATGAGTGTTTGGAAAAAGGATTGCTTGGCGAGAGAAAGAGCAGAGCTATAGGAAGAGAGGATAAACTTGAAATGGAGAAAGTCCGCCAGAGAGTGGGATCTCCTCCAGGAGCATTCTGCAGACCGTGAACATTTTTGTAGGAATCGTGTGAGTTTGGTGTGCCAGGGTTGGGGTTTGGAGCGGCGGAGGGGGACAGATGAGAGGGGGGCCACAGAGTCAAGAGCAGCAGTAAGGGAAGAGTTATAGAAGGAGGCTGCCTGGTTCGGACAAGTCATAGTGGAAAGAGGAGAGAGGGAGGTCTCGAGGGAGGACATGATAGCGGGGTTTAGGGACCCGAGATTACGTCTGGTGATGGTGGGTCTGGGTGTGGGTGTAAAGTAAGCATAGAACTTGCAGTCATGAGATGAGAGTCATGTAGGAGTGAGATAAAGTACCTATCACAATTCATAAAGTAAGCATAGAACTTGCAGTCATGAGATGAGAGTCATGTAGGAGTGAGATAAAGTACCTATCACAATTCATAAAGTAAGCATAGAACTTGCAGTCATGAGATGAGAGTCATGTAGGAGTGAGATAAAGTACCTATCACAATTCATAAAGTAAGCATAGAACTTGCAGTCATGAGATGAGAGTCATGTTGGAGTGAGATAAAGTACCTATCACAATTCATAAAGTAAGCATAGAACTTGCAGTCATGAGATGAGAGTCATGTAGGAGTGAGATAAAGTACCTATCACAATTCATAAAGTAAGCATAGAACTTGCAGTCATGAGATGAGAGTCATGTAGGAGTGAGATAAAGTACCTATCACAATTCATAAAGTAAGCATAGAACTTGCAGTCATGAGATGAGAGTCATGTAGGAGTGAGATAAAGTACCTATCACAATTCATAAAGTAAGCATAGAACTTGCAGTCATGAGATGAGAGTCATGTAGGAGTGAGATAAAGTACCTATCACAATTCATAAAGTAAGCATAGAACTTGCAGTCATGAGATGAGAGTCATGTAGGAGTGAGATAAAGTACCTATCACAATTCATAAAGTAAGCATAGAACTTGCAGTCATGAGATGAGAGTCATGTAGGAGTGAGATAAAGTACCTATCACAATTCATAAAGTAAGCATAGAACTTGCAGTCATGAGATGAGAGTCATGTAGGAGTGAGATAAAGTACCTGAGGAAGACAAGAGAAGATAGGGGGTCACGTCAGCTGAAGCATCTCCGATTATCTCCAAGGTCATATCGCCATACTTAACACTAACATACTTCACAGCTAAGATGCTACACAGCCAGAGGCTTATACAGCCAGTATGTACTGATTAAATAAAGATACAGTCTAGATTGCTAACAGCACCCACCCACCCACTGAGACCCCACCCACAACAAAAGGTCAGCTACAGGTGTGAACAACAATAGAGCAGGACATCCCCCACTAGTACACAGTGAATTCCTACTATAGTAGTGGTTAGGAATAACTATAAACAAAGACACAGGTTACCTATCACAATTCATAAAGTAAGCATAGAACTTGCAGTCATGAGATGAGAGTCATGTAGGAGTGAGATAAAGTACCTATCACAATTCATAAAGTAAGCATAGAACTTGCAGTCATGAGATGAGAGTCATGTAGGAGTGAGATAAAGTACCTATCACAATTCATAAAGTAAGCATAGAACTTGCAGTCATGAGATGAGAGTCATGTAGGAGTGAGATAAAGTACCTATCACAATTCATAAAGTAAGCATAGAACTTGCAGTCATGAGATGAGAGTCATGTAGGAGTGAGATAAAGTACCTATCACAATTCATAAAGTAAGCATAGAACTTGCAGTCATGAGATGAGAGTCATGTAGGAGTGAGATAAAGTACCTATCACAATTCATAAAGTAAGCATAGAACTTGCAGTCATGAGATGAGAGTCATGTTGGAGTGAGATAAAGTACCTATCACAATTCATAAAGTAAGCATAGAACTTGCAGTCATGAGATGAGAGTCATGTAGGAGTGAGATAAAGTACCTATCACAATTCATAAAGTAAGCATAGAACTTGCAGTCATGAGATGAGAGTCATGTTGGAGTGAGATAAAGTACCTATCACAATTCATAAAGTAAGCATAGAACTTGCAGTCATGAGATGAGAGTCATGTAGGAGTGAGATAAAGTACCTATCACAATTCATAAAGTAAGCATAGAACTTGCAGTCATGAGATGAGAGTCATGTAGGAGTGAGATAAAGTACCTATCACAATTCATAAAGTAAGCATAGAACTTGCAGTCATGAGATGAGTCATGTAGGAGTGAGATAAAGTACCTATCACAATTCATAAAGTAAGCATAGAACTTGCAGTCATGAGATGAGAGTCATGTAGGAGTGAGATAAAGTACCTATCACAATTCATAAAGTAAGCATAGAACTTGCAGTCATGAGATGAGAGTCATGTAGGAGTGAGATAAAGTACCTATCACAATTCATAAAGTAAGCATAGAACTTGCAGTCATGAGATGAGAGTCATGTAGGAGTGAGATAAAGTACCTATCACAATTCATAAAGTAAGCATAGAACTTGCAGTCATGAGATGAGAGTCATGTAGGAGTGAGATAAAGTACCTGAGGAAGACAAGAGAAGATAGGGGGTCACGTCAGCTGAAGCATCTCCGATTATCTCCAAGGTCATATCGCCATACTTAACACTAACATACTTCACAGCTAAGATGCTACACAGCCAGAGGCTTATACAGCCAGTATGTACGGATTAAATAAAGATACAGTCTAGATTGCTAACAGCACCCACCCACCCACTGAGACCCCACCCACAACAAAAGGTAAGCTACAGGTGTGAACAACAATAGAGCAGGACATCCCCCACTAGTACACAGTGAATTCCTACTATAGTAGTGGTTAGGAATAACTATAAACAAAGACACAGGTTACCTATCACAATTCATAAAGTAAGCATAGAACTTGCAGTCATGAGATGAGAGTCATGTAGGAGTGAGATAAAGTACCTATCACAATTCATAAAGTAAGCATAGAACTTGCAGTCATGAGATGAGAGTCATGTAGGAGTGAGATAAAGTACCTATCACAATTCATAAAGTAAGCATAGAACTTGCAGTCATGAGATGAGAGTCATGTTGGAGTGAGATAAAGTACCTATCACAATTCATAAAGTAAGCATAGAACTTGCAGTCATGAGATGAGAGTCATGTAGGAGTGAGATAAAGTACCTATCACAATTCATAAAGTAAGCATAGAACTTGCAGTCATGAGATGAGTCATGTAGGAGTGAGATAAAGTACCTATCACAATTCATAAAGTAAGCATAGAACTTGCAGTCATGAGATGAGAGTCATGTAGGAGTGAGATAAAGTACCTATCACAATTCATAAAGTAAGCATAGAACTTGCAGTCATGAGATGAGAGTCATGTAGGAGTGAGATAAAGTACCTATCACAATTCATAAAGTAAGCATAGAACTTGCAGTCATGAGATGAGAGTCATGTAGGAGTGAGATAAAGTACCTATCACAATTCATAAAGTAAGCATAGAACTTGCAGTCATGAGATGAGAGTCATGTAGGAGTGAGATAAAGTACCTATCACAATTCATAAAGTAAGCATAGAACTTGCAGTCATGAGATGAGAGTCATGTAGGAGTGAGATAAAGTACCTATCACAATTCATAAAGTAAGCATAGAACTTGCAGTCATGAGATGAGAGTCATGTAGGAGTGAGATAAAGTACCTATCACAATTCATAAAGTAAGCATAGAACTTGCAGTCATGAGATGAGAGTCATGTAGGAGTGAGATAAAGTACCTATCACAATTCATAAAGTAAGCATAGAACTTGCAGTCATGAGATGAGAGTCATGTAGGAGTGAGATAAAGTACCTGAGGAAGACAAGAGAAGATAGGGGGTCACGTCAGCTGAAGCATCTCCGATTATCTCCAAGGTCATATAGCCAGTGGCAGTGTGTGAGGTGATGGGTACAGGAGGCAGTGTGTGAGATGCTGGGTACAGGGGCAGTGTGTGAAGTGCTGGGTACAGGGGGCAGTGTGTGAGGTGCTGGGTACAGGGGGCAGTGTGTGAGGTGCTGGGTACAGGAGGCAGTGTGTGAGGTGCTGGGTACAGGGGGCAGTGTGTGTGGTGCTGGGTACAGGGGGCAGTGTGTGAGGTGCTGGGTACAGGGGGCAGTGTGTGAGTAGCTGGGTACAGGGGGCAGTGTGTGAGGTGCTGGGTATAGGAGGCAGTGTATGAGGTGCTGGGTAAAGGGGGCAGTGTGTGAGGTGCTGGGTACAGGAGGCAGTGTATGAGGTGCTGGGTACAGGAGGCAGTGTATGAGGTGCTGGGTAAAGGGGGCAGCGTGTGAGGTGCTGGGTACAGGGGGCAGTGTGTGAGGTGCTGGGTACAGGGGGCAGTGTGTGAGGTGCTAGGTACAGGGGGTAGTGTGTGAGGTGCTGGGTACAGGAGGCAGTGTATGAGGTGCTGGGTACAGGAGGCAGTGTATGAGGTGCTGGGTAAAGGGGGCAGCGTGTGAGGTGCTGGGTACAGGGGGCAGTGTGTGAGGTGCTGGGTACAGGGGGCAGTGTGTGAGGTGCTGGATACAGGGGGCAGTGTGTGAGTAGCTGGGTACAGGGGGCAGTGTGTGAGGTGCTGGGTACAGGGGTCAGTGTGTGAGGTGCTGGGTACAGGGGGCAGTGTGTGAGGTGCTGGGTACAGGAGGCAGTGTGTGAGGTGCTGGGTACAGGGGGCAGTGTGTGAGGTGCTGGGTATAGGGGCAGCGTGTGAGGTGCTGGGTACAGGGGGCAGTGTGTGAGGTGCTGGGTATAGGGGGCAGTGTGTGAGGTGCTGGGTACAGGGGGCAGCGTGTGAGGTGCTGGGTACAGGGGGCAGTGTGTGAGGTGCTGGGTACAGGGGGCAGTGTGTGAGGTGCTGGGTACAGGAGGCAGTGTGTGAGGTGCTGGGTACAAGCGGCAGTGTGAGAGGTGCTGGGTACAGGGGTCAGTGTGTGAGGTGCTGGGTACAGGGGGCAGCGTGTGAGGTGCTGGGTACAGGGGGCAGTGTGTGAGGTGCTGGGTACAGGAGGCAGTGTGTGAGGTGCTGGGTACAGGAGGCAGTGTGTGAGGTGCTGGGTACAGGGGGCAGTGTGTGAGGTGCTGGGTACAGGAGGCAGTGTGTGAGGTGCTGGGTACAGGGGGCAGTGTGTGAGGTGCTGGATACAGGGGGCAGTGTGTGAGTAGCTGGGTACAGGGGGCAGTGTGTGAGGTGCTGGGTACAGGGGTCAGTGTGTGAGGTGCTGGGTACAGGGGGCAGTGTGTGAGGTGCTGGGTACAGGGGCAGTGTGTGTGGTGCTGGGTACAGGGGCAGTGTGTGAGGTGCTGGGTACAGGGGGCAGTGTGTGAGGTGCTGGGTACAGGGGGCAGTGTGTGAGGTGCTGGGTACAGGGGCAGTGTGTGAGGTGCTGGGTACAGGAGGCAGTGTGTGAGGTGCTGGGTACAGGGGGCAGTGTGTGAGGTGCTGGGTACAGGCGGCAGTGTGTGAGGTGCTGGGTACAGGGGCAGTGTGTGAGGTGCTGGGTACAGGGGGCAGTGTGTGAGGTGCTGGGTACAGGGGGCAGTGTGTGTGGTGCTGGGTACAGGAGGCAGTGTGTGAGGTGCTGGGTACAGGGGGCAGTGCGTGAGGTGCTGGGTACAGGGGGCAGTGTGTGAGGTGCTGGGTACAGGCGGCAGTGTGTGAGGTGCTGGGTACAGGGGCAGTGTGTGAGGTGCTGGGTACAGGGGGCAGTGTGTGTGAGGTACTGGATACGGAAGGCAGTGTGTGAGGTGCTGGGTACAGGAGGCAGTGTGTGAGGTGCTGGGTACAGGGGGCAGCCTGTGAGTTGCTGGGTACAGGGGCAGTGTGTGAGGTGCTGGGTACAGGGGGCAGTGTGTGTGGTGCTGGGTACAGGGGCAGTGTGTGAGGTGCTGGGTACAGGGGGCAGTGTGTGAGGTGCTGGGTACAGGAGGCAGTGTGTGAGGTGCTGGGTACAGGGGCAGTGTGTGAGGTGCTGGGTACAGGAGGCAGTGTGTGAGGTGCTGGGTACAGGGGCAGTGTGTGAGGTGCTGGGTACAGGGGGCAGTGTGTGAGGTGCTGGGTACAGGGGCAGCGTGTGAGGTGTCCAGGGGGCAGTGTGTGTGGTGCTGGGTACAGGGGGCAGTGTGTGAGGTGCTGGGTACAGGGGGCAGTGTGTGAGGTGCTGGGTACAGGGGGCAGTGTGTGAGGTGCTGGGTACAGGGGGCAGTGTGTGAGGTGCTGGGTACAGGGGGCAGTGTGTGTGGTGCTGGGTACAGGGGCAGTGTGTGAGGTGCTGGGTACAGGGTGCAGTGTGTGAGGTGCTGGGTACAGGGGGCAGTGTGTGAGGTGCTGGGTACAGGGGGCAGTGTGTGTGGTGCTGGGTACAGGGGCAGTGTGTGAGGTGCTGGGTACAGGGGGCAGCGTGTGAGGTGCTGGGTACAGGGGGCAGTGTGTGAGGTGCTGGGTACAGGGGGTAGTGTGTGAGGTGCTGGGTACAGGGGCAGTGTGTGAGGTGCTGGGTACAGGGGGCAGTGTGTGAGATGCTTGGAACAGGGGGCAGTGTATGAGGTGCTGGGTACAGGGAGCAGTGTGTGAGGTGCTGGGTACAGGGGGCAGTGTGTGAGGTGCTGGGTACAGGAGGCAGTGTGTGAGGTGCTGGGTACAGGCGGCAGTGTGTGAGGTGCTGGGTACAGGGGCAGTGTGTGTGGTGCTGGGTACAGGGGGCAGTGTGTGAGGTGCTGGGTACAGGAGGCAGTGTGTGAGGTGCTGGGTACAGGGGGCAGTGTGTGAGGTGCTGGGTACAGGGGGCAGTGTGTGAGGTGCTGGGTACAGGCGGCAGTGTGTGAGGTGCTGGGTACAGGGGCAGTGTGTGAGGTGCTGGGTACAATGTCAGTGTGTGAGGTGCTGGGTACAGGGGGCAGTGTGTGAGGTGCTGGGTACAGGGGGCAGCGTGTGAGGTGCTGGGTACAGGGGGCAGTGTGTGAGGTGCTTGGTACAGAGGGCAGTGTGTGAGGTGCTGGGTACAGGGGTAGTGTGTGAGGTGCTGGGTACAGGAGGCAGTGTGTGAGGTGCTAGGTACAGGGGGCAGTGTGTGAGGTGCTGGGTACAGGGGACAATGTGTGAGGTGCTGGGTACAGGGGGCAGTGTGTGAGATGCTGGGTACAGGGGGCAGTGTGTGAGATGCTGGGAACAGGGGGCAGTGTGTGAGGTGCTGGGTACAGGGAGCAGTGTGTGAGGTGCTGGGTACAGGGGGCAGTGTGTGAGGTGCTGGGTACAGGAGGCAGTGTGTGAGGTGCTGGGTACAGGGGTAGTGTGTGAGGTGCTGGGTACAGGGGGCAGTGTGTAAAGTGCTGGGTACAGGGGGCAGTGTGTGAGGTGCTGGGTACAGGGGGCAGTGTGTGAGGTGCTGGGTACAGGGGCAGTGTGTGAGGTGCTGGGTACAGGGGCAGTGTGTGAGGTGATGGGTACAGGGGGCAGTGTGTGAGGTGCTGGGTACAGGGGGCAGTGTGTGAAGTGCTGGGTACAGGGGGCAGTGTGTGAGGTGCTGGGTACAGGGGCAGTGTGTGAGGTGCTGGGTACAGGGGCAGTGTGTGAGGTGATGGGTACAGGGGGCAGTGTGTGAAGTGCTGGGTACAGGGGGCAGTGTGTGAGGTGCTGGGTACAGGGGGCAGTGTGTGAGGTGCTGGGTACAGGGGGCAGTGTGTGAGGTGCTGGGTACAGGGGGCAGTGTGTGTAAGGTGCTGGGTACAGGGGGCAGTGTGTGAGGTGCTGGGTACAGGGGGCAGTGTGTGAGGTGCTGGGTACAGGGAGCAGTGTGTGAGGTGCTGGGTACAGGGGGCAGTGTGTGAGGTGCTGGGTACAGGAGGCAGTGTGTGTGAGGTGCTGGGTACAGGGGCAGTGTGTGAGGTGCTTGGTACAGGGGCAGTGTGTGAGGTGTTGGGTTCAGGGGGCAGTGTATGAGGTGCTGGGTACAGGGGGCAGTGTGTGAGGTGCTGGGTACAGGGGGCAGTGTGTGAGGTGCTGGGTACAGGGGGCAGTGTGTGAGGTGCTGGGTACAGGAGGCAGTGTGTAAAGTGCTGGGTACAGGGGCAGTGTGTGAGGTGCTGGGTACAGGGGCAGTGTGTGAGGTGCTGGGTACAGGGGCAGTGTGTGAGGTGCTGGGTACAGGGGTCAGTGTGTGAGGTGCTGGGTACAGGGAGCAGTGTGTGAGGTGCTGGGTACAGGGGGCAGTGTGTGAGGTGCTGGGTACAGGAGGCAGTGTGTGAGGTGCTGGGTACAGGGGGCAGTGTGTGAGGTGCTGGGTACAGGGGGCAGTGTGTGAGGTGCTGGGTACAGGGGGCAGTGTGTAAAGTGCTGGGTACAGGGGTAGTGTGTGAGGTGCTGGGTACAGGGGTCAGTGTGTGAGGTGCTGGGTACAGGGAGCAGTGTGTGAGGTGCTGGGTACAGGGGGCAGTGTGTGAGGTGCTGGGTACAGGGGGCAGTGTGTGAGGTGCTGGGTACAGGAGGCAGTGTGTGAGGTGCTGGGTACAGGGGGCAGTGTGTGAGGTGCTGGGTACAGGGGGCAGTGTGTGAGGTGCTGGGTACAGGGAGCAGTGTGTGAGGTGCTGGGTACAGGGGGCAGTGTTTGAGGTGCTAGGTACAGGGGGCAGTGTGTGAGGTGCTGGGTACAGGAGGCAGTGTGTGAGGTGCTGGGTACAGGGGGCAGTGTGTGAGGTGCTGGGTACAGGGGGCAGTGTGTGAGGTGCTGGGTACAGGGGGCAGTGTGTGAGGTGCTGGGTACAGGGGCAGTGTGTGAGGTGCTAGGTACAGGGGGCAGTGTGTGAGGTGCTGGGTACAGGAGGCAGTGTGTGAGATGCTGGGTACAGGGGCAGTGTGTGAGGTGCTGGGTACAGGGGGCAGTGTGTGAGATGCTGGGAACAGGGGGCAGTGAGCGTTGGGCTGGGTCAGTACCTGGAGAGGAGACTCCCTGGGAATACCCAGTGCTGTAGGGGAGGAACTATTCCCCTTCTTCTGAAGGGTGGACACCAACAGCAGTATCACCACTATTTGCCTTTTTTTCTTCTTTATATTTTTTTCTTCAACACATTTTCCCCAGCGTCAGGATATTGAGATAAACATTTCTAACATGTGCCATATGGTTTAAACGGGTGATCAGTAAAGTGTTTAGCATTGACCTATTTTAAGTGGTCTTCTAGACACAATACTGACCTTCCTCCTTTCTTTCAGGTCCCATTAATACAGAAATTTCTGTACTGGTCAGGAGAAACGGGTGCCAGACTAATAAGTGATATTTCTGATATTTTTCTCTCTTGTGATTAACAGACCAGAACATTCTTTATTATTTTACATACTCTTTTGTGTTTCTTCTCACACTTCTTAGGATCGGAGACGGATATCTGTTTTTAATTGGTAATAATAAAATTAATAAATGTTTTATTGTATTTTCATCTCCTAAATTGAAGAATTTTTCTTTCTTTCATAAGAGTGCGCCCACACAAGAGCATTTCTCTTTCTCCCCTTGTCAGTACTCGTACTTTCTAGCTCTGGGCGCACCACCAACAGGGACTACAATTGAAAGGTTTTTTCCCTTCCAACAATGTAATTGTCCAACTTTGGTTTTCTATTATCTGTTACAATTTATCACACACCAGTGCCCAGTCGCCCTCTCTTTCTGATGTAGAGTTTGTGACAGGAACATTCGGGATGACACACCTAGAAATACCTATAGTATATAGCGTTGTCTTGCCCTGGTAAAGCACACATATAGACAGAGCCAGCCTTAAGCATAGGCAAACTAGGCAAATGCATAGGGCATTTGGTATGCTTAGGGGCACCAGCAGGTTCTGCTGATTAAAATGATATGCGGCATGCCTATATTCTGTGTGTGACTGCGGCTGTATCTGCATACGAAATGCTACGTTTCAGTGTATTCCTGGAAATCACTGTAATGTAGCATTTCATATACAGATACAGCCACAGTCGCACACAGAATATAGGCATGCCGCATATCATTTTAATCAGCAGAAGCTGCTTGTGCGTCCTAGCCACATAGTAATGCAGATAATAAGATGCATTTTCATAAACAAAAGGCGCCGACGTTAGCAGAGCTGCCAGCTGACTTATGCCAGGCATTTCCTGCAGAACTAGCGTTGGTGCTAGGGGGCACCAGCCAAAATCTTGTCTAGGGCATCATATGGGTTAGGGGCTGCTCTGCATATAGATACATTATACAGAATATTATACCTGCAGGTGTCAGTTACCTATTGTTGTGTCAGTCACAGTGTATAGATGTCATGTCGCTATTGTGTAACTCAGGCAGTTGTGTCACTTACCTAGAGGCGCTGGTTCTGCTGCTGGGACGGAGCCCAAATAGCAGAGGAGGAGCAGCAGGAAGGAGCCGGTTACTGCAGACATGTCTGAGTGCTGGAGGTGTATGACACCCAGGAGACATCCCAGGTGCTTTATAGGAGCCACACAAGGAAGGAGGAACAGAGAGCAGGACACACACTAATTATATTAATTCACAATCGTGTCTTCTCACACTGCACAACAGGGAATCCTGCCAGCGGAAGGCGTTGTGTAACTCTCAGCACCATTCTCACAGCAGGCTTACTGAGTAGGTAAGAAAGGGTTAATTTAAAAAAAGGGGGTTATGTCCCCCCTCCTAAAAAATATAACCAGCCCTAGACCTTTACTACAGAAACATTGGGGGGAAATCCATTACAAGGTGCCCCTGTTTATCCAGTAACCAGAAGGAGGCTAAAACATCCGGAGGTAATGCCATAGCAGCATAGGGCAAGTGTGTATCTAGGGGCAACATAAAGTACTCGCACCACCCATATTCTCCACTACCCACGTATATCCCCACCACACATATTCTCCACTACCCACGTATATCCCCACCACACATATTTTCCACTACCCACGTATATCCCCACCACACATATTCTCCACTACCCACGTATATCACCACCACACATATTCTCCACTACCCACGTATATCCCCAACACACATATTCTCCACTACCCACGTATATCCCCACCACACATATTCTCCACTACCCACGTATATCCCCAACACACATATTCTCCACTACCCACGTATATCCCCACCACACATATTTTCCACTACCCACGTATATCCCCACCACACATATTCTCCACTACCCACGTATATCACCACCACACATATTCTCCACTACCCACGTATATCCCCAACACACATATTCTCCACTACCCACGTATATCCCCACCACACATATTCTCCACTACTCACGTATATCCCCACCACACATATTCTCCACTACCCACGTATATCCCCACCACACATATTCTCCACTACCCACGTATATCCCCACCACACATATTCTCCACTACCCACGTATATCCCCACCACACATATTCTCCACTACCCACGTATATCCCCACCACACATATTCTCCACTACCCACGTCTATATCCCCATCACCCATATTCTCCACTACCCACGTATATCCCCACCACACATATTCTCCACTACCCACGTATATCCCCACCACACATATTCTCCACTACCCACGTATATCCCCACCACACATATTCTCCACTACCCACGTACATCCCCACCACACATATTCTCCACTACCCACGTATATCCCCACCACACATATTCTCCACTACCCACGTATATCCCCACCACACATATTCTCCACTACCCACGCATATACCCACCACACATATTCTCCACTACCCACGTATATCCCCACCACACATATTCTCCACTACCCACGTATATCCCCACCACACATATTCTCCACTACCCACGTATATCCCCACCACACATATTCTCCACTACCCACGCATATACCCACCACACATATTCTCCACTACTCACGTATATCCCCACCACACATATTCTCCACTACCCACGTATATCCCCACCACACATATTCTCCACTACCCACGTATATCCCCACCACACATATTCTCCACTACCCACGTATATCCCCACCACACAGAAAATACAAAACATATCTATATGTACCCCATACTGCCACTCTGTGCCTCTATCTGTACCACATACTGCCTCTGTGCCTCTACGTGTACCCCATACTGCCTCTCTGTGCCTCTATCTGTACCTCATACTGCCTCTCTGTGCCTCTATCTGTACCCCATACTGCCTCTCTGTGCCTCTACCTGTACCTCATACTGCCTCTCTGTGCCTCTACCTGTACCTCATACTGCCTCTCTGTGACTCTAACTGTACCCCATACTGCCTCTCTGTGCCTCTATCTGTACCTCATACTGCATCTCTGTGCCTCTACCTGTACCCAATTTTTTCTCTCTGTGCCTCTACCTGTACCCCTTACTGCCTCTCTGTGCCTCTACCTGTACCCCATACTGCCTCTCTGTGCCACTACCTGTACCCAACATTTCCTCTCTGTGCCTCTACCTGTACCCCATACTGCCTCTCTGTGCCTCTACCTGTACCTTATACTGCCTCTCTGTGCCTCTACCTGTACCCCATACTGCCTCTCTGTGCCTCTACCTGTACCCCATACTGCCTCTCTGTGCCTCTACATGTACCCCTTACTGCTTCTCTGTGCCTCTACCTGTACCCCATACTGCCTCTCTGTGCCTCTGTCTGTACCTCATACTGCCTCTCTTTGCCTCTACCTGTACCTCATACTGCCTCTCTGTGCCTCTACCTGTACCTCATACTGCCTCTCTGTGCCTCTATCTGTACCTCATACTGCCTCTCTGTGCCTCTACCTGTACCCAATTTTTTCTCTCTGTGCCTCTACCTGTACCCCTTACTGCCTCTCTGTGCCTCTACCTGTACCCAACATTTCCTCTCTGTGCCTCTACCTGTACCCCATACTGCATCTCAGTGCCTCTACCTGTACCCCATACTGCATCTGTGTGCTCTACCTGCACCCCATACTGCCTCTCTGTACCTCTACCTGTACCACATACTGCCTCTCTGTGCCTCTACCTGTACCTTATACTGCCTCTCTGTGCCTCTACCTGTACCCCATACTGCCTCTCTGTGCCTCTACCTGTACCCCATACTGCCTCTCTGTGCCTCTACATGTACCCCTTACTGCTTCTCTGTGCCTCTACCTGTACCCCATACTGCCTCTCTGTGCCTCTGTCTGTACCTCATACTGCCTCTCTTTGCCTCTACCTGTACCTCATACTGCCTCTCTGTGACTCTAACTGTACCCCATACTGCCTCTCTGTGCCTCTACCTGTACCTCATACTGCCTCTCTGTGCCTCTACCTGTACCCAATATCTCCTCTCTGTGACTCTAACTGTACCCCATACTGCCTCACTGTGCCTCTACCTGTACCTCATACTGCCTCTCTGTGCCTCTACCTGTATCTCATACTGCCTCTCTGTGACGCTAACTGTACCCCATACTGCCTCTCTGTGCCTCTACCTGTACCTCATACTGCCTCTCTGTGCCTCTACCTGTACCTCATACTGCCTCTCTGTGACTCTAACTGTACCCCATACTGCCTCTCTGTGCCTCTACCTGTACCCAATATCTCCTCTCTGTGCCTCTACCTGTACCTCATACTGGCTCTCTGTGCCTCTATCTGTACCACATACTGCCTCTCTGTGCCTCTACCTGTACCCAATATCTCCTCTCTGTGCCTCTACCTGTACCTCATACTGCCTCTCTGTGCCTCTATCTGTACCCCATACTGCCTCTCTGTGCCTCTACCTGTACCCCATACTGCCTCTCTGTGCCTCTATCTGTACCTCATACTGCCTCTCTGTGCCTGTATCTGTACCCCATACTGCCTCTCTGTGCCTCTACCTGTACCCAATATCTCCTCTCTGTGCCTCTACCTGTACCTCATACTTGCTCTCTGTGCCTCTATCTGTACCCCATACTGCCTCTCTGTGCCTCTACCTGTACCCCATACTGCCTCTCTGTGACTCTAACTGTACCCCATTCTGCCTCTCTGCCTCTACCTGTACCCAATATCTCCTCCCTGTGCCTCTACCTGTACCTCATACTGCCTCTCTGTGCCTCTATATGTACCACATACTGCCTCTCTGTGCCTCTACATGTACCCCATACTGCCTCTCTGTGCCTCTATCTGTACCTCATACTTCCTCTCTGTGCCTCTACCTGTACCTCATACTGCCTCTCTGTGACTCTAACTGTACCCCATACTGCCTCTCTGTGCCTCTACCTGTACCAAATATCTCCACTCTGTGCCTCTACCTGTACCTCATACTGCCTCTCTGTGCCTCTACCTGTACCCCATACTGCCTCTCTGTGCATCTACCTGTACCCCATACTGCCTCTCTGTGTCTCTACCTGTACCCCATACTGCCTCTCTGCGCCTCTATCTGTATCCCATACTGCCTCTCTGTGCCTCTACCTGTACCCCATACTGCCTCTCTATACATCTACCTGTACCCCATACTGTCTCTCTGTGCCTCTACCTGTACCCCATACTGCCTCTCTATACATCTACCTGTACCCCATACTGTCTCTCTGTGCATCTACCTGTACCCCATACTGCCTCTCTGTGCATCTACCTGTACCTCATACTGCCTCTCTGTGCATCTACCTGTACCTCATACTGCCTCTCTGTGCCTCTACCTGTACCTCATACTGCCTCTCTGTGACTCTAACTGTACCCCATACTGCCTCTCTGTGCCTCTACCTGTACCCAATATCTCCTCTCTGTGCTTCTACCTGTACCTCATACTGCCTCTCTGTGCCTGTATCTGTACCCCATACTGCCTCTCTGTGCCTCTACCTGTACCCAATATCTCCTCTCTGTGCCTCTACCTGTACCTCATACTGCCTCTCTGTGCCTCTATCTGTACCCCATACTGCCTCTCTGTGCCTCTACCTGTACCCCATACTGCCTCTCTGTGCCTCTATCTGTACCTCATACTGCCTCTCTGTGCCTGTATCTGTACCCCATACTGCCTCTCTGTGCCTCTACCTGTACCCAATATCTCCTCTCTGTGCCTCTACCTGTACCTCATACTGCCTCTCTGTGCCTCTATCTGTACCCCATACTGCCTCTCTGTGCCTCTACCTGTACCCCATACTGCCTCTCTGTGACTCTAACTGTACCCCATACTGCCTCTCTGTGCCTCTACCTGTACCCCATACTGCCTCTCTGTGCCTCTACCTGTACCCAATATTTCATCTCTGTGCCTCTACCTGTACCCCATACTGCATCTCAGTGCCTCTACCTGTACCCCATACTGCCTCTGTGTGCTCTACCTGTACCCCATACTGCCTCTCTGTGCCTCTACCTGTACCACATACTGCCTCTCTGTGCCTCTACCTGTACCTCATACTGCCTCTCTGTGCCTCTACCTGTACCCCATACTGCCTCTCTGTGCCTCTACCTGTACCTCATACTGCCTCTCTTTGCCTCTATCTATACCTCATACTGCCTTTCTGTGCCTCTAACTATACTCCTATACTGCATGTCTGTGCCTCTACCTGTACCCCATACTGCCTCTCCGTGCCTTTACCTGTACCCCATACTGCCTCTCTGTGCCTCTACCTGTACCCCATACTGCCTCTCTGTGCATCTACCTGTACCCCATACTGCCTCTCTGTGCTTCTACCTGTTCCCCATACTGCCTCTCTGTGCATCTACCTGTACCCCATACTGCCTCTCTGTGCCTCTACCTATACCCCTATACTGCATCTCTGTGCATCTACCTGTACCCCATACTGCCTCTCTGTGCTTCTACCTGTACCCCATACTGCCTCTCTGTGCATCTACCTATACCCCATACTGCCACTCTGTGCCTCTACCTGTACCCCATACTGCCTCTCTGTGCATCTACCTGTACCCCACACTACCTCTCTGTGCTTCTACCTGTACCCCATACTGCCTCTCTGTGCATCTACCTATACCCCATACTGCCTGTCTGTGTACTACCTGTACCTCATACTGCCTCTCTGTGCCTCTACCTGTACCACATACTGCCTCTCTGTGCCTCTACCTGTACCCCATACCATCTATCTATGACACTATCACCCAGTGTGAAGCACACTATGTAATCCCCAGTATAAGGGTATGACCTCAGGATATCACTTCCCTCAGTAGTGTCCGTCCAGTAGTCAGGGAACAGTGAGGTGTGCAGCCCACATTAGAGGAATCAGGAATAGAGGTGGCAGTACCCAGAGTGTGGAGGATGTGTGATACCCAGGTAAGTGTACGGGTTGGTGTAAGGTGAGTATGTAGGTAAGTTGGAAAAGTAGGGTGACTGATTCCTGTAACCTGGTGTCCTAGGTACAGGTTCTATACATCTTCAGAGAAGTCAGAAGTACGTGTCCACCTTAGAGAATTATTACAATTATTTTCCAAAAGAAGTTTCAACTTAATGAAGAAATCAGTTTATCAGTAGAAGTCTACTGGCAATTAATTACAATCTGAGCATTCATAATGTTTCAATTACAATTAATCACAGTGTAATAATGAGTTACACAAGGAGATGTTGTACATTTTTATTATGCTAGAACTCTGCAAACTAAAGTCTTTCTCCACTGGAACTGTGAACCGTTACCTGTATCAATTCATATATACTACACCTGTGTCCATATACACTATGCAGACATTCGTACGCCTGACCATTACACCAGCAGGGACTGTAACGACATTGTATACAAATACATATACTTTATTATGGAGTTGTTTCCACTCTACCTGGAAGGCTTTCCACAAGATGTTGGAGTGTATCTGTGGTGTGCTGCCCAGTCATTCTGCAGAGCATTTATGAGGTCAGGCAGTGATGTTGGACGAGTAGGCCTGGCTCGCAATCTTCGTTCCAGTTCATCCTAAAGGTGCTGGGTGGGGTTGAGATCAGGGCTCTGTGTGGGCCAGTCATGTTCTTCCACACCAAACTATGTCTTTATAGTCCTTGCTTTGGACACTGGGGCAGTCATGTTGGAATAGAAAAAGGTTTTCCCCAAACTGTTGCTACAAAGTTGGAAGCTTAGCATTGTCCAAAATACCTTGGTATGCTGAAGCAGAAAGATTTCCCGTCACTGGAGATAATGCACAACCCTACTAAGTCAGTAAGATACCAGGGAGTAACAACCAGACTGAGACCCCTCCACTGCACAACCCTACTAAGTCAGTAAGATACCAGGGAGTAACAACCAGACTGATACCCCTCCACTGCACAACCCTGCAAATTCAGTAATATACCAGGGAGTAACACCCAGACTGAGACCCATCCACTGCACAACCCTGCCAAGTCAGTAATATACCAGGAAGTAACACCCAGACCGAGACCCCTCCACTGCACAACCCTGCCAAGTCAGTAATATACCAGGGAGTAACACCAAGACTGAGACCCCTATACTGCACAACCCTGCCAAGTCAGTAATATACCAGGGAGTAACACCAAGACTGAGGCCCCTCCACTGCACAACCCTGCCAAGTCAGTAATATACCAGGAAGTAACACCCAGACTGAGACCCCTCCACTGCACAACCCTGCCAAGTCAGTAATATACCAGGGAGTAACACCCAGACCAAGACCCCTCCACTGCACAACCCTGCCAAGTCAGTAATATACCAGGGAGTAACACCCAGACCAAGACCCCTCCACTGCACAACCCTGCCAAGACAGTAATATACCAGGGAGTAACACTGAGACTGAGACCCCTCCACTGCACAACCCTGCAAATTCAGTAATATACCAGGGAGAAACACCCAGACTGAGTCCTCTCCACTGCACAACCCTGCCAAGTCAGTAATATACCAGGGAGTAACACCCAGACCAATACCCCTCCACTGCACAACCCTGCCAAGTCAGTAAGATACCAGGGAGAAACACCCAGACTGAGTCCTCTCCACTGCACAACCCTGCCAAGTCAGTAATATACCAGGGAGTAACACCCAGACCGAGACCACTACACTGCACAACCCTGCCAAGTCAGTAATATACTAGGGAATAACACCCAGACCGAGACCCCTCCACTGCACAATACTGCCAAGTCAGTAATATACCAGGGAGTAACACCCAGACTGAGACCCCTCCACTGCACAACCCTGCCAAGTCAGTAATATACCAGGGAGTAACACCCAGACTGATAGCCCTCCACTGCACATCGCTGCCAAGTCACTAAGATACCAGGGAGTAACACCCAGACTGATACCCCTCCACTGCACAACCCTGCCAAGTCAGTAATATACCAGGGAGTAACACCCAGACTGAGACCCCTCCACTGCACAACCCTGCCAAGTCAGTAAGATACCAGGGAGTAAAACTTAGACCATGACCCCTCCACTGCAAGACCCTACCAAGTCAGCAAGATACCAGGGAGTAACACCCAGACCGAGACCACTCCACTGCACAACCCTGTCAATTCAGTAATATATCACGGAGTAACACCCAGACCGAGACCCCTCCACTGCACATACCTGCCAAGTCAGTAACATACCAGGGAGTAACACCCAGACTGAGACCCCTCCACTGCACACCTCTGCCATGTCAGTAACATACCAGGGAGTAACACCCAGACCGAGACCCCTCCACTGCACAACCCTGCCAAGTCAGTAACATACCAGGGAGTAACACCAAGACTGAGACCTCTCCACTGCACAACCCTGCCAAGTCAGTAAGATACCAGGGAGTAACACCCAGACTGAGACCCCTCCACTGCACAACCCTGCCAAGTCAGTAAAATACCAGGGAGTGACACCCAGACTGAGACCCCTCCACTGCACAACACTGCCATGTCAGTAACATACCAGGTAGAAACACCCAGACCGAGACCCCTCCACTGCACAAACCTGCCAAGTCAGTAACATACCATGGAGTAACACCAAGACTGAGACCCCTCCACTGCACAACCCTGCCAAGTCAGTAACATACCATGGGGTAACACCCAGACTGAGACCCCTCCACTGCACAACCCTGACAAGTCAGTAATATACCAGGGAGTAACACCCAGACCGAGACCCCTCCACTGCACAACCCTGCCAAGTCAGTAATATACCAGGGAGTAACACCCAGACTGAGACCCCTCCACTGCACAACCCTGACAAGTCAGTAATATACCAGGGAGTAACACCCAGACCGAGACCCCTCCACTGCACAACCCTGCCAAGTCAGTAAGATACCAGGGAGTAAAACTCAGACCATGACCCCTCCACTGCAAGACCCTACCAAGTCAGCAAGATACCAGGGAGTAACACCCAGACCGAGACCAATCCACTGCACAACCCTGTCAATTCTGTAATATATCACGGAGTAACACCCAGACCGAGACCCCTCCACTGCACAACCCTGCCAAGTCAGTAACATACCAGGGAGTAACACCAAGACTGAGACCTCTCCACTGCACAACCCTGCCAAGTCAGTAAGATACCAGGGAGTAACACCCAGACTGAGACCCCTCCACTGCACAACCCTGCCAAGTCAGTAAAATACCAGGGAGTGACACCCAGACTGAGACCCCTCCACTGCACAACACTGCCATGTCAGTAACATACCAGGTAGAAACACCCAGACCGAGACCCCTCCACTGCACAAACCTGCCAAGTCAGTAACATACCATGGAGTAACACCAAGACTGAGACCCCTCCACTGCACAACCCTGCCAAGTCAGTAATATACCAGGGAGTAACACCCAGACCGAGACCATTCCACTGTACAACCCTGCCAAGTCAGCAAGATACCAGGGAGTAACACCCAGACTGAGACCCCTACACTGCACACCTCTGCCATGTCAGTAACATACCAGGGAGTAACACCCAGACCGAGACCCCTCCACTGCACAACCCTGCCAAGTCAGTAACATACCAGGGAGTAACACCAAGACTGAGACCTCTCCACTGCACAACCCTGCCAAGTCAGTAAGATACCAGGGAGTAACACCCAGACTGAGACCCCTCCACTGCACAACCCTGCAAATTCAGTAATATACCAGGGAGTAACACCCAGACTGAGACCCCTCCACTGCACAACCCTGCCAAGTCAGTAAGATACCAGGGAGTAACACCCAGACTGATTGCCCTCCACTGCACAACCCTGCCAATTCAGTAATATACCAGGGAGTAACACCCAGACAGAGACCCCTCCACTGCACAACCCTGCCAAGTCAGCAAGATACCAGGGAGTAAAACTCAGACCTTGACCCCTCCACTGCACAACTCTACCATGTTAGCAAGATACCAGGGAGTAACACCCAGACCGAGACCACTCCACTGCACAACCCTGCCAAGTCAGTAATATACCAGGGAGTAACACCCAGACTGATACCCCTCCACTGCACAACCCTGCCAAGTCAGTAAGATACCAGGGAGTAAAACCCAGACTGATACCCCTCCACTGCACAACCCTGCAAATTCAGTAATATACCAGGGAGTAACACCCAGACTGAGACCCCTCCACTGCACAACCCTGCCAAGTCAGTAAGATACCAGAGAGTAACACCCAGACTGATACCCCTCCACTGCACAACCCTGCCATTTCAGTAATATACCAGGGAGTAACACCCAGACTGAGACCCCTCCACTGCACAACCCTGCCAAGTCAGTAAGATACCAGGGAGTAAAACTCAGACCATGACCCCTCCACTGCACAACCCTACCAAGTCAGCAAGATACCAGGGAGTAACACCCAGACCGAGACCACTCCACTGCACAACCCTGCCAAGTCAGTAATATACCAGGGAGTAACACCCAGACTGAGACCCCTCCACTGCACAACCCTGCCAAGTCAGTAAGATACCAGGGAATAAAACTCAGACCATGACCCCTCCACTGTACAACCCTACCAAGTAAGCAAGATACCAGGGAGTAACACCCAGACTGAGACCACTCCACTGCACAACCCTGCCAAGTCAGTAACATACCAGGGAGTAACACCCAGACTGAGACCCCTCCACTGAACAACCCTGCCAAGTCAGTAACATACCAGGGAGTAACACCCAGACTGAGACCCCTCCACTGCACAACCCTGCCAAGTCAGTAACATACCAGGGAGTAACACCCAGACTGAGACCCCTCCACTGCACACCCCTGCCATGTCAGTAACATACCAGGGAGTAACACCCAGACCGAGACCCCTCCACTGCACAACCCTGCCAAGTCAGTAACATACCAGGGAGTAACACCAAGACTGAGACCTCTCCACTGCACAACACTGCCAAGTCAGTAACATACCAGGTAGAAACACCCAGACCAAGACCCCTCCACTGCACAACCCTGCCAAGTCAGTAACATACCAGGGAGTAACACCCAGACCGAGACCCCTCCACTGCACAGCCCTGCCAAGTCAGTAACATACCAGGGAGTAACACCCAGACCGAGACTACTGTACTGCACAACCCTGCCAAGTCAGTAATATACCAGGGAATAACACCCAGACCGAGACCCCTCCACTGCACAATCCTGCCAAGTCAGTAATATACCAGGGAGTAACACCCAGACTGAGACCTCTCCACTGCACAACCCTGCCAAGTCAGTAACATACCAGGGAGTAACACACAGACCGAGACCACTGCACTGCACAACCCTGCCAAGTCAGTAATATACCAGGGAGTAACACACAGAACGAGACCACTCCACTGCACAACCCTGCCAAGTCAGTAACATACCAGGGAGTAACACACAGACCGAGACCACTGCACTGCACAACCCTGCCAAGTCAGTAATATACCAGGGAGTAACACCCAGACTGAGACCCCTCCACTGCACAACGCTGCCAAGTCAGTAATATACCTGGGAGTAACACCCAAACTGATAGCCCTCCACTGCACATCGCTGCCAAGTCACTAAGATACCAGGGAGTAACACCCAGACTGATACCCCTCCACTGCACAACCCTGCCAATTCAGTTATATACCAGGGAGTAACACCCAGACTGAGACCCCTCCACTGCACAACCCTGCCAAGTCAGTAAGATACCAGGGAGTAACACCCAAACTGATAGCCCTCCACTGCACATCGCTGCCAAGTCACTAAGATACCAGGGAGTAACACCCAGACTGATACCCCTCCACTGCACAACCCTGCCAATTCAGTTATATACCAGGGAGTAACACCCAGACTGAGACCCCTCCACTGCACAACCCTGCCAAGTCAGTAAGATACCAGGGAGTAAAACTCAGACCATGACCCCTCCACTGCACAACCCTGCCAAGTCAGTAACATACCAGGGAGTAACACCCAGACTGAGACCCCTCCACTGCACAACCCTGCCAAGTCAGTAACATACCAGGGAGTGACACCCAGACTGAGACCCCTCCACTGCACAACCCTGCCAAGTCAGTAAGATACCAGGGAGTAACACCCAGACTGAGACCCCTCCACTGCACAACCCTGCCAATTCAGTAATATACCAGGGAGTAACACCCAGACTGAGACCCCTCCACTACACAACCCTGCCAAGTCAGAAAGATACCAGGGAGTAACACCCAGACTGATACCCCTCCACTGCACAACCCTGCCAAGTCAGTAAGATACCAGGGAGTAACACCCAGACTGAGACCCCTCCACTGCACAACCCTGCCAAGTCAGTAAGATACCAGGGAGTAACACCCAGACTGAGACCCCTCAACTGCACAACCCTGCCAAGTCAGTAAGATACCAGGGAGTAACACCCAGACTGAGACCCCTCCGCTGCACAACCCTGCCAAGTCAGTTAGATACCAGGGAGTAAAACTCAGACCATGACCCCTCCACTGCACAACCCTGCCAAGTCAGCAAGATACCAGGGAGTAACACCCAGACCGAGACCACTCCACTGCACAACCCTACCATGTCAGCAAGATACCAGGGAGTAACACCCAGACCGAGACCACTCCACTGCACAACCCTACCAAGTCAGCAAGATACCAGGGAGTAACACCCAGACTGAGACCCCTCCACTGCACAACCCTACCAATTCAGCAAGATACCAGGGAGTAACACCCAGACCGAGACCCCTCCACTGCACAACCCTGCCAAGTCAGTAAGATACCAGGGAGTAAAACTCAGACCATGACCCCTCCACTGCACAACCCTACCAAGTCAGCAAGATACCAGGCAGTAACACCCAGACCGAGACCACTCCACTGCACTATCCTGCCAAGTCAGTAACATACCAGGGAGTAACACCCAGACTGAGACCCCTCCACTGCACAACCCTGCCAAGTCAGTAACATACCAGGGAGTAACACCCAGACTGAGACCCCTCCACTGCACAACCCTGCCAAGTCAGTAACATACCAGGGAGTAACACCCAGACTGAGACCCCTCCACTGCACACCCCTGCCATGTCAGTAACATGCCAGGGAGTAACACCCAGACCGAGACCCCTCCACTGCACAACCCTGCCAAGTCAGTAACATACCAGGGAGTAACACCCAGACTGAGACCCCTCCACTGCACAACCCTGCCAAGTCAGTAAGATACCAGGGAGTAAAACTCAGACCATGACCCCTCCACTGTACAACCCTACCAAGTCAGCAAGATACCAGGGAGTAACACCCAGACCAAGACCACTCCACTGCACAACCCTGCCAAGTCAGTAACATACCAGGGAGTAACACCCAGACTGAGACCCCTCCACTGCACAACCCTGCCAAGTCAGTAACATACCAGGGAGTAACACCCAGACTGAGACCCCTCCACTGCACAACCCTGCCAAGTCAGTAACATACCAGGGAGTAACACCCAGACTGAGACCCCTCCACTGCACACCCCTGCCATGTCAGTAACATACCAGGGAGTAACACCCAGACCGAGACCCCTCCACTGCACAACCCTGCCAAGTCAGTAACATACCAGGGAGTAACACCAAGACTGAGACCTCTCCACTGCACAATCCTGCCAAGTCAGTAAGATACCAGGGAGTGACACCCAGACTAAGACCCCTCCACTGCACAACACTGCCAAGTCAGTAACATACCAGGTAGAAACACCCAGACCAAGACCCCTCCACTGCACAACTCTGCCAAGTCAGTAACATACCAGGGAGTAACACCCAGACCGAGACCCCTCCACTGCACAGCCCTGCCAAGTCAGTAACATACCAGGGAGTAACACCCAGACCGAGACTACTCCACTGCACAACCCTGCCAAGTCAGTAATATACCAGGGAATAACACCCAGACCGAGACCCCTCCACTGTACAATCCTGCCAAGTCAGTAATATACCAGGGAGTAACACCCAGACTGAGTTCTCTCCACTGCACACCCCTGCCAAGTCAGTAACATACCAGGGAGTGACACCCAGACTGAGACCACTGCACTGCACAACCCTGCCAAGTCAGTAATATACCAGGGAGTAACACCCAGACTGAGACCCCTCCACTGCACAACCCTGCCAAGTCAGTAATATACCTGGGAGTAACACCCAAACTGATAGCCCTCCACTGCACATCGCTGCCAAGTCACTAAGATACCAGGGAGTAACACCCAGACTGATACCCCTCCACTGCACAACCCTGCCAATTCAGTTATATACCAGGGAGTAACACCCAGACTGAGACCCCTCCACTGCACAACCCTGCCAAGTCAGTAAGATACCAGGGAGTAATACCCAGACTGAGACCCCTCCACTGCACAACCCTGCCAATTCAGTAATATACCAGGGAGTAACACCCAGACTGAGACCCCTCCACTGCACAACCCTGCCAAGTCAGTAAGATACCAGGGAGTAACACCCAGACTGAGACCCCTCCACTGCACAACCCTGCCAATTCAGTTATATACCAGGGAGTAACACCCAGACTGAGACCCCTCCACTGCACAACCCTGCCAAGTCAGTAAGATACCAGGGAGTAACACCCAGACTGAGACCCCTCCACTGCACAACCCTGCCAAGTCAGTAAGATACCAGGGAGTAACACCCAAACTGATAGCCCTCCACTGCACATCGCTGCCAAGTCACTAAGATACCAGGGAGTAACACCCAGACTGATACCCCTCCACTGCACAACCCTGCCAAGTCAGCAAGATACCAGGGAGTAAAACTCAGACCATGACCCCTCCACTGCACAACCCTGCCAAGTCAGCAAGATACCAGGGAGTAACACCCAGACCGAGACCACTCCACTGCACAACCCTACCAAGTCAGCAAGATACCAGGGAGTAACACCCAGACTGAGACCCCTCCACTGCACAACCCTGCCAAGTCAGTAACATACCAGGGAGTAACACCCAGACCGAGACCACTCCACTGCACAACCCTGCCAAGTCAGTAATATACCAGGGAGTAACACCCAGACTGAGACCCCTCCACTGCACACCCCTGCCAAGTCAGTAAGATACCAGGGAGTAAAACTCAGACCATGACCCCTCCACTGCACAACCCTACCAAGTCAGCAAGATACCAGGGAGTAAAACTCAGACCATGACCCCTCCACTGCACAACCCTACCAAGTCAGTAATATACCAGGGAGTAACACCCAGACCGAGACCACTCCACTGCACAACCCTGCCAAGTCAGTAATATACCAGGGAGTAACACCCAGACTGAGACCCCTCCACTGCACACCCCTGCCAAGTCAGTAAGATACCAGGGAGTAAAACTCAGACCATGACCCCTCCACTGCACAACCCTACCAAGTCAGCAAGATACCAGGCAGTAACACCCAGACCGAGACCACTCCACTGCACTATCCTGCCAAGTCAGTAACATACCAGGGAGTAACACCCAGACTGAGACCCCTCCACTGCACAACCCTGCCAAGTCAGTAACATACCAGGGAGTAACACCCAGACTGAGACCCCTCCACTGCACAACCCTGCCAAGTCAGTAACATACCAGGGAGTAACACCCAGACTGAGACCCCTCCACTGCACACCCCTGCCATGTCAGTAACATACCAGGGAGTAACACCCAGACCGAGACCCCTCCACTGCACAACCCTGCCAAGTCAGTAACATACCAGGGAGTAACACCAAGACTGAGACCCCTCCACTGCACAACCCTGCCAAGTCAGTAACATACCAGGGAGTAACACCCAGACTGAGACCCCTCCACTGCACACCCCTGCCATGTCAGTAACATACCAGGGAGTAACACCCAGACCGAGACCCCTCCACTGCACAACCCTGCCAAGTCAGTAACATACCAGGGAGTAACACCAAGACTGAGACCTCTCCACTGCACAACACTGCCAAGTCAGTAACATACCAGGTAGAAACACCCAGACCAAGACCCCTCCACTGCACAACCCTGCCAAGTCAGTAACATACCAGGGAGTAACACCCAGACCGAGACCCCTCCACTGCACAGCCCTGCCAAGTCAGTAACATACCAGGGAGTAACACCCAGACCGAGACTACTGTACTGCACAACCCTGCCAAGTCAGTAATATACCAGGGAATAACACCCAGACCGAGACCCCTCCACTGCACAATCCTGCCAAGTCAGTAATATACCAGGGAGTAACACCCAGACTGAGACCTCTCCACTGCACAACCCTGCCAAGTCAGTAACATACCAGGGAGTAACACACAGACCGAGACCACTGCACTGCACAACCCTGCCAAGTCAGTAATATACCAGGGAGTAACACACAGAACGAGACCACTCCACTGCACAACCCTGCCAAGTCAGTAACATACCAGGGAGTAACACACAGACCGAGACCACTGCACTGCACAACCCTGCCAAGTCAGTAATATACCAGGGAGTAACACCCAGACTGAGACCCCTCCACTGCACAACGCTGCCAAGTCAGTAATATACCTGGGAGTAACACCCAAACTGATAGCCCTCCACTGCACATCGCTGCCAAGTCACTAAGATACCAGGGAGTAACACCCAGACTGATACCCCTCCACTGCACAACCCTGCCAATTCAGTTATATACCAGGGAGTAACACCCAGACTGAGACCCCTCCACTGCACAACCCTGCCAAGTCAGTAAGATACCAGGGAGTAACACCCAAACTGATAGCCCTCCACTGCACATCGCTGCCAAGTCACTAAGATACCAGGGAGTAACACCCAGACTGATACCCCTCCACTGCACAACCCTGCCAATTCAGTTATATACCAGGGAGTAACACCCAGACTGAGACCCCTCCACTGCACAACCCTGCCAAGTCAGTAAGATACCAGGGAGTAAAACTCAGACCATGACCCCTCCACTGCACAACCCTGCCAAGTCAGTAACATACCAGGGAGTAACACCCAGACTGAGACCCCTCCACTGCACAACCCTGCCAAGTCAGTAACATACCAGGGAGTGACACCCAGACTGAGACCCCTCCACTGCACAACCCTGCCAAGTCAGTAAGATACCAGGGAGTAACACCCAGACTGAGACCCCTCCACTGCACAACCCTGCCAATTCAGTAATATACCAGGGAGTAACACCCAGACTGAGACCCCTCCACTACACAACCCTGCCAAGTCAGAAAGATACCAGGGAGTAACACCCAGACTGATACCCCTCCACTGCACAACCCTGCCAAGTCAGTAAGATACCAGGGAGTAACACCCAGACTGAGACCCCTCCACTGCACAACCCTGCCAAGTCAGTAAGATACCAGGGAGTAACACCCAGACTGAGACCCCTCAACTGCACAACCCTGCCAAGTCAGTAAGATACCAGGGAGTAACACCCAGACTGAGACCCCTCCGCTGCACAACCCTGCCAAGTCAGTTAGATACCAGGGAGTAAAACTCAGACCATGACCCCTCCACTGCACAACCCTGCCAAGTCAGCAAGATACCAGGGAGTAACACCCAGACCGAGACCACTCCACTGCACAACCCTACCATGTCAGCAAGATACCAGGGAGTAACACCCAGACCGAGACCACTCCACTGCACAACCCTACCAAGTCAGCAAGATACCAGGGAGTAACACCCAGACTGAGACCCCTCCACTGCACAACCCTACCAATTCAGCAAGATACCAGGGAGTAACACCCAGACCGAGACCCCTCCACTGCACAACCCTGCCAAGTCAGTAAGATACCAGGGAGTAAAACTCAGACCATGACCCCTCCACTGCACAACCCTACCAAGTCAGCAAGATACCAGGCAGTAACACCCAGACCGAGACCACTCCACTGCACTATCCTGCCAAGTCAGTAACATACCAGGGAGTAACACCCAGACTGAGACCCCTCCACTGCACAACCCTGCCAAGTCAGTAACATACCAGGGAGTAACACCCAGACTGAGACCCCTCCACTGCACAACCCTGCCAAGTCAGTAACATACCAGGGAGTAACACCCAGACTGAGACCCCTCCACTGCACACCCCTGCCATCTCAGTAACATGCCAGGGAGTAACACCCAGACCGAGACCCCTCCACTGCACAACCCTGCCAAGTCAGTAACATACCAGGGAGTAACACCCAGACTGAGACCCCTCCACTGCACAACCCTGCCAAGTCAGTAAGATACCAGGGAGTAAAACTCAGACCATGACCCCTCCACTGTACAACCCTACCAAGTCAGCAAGATACCAGGGAGTAACACCCAGACCAAGACCACTCCACTGCACAACCCTGCCAAGTCAGTAACATACCAGGGAGTAACACCCAGACTGAGACCCCTCCACTGCACAACCCTGCCAAGTCAGTAACATACCAGGGAGTAACACCCAGACTGAGACCCCTCCACTGCACAACCCTGCCAAGTCAGTAACATACCAGGGAGTAACACCCAGACTGAGACCCCTCCACTGCACACCCCTGCCATGTCAGTAACATACCAGGGAGTAACACCCAGACCGAGACCCCTCCACTGCACAACCCTGCCAAGTCAGTAACATACCAGGGAGTAACACCAAGACTGAGACCTCTCCACTGCACAATCCTGCCAAGTCAGTAAGATACCAGGGAGTGACACCCAGACTAAGACCCCTCCACTGCACAACACTGCCAAGTCAGTAACATACCAGGTAGAAACACCCAGACCAAGACCCCTCCACTGCACAACTCTGCCAAGTCAGTAACATACCAGGGAGTAACACCCAGACCGAGACCCCTCCACTGCACAGCCCTGCCAAGTCAGTAACATACCAGGGAGTAACACCCAGACCGAGACTACTCCACTGCACAACCCTGCCAAGTCAGTAATATACCAGGGAATAACACCCAGACCGAGACCCCTCCACTGTACAATCCTGCCAAGTCAGTAATATACCAGGGAGTAACACCCAGACTGAGTTCTCTCCACTGCACACCCCTGCCAAGTCAGTAACATACCAGGGAGTGACACCCAGACTGAGACCACTGCACTGCACAACCCTGCCAAGTCAGTAATATACCAGGGAGTAACACCCAGACTGAGACCCCTCCACTGCACAACCCTGCCAAGTCAGTAATATACCTGGGAGTAACACCCAAACTGATAGCCCTCCACTGCACATCGCTGCCAAGTCACTAAGATACCAGGGAGTAACACCCAGACTGATACCCCTCCACTGCACAACCCTGCCAATTCAGTTATATACCAGGGAGTAACACCCAGACTGAGACCCCTCCACTGCACAACCCTGCCAAGTCAGTAAGATACCAGGGAGTAATACCCAGACTGAGACCCCTCCACTGCACAACCCTGCCAATTCAGTAATATACCAGGGAGTAACACCCAGACTGAGACCCCTCCACTGCACAACCCTGCCAAGTCAGTAAGATACCAGGGAGTAACACCCAGACTGAGACCCCTCCACTGCACAACCCTGCCAATTCAGTTATATACCAGGGAGTAACACCCAGACTGAGACCCCTCCACTGCACAACCCTGCCAAGTCAGTAAGATACCAGGGAGTAACACCCAGACTGAGACCCCTCCACTGCACAACCCTGCCAAGTCAGTAAGATACCAGGGAGTAACACCCAAACTGATAGCCCTCCACTGCACATCGCTGCCAAGTCACTAAGATACCAGGGAGTAACACCCAGACTGATACCCCTCCACTGCACAACCCTGCCAAGTCAGCAAGATACCAGGGAGTAAAACTCAGACCATGACCCCTCCACTGCACAACCCTGCCAAGTCAGCAAGATACCAGGGAGTAACACCCAGACCGAGACCACTCCACTGCACAACCCTACCAAGTCAGCAAGATACCAGGGAGTAACACCCAGACTGAGACCCCTCCACTGCACAACCCTGCCAAGTCAGTAACATACCAGGGAGTAACACCCAGACCGAGACCACTCCACTGCACAACCCTGCCAAGTCAGTAATATACCAGGGAGTAACACCCAGACTGAGACCCCTCCACTGCACACCCCTGCCAAGTCAGTAAGATACCAGGGAGTAAAACTCAGACCATGACCCCTCCACTGCACAACCCTACCAAGTCAGCAAGATACCAGGGAGTAAAACTCAGACCATGACCCCTCCACTGCACAACCCTACCAAGTCAGTAATATACCAGGGAGTAACACCCAGACCGAGACCACTCCACTGCACAACCCTGCCAAGTCAGTAATATACCAGGGAGTAACACCCAGACTGAGACCCCTCCACTGCACACCCCTGCCAAGTCAGTAAGATACCAGGGAGTAAAACTCAGACCATGACCCCTCCACTGCACAACCCTACCAAGTCAGCAAGATACCAGGCAGTAACACCCAGACCGAGACCACTCCACTGCACTATCCTGCCAAGTCAGTAACATACCAGGGAGTAACACCCAGACTGAGACCCCTCCACTGCACAACCCTGCCAAGTCAGTAACATACCAGGGAGTAACACCCAGACTGAGACCCCTCCACTGCACAACCCTGCCAAGTCAGTAACATACCAGGGAGTAACACCCAGACTGAGACCCCTCCACTGCACACCCCTGCCATGTCAGTAACATACCAGGGAGTAACACCCAGACCGAGACCCCTCCACTGCACAACCCTGCCAAGTCAGTAACATACCAGGGAGTAACACCAAGACTGAGACCCCTCCACTGCACAACCCTGCCAAGTCAGTAATATACCAGGGAGTAACACCCAGACTGAGACCCCTCCACTGCACAACCCTGCCAAGTCAGTAACATACCAGGGAGTAACACCCAGACCGAGACCCTTCCACTGCACAACCCTGCCAAGTCAGTAAAATACCAGGGAGTGACACCCAGACTGAGACCCCTCCACTGCACAGCCCTGCCAAGTCAGTCACATACCAGGCAGTAACACCCAGACTACGACCCCTCCACTGCACAACCCTGCCAAGTCAGTAATTTACCTGGGAGTAACACCCAGACTGATACCCCTCCACTGCACAACCCTGCCAAGTCAGTAAGATACCAGGGAGTAACACCCAGACTGAGACCCCTCTACTGCACAACCCTTCAAATTCAGTAATATACCAGGGAATAACACCCAGACTGAGACCCCTCCACTGCACAACCCTGCCAAGTCAGTAAGATACCAGGGAGTAACACCCAGACTGATTGCCCTCCACTGCACAACCCTGCCAATTCAGTAATATACCAGGGAGTAACACCCAGACTGAGACCCCTCCACTGCACAACCCTGCCAAGTCAGCAAGATACCAGGGAGTAAAACTCAGACCTTGACCCCTCCACTGCACAACCCTGCCAAGTCAGTAATATACCAGGGAGTAACACCCAGACCGAGACCACTCCACTGCACTATCCTGCCAAGTCAGTAACATACCAGGGAGTAACACCCAGACTGAGACCTCTCCACTGCACAACACTGCCAAGTCAGTAACATACCAGGTAGAAACACCCAGACCGAGACCACTCCACTGCACAACCCTGCCAAGTCAGTAATATACCAGGGAGTAACACCCAGACCGAGACTACTGCACTGCACAACCCTGCCTAGTCAGTAATATACCAGGGAGTAACACCCAGACTGAGACCCCTCCACTGCACAATCCTGCCAAGTCAGTAATATACCAGGGAGTAACACCCAGACTGAGACCCCTCCACTGCACAATCCTGCCAAGTCAGTAACATACCAGGGAGAAACACCCAGACTGAGTCCTCTCCACTGCACAACCCTGCCAAGTCAGTAACATACCAGGTAGTAACACCCAGACCGAGACCACTGCACTGCACAACCCTGCTAAGTCAGTAATATACCAGGGAGTAACACCCAGACTGAGACCCCTCCACTGCACATCGCTGCCAAGTCACTAAGATACCAGGGAGTAACACCCAGACTGATACCCCTCCACTGCACAACCCTGCCAATTCAGTAATATACCAGGGAGTAACACCCAGACTGAGACCCCTCCACTGCACAACCCTGCCAAGTCAGTAAGATACCAGTGAGTAAAACTCAGACCATGACCCCTCAACTGCACAACCCTACCAAGTCAGCAAGATACCAGGGAGTAACACCCAGACCGAGACCACTCCACTGCACAACCCTGCCAAGTCAGTAATATACCAGGGAGTAACACCCAGACTGAGACCCCTCCACTGCACAACCCTGCCAAGTCAGTAAGATACCAGGGAGTAAAACTCAGACCATGACCCCTCCACGGCAAGACCCTACCAAGTCAGCAAGATACCAGGGTGTAACACCCAGACCGAGACCACTCCACTGCACAACCCTGCCAAGTCAGTAAGATACCAGGGAGTAACACCCAGACTGAGACCCCTCCACTGCACAACCCTGCCAAGTCAGTAACATACCAGGGAGTAACACCCAGACTGAGACCCCTCCACTGCACACCCCTGCCATGTCAGTAACATACCAGGGAGTAACACCCAGACCGAGACCCCTCCACTGCACAACCCTGCCAAGTCAGTAACATACCAGGGAGTAACACCAAGACTGAGACCTCTCCACTGCACAACCCTGCCAAGTCAGTAAGATACCAGGGAGTAACACCCAGACTGAGACCCCTCCACTGCACAACCCTGCCAAGTCAGTAAAATACCAGGGAGTGACACCCAGACTGAGACCCCTCCACTGCACAACACTGCCAAGTCAGTAACATACCAGGTAGAAACACCCAGACCGAGACCCCTCCACTGCACAACCCTGCCAAGTCAGTAAGATACCAGGGAGTAAAACTCAGACCATGACCCCTCCACTGCAAGACCCTACCAAGTCAGCAAGATACCAGGGTGTAACACCCAGACCGAGACCACTCCACTGCACAACCCTGCCAAGTCAGTAAGATACCAGGGAGTAACACCCAGACTGAGACCCCTCCACTGCACAACCCTGCCAAGTCAGTAACATACCAGGGAGTAACACCCAGACTGAGACCCCTCCACTGCACACCCCTGCCATGTCAGTAACATACCAGGGAGTAACACCCAGACCGAGACCCCTCCACTGCACAACCCTGCCAAGTCAGTAACATACCAGGGAGTAACACCAAGACTGAGACCTCTCCACTGCACAACCCTGCCAAGTCAGTAAGATACCAGGGAGTAACACCCAGACTGAGACCCCTCCACTGCACAACCCTGCCAAGTCAGTAAAATACCAGGGAGTGACACCCAGACTGAGACCCCTCCACTGCACAACACTGCCAAGTCAGTAACATACCAGGTAGAAACACCCAGACCGAGACCCCTCCACTGCACAACCCTGCCAAGTCAGTAATATACCAGGGAGTAACACCCAGACTGATAGCCCTCCACTGCACATCACTGCCAAGTCACTAAAATACCAGGGAGTAACACCCAGACTGATACCCCTTCACTACACAACCCTGCCAATTCAGTAATATACCAGGGAGTAACACACAGACTGAGACCCCTCCACTGCACAACCCTGCCAAGTCAGTAAGATACCAGGGAGTAAAACTCAGACCATGACCCCTCCACTGCACAACCCTACCAAGTCAGCAAGATACCAGGGAGTAACACCCAGACAGAGACCACTCCACTGCACAACCCTGCCAAGTCAGTAATATACCAGGGAGTAACACCCAGACTGAGACCCCCTCCACTGCACAACCCTGCCAAGTCAGTAAGATACCAGGGAGTAAAACTCAGACCATGACCCCTCCACTGCAAGACCCTACCAAGTCAGCAAGATACCAGGGAGTAACACCCAGCCCGAGACCACTCCACTGCACAACCCTGCCAAGTCAGTAAGATACCAGGGAGTAACACCCAGACTGAGACCCCTCCACTGCACAACCCTGTCAAGTCAGTAACATACCATGGAGTAACACCCAGACTGAGACCCCTCCACTGCACAACCCTGCCAAGTCAGTAACATACCAGGGAGTAACACCCAGACTGAGACCCCTCCACTGCACACCCCTGCCATGTCAGTAACATACCAGGGAGTAACACCCAGACCGAGACCCCTCCACTGCACAACCCTGCCAAGTCAGTAACATACCAGGGAGTAACACCAAGACTGAGACCTCTCCACTGCACAACCCTGCCAATTCAGTAAGATACCAGGGAGTAACACCCAGACTGAGACCCCTCCACTGCACAACCCTGCCAAGTCAGTAATATACCAGGGAGTAACACCCAGACTGAGACCCCTCCACTGCACAACCCTGCCAAGTCAGTAAAATACCAGGGAGTGACACCCAGACTGAGACCCCTCCACTGCACAACACTGCCAAGTCAGTAACATACCAGGTAGAAACACCCAGACCGAGACCCCTCCACTGCACAACCCTGCCAAGTCATTAACATACTAGGGAGTAACACCCAGACGAGACCCCTCCACAGCACAGCATTGCCAAGTCAGTAACATACCAAGGAGTAACACCCAGACTGAGACCCCTCCACTGCACAACCCTACCAAGTCAGCAAGATACCAGGGAGTAACACCCAGACCGAGACCACTGCACTGCACAACCCTGCCAAGTCAGTAATATACCAGGGAATAACACCCAGACCGAGACCCCTCCACTGCACAATCCTGCCAAGTCAGTAATATACCATGGAGTAACACCCAGACTGAGACCCCTCCACTGCACAATCCTGCCAAGTCAGTAACATACCAGGGAGAAACACCCAGACTGAGTCCTCTCCACTGCACAACCCTGTCAATTCAGTAATATACCAGGGAGTAACACCCAGACCGAGAACACTGCACTGCACAACCCTGCCAAGTCAGTAAGATACCAGGGAGTAACACCCAGACTGATTACCCTCCACTGCACAACCCTGCCAATTCAGTAATATACCAGGGAGTAACACCCAGACTGAGACCCCTCCTCTGCACAACCCTGCCAAGTCAGCAAGATACCAGGGAGTAAAACTCAGACCTTGACCCCTCCACTGCACAACCCTACCAAGTCAGCAAGATACCAGGGAGTAACACCCAGTCCGAGACCACTCCACTGCACAACCCTGCCAAGTCAGTAATATACCAGGGAGTAACACCCAGACTGATACCCCTCCACTGCACAACCCTGCCAAGTCAGTAAGATACCAGGGAGCAAACCCAGACTGATACCCCTCCACTGCACAACCCTGCAAATTCAGTAATATACCAGGGAGTAACACCCAGACTGAGACCCCTCCACTGCACAACCCAGCCAAGTCAGTAAGATACCAGGGAGTAACACCCAGACTGATACCCCTCCACTGCACAACCCTGCCAATTCAGTAATATACCAGGGAGAACCACCCAGACTGAGACCCCTCCACTGCACAACCCTGCCAAGTCAGTATGATACCAGGGAGTAAAACTCAGACCATGACCCCTCCACTGCACAACCCTACCAAGTCAGCAAGATACCAGGGAGTAACACCCAGACCGAGACCACTCCACTGCACAACCCTGCCAAGTCAGTAATATACCAGGGAGTAACACCCAGACTGAGACCCCTCCACTGCACAACCCTGCCAAGTCAGTTAGATACCAGGGAGTAAAACTCAGACCATGACCCCTCCACTGTACAACCCTACCAAGTCAGCAAGATACCAGGGAGTAACACCCAGACCGAGACCACTCCACTGCACAACCCTGCCAAGTCAGTAACATACCAGGGAGTAACACCCAGACTGAGACCCCTCCACTGCACAACCCTGTCAAGTCAGTAACATACCAGGGAGTAACAACCAGACCATGACCCCTCCACTGCACAACCCTGCCAAGTCAGTAACATACCAGGGAGTAACACCCAGACTGAGACCCCTCCACTGCACACCCCTGCCATGTCAGTAACATACCAGGGAGTAACACCCATACCGAGACCCCTCCACTGCACAACCCTGCCAAGTCAGTAACATACCAGGGAGTAACACCAAGACTGAGACCACTCCACTGCACAATACTGCCAAGTCAGTAAGATACCAGGGAGTGACACCCAGACTAAGACCCCTCCACTGCACAACACTGCCAAGTCAGTAACATACCAGGTAGAAACACCCAGACCAAGACCTCTCCACTGCACAACCCTGCCAAGTCAGTAACATACCAGGGAGTAACACCCAGACCGAGACCCCTCCACTGCACAGCCCTCCCAAGTCAGTAACATACCAGGGAGTAACACCCAGACCGAGACTACTGCACTGCACAACCCTGCCAAGTCAGTAATATACCAGCGAATAACACCCAGACCGAGACCCCTCCACTGCACAATCCTGCCAAGTCAGTAATATACCAGGGAATAACACCCAGACTGAGACCCCTCCACTGCACAACCCTGCCAAGTCAGTAAGATACCAGGGAGTAACACCCAGACTGATACCCCTCCACTGCACAATCCTGCCAAGTCAGTAACATACCAGGGAGTAACACCCAGACCGAGACCACTGCACTGCACAACCCTGCCAAGTCAGTAATATACCAGGGAGTAACACCCAGACTGAGACCCCTCCACTGCACAACTCTGCCAAGTCAGTAATATACCTGGGAGTAACACCCAGACTGATAGCCCTCCACTGCACATCGCTGCCAAGTCACTAAGATACCAGGGAGTAACACCCAGACTGATACCCCTCCACTACCAATTCAGTAATATACCAGGGAGTAACACCCAGACTGAGACCCCTCCACTGCACAACCCTGCCAAGTCAGCAAGATACCAGGGAGTAAAACTCAGACCATGACCCCTCCACTGCACAACCCTACCAAGTCAGAAAGATACCAGGGAGTAACACCCAGACCGAGACCACTCCACTGCACAACCCTGCCAAGTCAGTAACATACCAGGGAGTAACACCCAGACTGAGACCTCTCCACTGCACAACCCTGCCAAGTCAGTAAGATACCAGGGAGTAACACCCAGACTGAGACCCCTCCACTGCACAACCCTGCCAAGTCAGTAAAATACCAGTGAGTGACACCCAGACTGAGACCCCTCCACTGCACAACACTGCCAAGTCAGTAACATACCAGGTAGAAACACCCAGACCGAGACCCCTCCACTGCACAACCCTGCCAAGTCAGTAATATACCAGGGAGTAACACCCAGACTGAGACCCCTCCACTGCACAACCCTGCCAAGTCAGTAAGATACCAGGGAGTAAAACTCAGACCATGACCCGTCCACTGCACAACCCTACCAAGTCAGTACATACCAGGTAGAAACACCCAGACCGAGACCCCTCCACTGCACAACCCTGCCAAGTCAGTAATATACCAGGGAGTAACACCCAGACTGCGACCCCTCCACTGCACAACCCTGCCAAGTCAGTAAGATACCAGGGAGTAAAACTCAGACCATGACCCGTCCACTGCACAACCCTACCAAGTCAGCAAGATACCAGGAAGTAACACCCAGACCGAGACCACTCCACTGCACTATCCTGCCAAGTCAGTAACATACCAGGGAGTAACACCCAGACTGAGACCCCTCCACTGCACAACCCTGCCAAGTCAGTAACATACCAGGGAGTAACACCCAGACTGAGACCCCTCCACTGCACAACCCTGCCAAGTCAGTAACATACCAGGGAGTAACACCCAGACTGAGACCGCTCCACTGCACACCCTTGCCATGTCAGTAACATACCAGGGAGTAACACCCAGACCGAGACCCCTCCACTGCACAACTCTGCCAAGTCAGTAACATACCAGGGAGTAACACCAAGACTGAGACCTCTCCACTGCACAACACTGCCAAGTCAGTAAAATACCAGGTAGAAACCCCCAGCCCGAGACCCCTCCACTGCACAACCCTGCCAAGTCAGTAAAATACCAGGGAGTGACACCCAGACCGAGACCCCTCCACTGCACAGCCCTGCCAAGTCAGTAACATACCAGGGAGTAACACCCAGACTGAGACCCCTCCACTGCACAACCCTGCCAAGTCAGTAATATACCTGGGAGTAACACCCTGACTGATACCCCTCCACTGCACAACCCTGTCAATTCAGTAATATACCAGGGAGTAACACCGAGACTGAGACCCCTCCACTGCACAACCCTGCCAAGTCAGTAAGATACCAGGGAGTAACACCCAGAGTGAGACCCCTCCACTGCACAAACCCTGCAAATTCAGTAATATACCAGGGAGTAACACCCAGACTGAGACCCCTCCACTGCACAACCCTGCCAAGTCAGTAAGATACCAGGGAGAAACACCCAAACTGATTGCCCTCCTCTGCACAACCCTGCCAATTCAGTAATATACCAGGGAGTAACACCCAGACTGAGACCCCTCCACTGCACAACCCTACCAAGTCAGCAAGATACCAGGGAGTAACACCCAGACCGAGACCACTCCACTGCACAACCCTGCCAAGTCAGTAATATACCAGGGAGTAACACCCAGACTGATACCCCTCCACTGCACAACCCTGCCAAGTCAGTAAGATACCAGGGAGTAAAACCCAGACTGATTCCCCTCCACTGCACAACCCTGCAAATTCAGTAATATACCAGGGAGTAACACCCAGACTGAGACCCCTCCACTGCACAACCCTGCCAAGTCAGTAAGATACCAGGGAGTAACACCCAGACTGATACCCCTCCACTGCACAACCCTGCCAATTCAGTAATATACCAGGGAGTAACACCCAGACTGAGACCCCTCCACTGCACAACCCTGCCAAGTCAGTAAGATACCAGGGAGTAAAACTCAGACCATGACCCGTCCACTGCACAACCCTACCAAGTCAGCAAGATACCAGGGAGTAACACCCAGACCGAGACCACTCCACTGCACAATCCTGCCAAGTCAGTAATATACCAGGGAGTAACACCCAGACTGAGACCCCTCCACTGCACAACCCTGCCAAGTCAGTAAGATACCAGGGAGTAAAACTCAGACCATGACCCCTCCACTGTACAACCCTACCAAGTCAGCAAGATACCAGGGAGTAACACCCAGACCGAGACCACTCCACTGCACAACCCTGCCAAGTCAGTAACATACCAGGGAGTAACACCCAGACTGAGACCACTCCACTGCACAACCCTGCCAAGTCAGTAAGATACCACTGCACAACCCTGCCAAGTCAGTAAGATACCAGGGAGTAAAACTCCGACCATGACCCCTCCACTGCAAGACCCTACCAAGTCAGCAAGATACCAGGGAGTAACAACCAGACCGAGACCACTCCACTGCACAACCCTGCCAAGTCAGTAAGATACCAGGGAGTAACACCCAGACTGAGACCCCTCCACTGCACAACCCTGCCAAGTCAGTAACATACCAGGGAGTAACACCCAGACTGAGACCCCTCCACTGCACACCCCTGCCATGTCAGTAACATACCAAGGAGTAACACCCAGACCGAGATCCCTCCAATGCACAACCCTGCCAAGTCAGTAACATACCAGGGAGTAACACCAAGACTGAGACCTCTCCACTGCACAACCCTGCCAAGTCAGTAAGATACCAGGGAGTAACACCCAGACTGAGACCCCTCCACTGCACAACCCTGCCAAGTCAGTAAAATACCAGGGAGTGACACCCAGACTGAGACCCCTCCACTGCACAACACTGCCAAGTCAGTAACATACCAGGTAGAAACACCCAGACCGAGACCCCTCCACTACACAACCCTGCCAAGTCAGTAATATACCAGGGAGTAACACCCAGACTGAGACCCCTCCACTGCACAACCCTGCCAAGTCAGTAAGATACCAGGGAGTAAAACTCAGACCATGACCCCTCCACTGCACAACCCTACCAAGTCAGCAAGATACCAGGAAGTAACACCCAGACCGAGACCACTCCACTGCACTATCCTGCCAAGTCAGTAACATACCAGGGAGTAACACCCAGACTGAGACCCCTCCACTGCACAACCCTGCCAAGTCAGTAACATACCAGGGAGTAACACCCAGACTGAGACCCCTCCACTGCACAACCCTGCCAAGTCAGTAACATACCAGGGAGTAACACCCAGACTGAGACCGCTCCACTGCACACCCCTGCCATGTCAGTAACATACCAGGGAGTAACACCCAGACCGAGACCCCTCCACTGCACAACCCTGCCAAGTCAGCAAGATACCAGGGAGTAACACCAAGACTGAGACCTCTCCACTGCACAACACTGCCAAGTCAGTAACATACCAGGTAGAAACCCCCAGCCCGAGACCCCTCCACTGCACAACCCTGCCAAGTCAGTAAGATTCCAGGGAGTAACACCCAGACTGAGACCCCTCCACTGCACAACCCTGCCAAGTCAGTAATATACCAGGGAGTAACACCCAGACCGAGACCCCTCCACTGCACAGCCCTGCCAAGTCAGAAACATACCAGGGAGTAACACCCAGACTGAGACCCCTCCACTGCACAACCCTGCCAAGTCAGTAAGATACCAGGGAGTAAAACTCAGACCATGACCGCTCCACTGCAAGACCCTACAAAGTCAGCAAGATACCAGGGAGTAACACCCAGACTGAGACCCCTCCACTGCACAACCCTGCCAAGTCAGTAACATACCAGGGAGTAACACCCAGACTGAGACCCCTCCACTGCACAACCCTGCCAAGTCAGTAACATACCAGGGAGTAACACCCAGACTGAGACCCCTCCACTGCACACCCCTGCCATGTCAGTAACATACCAGGGAGTAACACCCAGACCGAGACCCCTCCACTGCACAACCCTGCCAAGTCAGTAACATACCAGGGAGTAACACCAAGACTGAGACCTCTCCACTGCACAACCCTGCCAAGTCAGTAAAATACCAGGGAGTGACACCCAGACTGAGACCCCTCCACTGCACAACACTGCCAAGTCAGTAACATACCAGGTAGAAACACCCAGACCGAGACCCCTCCACTGCACAACCCTGCCAAGTCAGTAATATACCAGGGAGTAACACCCAGACTGAGACCCCTCCACTGCACAACCCTGCCAAGTCAGTAAGATACCAGGGAGTAACACCCAGACTGAGACCCCTCCACTGCACAACACTGCCAAGTCAGTAAGATACCAGGGAGTAACACCCAGACTGAGACCCCTCCACTGCACAACACTGCCAAGTCAGTAATATACCAGGGAGTAACACCCAGACTGAGACCCCTCCACTGCACAACCCTGCCAAGTCAGTAAGATACCAGGGAGTAACACCCAGACTGAGACCCCTCTACTGCACAACCCTGCCAAGTCAGTAACATACCAGGGAGTAACACCCAGACTGAGACCCCTCCACTGCACAACCCTGCCAAGTCAGTAAGATACCAGGGAGTAACACCCAGACTGAGACCCCTCCACTGCACAACCCTGCCAAGTCAGTAACATACCAGGGAGTAACACCCAGACTGAGACCCCTCCACTGCACAACCCTGCCAAGTCAGTAACATACCAGTGAGTAACACCCAGACTGAGACCCCTCCACTGCACAACCCTGCCAAGTCAGTAACATACCAGTGAGTAACACCCAGACCGAGACCCCTCCACTGCACAACCCTGCCAAGTCAGTAAAATACCAGGGAGTAACACCCAGACTGAGACCCCTCCACTGCACAACACTGCCAAGTCAGTAATATACCAGGGAGTAACACCCAGACTGATACCCCTACACTGCACAACCCTGCCAATTCAGTAATATACCAGGGAGTAACACCCAGACTGAGACCCCTCCACTGCACAACCCTGCCAAGTCAGCAAGATACCAGGGAGTAACACCCAGACCGAGACCCCTCCACTGCACAACCCTGCCAAGTCAGCAAGATACCAGGGAGTAACACCGAGACCGAGACCACTCCACTGCACAACCCTACCAAGTCAGCAAGATACCAGGGAGTAACACCCAGACCGAGACCACTCCACTGCACAACCCTGCCAAGTCAGTAACATACCAGGAAGTTACACCCAGACTGAGACCCCTCCACTGCACAACCCTGCCAAGTCAGCAAGATACCAGGGAGTAACACCCAGACCGAGACCCCTCCACTGCACAACCCTACCAAGTCAGCAAGATACCAGGGAGTAACACCGAGACCGAGACCACTCCACTGCACAACCCTACCAAGTCAGCAAGATACCAGGGAGTAACACCCAGACCGAGACCACTCCACTGCACAACCCTGCCAAGTCAGTAATATACCAGGAAGTTACACCCAGACTGAGACCCCTCCACTGCACAACCCTGCCAAGTCAGTAACATATCAGGGAGTAACACCCAGACTGATACCCCTCCACTGCACAACCCTGCCAAGTCAGTAATATACCAGTGAGTAATACCCAGACTGAGACCCATCCACTGCCAACCCTGCCAAGTCAGTAACATACCAGGGAGTAACACACAGACTGAGACCCCTCCACTGCACAACCCTGCCAAGTCAGTAACATACCAGGGAGTAACACCCAGACCGAGACCCCTCCACTGCACAACCCTGCCAAGTCAGTAACATACCAGGGAGTAACACCAAGACTGAGACCTCTCCACTGCACAACCCTGCCAAGTCAGTAAGATACCAGGGAGTAACACCCAGACTGAGACCCCTCCACTGCACAACCCTGCCAAGTCAGTAAAATACTAGGGAGTGACACCCAGACTGAGACCCCTCCACTGCACAACCCTGCCAAGTCAGTAAGATACCAGGGAGTAACACCCAGAGTGAGACCCCTCCACTGCACAAACCCTGCAAATTCAGTAATATACCAGGGAGTAACACCCAGACTGAGACCCCTCCACTGCACAACCCTGCCAAGTCAGTAAGATACCAGGGAGAAACACCCAAACTGATTGCCCTCCTCTGCACAACCCTGCCAATTCAGTAATATACCAGGGAGTAACACCCAGACTGAGACCCCTCCACTGCACAACCCTACCAAGTCAGCAAGATACCAGGGAGTAACACCCAGACCGATACCACTCCACTGCACAACCCTGCCAAGTCAGTAATATACCAGGGAGTAACACCCAGACTGATACCCCTCCACTGCACAACCCTGCCAAGTCAGTAAGATACCAGGGAGTAAAACCCAGACTGATACCCCTCCACTGCACAACCCTGCAAATTCAGTAATATACCAGGGAGTAACACCCAGACTGAGACCCCTCCACTGCACAACCCTGCCAAGTCAGTAAGATACCAGGGAGTAACACCCAGACTGATACCCCTCCACTGCACAACCCTGCCAATTCAGTAATATACCAGGGAGTAACACCCAGACTGAGACCCCTCCACTGCACAACCCTGCCAAGTCAGTAAGATTCCAGGGAGTAACACCCAGACTGAGACCCCTCCACTGCACAACCCTGCCAAGTCAGTAATATACCAGGGAGTAACACCCAGACCGAGACCACTCCACTGCACAATCCTGCCAAGTCAGTAATATACCAGGGAGTAACACCCAGACTGAGACCCCTCCACTGCACAACCCTGCCAAGTCAGTAAGATACCAGGGAGTAAAACTCAGACGATGACCCCTCCACTGTACAACCCTACCAAGTCAGCAAGATACCAGGGAGTAACACCCAGACCGAGACCACTCCACTGCACAACCCTGCCAAGTCAGTAACATACCAGGGAGTAACACCCAGACTGAGACCACTCCACTGCACAACCCTGCCAAGTCAGTAAGATACCACTGCACAACCCTGCCAAGTCAGTAAGATACCATAGAGTAAAACTCCGACCATGACCCCTCCACTGCAAGACCCTACCAAGTCAGCAAGATACCAGGGAGTAACAACCAGACCGAGACCACTCCACTGCACAACCCTGCCAAGTCAGTAAGATACCAGGGAGTAACACCCAGACTGAGACCCCTCCACTGCACAACCCTGCCAAGTCAGTAACATACCAGGGAGTAACACCCAGACTGAGACCCCTCCACTGCACACCCCTGCCATGTCAGTAACATACCAAGGAGTAACACCCAGACCGAGATCCCTCCAATGCACAACCCTGCCAAGTCAGTAACATACCAGGGAGTAACACCAAGACTGAGACCTCTCCACTGCACAACCCTGCCAAGTCAGTAAGATACCAGGGAGTAACACCCAGACTGAGACCCCTCCACTGCACAACCCTGCCAAGTCAGTAACATACCAGGGAGTAACACCAAGACTGAGACCTCTCCACTGCACAACCCTGCCAAGTCAGTAAGATACCAGGGAGTAACACCCAGACTGAGACCCCTCCACTGCACAACCCTGCCAAGTCAGTAAAATACTAGGGAGTGACACCCAGACTGAGACCCCTCCACTGCACAACCCTGCCAAGTCAGTAAGATACCAGGGAGTAACACCCAGAGTGAGACCCCTCCACTGCACAAACCCTGCAAATTCAGTAATATACCAGGGAGTAACACCCAGACTGAGACCCCTCCACTGCACAACCCTGCCAAGTCAGTAAGATACCAGGGAGAAACACCCAAACTGATTGCCCTCCTCTGCACAACCCTGCCAATTCAGTAATATACCAGGGAGTAACACCCAGACTGAGACCCCTCCACTGCACAACCCTACCAAGTCAGCAAGATACCAGGGAGTAACACCCAGACCGAGACCACTCCACTGCACAACCCTGCCAAGTCAGTAATATACCAGGGAGTAACACCCAGACTGATACCCCTCCACTGCACAACCCTGCCAAGTCAGTAAGATACCAGGGAGTAAAACCCAGACTGATACCCCTCCACTGCACAACCCTGCAAATTCAGTAATATACCAGGGAGTAACACCCAGACTGAGACCCCTCCACTGCACAACCCTGCCAAGTCAGTAAGATACCAGGGAGTAACACCCAGACTGATACCCCTCCACTGCACAACCCTGCCAATTCAGTAATATACCAGGGAGTAACACCCAGACTGAGACCCCTCCACTGCACAACCCTGCCAAGTCAGTAAGATTCCAGGGAGTAACACCAAGACTGAGACCCCTCCACTGCACAACCCTGCCAAGTCAGTAATATACCAGGGAGTAACACCCAGACCGAGACCACTCCACTGCACAATCCTGCCAAGTCAGTAATATACCAGGGAGTAACACCCAGACTGAGACCCCTCCACTGCACAACCCTGCCAAGTCAGTAAGATACCAGGGAGTAAAACTCAGACCATGACCCCTCCACTGTACAACGCTACCAAGTCAGCAAGATACCAGGGAGTAACACCCAGACCGAGACCACTCCACTGCACAACCCTGCCAAGTCAGTAACATACCAGGGAGTAACACCCAGACTGAGACCACTCCACTGCACAACCCTGCCAAGTCAGTAAGAGACCAGGGAGTAACACCCAGACTGAGACCCCTCCACTGCACACCCCTGCCATGTCAGTAACATACCAGGGAGTAACACCCAGACTGAGACCTCTCCACTGCACACCCCTGCCAAGTCAGTAAGATACCAGGGAGTAAAACTCCGACCATGACCCCTCCACTGCAAGACCCTACCAAGTCAGCAAGATACCAGGGAGTAACAACCAGACCGAGACCACTCCACTGCACAACCCTGCCAAGTCAGTAAGATACCAGGGAGTAACACCCAGACTGAGACCCCTCCACTGCACAACCCTGCCAAGTCAGTAACATACCAGGGAGTAACACCCAGACTGAGACCCCTCCACTGCACACCCCTGCCATGTCAGTAACATACCAAGGAGTAACACCCAGACCGAGATCCCTCCAATGCACAACCCTGCCAAGTCAGTAACATACCAGGGAGTAACACCAAGACTGAGACCTCTCCACTGCACAACCCTGCCAAGTCAGTAAGATACCAGGGAGTAACACCCAGACTGAGACCCCTCCACTGCGCAACCCTGCCAAGTCAGTAAAATACCAGGGAGTGACACCCAGACTGAGACCCCTCCACTGCACAACACTGCCAAGTCAGTAACATACCAGGTAGAAACACCCAGACCGAGACCCCTCCACTGCACAACCCTGCCAAGTCAGTAATATACCAGGGAGTAACACCCAGACTGAGACCCCTCCACTGCACACCCCTGCCAAGTCAGTAAGATACCAGGGAGTAAAACTCAGACCATGACCCCTCCACTGCACAACCCTACCAAGTCAGCAAGATACCAGGAAGTAACACCCAGACCGAGACCACTCCACTGCACTATCCTGCCAAGTCAGTAACATACCAGGGAGTAACACCCAGACTGAGACCCCTCCACTGCACAACCCTGCCAAGTCAGTAACATACCAGGGAGTAACACCCAGACTGAGACCCCTCCACTGCACAACCCTGCCAAGTCAGTAACATACCAGGGAGTAACACCCAGACTGAGACCCCTCCACTGCACAACCCTGCCAAGTCAGTAATATACCAGGGAGTAACACCCAGACCGAGACCCCTCCACTGCACAGCCCTGCCAAGTCAGAAACATACCAGGGAGTAACACCCAGACTGAGACCCCTCCACTGCACAACCCTGCCAAGTCAGCAAGATACCAGGGAGTAACACCCAGACCGAGACCACTCCACTGCACAACCCTGCCAAGTCAGTAATATACCAGGGAGTAACACCCAGACTGATACCCCTCCACTGCACAACCCTGCCAAGTCAGTAAGATACCAGGGAGTAAAACCCAGACTGATACCCCTCCACTGCACAACCCTGCAAATTCAGTAATATACCAGGGAGTAACACCCAGACTGAGACCCCTCCACTGCACAACCCTGCCAAGTCAGTAAGATACCAGGGAGTAACACCCAGACTGATACCCCTCCACTGCACAACCCTGCCAATTCAGTAATATACCAGGGAGTAACACCCAGACTGAGACCCCTCCACTGCACAACCCTGCCAAGTCAGTAAGATTCCAGGGAGTAACACCAAGACTGAGACCCCTCCACTGCACAACCCTGCCAAGTCAGTAATATACCAGGGAGTAACACCCAGACCGAGACCACTCCACTGCACAATCCTGCCAAGTCAGTAATATACCAGGGAGTAACACCCAGACTGAGACCCCTCCACTGCACAACCCTGCCAAGTCAGTAAGATACCAGGGAGTAAAACTCAGACCATGACCCCTCCACTGTACAACGCTACCAAGTCAGCAAGATACCAGGGAGTAACACCCAGACCGAGACCACTCCACTGCACAACCCTGCCAAGTCAGTAACATACCAGGGAGTAACACCCAGACTGAGACCACTCCACTGCACAACCCTGCCAAGTCAGTAAGAGACCAGGGAGTAACACCCAGACTGAGACCCCTCCACTGCACACCCCTGCCATGTCAGTAACATACCAGGGAGTAACACCCAGACTGAGACCTCTCCACTGCACACCCCTGCCAAGTCAGTAAGATACCAGGGAGTAAAACTCCGACCATGACCCCTCCACTGCAAGACCCTACCAAGTCAGCAAGATACCAGGGAGTAACAACCAGACCGAGACCACTCCACTGCACAACCCTGCCAAGTCAGTAAGATACCAGGGAGTAACACCCAGACTGAGACCCCTCCACTGCACAACCCTGCCAAGTCAGTAACATACCAGGGAGTAACACCCAGACTGAGACCCCTCCACTGCACACCCCTGCCATGTCAGTAACATACCAAGGAGTAACACCCAGACCGAGATCCCTCCAATGCACAACCCTGCCAAGTCAGTAACATACCAGGGAGTAACACCAAGACTGAGACCTCTCCACTGCACAACCCTGCCAAGTCAGTAAGATACCAGGGAGTAACACCCAGACTGAGACCCCTCCACTGCACAACCCTGCCAAGTCAGTAAAATACCAGGGAGTGACACCCAGACTGAGACCCCTCCACTGCACAACACTGCCAAGTCAGTAACATACCAGGTAGAAACACCCAGACCGAGACCCCTCCACTGCACAACCCTGCCAAGTCAGTAATATACCAGGGAGTAACACCCAGACTGAGACCCCTCCACTGCACACCCCTGCCAAGTCAGTAAGATACCAGGGAGTAAAACTCAGACCATGACCCCTCCACTGCACAACCCTACCAAGTCAGCAAGATACCAGGAAGTAACACCCAGACCGAGACCACTCCACTGCACTATCCTGCCAAGTCAGTAACATACCAGGGAGTAACACCCAGACTGAGACCCCTCCACTGCACAACCCTGCCAAGTCAGTAACATACCAGGGAGTAACACCCAGACTGAGACCCCTCCACTGCACAACCCTGCCAAGTCAGTAACATACCAGGGAGTAACACCCAGACTGAGACCCCTCCACTGCACAACCCTGCCAAGTCAGTAATATACCAGGGAGTAACACCCAGACCGAGACCCCTCCACTGCACAGCCCTGCCAAGTCAGAAACATACCAGGGAGTAACACCCAGACTGAGACCCCTCCACTGCACAACCCTGCCAAGTCAGTAAGATACCAGGGAGTAAAACTCAGACCATGACCCCTCCACTGCAAGACCCTACAAAGTCAGCAAGATACCAGGGAGTAACACCCAGACTGAGACCCCTCCACTGCACAACCCTGCCAAGTCAGTAACATACCAGGGAGTAACACCCAGACTGAGACCCCTCCACTGCACAACCCTGCCAAGTCAGTAACATACCAGGGAGTAACACCCAGACTGAGACCCCTCCACTGCACACCCCTGCCATGTCAGTAACATACCAGGGAGTAACACCCAGACCGAGACCCCTCCACTGCACAACCCTGCCAAGTCAGTAACATACCAGGGAGTAACACCAAGACTGAGACCTCTCCACTGCACAACCCTGCCAAGTCAGTAAGATACCAGGGAGTAACACCCAGACTGAGACCCCTCCACTGCACAACCCTGCCAAGTCAGTAAAATACCAGGGAGTGACACCCAGACTGAGACCCCTCCACTGCACAACCCTGCCAAGTCAGTAACATACCAGGGAGTAACACCCAGACTGAGACCGCTCCACTGCACACCCCTGCCATGTCAGTAACATACCAGGGAGTAACACCCAGACCGAGACCCTTCCACTGCACAACCCTGCCAAGTCAGTAACATACCAGGGAGTAACACCAAGACTGAGACCTCTCCACTGCACAACACTGCCAAGTCAGTAACATACCAGGTAGAAACACCCAGACCGAGACCCCTCCACTGCACAACCCTGCCAAGTCAGTAATATACCAGGGAGTAACACCCAGACTGAGACCCCTCCACTGCACAACCCTGCCAAGTCAGTAAGATACCAGGGAGTAAAACTCAGACCATGACCCCTCCACTGCACAACCCTACCAAGTCAGCAAGATACCAGGAAGTAACACCCAGACCGAGACCCCTCCACTGCACTATCCTGCCAAGTCAGTAACATACCAGGGAGTAACACCCAGACTGAGACCCCTCCACTGCACAACCCTGCCAAGTCAGTAACATACCAGGGAGTAACACCCAGACTGAGACCCCTCCACTGCACAACCCTGCCAAGTCAGTAACATACCAGGGAGTAACACCCAGACTGAGACCGCTCCACTGCACACCCCTGCCATGTCAGTAACATACCAGGGAGTAACACCCAGACTGAGACCCCTCCACTGCACAACCCTGCCAAGTCAGTAACATACCAGGGAGTAACACCCAGACTGAGACCGCTCCACTGCACACCCCTGCCATGTCAGTAACATACCAGGGAGTAACACCCAGACCGAGACCCCTCCACTGCACAACCCTGCCAAGTCAGTAACATACCAGGGAGTAACACCAAGACTGAGACCCCTCCACTGCACAACCCTGCCAAGTCAGTAAGATTCCAGGGAGTAACACCCAGACTGAGACCCCTCCACTGCACAACCCTGCCAAGTCAGTAATATACCAGGGAGTAACACCCAGACCGAGACCCCTCCACTGCACAGCCCTGCCAAGTCAGAAACATACCAGGGAGTAACACCCAGACTGAGACCCCTCCACTGCACAACCCTGCCAAGTCAGTAAGATACCAGGGAGTAACACCCAGACTGAGACCCCTCCACTGCACAACCCTGCCAAGTCAGTAAAATACCAGGGAGTGACACCCAGACTGAGACCCCTCCACTGCACAACCCTGCCAAGTCAGTAACATACCAGGGAGTAACACCCAGACTGAGACCGCTCCACTGCACACCCCTGCCATGTCAGTAACATACCAGGGAGTAACACCCAGACCGAGACCCCTCCACTGCACAACCCTGCCAAGTCAGTAACATACCAGGGAGTAACACCAAGACTGAGACCTCTCCACTGCACAACACTGCCAAGTCAGTAACATACCAGGTAGAAACACCCAGACCGAGACCCCTCCACTGCACAACCCTGCCAAGTCAGTAATATACCAGGGAGTAACACCCAGACTGAGACCCCTCCACTGCACAACCCTGCCAAGTCAGTAAGATACCAGGGAGTAAAACTCAGACCATGACCCCTCCACTGCACAACCCTACCAAGTCAGCAAGATACCAGGAAGTAACACCCAGACCGAGACCACTCCACTGCACTATCCTGCCAAGTCAGTAACATACCAGGGAGTAACACCCAGACTGAGACCCCTCCACTGCACAACCCTGCCAAGTCAGTAACATACCAGGGAGTAACACCCAGACTGAGACCCCTCCACTGCACAACCCTGCCAAGTCAGTAACATACCAGGGAGTAACACCCAGACTGAGACCGCTCCACTGCACACCCCTGCCATGTCAGTAACATACCAGGGAGTAACACCCAGACCGAGACCCCTCCACTGCACAACCCTGCCAAGTCAGTAACATACCAGGGAGTAACACCAAGACTGAGACCTCTCCACTGCACAACACTGCCAAGTCAGTAACATATCAGGGAGAAACCCCCAGCCCGAGACCCCTCCACTGCACAACCCTGCCAAGTCAGTAAGATTCCAGGGAGTAACACCCAGACTGAGACCCCTCCACTGCACAACCCTGCCAAGTCAGTAATATACCAGGGAGTAACACCCAGACCGAGACCCCTCCACTGCACAGCCCTGCCAAGTCAGAAACATACCAGGGAGTAACACCCAGACTGAGACCCCTCCACTGCACAACCCTGCCAAGTCAGTAAGATACCAGGGAGTAAAACTCAGACCATGACCCCTCCACTGCAAGACCCTACAAAGTCAGCAAGATACCAGGGAGTAACACCCAGACTGAGACCCCTCCACTGCACAACCCTGCCAAGTCAGTAACATACCAGGGAGTAACACCCAGACTGAGACCCCTCCACTGCACAACCCTGCCATGTCAGTAACATACCAGGGAGTAACACCCAGACCGAGACCCCTCCACTGCACAGCCCTGCCAAGTCAGAAACATACCAGGGAGTAACACCCAGACTGAGACCCCTCCACTGCACAACCCTGCCAAGTCAGCAAGATACCAGGGAGTAACACCCAGACCGAGACCACTCCACTGCACAACCCTGCCAAGTCAGTAATATACCAGGGAGTAACACCCAGACTGATACCCCTCCACTGCACAACCCTGCCAAGTCAGTAAGATACCAGGGAGTAAAACCCAGACTGATACCCCTCCACTGCACAACCCTGCAAATTCAGTAATATACCAGGGAGTAACACCCAGACTGAGACCCCTCCACTGCACAACCCTGCCAAGTCAGTAAGATACCAGGGAGTAACACCCAGACTGATACCCCTCCACTGCACAACCCTGCCAATTCAGTAATATACCAGGGAGTAACACCCAGACTGAGACCCCTCCACTGCACAACCCTGCCAAGTCAGTAAGATTCCAGGGAGTAACACCAAGACTGAGACCCCTCCACTGCACAACCCTGCCAAGTCAGTAATATACCAGGGAGTAACACCCAGACCGAGACCACTCCACTGCACAATCCTGCCAAGTCAGTAATATACCAGGGAGTAACACCCAGACTGAGACCCCTCCACTGCACAACCCTGCCAAGTCAGTAAGATACCAGGGAGTAAAACTCAGACCATGACCCCTCCACTGTACAACGCTACCAAGTCAGCAAGATACCAGGGAGTAACACCCAGACCGAGACCACTCCACTGCACAACCCTGCCAAGTCAGTAACATACCAGGGAGTAACACCCAGACTGAGACCACTCCACTGCACAACCCTGCCAAGTCAGTAAGAGACCAGGGAGTAACACCCAGACTGAGACCCCTCCACTGCACACCCCTGCCATGTCAGTAACATACCAGGGAGTAACACCCAGACTGAGACCTCTCCACTGCACACCCCTGCCAAGTCAGTAAGATACCAGGGAGTAAAACTCCGACCATGACCCCTCCACTGCAAGACCCTACCAAGTCAGCAAGATACCAGGGAGTAACAACCAGACCGAGACCACTCCACTGCACAACCCTGCCAAGTCAGTAAGATACCAGGGAGTAACACCCAGACTGAGACCCCTCCACTGCACAACCCTGCCAAGTCAGTAACATACCAGGGAGTAACACCCAGACTGAGACCCCTCCACTGCACACCCCTGCCATGTCAGTAACATACCAAGGAGTAACACCCAGACCGAGATCCCTCCAATGCACAACCCTGCCAAGTCAGTAACATACCAGGGAGTAACACCAAGACTGAGACCTCTCCACTGCACAACCCTGCCAAGTCAGTAAGATACCAGGGAGTAACACCCAGACTGAGACCCCTCCACTGCACAACCCTGCCAAGTCAGTAAAATACCAGGGAGTGACACCCAGACTGAGACCCCTCCACTGCACAACACTGCCAAGTCAGTAACATACCAGGTAGAAACACCCAGACCGAGACCCCTCCACTGCACAACCCTGCCAAGTCAGTAATATACCAGGGAGTAACACCCAGACTGAGACCCCTCCACTGCACACCCCTGCCAAGTCAGTAAGATACCAGGGAGTAAAACTCAGACCATGACCCCTCCACTGCACAACCCTACCAAGTCAGCAAGATACCAGGAAGTAACACCCAGACCGAGACCACTCCACTGCACTATCCTGCCAAGTCAGTAACATACCAGGGAGTAACACCCAGACTGAGACCCCTCCACTGCACAACCCTGCCAAGTCAGTAACATACCAGGGAGTAACACCCAGACTGAGACCCCTCCACTGCACAACCCTGCCAAGTCAGTAACATACCAGGGAGTAACACCCAGACTGAGACCCCTCCACTGCACAACCCTGCCAAGTCAGTAATATACCAGGGAGTAACACCCAGACCGAGACCCCTCCACTGCACAGCCCTGCCAAGTCAGAAACATACCAGGGAGTAACACCCAGACTGAGACCCCTCCACTGCACAACCCTGCCAAGTCAGTAAGATACCAGGGAGTAAAACTCAGACCATGACCCCTCCACTGCAAGACCCTACAAAGTCAGCAAGATACCAGGGAGTAACACCCAGACTGAGACCCCTCCACTGCACAACCCTGCCAAGTCAGTAACATACCAGGGAGTAACACCCAGACTGAGACCCCTCCACTGCACAACCCTGCCAAGTCAGTAACATACCAGGGAGTAACACCCAGACTGAGACCCCTCCACTGCACACCCCTGCCATGTCAGTAACATACCAGGGAGTAACACCCAGACCGAGACCCCTCCACTGCACAACCCTGCCAAGTCAGTAACATACCAGGGAGTAACACCAAGACTGAGACCTCTCCACTGCACAACCCTGCCAAGTCAGTAAGATACCAGGGAGTAACACCCAGACTGAGACCCCTCCACTGCACAACCCTGCCAAGTCAGTAAAATACCAGGGAGTGACACCCAGACTGAGACCCCTCCACTGCACAACCCTGCCAAGTCAGTAACATACCAGGGAGTAACACCCAGACTGAGACCGCTCCACTGCACACCCCTGCCATGTCAGTAACATACCAGGGAGTAACACCCAGACCGAGACCCTTCCACTGCACAACCCTGCCAAGTCAGTAACATACCAGGGAGTAACACCAAGACTGAGACCTCTCCACTGCACAACACTGCCAAGTCAGTAACATACCAGGTAGAAACACCCAGACCGAGACCCCTCCACTGCACAACCCTGCCAAGTCAGTAATATACCAGGGAGTAACACCCAGACTGAGACCCCTCCACTGCACAACCCTGCCAAGTCAGTAAGATACCAGGGAGTAAAACTCAGACCATGACCCCTCCACTGCACAACCCTACCAAGTCAGCAAGATACCAGGAAGTAACACCCAGACCGAGACCCCTCCACTGCACTATCCTGCCAAGTCAGTAACATACCAGGGAGTAACACCCAGACTGAGACCCCTCCACTGCACAACCCTGCCAAGTCAGTAACATACCAGGGAGTAACACCCAGACTGAGACCCCTCCACTGCACAACCCTGCCAAGTCAGTAACATACCAGGGAGTAACACCCAGACTGAGACCGCTCCACTGCACACCCCTGCCATGTCAGTAACATACCAGGGAGTAACACCCAGACTGAGACCCCTCCACTGCACAACCCTGCCAAGTCAGTAACATACCAGGGAGTAACACCCAGACTGAGACCGCTCCACTGCACACCCCTGCCATGTCAGTAACATACCAGGGAGTAACACCCAGACCGAGACCCCTCCACTGCACAACCCTGCCAAGTCAGTAACATACCAGGGAGTAACACCAAGACTGAGACCCCTCCACTGCACAACCCTGCCAAGTCAGTAAGATTCCAGGGAGTAACACCCAGACTGAGACCCCTCCACTGCACAACCCTGCCAAGTCAGTAATATACCAGGGAGTAACACCCAGACCGAGACCCCTCCACTGCACAGCCCTGCCAAGTCAGAAACATACCAGGGAGTAACACCCAGACTGAGACCCCTCCACTGCACAACCCTGCCAAGTCAGTAAGATACCAGGGAGTAACACCCAGACTGAGACCCCTCCACTGCACAACCCTGCCAAGTCAGTAAAATACCAGGGAGTGACACCCAGACTGAGACCCCTCCACTGCACAACCCTGCCAAGTCAGTAACATACCAGGGAGTAACACCCAGACTGAGACCGCTCCACTGCACACCCCTGCCATGTCAGTAACATACCAGGGAGTAACACCCAGACCGAGACCCCTCCACTGCACAACCCTGCCAAGTCAGTAACATACCAGGGAGTAACACCAAGACTGAGACCTCTCCACTGCACAACACTGCCAAGTCAGTAACATACCAGGTAGAAACACCCAGACCGAGACCCCTCCACTGCACAACCCTGCCAAGTCAGTAATATACCAGGGAGTAACACCCAGACTGAGACCCCTCCACTGCACAACCCTGCCAAGTCAGTAAGATACCAGGGAGTAAAACTCAGACCATGACCCCTCCACTGCACAACCCTACCAAGTCAGCAAGATACCAGGAAGTAACACCCAGACCGAGACCACTCCACTGCACTATCCTGCCAAGTCAGTAACATACCAGGGAGTAACACCCAGACTGAGACCCCTCCACTGCACAACCCTGCCAAGTCAGTAACATACCAGGGAGTAACACCCAGACTGAGACCCCTCCACTGCACAACCCTGCCAAGTCAGTAACATACCAGGGAGTAACACCCAGACTGAGACCCCTCCACTGCACAACCCTGCCAAGTCAGTAACATACCAGGGAGTAACACCCAGACTGAGACCGCTCCACTGCACACCCCTGCCATGTCAGTAACATACCAGGGAGTAACACCCAGACCGAGACCCCTCCACTGCACAACCCTGCCAAGTCAGTAACATACCAGGGAGTAACACCAAGACTGAGACCTCTCCACTGCACAACACTGCCAAGTCAGTAACATATCAGGGAGAAACCCCCAGCCCGAGACCCCTCCACTGCACAACCCTGCCAAGTCAGTAATATACCAGGGAGTAACACCCAGACTGAGACCCCTCCACTGCACAACCCTGCCAAGTCAGTAATATACCAGGGAGTAACACCCAGACCGAGACCCCTCCACTGCACAGCCCTGCCAAGTCAGAAACATACCAGGGAGTAACACCCAGACTGAGACCCCTCCACTGCACAACCCTGCCAAGTCAGTAAGATACCAGGGAGTAAAACTCAGACCATGACCCCTCCACTGCAAGACCCTACAAAGTCAGCAAGATACCAGGGAGTAACACCCAGACTGAGACCCCTCCACTGCACAACCCTGCCAAGTCAGTAACATACCAGGGAGTAACACCCAGACTGAGACCCCTCCACTGCACAACCCTGCCATGTCAGTAACATACCAGGGAGTAACACCCAGACCGAGACCCCTCCACTGCACAGCCCTGCCAAGTCAGAAACATACCAGGGAGTAACACCCAGACTGAGACCCCTCCACTGCACAACCCTGCCAAGTCAGCAAGATACCAGGGAGTAACACCCAGACCGAGACCACTCCACTGCACAACCCTGCCAAGTCAGTAATATACCAGGGAGTAACACCCAGACTGATACCCCTCCACTGCACAACCCTGCCAAGTCAGTAAGATACCAGGGAGTAAAACCCAGACTGATACCCCTCCACTGCACAACCCTGCAAATTCAGTAATATACCAGGGAGTAACACCCAGACTGAGACCCCTCCACTGCACAACCCTGCCAAGTCAGTAAGATACCAGGGAGTAACACCCAGACTGATACCCCTCCACTGCACAACCCTGCCAATTCAGTAATATACCAGGGAGTAACACCCAGACTGAGACCCCTCCACTGCACAACCCTGCCAAGTCAGTAAGATTCCAGGGAGTAACACCAAGACTGAGACCCCTCCACTGCACAACCCTGCCAAGTCAGTAATATACCAGGGAGTAACACCCAGACCGAGACCACTCCACTGCACAATCCTGCCAAGTCAGTAATATACCAGGGAGTAACACCCAGACTGAGACCCCTCCACTGCACAACCCTGCCAAGTCAGTAAGATACCAGGGAGTAAAACTCAGACCATGACCCCTCCACTGTACAACGCTACCAAGTCAGCAAGATACCAGGGAGTAACACCCAGACCGAGACCACTCCACTGCACAACCCTGCCAAGTCAGTAACATACCAGGGAGTAACACCCAGACTGAGACCACTCCACTGCACAACCCTGCCAAGTCAGTAAGAGACCAGGGAGTAACACCCAGACTGAGACCCCTCCACTGCACACCCCTGCCATGTCAGTAACATACCAGGGAGTAACACCCAGACTGAGACCTCTCCACTGCACACCCCTGCCAAGTCAGTAAGATACCAGGGAGTAAAACTCCGACCATGACCCCTCCACTGCAAGACCCTACCAAGTCAGCAAGATACCAGGGAGTAACAACCAGACCGAGACCACTCCACTGCACAACCCTGCCAAGTCAGTAAGATACCAGGGAGTAACACCCAGACTGAGACCCCTCCACTGCACAACCCTGCCAAGTCAGTAACATACCAGGGAGTAACACCCAGACTGAGACCCCTCCACTGCACACCCCTGCCATGTCAGTAACATACCAAGGAGTAACACCCAGACCGAGATCCCTCCAATGCACAACCCTGCCAAGTCAGTAACATACCAGGGAGTAACACCAAGACTGAGACCTCTCCACTGCACAACCCTGCCAAGTCAGTAAGATACCAGGGAGTAACACCCAGACTGAGACCCCTCCACTGCACAACCCTGCCAAGTCAGTAAAATACCAGGGAGTGACACCCAGACTGAGACCCCTCCACTGCACAACACTGCCAAGTCAGTAACATACCAGGTAGAAACACCCAGACCGAGACCCCTCCACTGCACAACCCTGCCAAGTCAGTAATATACCAGGGAGTAACACCCAGACTGAGACCCCTCCACTGCACACCCCTGCCAAGTCAGTAAGATACCAGGGAGTAAAACTCAGACCATGACCCCTCCACTGCACAACCCTACCAAGTCAGCAAGATACCAGGAAGTAACACCCAGACCGAGACCACTCCACTGCACTATCCTGCCAAGTCAGTAACATACCAGGGAGTAACACCCAGACTGAGACCCCTCCACTGCACAACCCTGCCAAGTCAGTAACATACCAGGGAGTAACACCCAGACTGAGACCCCTCCACTGCACAACCCTGCCAAGTCAGTAACATACCAGGGAGTAACACCCAGACTGAGACCCCTCCACTGCACAACCCTGCCAAGTCAGTAATATACCAGGGAGTAACACCCAGACCGAGACCCCTCCACTGCACAGCCCTGCCAAGTCAGAAACATACCAGGGAGTAACACCCAGACTGAGACCCCTCCACTGCACAACCCTGCCAAGTCAGTAAGATACCAGGGAGTAAAACTCAGACCATGACCCCTCCACTGCAAGACCCTACAAAGTCAGCAAGATACCAGGGAGTAACACCCAGACTGAGACCCCTCCACTGCACAACCCTGCCAAGTCAGTAACATACCAGGGAGTAACACCCAGACTGAGACCCCTCCACTGCACAACCCTGCCAAGTCAGTAACATACCAGGGAGTAACACCCAGACTGAGACCCCTCCACTGCACACCCCTGCCATGTCAGTAACATACCAGGGAGTAACACCCAGACCGAGACCCCTCCACTGCACAACCCTGCCAAGTCAGTAACATACCAGGGAGTAACACCAAGACTGAGACCTCTCCACTGCACAACCCTGCCAAGTCAGTAAGATACCAGGGAGTAACACCCAGACTGAGACCCCTCCACTGCACAACCCTGCCAAGTCAGTAAAATACCAGGGAGTGACACCCAGACTGAGACCCCTCCACTGCACAACCCTGCCAAGTCAGTAACATACCAGGGAGTAACACCCAGACTGAGACCGCTCCACTGCACACCCCTGCCATGTCAGTAACATACCAGGGAGTAACACCCAGACCGAGACCCTTCCACTGCACAACCCTGCCAAGTCAGTAACATACCAGGGAGTAACACCAAGACTGAGACCTCTCCACTGCACAACACTGCCAAGTCAGTAACATACCAGGTAGAAACACCCAGACCGAGACCCCTCCACTGCACAACCCTGCCAAGTCAGTAATATACCAGGGAGTAACACCCAGACTGAGACCCCTCCACTGCACAACCCTGCCAAGTCAGTAAGATACCAGGGAGTAAAACTCAGACCATGACCCCTCCACTGCACAACCCTACCAAGTCAGCAAGATACCAGGAAGTAACACCCAGACCGAGACCCCTCCACTGCACTATCCTGCCAAGTCAGTAACATACCAGGGAGTAACACCCAGACTGAGACCCCTCCACTGCACAACCCTGCCAAGTCAGTAACATACCAGGGAGTAACACCCAGACTGAGACCCCTCCACTGCACAACCCTGCCAAGTCAGTAACATACCAGGGAGTAACACCCAGACTGAGACCGCTCCACTGCACACCCCTGCCATGTCAGTAACATACCAGGGAGTAACACCCAGACTGAGACCCCTCCACTGCACAACCCTGCCAAGTCAGTAACATACCAGGGAGTAACACCCAGACTGAGACCGCTCCACTGCACACCCCTGCCATGTCAGTAACATACCAGGGAGTAACACCCAGACCGAGACCCCTCCACTGCACAACCCTGCCAAGTCAGTAACATACCAGGGAGTAACACCAAGACTGAGACCCCTCCACTGCACAACCCTGCCAAGTCAGTAAGATTCCAGGGAGTAACACCCAGACTGAGACCCCTCCACTGCACAACCCTGCCAAGTCAGTAATATACCAGGGAGTAACACCCAGACCGAGACCCCTCCACTGCACAGCCCTGCCAAGTCAGAAACATACCAGGGAGTAACACCCAGACTGAGACCCCTCCACTGCACAACCCTGCCAAGTCAGTAAGATACCAGGGAGTAACACCCAGACTGAGACCCCTCCACTGCACAACCCTGCCAAGTCAGTAAAATACCAGGGAGTGACACCCAGACTGAGACCCCTCCACTGCACAACCCTGCCAAGTCAGTAACATACCAGGGAGTAACACCCAGACTGAGACCGCTCCACTGCACACCCCTGCCATGTCAGTAACATACCAGGGAGTAACACCCAGACCGAGACCCCTCCACTGCACAACCCTGCCAAGTCAGTAACATACCAGGGAGTAACACCAAGACTGAGACCTCTCCACTGCACAACACTGCCAAGTCAGTAACATACCAGGTAGAAACACCCAGACCGAGACCCCTCCACTGCACAACCCTGCCAAGTCAGTAATATACCAGGGAGTAACACCCAGACTGAGACCCCTCCACTGCACAACCCTGCCAAGTCAGTAAGATACCAGGGAGTAAAACTCAGACCATGACCCCTCCACTGCACAACCCTACCAAGTCAGCAAGATACCAGGAAGTAACACCCAGACCGAGACCACTCCACTGCACTATCCTGCCAAGTCAGTAACATACCAGGGAGTAACACCCAGACTGAGACCCCTCCACTGCACAACCCTGCCAAGTCAGTAACATACCAGGGAGTAACACCCAGACTGAGACCCCTCCACTGCACAACCCTGCCAAGTCAGTAACATACCAGGGAGTAACACCCAGACTGAGACCGCTCCACTGCACACCCCTGCCATGTCAGTAACATACCAGGGAGTAACACCCAGACCGAGACCCCTCCACTGCACAACCCTGCCAAGTCAGTAACATACCAGGGAGTAACACCAAGACTGAGACCTCTCCACTGCACAACACTGCCAAGTCAGTAACATATCAGGGAGAAACCCCCAGCCCGAGACCCCTCCACTGCACAACCCTGCCAAGTCAGTAAGATTCCAGGGAGTAACACCCAGACTGAGACCCCTCCACTGCACAACCCTGCCAAGTCAGTAATATACCAGGGAGTAACACCCAGACCGAGACCCCTCCACTGCACAGCCCTGCCAAGTCAGAAACATACCAGGGAGTAACACCCAGACTGAGACCCCTCCACTGCACAACCCTGCCAAGTCAGTAAGATACCAGGGAGTAAAACTCAGACCATGACCCCTCCACTGCAAGACCCTACAAAGTCAGCAAGATACCAGGGAGTAACACCCAGACTGAGACCCCTCCACTGCACAACCCTGCCAAGTCAGTAACATACCAGGGAGTAACACCCAGACTGAGACCCCTCCACTGCACAACCCTGCCATGTCAGTAACATACCAGGGAGTAACACCCAGACCGAGACCCCTCCACTGCACAACCCTGCCAAGTCAGTAACATACCAGGGAGTAACACCAAGACTGAGACCTCTCCACTGCACAACCCTGCCAAGTCAGTAAGATACCAGGGAGTAACACCCAGACTGAGACCCCTCCACTGCACAACCCTGCCAAGTCAGTAAAATACCAGGGAGTGACACCCAGACTGAGACCCCTCCACTGCACAACCCTGCCAAGTCAGTAACATACCAGGGAGTAACACCCAGACTGAGACCGCTCCACTGCACACCCCTGCCATGTCAGTAACATACCAGGGAGTAACACCCAGACCGAGACCCCTCCACTGCACAACCCTGCCAAGTCAGTAACATACCAGGGAGTAACACCAAGACTGAGACCTCTCCACTGCACAACACTGCCAAGTCAGTAACATACCAGGTAGAAACACCCAGACCGAGACCCCTCCACTGCACAACCCTGCCAAGTCAGTAATATACCAGGGAGTAACACCCAGACTGAGACCCCTCCACTGCACAACCCTGCCAAGTCAGTAAGATACCAGGGAGTAACACCCAGACTGAGACCCCTCCACTGCACAACACTGCCAAGTCAGTAATATACCAGGGAGTAACACCCAGACTGAGACCCCTCCACTGCACAACCCTGCCAAGTCAGTAAGATACCAGGGAGTAACACCCAGACTGAGACCCCTCCACTGCACAACCCTGCCAAGTCAGTAAGATACCAGGGAGTAACACCCAGACTGAGACCCCTCCACTGCACAACCCTGCCAAGTCAGTAACATACCAGGGAGTAACACCCAGACTGAGACCCCTCCACTGCACAACCCTGCCAAGTCAGTAACATACCAGTGAGTAACACCCAGACTGAGACCCCTCCACTGCACAACCCTGCCAAGTCAGTAACATACCAGTGAGTAACACCCAGACCGAGACCCCTCCACTGCACAACCCTGCCAAGTCAGTAAAATACCAGGGAGTAACACCCAGACTGAGACCCCTCCACTGCACAACACTGCCAAGTCAGTAATATACCAGGGAGTAACACCCAGACTGATACCCCTACACTGCACAACCCTGCCAATTCAGTAATATACCAGGGAGTAACACCCAGACTGAGACCCCTCCACTGCACAACCCTGCCAAGTCAGCAAGATACTAGGGAGTAACACCCAGACCGAGACCCCTCCACTGCACAACCCTGCCAAGTCAGCAAGATACCAGGGAGTAACACCGAGACCGAGACCACTCCACTGCACAACCCTACCAAGTCAGCAAGATACCAGGGAGTAACACCCAGACCGAGACCACTCCACTGCACAACCCTGCCAAGTCAGTAACATACCAGGAAGTTACACCCAGACTGAGACCCCTCCACTGCACAACCCTGCCAAGTCAGCAAGATACCAGGGAGTAACACCCAGACCGAGACCCCTCCACTGCACAACCCTACCAAGTCAGCAAGATACCAGGGAGTAACACCGAGACCGAGACCACTCCACTGCACAACCCTACCAAGTCAGCAAGATACCAGGGAGTAACACCCAGACCGAGACCACTCCACTGCACAACCCTGCCAAGTCAGTAATATACCAGGAAGTTACACCCAGACTGAGACCCCTCCACTGCACAACCCTGCCAAGTCAGTAACATATCAGGGAGTAACACCCAGACTGATACCCCTCCACTGCACAACCCTGCCAAGTCAGTAATATACCAGTGAGTAATACCCAGACTGAGACCCATCCACTGCCAACCCTGCCAAGTCAGTAACATACCAGGGAGTAACACACAGACTGAGACCCCTCCACTGCACAACCCTGCCAAGTCAGTAACATACCAGGGAGTAACACCCAGACCGAGACCCCTCCACTGCACAACCCTGCCAAGTCAGTAACATACCAGGGAGTAACACCAAGACTGAGACCTCTCCACTGCACAACCCTGCCAAGTCAGTAAGATACCAGGGAGTAACACCCAGACTGAGACCCCTCCACTGCACAACCCTGCCAAGTCAGTAAAATACTAGGGAGTGACACCCAGACTGAGACCCCTCCACTGCACAACACTGCCAAGTCAGTAACATACCAGGTAGAAACACCCAGACCGAGACCCCTCCACTGCACAACCCTGCCAAGTCAGTAATATACCAGGGAGTAACACCCAGACTGAGACCCCTCCACTGCACAACCCTGCCAAGTCAGTAAGATACCAGGGAGTAACACCCAGACTGAGACCCCTCCACTGCACAACCCTGCCAAGTCAGTAACATACCAGGGAGTAACACCCAGACTGAGTCCCCTCCACTGCACAACCCTGCCAAGTCAGTAAGATACCAGGGAGTAACACCCAGACTGAGACCCCTCCACTGCACAACCCTGCCAAGTCAGTAACATACCAGGGAGTAACACCCAGACTGAGACCCCTCCACTGCACAACCCTGCCAAGTCAGTAACATACCAGTGAGTAACAACCAGACTGAGACCCCTCCACTGCACAACCCTGCCAAGTCAGTAACATACCAGTGAGTAACACCCAGACCGAGACCCCTCCACTGCACAACCCTGCCAAGTCAGTAAAATACCAGGGAGTAACACCCAGACTGAGACCCCTCCACTGCACAACACTGCCAAGTCAGTAATATACCAGGGAGTAACACCCAGACTGATACCCCTACACTGCACAACCCTGCCAATTCAGTAATATACCAGGGAGTAACACCCAGACTGAGACCCCTCCACTGCACAACCCTGCCAAGTCAGCAAGATACCAGGGAGTAACACCCAGACCGAGACCCCTCCACTGCACAACCCTGCCAAGTCAGCAAGATACCAGGGAGTAACACCGAGACCGAGACCACTCCACTGCACAACCCTACCAAGTCAGCAAGATACCAGGGAGTAACACCCAGACCGAGACCACTCCACTGCACAACCCTGCCAAGTCAGTAATATACCAGGAAGTTACACCCAGACTGAGACCCCTCCACTGCACAACCCTGCCAAGTCAGTAACATATCAGGGAGTAACACCCAGACTGATACCCCTCCACTGCACAACCCTGCCAAGTCAGTAATATACCAGTGAGTAATACCCAGACTGAGACCCATCCACTGCCAACCCTGCCAAGTCAGTAACATACCAGGGAGTAACACCCAGACTGAGACCCCTCCACTGCACAACCCTGTCAAGTCATTAATATACCAGGGAGTAACACCCAGACCAAGACCCCTCCACTGCACAACCCTGCCAATTCAGTAAGATACCAGGGAGTAACACCCAGACCGAGACCACTGCACTGCACAACCCTGTCAAGTCATTAATATACCAGGGAGTAACACCCAGACCAAGACCCCTCCACTGCACAATCCTGCCAAGTCAGTAATATACCAGGGAGAAACACCCAGACTGAGACCTCTCCACTGCACAACCCTGCCAAGTCAGTAACATACTAGGGAGTAACACCCAGACTGAGACCCCTCCACTGCACAACCCTACCAAGTCAGCAAGATACCAGGGAGTAACACCCAGACCGAGACCACTGCACTGCACAACCCTGCCAAGTCAGTAATATACCAGGGAATAACACTCAGACCGAGACCCCTCCACAGCACAATCCTGCCAAGTCAGTAATATACCATGGAGTAACACCCAGACTGAGACCCCTTCACTGCACAACCCTGCCAAGTCAGTAATATACCTGGGAGTAACACCCAGACTGATAGCACTTCACTGCACATCGCTGCCAAGTCACTAAGATACCAGGGAGTAACACCCAGACCGAGACCCCTCCACTGCACAACCCTGCCAAGTCAGTTAAATACCAGGGAGTGACACCCAGACTGAGACCCCACCACTGCACAACCCTGCCAAGTCAGTAACATACCAGGGAGTAACACCCAGACCGAGACCACTGCACTGCACAACCCTGTCAAGTCAGTAATATACCAGGGAGTAACACCCAGACCAAGACCCCTCCACTGCACAATCCTGCCAAGTCAGTAATATACCAGGGAGAAACACCCAGACTGAGACCTCTTCACTGCACAACCCTGCCAAGTCAGTAACATACTAGGGAGTAACACCCAGACTGAGACCCCTCCACTGCACAACCCTACCAAGTCAGCAAGATACCAGGGAGTAACACCCAGACCGAGACCACTGCACTGCACAACCCTGTCAAGTCAGTTATATACCAGGGAATAACACTCAGACCGAGACCCCTCCACGGCACAATCCTGCCTAGTCAGTAATATACCAGGGAGTAACACCCAGACTGAGACCCCTCCACTGCACAACCCTGACAAGTCAGTAATATACCTGGGAGTAACACCCAGACTGATAGCCCTCCACTGCACATCGCTGCCAAGTAACTAAGATACCAGGGAGTAACACCCAGACCGATACCCCTCCACTGCACTACCCTGCCAATTCAGTAATATACCAGGGAGTAACACCCAGACTGAGACCCCTCCACTGCACAACCCTGCCAAGTCAGTAAGATACCAGGGAGTAAAACTCAAACCATGACCCCTCAACTGCACAACACTACCAAGTCAGAAAGATACCAGGAAGTAACACCCAGACCGAGACCACTCCACTGCACAAGCCTGCCATGTCAGTAATATACCAGGGAGTAACACCCAGACCAAGACCCCTCCACTGCACAACCCTGCCAAGTCAGTAACATACCAGGGAGTAACACCAAGACTGAGACCTCTCCAGTGCACAACACTGCCAAGTCAGTAACATACCAGGTAGAAACACCCAGACCGAGACCCCTCCACTGCACAACCCTGCCAAGTCAGTAAGATACCAGGGAGTAAAACTCAGACCATGACCCCTCCACTGCACAACCCTACCAAGTCAGCAAGATACAAGGAAGTAACACCAAGACTGAGACCTCTCCACTGCACAACACTGCCAAGTCAGCAACATACCAGGTAGAAACACCCAGACCGAGACCCCTCCACTGCACAACCCTGCCAAGTCAGTAACATACCAGGGAGTAACACCCAGACCGAGACCCCTCTACTGCACAGCCCTGTCAAGTCAGTAACATACCAGGGAGTAACACCCAGACCGAGACCACTGCACTGCACAACCCTGTCAAGTCAGTAATATACCAGGGAGTAACACCCAGACCGAGACCCCTCCACTGCACAATCCTGCCAAGTCAGTAACATACCAGGTAGAAACACCCAGACCGAGACCCCTCCACTGCACAACCCTGCCAAGTCAGTAAGATACCAGGGAGTAAAACTCAGACCATGACCCCTCCACTGCACAACCCTACCAAGTCAGCAAGATACAAGGAAGTAACACCAAGACTGAGACCTCTCCACTGCACAACACTGCCAAGTCAGCAACATACCAGGTAGAAACACCCAGACCGAGACCCCTCCACTGCACAACCCTGCCAAGTCAGTAACATACCAGGGAGTAACACCCAGACCGAGACCCCTCTACTGCACAGCCCTGTCAAGTCAGTAACATACCAGGGAGTAACACCCAGACCGAGACCACTGCACTGCACAACCCTGTCAAGTCATTATCATACCAGGGAGTAACACCCAGACTGAGACCCCTCCACTGCACAACCCTGCCAAGTCAGTAAGATACCAGGGAGTAGCACCCAGACTGAGACCCCTCCACTGCACAACCCTGCCAAGTCAGTAAGATACCAGGGAGTAACACCCAGACTGAGACCCCTCCACTGCACAACCCTGCCAAGTCAGTAATATACCTGGGAGTAACACCCAGACTCATAGCCCTCCACTGCACATCGCTGCCAAGTCACTAAGATACCAGGGAGTAACACCCAGACCAATACCCCACCACTGCACAACCCTGCCAATTCAGTAATATACCAGGGAGTAACACCAAGACTGAGACCCCTCCACTGCACAACCCTGCCAAGTCAGTAAGATACCAGGGAGTAACACCGAGACTGAGACCCCTCCACTGCACAACCCTGCCAAGTCAGTAATATACCTGGGAGTAACACCCAGACTGATAGCCCTCCACTGCACATCGCTGCCAAGTCACTAAGATACCAGGGAGTAACACCCAGACCAATACCCCTCCACTGCACAACCCTGCCAATTCAGTAATATACCAGGGAGTAACACCCAGACTGAGACCCCTCCACTGCACAACCCTGCCAAGTCAGTAAGATACCAGGGAGTAAAACTCAGACCATGACCCCTCAACTGCACAACCCTACCAAGTCCGAAAGATACCAGGAAGTAACACCCAGACCGAGACCACTCCACTGCACAACCCTGCCATGTCAGTAATATACCAGGGAGTAACACCCAGACCGAGACCCCTCCACTGCACAACCCTGCCAAGTCAGTAACATACCAGGGAGTAACACCAAGACTGAGACCTCTCCAGTGCACAACACTGCCAAGTCAGTAACATACCAGGTAGAAACACCCAGACCGAGACCCCTCCACTGCACAACCCTGCCAAGTCAGAAAGATACCAGGAAGTAACACCCAGACCGAGACCACTCCACTGCACAACCCTGCCATGTCAGTAATATACCAGGGAGTAACACCCAGACCGAGACCCCTCCACTGCACAACCCTGCCAAGTCAGTAACATACCAGGGAGTAACACCAAGACTGAGACCTCTCCAGTGCACAACACTGCCAAGTCAGTAACATACCAGGTAGAAACACCCAGACCGAGACCCCTCCACTGCACAACCCTGCCAAGTCAGTAACATACCAGGGAGTAACACCCAGACCGAGACCCCTCCACTGCACAGCCCTGTCAAGTCAGTAATATACCAGGGAGTAACACCCAGACTGAGACCACTGCACTGCACAACCCTGTCAAGTCAGTAATATACCAGGGAGTAACACCCAGACTGAGACCCCTCCACTGCACAATCCTGCCAAGTCAGTAATATACCAGGGAGAAACACCCAGACTGAGACCTCTCCACTGCACAACCCTGCCAAGTCATTAACATACCAGGGAGTAACACACAGACTGAGACCCCTCCACTGCACAACCCTGCCAAGTCAGTAATATATCAGGGAGTAACACCCAGACTGAGACCTCTCCACTGCACAACCCTGCCAAGTCAGTAATATACCAGGGAGTAATACCCATACTGAGATCCCTCCACTACACAACCCTGCCAAGTCAGTAATATACCAGGGAGTAACACCTAGACCGAGACCCCTCCACTGCACAACCCTGCCAAGTCAGTAAGATACCAGGGAGTAACACCCAGACTGAGACCCCTCCACTGCACAACCCTGCCAAGTCAGTAATATTCCAGGGAGTAACACCCAGACCGAGACCCCTCCACTGCACAACCCTGCCAAGTCAGTAACATACCAGGGAGTAACACCCAGACTGAGACCCCTCCACTGCACAACCCTGCCAAGTCAGTAATATACCAGGGAGAAACACCCAGACTGAGACCTCTCCACTGCACAACCCTGCCAAGTCATTATCATACCAGGGAGTAACACCCAGACTGAGACCCCTCCACTGCACAACCCTGCCAAGTCAGTAAGATACCAGGGAGTAACACCCAGACTGAGACCCCTCCACTGCACAACCCTGCCAAGTCAGTAAGATACCAGGGAGTAACACCCAGTCTGAGACCCCTCCACTGCACAACCCTGCCAAGTCAGTAATATACCTGGGAGTAACACCCAGACTGATAGCCCTCCACTGCACATCGCTGCCAAGTCACTAAGATACCAGGGAGTAACACCCAGACCAATACCCCACCACTGCACAACCCTGCCAATTCAGTAATATACCAGGGAGTAACACCAAGACTGAGACCCCTCCACTGCACAACCCTGCCAAGTCAGTAAGATACCAGGGAGTAACACCCAGACTGAGACCCCTCCACTGCACAACCCTGCCAAGTCAGTAATATACCTGGGAGTAACACCCAGACTGATAGCCCTCCACTGCACATCGCTGCCAAGTCACTAAGATACCAGGGAGTAACACCCAGACCAATACCCCTCCACTGCACAACCCTGCCAATTCAGTAATATACCAGGGAGTAACACCCAGACTGAGACCCCTCCACTGCACAACCCTGCCAAGTCAGTAAGATACCAGGGAGTAAAACTCCGACCATGACCCCTCAACTGCACAACCCTACCAAGTCAGAAAGATACCAGGAAGTAACACCCAGACCGAGACCACTCCACTGCACAACCCTGCCATGTCAGTAATATACCAGGGAGTAACACCCAGACCGAGACCCCTCCACTGCACAACCCTGCCAAGTCAGTAACATACCAGGGAGTAACACCCAGACTGAGACCCCTCCACTGCACAACCCTGCCAAGTCATTATCATACCAGGGAGTAACACCCAGACTGAGACCCCTCCACTGCACAACCCTGCCAAGTCAGTAATATACCAGGGAGTAACACCCAGACCGAGACCCCTCCACTGCACAACCCTGCCAAGTCAGTAATATACCAGGGAGAAACACCCAGACTGAGACCTCTCCACTGCACAACCCTGCCAAGTCATTATCATACCAGGGAGTAACACCCAGACTGAGACCCCTCCACTGCACAACCCTGCCAAGTCAGTAAGATACCAGGGAGTAACACCCAGACTGAGACCCCTCCACTGCACAACCCTGCCAAGTCAGTAAGATACCAGGGAGTAACACCCAGACTGAGACCCCTCCACTGCACAACCCTGCCAAGTCAGTAATATACCTGGGAGTAACACCCAGACTGATAGCCCTCCACTGCACATCGCTGCCAAGTCACTAAGATACCAGGGAGTAACACCCAGACCAATACCCCACCACTGCACAACCCTGCCAATTCAGTAATATACCAGGGAGTAACACCAAGACTGAGACCCCTCCACTGCACAACCCTGCCAAGTCAGTAAGATACCAGGGAGTAACACCGAGACTGAGACCCCTCCACTGCACAACCCTGCCAAGTCAGTAATATACCTGGGAGTAACACCCAGACTGATAGCCCTCCACTGCACATCGCTGCCAAGTCACTAAGATACCAGGGAGTAACACCCAGACCAATACCCCTCCACTGCACAACCCTGCCAATTCAGTAATATACCAGGGAGTAACACCCAGACTGAGACCCCTCCACTGCACAACCCTGCCAAGTCAGTAAGATACCAGGGAGTAAAACTCAGACCATGACCCCTCCACTGCACAACCCTGCCAAGTCAGAAAGATACCAGGAAGTAACACCCAGACCGAGACCACTCCACTGCACAACCCTGCCATGTCAGTAATATACCAGGGAGTAACACACAGACCGAGACCCCTCCACTGCACAACCCTGCCAAGTCAGTAACATACCAGGGAGTAACACCAAGACTGAGACCTCTCCAGTGCACAACACTGCCAAGTCAGTAACATACCAGGTAGAAACACCCAGACCGAGACCCCTCCACTGCACAACCCTACCAAGTCAGTAACATACCAGGGAGTAACACCCAGACCGAGACCCCTCCACTGCACAGCCCTGTCAAGTCAGTAATATACCAGGGAGTAACACCCAGACTGAGACCACTGCACTGCACAACCCTGTCAAATCAGTAATATACCAGGGAGTAACACCCAGACTGAGACCCCTCCACTGCACAATCCTGCCAAATCAGTAATATACCAGGGAGAAACACCCAGACTGAGACCTCTCCACTGCACAACCCTGCCAAGTCATTAACATACCAGGGAGTAACACACAGACTGAGACCCCTCCACTGCACAACCCTGCCATGTCAGTAATATATCAGGGAGTAACACCCAGACTGAGACCTCTCCACTGCACAACCCTGCCAAGTCAGTAATATACCAGGGAGTAATACCCATACTGAGATCCCTCCACTACACAACCCTGCCAAGTCAGTAATATACCAGGGAGTAACACCTAGACCGAGACCCCTCCACTGCACAACCCTGCCAAGTCAGTAAGATACCAGGGAGTAACACCCAGACTGAGACCCCTCCACTGCACAACCCTGCCAAGTCAGTAATATTCCAGGGAGTAACACCCAGACCGAGACCCCTCCACTGCACAACCCTGCCAAGTCAGTAACATACCAGGGAGTAACACCCAGACTGAGACCCCTCCACTGCACAACCCTGCCAAGTCAGTAATATACCTGGGAGTAACACCCAGACTGATAGCCCTCCACTGCACATCGCTGCCAAGTCACTAAGATACCAGGGAGTAACACCCAGACCAATACCCCACCACTGCACAACCCTGCCAATTCAGTAATATACCAGGGAGTAACACCAAGACTGAGACCCCTCCACTGCACAACCCTGCCAAGTCAGTAAGATACCAGGGAGTAACACCCAGACTGAGACCCCTCCACTGCACAACCCTGCCAAGTCAGTAACATACCAGTGAGTAACACCCAGACTGAGACCCCTCCACTGCACAACCCTGCCAAGTCAGTAACATACCAGTGAGTAACACCCAGACCGAGACCCCTCCACTGCACAACCCTGCCAAGTCAGTAACATACCAGTGAGTAACACCCAGACCGAGACCCCTCCACTGCACAACCCTGCCAAGTCAGTAAAATACCAGGGAGTAACACCCAGACTGAGACCCCTCCACTGCACAACCCTGCCAAGTCAGTAACATACCAGTGAGTAACACCCAGACTGAGACCCCTCCACTGCACAACCCTGCCAAGTCAGTAACATACCAGTGAGTAACACCCAGACCGAGACCCCTCCACTGCACAACCCTGCCAAGTCAGTAAAATACCAGGGAGTAACACCCAGACTGAGACCCCTCCACTGCACAACACTGCCAAGTCAGTAATATACCAGGGAGTAACACCCAGACTGATACCCCTACACTGCACAACCCTGCCAATTCAGTAATATACCAGGGAGTAACACCCAGACTGAGACCCCTCCACTGCACAACCCTGCCAAGTCAGCAAGATACCAGGGAGTAACACCCAGACCGAGACCCCTCCACTGCACAACCCTGCCAAGTCAGCAAGATACCAGGGAGTAACACCGAGACTGAGACCCCTCCACTGCACAACCCTGCCAAGTCAGTAATATACCTGGGAGTAACACCCAGACTGATAGCCCTCCACTGCACATCGCTGCCAAGTCACTAAGATACCAGGGAGTAACACCCAGACCAATACCCCTCCACTGCACAACCCTGCCAATTCAGTAATATACCAGGGAGTAACACCCAGACTGATAGCCCTCCACTGCACAACCCTGCCAAGTCAGTAAGATACCAGGGAGTAACACCCAGACCGAGACCCCTACACTGCACAACCCTGCCAAGTCAGTAATATACCGGGGAATAACACCCAGACCGAGACCCCTCCACTGCACAACCCTGCCAAGTCAGTAATATACCAGGGAGTAACACCCAGACTGAGACCCCTCCACTGCACAATCCTGCCAAGTCAGTAATATACCAGGGAGTAACACCCAGACTGAGACCCCTCCACTGCACAATCCTGCCAAGTCAGTAATATACCAGGGAGAAACACCCAGACTGAGACCTCTCCACTGCACAACCCTGCCAAGTCATTAACATACCAGGGAGTAACACACAGACTGAGACCTCTCCACTGCACAACCCTGCCAATTCAGTAATATACCAGGGAGTAACACCCAGACTGAGACCTCTCCACTGCACAACCCTGCCAAGTCATTATCATACCAGGGAGTAACACCCAGACTGAGACCCCTCCACTGCACAACCCTGCCAAGTCAGTAAGATACCAGGGAGTAACACCCAGACTGAGACCCCTCCACTGCACAACCCTGCCAAGTCAGTAAGATACCAGGGAGTAACACCCAGTCTGAGACCCCTCCACTGCACAACCCTGCCTAGTCAGTAATATACCTGGGAGTAACACCCAGACTGATAGCCCTCCACTGCACATCGCTGCCAAGTCACTAAGATACCAGGGAGTAACACCCAGACCAATACCCCACCACTGCACAACCCTGCCAATTCAGTAATATACCAGGGAGTAACACCAAGACTGAGACCCCTCCACTGCACAACCCTGCCAAGTCAGTAAGATACCAGGGAGTAACACCCAGACTGAGACCCCTCCACTGCACAACCCTGCCAAGTCAGTAATATACCTGGGAGTAACACCCAGACTGATAGCCCTCCACTGCACATCGCTGCCAAGTCACTAAGATACCAGGGAGTAACACCCAGACCAATACCCCTCCACTGCACAACCCTGCCAATTCAGTAATATACCAGGGAGTAACACCCAGACTGAGACCCCTCCACTGCACAACCCTGCCAAGTCAGTAAGATACCAGGGAGTAAAACTCAGACCATGACCCCTCAACTGCACAACCCTACCAAGTCAGAAAGATACCAGGAAGTAACACCCAGACCGAGACCACTCCACTGCACAACCCTGCCATGTCAGTAATATACCAGGGAGTAACACCCAAACCGAGACCCCTCCACTGCACAACCCTGCCAAGTCAGTAACATACCAGGGAGTAACACCAAGACTGAGACCTCTCCAGTGCACAACACTGCCAAGTCAGTAACATACCAGGTAGAAACACCCAGACCGAGACCCCTCCACTGCACAACCCTGCCAAGTCAGTAAGATACCAGGGAGTAAAACTCAGACCATGACCCCTCCACTGCACAACCCTACCAAGTCAGCAAGATACCAGGAAGTAACACCAAGACTGAGACCTCTCCACTGCACAACACTGCCAAGTAAGTAACATACCAGGTAGAAACACCCAGACCGAGACCCCTCCACTGCACAACCCTGCCAAGTCAGTAACATACCAGGGAGTAACACCCAGACCGAGACCCCTCCACTGCACAGCCCTGTCAAGTCAGTAATATACCAGGGAGTAACACCCAGACCGAGACCACTGCACTGCACAACCCTGTCAAGTCAGTAATATACCAGGGAGTAACACCCAGACTGAGACCCCTCCACTGCACAATCCTGCCAAGTCAGTAATATACCAGGGAGAAACACCCAGACTGAGACCTCTCCACTGCACAACCCTGCCAAGTCATTAACATACCAGTGAGTAACACCCAGACCGAGACCCCTCCACTGCACAACCCTGCCAAGTCAGTAAAATACCAGGGAGTAACACCCAGACTGAGACCCCTCCACTGCACAACACTGCCAAGTCAGTAATATACCAGGGAGTAACACCCAGACTGATACCCCTACACTGCACAACCCTGCCAATTCAGTAATATACCAGGGAGTAACACCCAGACTGAGACCCCTCCACTGCACAACCCTGCCAAGTCAGCAAGATTATTGCAAAGAACAAACGGAAAAGGGGACTGGGGATATAGGCCGCACAGGAAAAATAATTATTTAACAAATTATAATTACCTCAGAAAAACTGACACTATTGGGATATTACTTTCCCTTTTATTAATCAATTGTATACCTCTAACCTATTGGTATAATGGTTACAATGAATTATGACGGTCAGTGGTGCTCCCAAGGGTATAGAGATACAAATTATAAAAATTGACCACAAAGAAGACCAAAAAAACCCCTGGTTGGAAGCACTCTTATCTGAGGTAACAATACAAAGATTTATTTGAAAAAAAGAATACTGATGTGAAATTATTATAAATATTAAGATTTCAAATTTTATTGGTATGCCTTAAAAATAATTTATATAACATATGTGAGTGAACTAGTAAATGTGTGATCTTCTTGCAAAAATATGTAAAAAAATATGTAATCTAATCTAAATGACCTCAGTCAAAGACAGATGATTCTATTTGAGTCCGTCTGTATAATGATTCCCTACTCATGAATATAATAAATAATCAATCAAAATTTAGATAGTGTGACCATCATCTTAATCATATATGTGCCCATATACAAATACTCAGGGCAGTAGTTTTGAATCATAGGTCACTGGAGGGTTTGTTTTGAGTTGGGACACTAATGTATCAACGTGTGGCCCAGTGAACGTAGAGAAAGTATCTATGTAGTGGTTTCTTTCAAGACATGAGAAGTCACGACATGTCGTCAGTAGGACAGAAATAATGGTACCACCTGTATAAAAAGACAAGGAGTTAGGGTTTGTGTTGAATCACCTACGTCAAGGATGAAAGAATACAAGGCACCCGTGTCGTAACCAAATTGCCCCGTGTATTCTATCCCAGTTATTTATAGGTTAAACACCCAAGGAAAGAAAAATAAATTTATTTAAACTACCTTCAAAGAGGATCATAAAGGTTTTAATAGAGGTATAAGGTGCATGGGCTTTCTATTCCAGCAATCTGTCAGGCAATCCGCCTGCTGGATTTAAGAAAGGAGGCCAGTTATTTATAGGTTAATCACCCAAGAAGAGAAAAATAAATAAATTATTTGAACTACCTTCAGAGAGGATCACGGAGGTTTTTATATAGAGGTACGACGTGCATGGGCTTTCTATTCCAGCAATCTGTCAGGCAATCCGCCTGCTGGATTTAAGAAAGGAGATGTTGAGGCAAAGACACTCAAGCAGTTGTCTGATTGATAAGTGACTAATTCTAAACAATTAAATAGTGGATCTCCAAAAGTTAATTTACCTTAATTATCCACAGCTGAGTATTCCTAAGTCTCAAAAACAAATCCTTTCTGTGAAGAACCCTGGACGTATCACTCCTGATCTCCTTGTCGTGATTTCTTTCACATATATCCCATACTTTTGAACAAAAGTCCTGACAGAGGTATGGGGCACGGTTGCCTCAATTGTTTGGTCAATGACTAATCAAAAATGGTTGATTCAGCAGCAAGCTGATAAATCGCTGAAGTACAAAGAGTTGTTGTTTACAACCATATCCAAACGGAAAAATGAGGCACCAATCCCTCAATTCCTTTCAAAAGTTATCAGATGATCTCAAATACATGACAGAGGTATACAGCATGCAGAGTTTCAGTTCTTTTTTTGACCAATACCAGATGGTTCAATGTCAGAGGTGTGAGGCACCAATGCCTCAGTATTTACATCAATGTCAAAAAATGAAAAAATGATTTGATTACTTAACAGAGGTCACTAACCCAAAAACTTCTAGTCTTACCAGCAGCTCCAGAGCATACCAGTCCAGAGGTACAGATATTTATTAAGGCTGTATCCAAAGAATTTGATCAAATACACATAAAGAAACCCCTATATCCTAAAAATTTTAATTTAACCAAAGATGAAAAATTAGCCCTCCATGAGATACAATCATGGAGGGATACAATTATAAAACCATCCGATAAAGGAGGTAATGTGGTTCTGTGGCCACAAACAAAATATTTACAGGAAGCCTACAGACAATTGGATAATCCCATATGTTACAAGAGACTTCTTTTCAATCCACTAGAGGAATTTAAATCCATCTATAATAGAAAGATTACCAACGCTCTCAAAGATGATATCATTACCTCTCACGAGTTTGCCTTTCTCTCCAGTGATCATCCTCGAATACCAACCTTCTACTTGCTCCCAAAGGTGCACAAAAACCTGACAACACCACCCGGGAGACCCATCGTCTCGGGTATAGGTGCATTAACAGAAAATGCCAGTATCTTTGTAGATACGCATCTTAGGCATCATGTTCAGGCACTTCCATCCTATGTCCAGGACACTTCGGATGTCTTACGCAGATTACATGGCATACGCCTGGAATAAAACCAGTTTTTGGTTTCATTGGATGTGGAGGCATTATACACATCCATTGACCATACAGTAGGTCTGGAGGCAGTTAACTATTTCATGAGAACTGAGGGTTATGAGGGATTCCATGCCTTCATAGCAGATCTCCCAAAATTCATATTACATCATAATTTTTTTGTCTTCAATGACAGGTTTTATTTGCAAACACGAGGAACCGCTATGGGAGCCGCATGTGCACCAACGTATGCAAACATTTTTTTAGGATGGTGGGAGAGGAAACACGTATTCACGGATCAGAATGACAACTTCACTTCTAATATCATAATGTGGATCAGATACATTGATGATATCTTGATGATTTGGGAAGGCGATATCCAACTACTTTTACTCTTTATAGAACATCTCAACAATAATCAATTGAATATACATCTGACTCATAATATCAGCCAACAGGAAATTCCCTTCTTGGACATCTTAATATATAAGAATCAGGAGGATATGATTTCCACAAAACTATACAGGAAAGATACTTCTACAAACTCCCTCCTACACCGTGCCAGCTCACATCTCCCTTCTACAGTTAAAAATATTCCAAAAGGAGAATTTCTCCGCTTGAGAAGGAATTGCTCAGATGATACATCATTTGTTGAACAGAGTAAGGAACTCACAAAAAGGTTACAAGAAAGGGGATATAGCAAAACATCAGTTAAGAAAGCTCACAACAGTGTTCGGAATATAAATCGGAGTGAACTAATTTTTACAAAAAAGGAATCAAAGAATGATGATAAAGGCACTCTACGCTTTGTTGGAAGATTTTGCCGTCAATGGCATCAGGCTAAGGATGCGATCCAGAAACACTGGGGAATTCTTCAATTAGACCCTGTCTTGGCAGAGAAATTAGGTCCACATGTTTCCATGAGTTGGAAAAGATCCCAGAATTTGAGAGACCAATTAGTCTCAAGCCACTTCAAAAGGGTCCCAACAACAAAACCAAAAACTGTGGGAACTTTCCCCTGCGGACATTGTAAAGCCTGTAAGTGGATCAAACAAACAGATAATATTACGGATCGCTTTGGTAAGAACATAAAATCCCAACATTACATTAACTGCAACACAGAAGCAGTAGTCTACTGCATATCATGTGATTGCAACAAACGGTATGTTGGGATGACAAGTAGACCCTTCAAACAACGCATCTTAGAGCATATTGGCTCAATACGAAATGCCGCAAAGGATTTGGCAAACTTCAAAAAACTGACGTCAGTTGCACGTCACTTTCACTATGAACATGATGGGTCCTGGCAAAATCTCAAGGTTTATGGTTTGGAGCAAGTCAAGTTGGGGAATAGAGGAGGCGACATTGTTAACCAACTATTACAAAGGGAATGCGAATGGACCTTCAAACTCGGGGCTCTTAACCCTGAGGGTCTAAATGAAAACATTAACTTTGGAGCTTTTCTTCCCAAATAATTTGGTTATTACATTAATTGGTCATCTTTAGCTAATTGTAGTTTAGTTAGTTTATTCCATTAATCATAATTCAACTCAGTCTCTTCACATACATTGTTTATTACCATTTACGCTTCATGTGTCAAGGCAATACGATATCACCTTTTTTCACTTTTTTCACTTTTTTCCTTTCACCATGTTAGTCACTGTTTATTTATTTGAGCTTCACTAATTTCAGTTTATCATTTTATTGCTTTATATCTTATTAGTGACCCAATGGAAATCTGGCACCACTATATGTCACCTCTATGAGAGTGATATATAGTACATACACAAACCATTGACATCACGGTTATAATAACCATATTTATCACAATAATTCTACATATCATTCACTTCTTTAAGTATACACACATTTTTAATCTTTGCACAGGGTTGAGGGCCCTCTACACAAATGTAGTATAAACATTTTTGTAATATGGTACATGACTCTACACCACTATTAATTTAATGCGGTCTGAAAGTCAATAATAGCTATGCAGGGACAGACAGACGCGTATAAATAATGATGTATATGTATATTTGTAGCCACCTTAATTGTAAACAACACATTATTGGTTATTAGTATTAAAATGCAAATTTTTATATGCAATTTCTTCCACTTTATATCACTGAACTAATTTATTTAATTAATTATTATTAATTTTTATTATTAATAACAATATTAATATTTTTATTTTTCATTATCATTGATCTTTTTCAATATAATCATTTTTGTATTTATTACTATTATTATTATTATTTCATATTTATTTTTGTTTTACTCGTAATTATTATTATCATATTTATTTATTATCACCTCTCCTTTTTTATATCCCCTTCTTGTCCTGTTCCAATTTATGGATATATATAAAAATCTCAAATGATCTTATAATAATTTTTGGGTTTAACAGGACCCTCAATATCCTATATATCATCATTCTCCCCCCTTTTTTTCTTTTTCTTCCCTATAATTGGGATTACATACATATTTTCACTGCAATATTCATTAGTGAATTCTTATTTAATTCTTGGCAGTAATAAAATTTTTTGTATCTAATAGGTTCTGATTAATTTTATTGGAAACCTATGACCTTTAATTGGGTAGCCTAGATGTATAGGATTGCGTTCGGCACCTATAATTGATTAATAATGAATTAAGACTGTGAAAAAGCAGCCTTTTCTTTTAAAAGCAAAGGACCACAGGCTATCCAATTACCTGTGATCAAGCCTTGTGAAACGTACGTCAGGTCGCCTAACAGGGTGAGTCACGTGGTGCGCACACGTGACCCACCGGTCCGTCAGTAGAACAGCAGTGCGGCAGCTGGGAACGGGGGAAGTATCGCCCTGTCGCTGGTCAGAGCGGCCGCAGGAGAACGGGACGCCGCGCGGAGGTAGACGGCGGGGATCATCCACGAGTACAGCCGCCTACATGTGAAACCTTGGGGTGACATTTCCCCCTCTCTTTCCGCACCTTGTCCCGGGAGTGGTAACTATATTCGACAGAGTGGTGGCCAGTGATCAAATACATGCGTAATTTATACGTGACAATCAAACCTTTTGTTTCCACTGTAAAAGATTAGGATAACAACTATGAGGATACAAATTGATGAATTATTTTAAAATAGCTATATGTCTTTTTGATAGATGTATTATATCCCTTTGATACAATGTTTCTGACAAGTATCAATATCAGTTACAAACACTGACAGCAGCAACAAAATTGCATCATTGAAAACAGCTCATTACGACATGCTCATGAGCCTTTGGGAGCTACCCATTGCCATAATTAACAAATGAAAACAGTGATTATCCACACTGGCAGTAGCAGCTACACTGGATTAGAGAGAACAGCTGATCTTTATATGACAAACGGGTTTTGTCAGGCACATTGAAGATAAATATCTATTTATTAATTTTTTTCAATTTTTAATATTCCATATGTGTTGGGGTATTTGTGGGAGGAGATTAGGGTGAAGAGAGGAAGAGTATATTAACCAGTAATCACAGTAATTATAACCTTAATTGACCTTTCTGGAGTGTACCGCATCAGAGACAAATGTGCAGGTTTAAATCTCTGCACTACCTGTTATAAGGCACCAGGGAATACCTGCCTGAGTCCTCTTGCTTGATACCTCCTCTTCCCTTTCTTTCTGGCCAATTTGGATGCATCTACCCTCTCTCATTCCTCGTCCTATACCTGTTGGCAAGACGGGAGAACAGCAGAAGGGAGATCTGCCTATATCTTGGCCACTCTTTATACCTCTATGTGCTTAACATATTATGATCATAAATTAGCGAGATACACCAGTAGCTGCTGGTAAGACTAGAAGTTTTTGGGTTAGTGACCTCTGTTAAGTAATCAAATCATTTTTTCATTTTTTGACATTGATGTAAATACTGAGGCATTGGTGCCTCACACCTCTGACATTGAACCATCTGGTATTGGTCAAAAAAAGAACTGAAACTCTGCATGCTGTATACCTCTGTCATGTATTTGAGATCATCTGATAACTTTTGAAAGGAATTGAGGGATTGGTGCCTCATTTTTCCGTTTGGATATGGTTGTAAACAACAACTCTTTGTACTTCAGCGATTTATCAGCTTGCTGCTGAATCAACCATTTTTGATTAGTCATTGACCAAACAATTGAGGCAACCGTGCCCCATACCTCTGTCAGGACTTTTGTTCAAAAGTATGGGATATATGTGAAAGAAATCACGACAAGGAGATCAGGAGTGATACGTCCAGGGTTCTTCACAGAAAGGATTTGTTTTTGAGACTTAGGAATACTCAGCTGTGGATAATTAAGGTAAATTAACTTTTGGAGATCCACTATTTAATTGTTTAGAATTAGTCACTTATCAATCAGACAACTGCTTGAGTGTCTTTGCCTCAACATCTCCTTTCTTAAATCCAGCAGGCGGATTGCCTGACAGATTGCTGGAATAGAAAGCCCATGCACGTCGTACCTCTATATAAAAACCTCCGTGATCCTCTCTGAAGGTAGTTCAAATAATTTATTTATTTTTCTCTTCTTGGGTGATTAACCTATAAATAACTGGCCTCCTTTCTTAAATCCAGCAGGCGGATTGCCTGACAGATTGCTGGAATAGAAAGCCCATGCACCTTATACCTCTATTAAAACCTTTATGATCCTCTTTGAAGGTAGTTTAAATAAATTTATTTTTCTTTCCTTGGGTGTTTAACCTATAAATAACTGGGATAGAATACACGGGGCAATTTGGTTACGACACGGGTGCCTTGTATTCTTTCATCCTTGACGTAGGTGATTCAACACAAACCCTAACTCCTTGTCTTTTTATACAGGTGGTACCATTATTTCTGTCCTACTGACGACATGTCGTGACTTCTCATGTCTTGAAAGAAACCACTACATAGATACTTTCTCTACGTTCACTGGGCCACACGTTGATACATTAGTGTCCCAACTCAAAACAAACCCTCCAGTGACCTATGATTCAAAACTACTGCCCTGAGTATTTGTATATGGGCACATATATGATTAAGATGATGGTCACACTATCTAAATTTTGATTGATTATTTATTATATTCATGAGTAGGGAATCATTATACAGACGGACTCAAATAGAATCATCTGTCTTTGACTGAGGTCATTTAGATTAGATTACATATTTTTTTACATATTTTTGCAAGAAGATCACACATTTACTAGTTCACTCACATATGTTATATAAATTATTTTTAAGGCATACCAATAAAATTTGAAATCTTAATATTTATAATAATTTCACATCAGTATTCTTTTTTTCAAATAAATCTTTGTATTGTTACCTCAGATAAGAGTGCTTCCAACCAGGGTTTTTTTTGGTCTTCTTTGTGGTCAATTTTTATAATTTGTATCTCTATACCCTTGGGAGCACCACTGACCGTCATAATTCATTGTAACCATTATACCAATAGGTTAGAGGTATACAATTGATTAATAAAAGGGAAAGTAATATCCCAATAGTGTCAGTTTTTCTGAGGTAATTATAATTTGTTAAATAATTATTTTTCCTGTGCGGCCTATATCCCCAGTCCCCTTTTCCGTTTGTTCTTTGCAATAATCTCTATAGACTGGTTACAGTCTTTCTTAAAGGGCCAGCACGGATTACAACCAAATTATTTACAATAATTACATTTTTCTGCGGATCTTCTCTTTTGATTCCAAAGAAATTGTAATACCGTGATTTCTCTTTTTACTGCCTATCTATTCCATTTATATCTATATACTGTGGGAACAGAATGAGCTTCAATTTAAGACAAGAATTGACCTTTAAAAGAGCAACTGGTGATAACTTAGAAGATATCTTTCCAAGTAATATTGAAAATCAGGATCCCCATATAAGTTGGGAAGGAGACTTTCTCCGACTCAAACAGACACTACAGAAGCAGGTGAGAATTAATTGGGATCTTATTACACTTGAAAATTATATTAAGAACAAAATCTGGTATTGGTCAAAAAAAGAACTGAAACTCTGCATGCTGTATACCTCTGTCATGTATTTGAGATCATCTGATAACTTTTGAAAGGAATTGAGGGATTGGTGCCTCATTTTTCCGTTTGGATATGGTTGTAAACAACAACTCTTTGTACTTCAGCGATTTATCAGCTTGCTGCTGAATCAACCATTTTTGATTAGTCATTGACCAAACAATTGAGGCAACCGTGCCCCATACCTCTGTCAGGACTTTTGTTCAAAAGTATGGGATATATGTGAAAGAAATCACGACAAGGAGATCAGGAGTGATACGTCCAGGGTTCTTCACAGAAAGGATTTGTTTTTGAGACTTAGGAATACTCAGCTGTGGATAATTAAGGTAAATTAACTTTTGGAGATCCACTATTTAATTGTTTAGAATTAGTCACTTATCAATCAGACAACTGCTTGAGTGTCTTTGCCTCAACATCTCCTTTCTTAAATCCAGCAGGCGGATTGCCTGACAGATTGCTGGAATAGAAAGCCCATGCACGTCGTACCTCTATATAAAAACCTCCGTGATCCTCTCTGAAGGTAGTTCAAATAATTTATTTATTTTTCTCTTCTTGGGTGATTAACCTATAAATAACTGGCCTCCTTTCTTAAATCCAGCAGGCGGATTGCCTGACAGATTGCTGGAATAGAAAGCCCATGCACCTTATACCTCTATTAAAACCTTTATGATCCTCTTTGAAGGTAGTTTAAATAAATTTATTTTTCTTTCCTTGGGTGTTTAACCTATAAATAACTGGGATAGAATACACGGGGCAATTTGGTTACGACACGGGTGCCTTGTATTCTTTCATCCTTGACGTAGGTGATTCAACACAAACCCTAACTCCTTGTCTTTTTATACAGGTGGTACCATTATTTCTGTCCTACTGACGACATGTCGTGACTTCTCATGTCTTGAAAGAAACCACTACATAGATACTTTCTCTACGTTCACTGGGCCACACGTTGATACATTAGTGTCCCAACTCAAAACAAACCCTCCAGTGACCTATGATTCAAAACTACTGCCCTGAGTATTTGTATATGGGCACATATATGATTAAGATGATGGTCACACTATCTAAATTTTGATTGATTATTTATTATATTCATGAGTAGGGAATCATTATACAGACGGACTCAAATAGAATCATCTGTCTTTGACTGAGGTCATTTAGATTAGATTACATATTTTTTTACATATTTTTGCAAGAAGATCACACATTTACTAGTTCACTCACATATGTTATATAAATTATTTTTAAGGCATACCAATAAAATTTGAAATCTTAATATTTATAATAATTTCACATCAGTATTCTTTTTTTCAAATAAATCTTTGTATTGTTACCTCAGATAAGAGTGCTTCCAACCAGGGGTTTTTTTGGTCTTCTTTGTGGTCAATTTTTATAATTTGTATCTCTATACCCTTGGGAGCACCACTGACCGTCATAATTCATTGTAACCATTATACCAATAGGTTAGAGGTATACAATTGATTAATAAAAGGGAAAGTAATATCCCAATAGTGTCAGTTTTTCTGAGGTAATTATAATTTGTTAAATAATTATTTTTCCTGTGCGGCCTATATCCCCAGTCCCCTTTTCCGTTTGTTCTTTGCAATAATCTCTATAGACTGGTTACAGTCTTTCTTAAAGGGCCAGCACGGATTACAACCAAATTATTTACAATAATTACATTTTTCTGCGGATCTTCTCTTTTGATTCCAAAGAAATTGTAATACCGTGATTTCTCTTTTTACTGCCTATCTATTCCATTTATATCTATATACTGTGGGAACAGAATGAGCTTCAATTTAAGACAAGAATTGACCTTTAAAAGAGCAACTGGTGATAACTTAGAAGATATCTTTCCAAGTAATATTGAAAATCAGGATCCCCATATAAGTTGGGAAGGAGACTTTCTCCGACTCAAACAGACACTACAGAAGCAGGTGAGAATTAATTGGGATCTTATTACACTTGAAAATTATATTAAGAACAAAATTGTTCCGAGGGGTCTGAGACCAAGAGTCTTTCCCACATTTGAATTAGCTAGTGAAGGCTTAAGAGGTGAATGGGAGAATGCTCTCTTAAAATGCTCAAATGATTTAATTCACATTCTGATGAAACATAATAATCTTGTATTAGAAGGATGTGAACGAGATCTAGAGGAATTGAGCAAAAAACTTGAACCCTGGGAAAAAGATTTGCAATTCCAACGGTGTTTCGAGAAACATAAGGCGGATATTAAAACTTACGAACAAACCATCGTGGATAGAAAGAAGAATAAATTTGTCAGAGATAGAAGAGATTTTGCATCTGGCAAAATCTTCAAGTGGCACAAACAAGTGTGGAAACCATACCCCTCAAAGAATACGGATAACTATTCATCCTCTGAGACAGAAACATCAGGAACTGAGGAATTGGAATCTGGTACGGAGACATTGCAAGCAACAAACTATAGGTCCAATCGCACTGCTTCCAACTTTAATCCCAGCTTTTCAACCAATTCTTTTTTAGGGGATTTCGAGAAGGGAAAGAGGGGAAGGCAAAAAGAAGGAAAACAAGGAGGGCAAACAGGAAACGAAAGAGGCTATCGACAACGACAATGGGATTCCCCACCATCAAGGAGACAACCCGTACGGAACACTCGGAAGAGGTGATACCTCACCTCCTCTCTACAGGTACTGAGGCAGAATCATCATCCAATCTCAAAGTGATTAATTTGTCGGAACATCAGTTAAATAATAATCACTTATCTATCTTGAGTAAAGGCCTCACATATTCTCCAACTACAGATTTTAATAGATTCGAATGGGAAAAGGATCTAAAAATGTTTGGTAGGAAGCTGCTTCTTACTAAATTTCATAACCAAAATCAGGGAACCCACAAGGATCTCATCTTGACCCTTGCAGAGAGACCAATTGAGAATATTGCCACTCTTGAGTCTGAAGCCCTTGAGGCCCTGATGGATCTTGAAGAAGAAGCTTCAACACCTCGGGGTCAGGAATGGGAGGTGAAGACCAGACCAATAATTAAGAAGAAATCCTCTTTTTTCCCTCCAGAGCATACCAGTCCAGAGGTACAGATATTTATTAAGGCTGTATCCAAAGAATTTGATCAAATACACATAAAGAAACCCCTATATCCTAAAAATTTTAATTTAACCAAAGATGAAAAATTAGCCCTCCATGAGATACAATCATGGAGGGATACAATTATAAAACCATCCGATAAAGGAGGTAATGTGGTTCTGTGGCCACAAACAAAATATTTACAGGAAGCCTACAGACAATTGGATAATCCCATATGTTACAAGAGACTTCTTTTCAATCCACTAGAGGAATTTAAATCCATCTATAATAGAAAGATTACCAACGCTCTCAAAGATGATATCATTACCTCTCACGAGTTTGCCTTTCTCTCCAGTGATCATCCTCGAATACCAACCTTCTACTTGCTCCCAAAGGTGCACAAAAACCTGACAACACCACCCGGGAGACCCATCGTCTCGGGTATAGGTGCATTAACAGAAAATGCCAGTATCTTTGTAGATACGCATCTTAGGCATCATGTTCAGGCACTTCCATCCTATGTCCAGGACACTTCGGATGTCTTACGCAGATTACATGGCATACGCCTGGAAGAAAACCAGTTTTTGGTTTCATTGGATGTGGAGGCATTATACACATCCATTGACCATACAGTAGGTCTGGAGGCAGTTAACTATTTCATGAGAACTGAGGGTTATGAGGGATTCCATGCCTTCATAGCAGATCTCCCAAAATTCATATTACATCATAATTTTTTTGTCTTCAATGACAGGTTTTATTTGCAAACACGAGGAACCGCTATGGGAGCCGCATGTGCACCAACGTATGCAAACATTTTTTTAGGATGGTGGGAGAGGAAACACGTATTCACGGATCAGAATGACAACTTCACTTCTAATATCATAATGTGGATCAGATACATTGATGATATCTTGATGATTTGGGAAGGCGATATCCAACTACTTTTACTCTTTATAGAACATCTCAACAATAATCAATTGAATATACATCTGACTCATAATATCAGCCAACAGGAAATTCCCTTCTTGGACATCTTAATATATAAGAATCAGGAGGATATGATTTCCACAAAACTATACAGGAAAGATACTTCTACAAACTCCCTCCTACACCGTGCCAGCTCACATCTCCCTTCTACAGTTAAAAATATTCCAAAAGGAGAATTTCTCCGCTTGAGAAGGAATTGCTCAGATGATACATCATTTGTTGAACAGAGTAAGGAACTCACAAAAAGGTTACAAGAAAGGGGATATAGCAAAACATCAGTTAAGAAAGCTCACAACAGTGTTCGGAATATAAATCGGAGTGAACTAATTTTTACAAAAAAGGAATCAAAGAATGATGATAAAGGCACTCTACGCTTTGTTGGAAGATTTTGCCGTCAATGGCATCAGGCTAAGGATGCGATCCAGAAACACTGGGGAATTCTTCAATTAGACCCTGTCTTGGCAGAGAAATTAGGTCCACATGTTTCCATGAGTTGGAAAAGATCCCAGAATTTGAGAGACCAATTAGTCTCAAGCCACTTCAAAAGGGTCCCAACAACAAAACCAAAAACTGTGGGAACTTTCCCCTGCGGACATTGTAAAGCCTGTAAGTGGATCAAACAAACAGATAATATTACGGATCGCTTTGGTAAGAACATAAAATCCCAACATTACATTAACTGCAACACAGAAGCAGTAGTCTACTGCATATCATGTGATTGCAACAAACGGTATGTTGGGATGACAAGTAGACCCTTCAAACAACGCATCTTAGAGCATATTGGCTCAATACGAAATGCCGCAAAGGATTTGGCAAACTTCAAAAAACTGACGTCAGTTGCACGTCACTTTCACTATGAACATGATGGGTCCTGGCAAAATCTCAAGGTTTATGGTTTGGAGCAAGTCAAGTTGGGGAATAGAGGAGGCGACATTGTTAACCAACTATTACAAATGGAATGCGAATGGACCTTCAAACTCGGGGCTCTTAACCCTGAGGGTCTAAATGAAAACATTAACTTTGGAGCTTTTCTTCCCAAATAATTTGGTTATTACATTAATTGGTCATCTTTAGCTAATTGTAGTTTAGTTAGTTTATTCCATTAATCATAATTCAACTCAGTCTCTTCACATACATTGTTTATTACCATTTACGCTTCATGTGTCAAGGCAATACGATATCACCTTTTTTCACTTTTTTCACTTTTTTCCTTTCACCATGTTAGTCACTGTTTATTTATTTGAGCTTCACTAATTTCAGTTTATCATTTTATTGCTTTATATCTTATTAGTGACCCAATGGAAATCTGGCACCACTATATGTCACCTCTATGAGAGTGATATATAGTACATACACAAACCATTGACATCACGGTTATAATAACCATATTTATCACAATAATTCTACATATCATTCACTTCTTTAAGTATACACACATTTTTAATCTTTGCACAGGGTTGAGGGCCCTCTACACAAATGTAGTATAAACATTTTTGTAATATGGTACATGACTCTACACCACTATTAATTTAATGCGGTCTGAAAGTCAATAATAGCTATGCAGGGACAGACAGACGCGTATAAATAATGATGTATATGTATATTTGTAGCCACCTTAATTGTAAACAACACATTATTGGTTATTAGTATTACAATGCAAATTTTTATATGCAATTTCTTCCACTTTATATCACTGAACTAATTTATTTAATTAATTATTATTAATTTTTATTATTAATAACAATATTAATATTTTTATTTTTCATTATCATTGATCTTTTTCAATATAATCATTTTTGTATTTATTACTATTATTATTATTATTTCATATTTATTTTTGTTTTACTCGTAATTATTATTATCATATTTATTTATTATCACCTCTCCTTTTTTATATCCCCTTCTTGTCCTGTTCCAATTTATGGATATATATAAAAATCTCAAATGATCTTATAATAATTTTTGGGTTTAACAGGACCCTCAATATCCTATATATCATCATTCTCCCCCCTTTTTTTCTTTTTCTTCCCTATAATTGGGATTACATACATATTTTCACTGCAATATTCATTAGTGAATTCTTATTTAATTCTTGGCAGTAATAACATTTTTTGTATCTAATAGGTTCTGATTAATTTTATTGGAAACCTATGACCTTTAATTGGGTAGCCTAGATGTATAGGATTGCGTTCGGCACCTATAATTGATTAATAATGAATTAAGACTGTGAAAAAGCAGCCTTTTCTTTTAAAAGCAAAGGACCACAGGCTATCCAATTACCTGTGATCAAGCCTTGTGAAACGTACGTCAGGTCGCCTAACAGGGTGAGTCACGTGGTGCGCACACGTGACCCACCGGTCCGTCAGTAGAACAGCAGTGCGGCAGCTGGGAACGGGGGAAGTATTGCCCTGTCGCTGGTCAGAGCGGCCGCAGGAGAACGGGACGCCGCGCGGAGGTAGAAGGCGGGGATCATCCACGAGTACAGCCGCCTACATGTGAAACCTTGGGGTGACATTTCCCCCTCTCTTTCCGCACCTTGTCCCGGGAGTGGTAACTATATTCGACAGAGTGGTGGCCAGTGATCAAATACATGCGTAATTTATACGTGACAATCAAACCTTTTGTTTCCACTGTAAAAGATTAGGATAACAACTATGAGGATACAAATTGATGAATTATTTTAAAATAGCTATATGTCTTTTTGATAGATGTATTATATCCCTTTGATACAATGTTTCTGACAAGTATCAATATCAGTTACAAACACTGACAGCAGCAACAAAATTGCATCATTGAAAACAGCTCATTACGACATGCTCATGAGCCTTTGGGAGCTACCCATTGCCATAATTAACAAATGAAAACAGTGATTATCCACACTGGCAGTAGCAGCTACACTGGATTAGAGAGAACAGCTGATCTTTATATGACAAACGGGTTTTGTCAGGCACATTGAAGATAAATATCTATTTATTAATTTTTTTCAATTTTTAATATTCCATATGTGTTGGGGTATTTGTGGGAGGAGATTAGGGTGAAGAGAGGAAGAGTATATTATCATGTAATTTGGTTGGTATTAACCAGTAATCACAGTAATTATAACCTTAATTGACCTTTCTGGAGTGTACCGCATTAGAGACAAATGTGCAGGTTTAAATCTCTGCACTACCTGTTATAAGGCACCAGGGAATACCTGCCTGAGTCCTCTTGCTTGATACCTCCTCTTCCCTTTCTTTCTGGCCAATTTGGATGCATCTACCCTCTCTCATTCCTCGTCCTATACCTGTTGGCAAGACGGGAGAACAGCAGAAGGGAGATCTGCCTATATCTTGGCCACTCTTTATACCTCTATGTGCTTAACATATTATGATCATAAATTAGCGAGATACACCAGTAGCTGCTGGTAAGACTAGAAGTTTTTGGGTTAGTGACCTCTGTTAAGTAATCAAATCATTTTTTCATTTTTTGACATTGATGTAAATACTGAGGCATTGGTGCCTCACACCTCTGACATTGAACCATCTGGTATTGGTCAAAAAAAGAACTGAAACTCTGCATGCTGTATACCTCTGTCATGTATTTGAGATCATCTGATAACTTTTGAAAGGAATTGAGGGATTGGTGCCTCATTTTTCCGTTTGGATATGGTTGTAAACAACAACTCTTTGTACTTCAGCGATTTATCAGCTTGCTGCTGAATCAACCATTTTTGATTAGTCATTGACCAAACAATTGAGGCAACCGTGCCCCATACCTCTGTCAGGACTTTTGTTCAAAAGTATGGGATATATGTGAAAGAAATCACGACAAGGAGATCAGGAGTGATACGTCCAGGGTTCTTCACAGAAAGGATTTGTTTTTGAGACTTAGGAATACTCAGCTGTGGATAATTAAGGTAAATTAACTTTTGGAGATCCACTATTTAATTGTTTAGAATTAGTCACTTATCAATCAGACAACTGCTTGAGTGTCTTTGCCTCAACATCTCCTTTCTTAAATCCAGCAGGCGGATTGCCTGACAGATTGCTGGAATAGAAAGCCCATGCACGTCGTACCTCTATATAAAAACCTCCGTGATCCTCTCTGAAGGTAGTTCAAATAATTTATTTATTTTTCTCTTCTTGGGTGATTAACCTATAAATAACTGGCCTCCTTTCTTAAATCCAGCAGGCGGATTGCCTGACAGATTGCTGGAATAGAAAGCCCATGCACCTTATACCTCTATTAAAACCTTTATGATCCTCTTTGAAGGTAGTTTAAATAAATTTATTTTTCTTTCCTTGGGTGTTTAACCTATAAATAACTGGGATAGAATACACGGGGCAATTTGGTTACGACACGGGTGCCTTGTATTCTTTCATCCTTGACGTAGGTGATTCAACACAAACCCTAACTCCTTGTCTTTTTATACAGGTGGTACCATTATTTCTGTCCTACTGACGACATGTCGTGACTTCTCATGTCTTGAAAGAAACCACTACATAGATACTTTCTCTACGTTCACTGGGCCACACGTTGATACATTAGTGTCCCAACTCAAAACAAACCCTCCAGTGTCCTATGATTCAAAACTACTGCCCTGAGTATTTGTATATGGGCACATATATGATTAAGATGATGGTCACACTATCTAAATTTTGATTGATTATTTATTATATTCATGAGTAGGGAATCATTATACAGACGGACTCAAATAGAATCATCTGTCTTTGACTGAGGTCATTTAGATTAGATTACATATTTTTTTACATATTTTTGCAAGAAGATCACACATTTACTAGTTCACTCACATATGTTATATAAATTATTTTTAAGGCATACCAATAAAATTTGAAATCTTAATATTTATAATAATTTCACATCAGTATTCTTTTTTTCAAATAAATCTTTGTATTGTTACCTCAGATAAGAGTGCTTCCAACCAGGGGTTTTTTTGGTCTTCTTTGTGGTCAATTTTTATAACAAGTCAGCAAGATACCAGGGAGTAACACCCAGACCGAGACCCCTCCACTGCACAACCCTGCCAAGTCAGCAAGATACCAGGGAGTAACACCGAGACTGAGACCCCTCCACTGCACAACCCTGCCAAGTCAGTAATATACCTGGGAGTAACACCCAGACTGATAGCCCTCCACTGCACATCGCTGCCAAGTCACTAAGATACCAGGGAGTAACACCCAGACCAATACCCCTCCACTGCACAACCCTGCCAATTCAGTAATATACCAGGGAGTAACACCCAGACTGATAGCCCTCCACTGCACAACCCTGCCAAGTCAGTAAGATACCAGGGAGTAACACCCAGACCGAGACCCCTACACTGCACAACCCTGCCAAGTCAGTAATATACCGGGGAATAACACCCAGACCGAGACCCCTCCACTGCACAACCCTGCCAAGTCAGTAATATACCAGGGAGTAACACCCAGACTGAGACCCCTCCACTGCACAATCCTGCCAAGTCAGTAATATACCAGGGAGTAACACCCAGACTGAGACCCCTCCACTGCACAATCCTGCCAAGTCAGTAATATACCAGGGAGAAACACCAAGACTGAGACCTCTCCACTGCACAACCCTGCCAAGTCATTAACATACCAGGGAGTAACACACAGACTGAGACCTCTCCACTGCACAACCCTGCCAATTCAGTAATATACCAGGGAGTAACACCCAGACTGAGACCTCTCCACTGCACAACCCTGCCAAGTCATTATCATACCAGGGAGTAACACCCAGACTGAGACCCCTCCACTGCACAACCCTGCCAAGTCAGTAAGATACCAGGGAGTAACACCCAGACTGAGACCGCTCCACTGCACAACCCTGCCAAGTCAGTAAGATACCAGGGAGTAACACCCAGTCTGAGACCCCTCCACTGCACAACCCTGCCAAGTCAGTAATATACCTGGGAGTAACACCCAGACTGATAGCCCTCCACTGCACATCGCTGCCAAGTCACTAAGATACCAGGGAGTAACACCCAGACCAATACCCCACCACTGCACAACCCTGCCAATTCAGTAATATACCAGGGAGTAACACCAAGACTGAGACCCCTCCACTGCACAACCCTGCCAAGTCAGTAAGATACCAGGGAGTAACACCCAGACTGAGACCCCTCCACTGCACAACCCTGCCAAGTCAGTAATATACCTGGGAGTAACACCCAGACTGATAGCCCTCCACTGCACATCGCTGCCAAGTCACTAAGATACCAGGGAGTAACACCCAGACCAATACCCCTCCACTGGACAACCCTGCCAATTCAGTAATATACCAGGGAGTAACACCCAGACTGAGACCCCTCCACTGCACAACCCTGCCAAGTCAGTAAGATACCAGGGAGTAAAACTCAGACCATGACCCCTCAACTGCACAACCCTACCAAGTCAGAAAGATACCAGGAAGTAACACCCAGACCGAGACCACTCCACTGCACAACCCTGCCATGTCAGTAATATACCAGGGAGTAACACCCAGACCGAGACCCCTCCACTGCACAACCCTGCCAAGTCAGTAACATACCAGGGAGTAACACCAAGACTGAGACCTCTCCAGTGCACAACACTGCCAAGTCAGTAACATACCAGGTAGAAACACCCAGACCGAGACCCCTCCACTGCACAACCCTGCCAAGTCAGTAAGATACCAGGGAGTAAAACTCAGACCATGACCCCTCCACTGCACAACCCTACCAAGTCAGCAAGATACCAGGAAGTAACACCCAGACTGAGACCTCTCCACTGCACAACACTGCCAAGTAAGTAACATACCAGGTAGAAACACCCAGACCGAGACCCCTCCACTGCACAACCCTGCCAAGTCAGTAACATACCAGGGAGTAACACCCAGACCGAGACCCCTCCACTGCACAGCCCTGTCAAGTCAGTAATATACCAGGGAGTAACACCCAGACCGAGACCACTGCACTGCACAACCCTGTCAAGTCAGTAATATACCAGGGAGTAACACCCAGACTGAGACCCCTCCACTGCACAATCCTGCCAAGTCAGTAATATACCAGGGAGAAACACCCAGACTGAGACCTCTCCACTGCACAACCCTGCCAAGTCATTAACATACCAGGGAGTAACACACAGACTGAGACCCCTCCACTGCACAACCCTGCCAAGTCAGTAATATATCAGGGAGTAACACCCAGACTGAGACCTCTCCACTGCACAACCCTGCCAAGTCAGTAATATACCAGGGAGTAATACCCATACTGAGATCCCTCCACTACACAACCCTGCCAAGTCAGTAATATACCAGGGAGTAACACCTAGACCGAGACCCCTCCACTGCACAACCCTGCCAAGTCAGTAAGATACCAGGGAGTAACACCCAGACTGAGACCCCTCCACTGCACAACCCTGCCAAGTCAGTAATATTCCAGGGAGTAACACCCAGACCGAGACCCCTCCACTGCACAACCCTGCCAAGTCAGTAAGATACCAGGGAGTAACACCCAGACTGAGACCCCTCCACTGCACAACCCTGCCAAGTCAGTAATATACCAGGGAGTAACACCCAGACTGAGAACTCTCCACTGCACAACCCTGCCAAGTCAGTAATATACCAGGGAGTAACACCCAGACTGAGACCCCTCCACTGCACAACCCTGCCAAGTCAGTAAGATACCAGGGAGTAACACCCAGACTGAGACCCCTCCACTGCACAACCCTGCCAAGTCAGTAAGATACCAGGGAGTAACACCCAGACCGAGACCCCTCCACTGCACAACCCTGCCAAGTCAGTAAGATACCAGGGAGTAACACCCAGACCGAGACCCCTCCACTGCACAACCCTGCCAAGTCAGTAAGATACCAGGGAGTATCACCCAGACCGAGACCCCTACACTGCACAACCCTGCCAAGTCAGTAATATACCGGGGAATAACACCCAGACCGAGACCCCTCCACTGCACAACCCTGCCAAGTCAGTAATATACCAGGTAGTAACACCCAGACCGAGACCCCTCCACTGCACAACCCTGCCAAGTCAGTAAGATACCAGGGAGTAACACCCAGACTGAGACCCCTCCACTGCACAACCCTGCCAAGTCAGTAAGATACCAGGGAGTAACACCCAGACCGAGACCCCTACACTGTACAACCCTGCCAAGTCAGTAAGATACCAGGGAGTAACACCCAGACCGAGACCCCTCCACTGCACAACCCTGCCAAGTCAGTAAGATACCAGGGAGTAACACCCAGACTGAGACCCCTCCACTGCACAACCCTGCCAAGTCAGTAATATTCCAGGGAGTAACACCCAGACCGAGACCCCTCCACTGCACAACCCTGCCAAGTCAGTAAGATACCAGGGAGTAACACCCAGACTGAGACCCCTCCACTGCACAACCCTGCCAAGTCAGTAAGATACCAGGGAGTAACACCCAGACCGAGACCCCTCCACTGCACAACCCTGCCAAGTCAGTAAGATACCAGGGAGTAACACCCAGACCGAGACCCCTACACTGCACAACCCTACCAAGTCAGTAAGATACCAGGGAGTAACACCCAGACCGAGACCCCTACACTGTACAACCCTGCCAAGTCAGTAAGATACCAGGGAGTAACACCCAGACCGAGACCCCTCCACTGCACAACCCTGCCAAGTCAGTAAGATACCAGGGAGTAACACCCAGACCGAGACCCCTCCACTGCACAACCCTGCCAAGTCAGTAAGATACCAGGGAGTTACACCCAGACTGAGACCCCTCCACTGCACAACCCTGCCAAGTCAGTAATATACCAGGGAGTAACACCCAGACAGAGACCCCTCCACTGCACAACACTGCCAAGTCAGTAATATACCAGGAAGTAACAACCAGACCGAGACCCCTCCACTGCACAACCCTGCCAAGTCAGTAAGATACCAGGGAGTTACACCCAGACTGAGACCCCACCACTGCACAACCCTGCCAAGTCAGTAATATACCTGGGCGTAACACCCAGACTGAGACCCCTCCACTGCACAACTCTGCCAAGTCAGTAATATACCAGGGAGTAACACCCAGACCGAGACCCCTCCACTGCACAACCCTACCATGTCAGTAAGATACCAGGGAGTAACACCCAGACTGAGACCCCTCCACTGCACAACCCTGCCAAGTCAGTAAGATACCAGGGAGTAACACCCAGACTGAGACCCCTCCACTGCACAACTCTGCCAAGTCAGTAAGAGACCAGGGTGTAACACCCAGACTGAGACCCCTCCACTGCACAACCCTGCCAAGTCAGTAAGATACCAGGGAGTAACACCCAGACTGAGACCCCTCCACTGCACAACCCTGCCAAGTCAGTAAGATACCAGGGAGTAACACCCAGACTGAGACCCCTACACTGCACAACCCTGCCAAGTCAGTAAGATACCTGGGAGTAACACCCAGACTGAGACCCTTCCACTGCACAACCCTACCAAGTCCGTAATATACCAAGGAGTAACACTCAGACTGATACCCTCCACTGCACAACCCTGCCAAGTCAGTAAGATACCAGGGAGTAACACCCAGACTGAGACCCCTCCACTGCACAACCCTGCCATGTCAGTAAGATACCAGGGAGTAACACCCAGACCGAGACCCCTACACTGCACAACCCTACCAAGTCAGTAAGATACCAGGGAGTAACACCCAGACCGAGACCCCTACACTGTACAACCCTGCCAAGTCAGTAAGATACCAGGGAGTAACACCCAGACCGAGACCCCTCCACTGCACAACCCTGCCAAGTCAGTAAGATACCAGGGAGTAACACCCAGACCGAGACCCCTCCACTGCACAACCCTGCCAAGTCAGTAAGATACCAGGGAGTTACACCCAGACTGAGACCCCTCCACTGCACAACCCTGCCAAGTCAGTAATATACCAGGGAGTAACACCCAGACAGAGACCCCTCCACTGCACAACACTGCCAAGTCAGTAATATACCAGGAAGTAACAACCAGACCGAGACCCCTCCACTGCACAACCCTGCCAAGTCAGTAAGATACCAGGGAGTTACACCCAGACTGAGACCCCACCACTGCACAACCCTGCCAAGTCAGTAAGATACCAGGGAGTAACACCCAGACTGAGACCCCTCCACTGCACAACCCTGCCAAGTCAGTAATATACCTGGGCGTAACACCTAGACTGAGACCCCTCCACTGCACAACTCTGCCAAGTCAGTAAGAGACCAGGGTGTAACACCCAGACTGAGACCTCTCCACTGCACAACCCTGCCAAGTCAGTAAGATACCAGGGAGTGACACCCAGACCGAGACCCCTCCACTGCACAACCCTGCCAAGTCAGTAAGATACCAGGGAGTAACACCCAGACTGAGACCCCTCCACTGCACAACCCTGCCAAGTCAGTAAGATACCAGGGAATAACACCCAGACCGAGACCCCTACACTGCACAACCCTGCCAAGTCAGTAAGATACCTGGGAGTAACACCCAGACTGAGACCCTTCCACTGCACAACCCTACCAAGTCCGTAATATACCAAGGAGTAACACTCAGACTGAGACCCTCCACTGCACAACCCTGCCAAGTCAGTAATATACCAGGGAGTAACACCCAGAGCAAGACACTTCCACTGCAGAAAGTGGAATATTAAAAAAATGATTAATGATACTTGGAGAAAGCAGGTGGAAGGTACGCAGTAATCACTGGCAGAAACTAATGAGAAGAGCAAGTAACATAATTACCCTAATACAGAAATATCTAGACAACCTTGGCCAAATAGGTTAATCAGACCGGGTCAATATGGGGAGTGGAATCATTCACTGGATAGAGAAACATTGTTCCACATGTTATAGTAACAGTGAGTGATAGCTGATGGATATGTGACCATAACTTAGCGCGGGATTGTGATAGAGTCTCCTTGCTTGGATAGAGGCTTTTATTAGGCTCTGACCGCCTTCAAGTTTCCAAGCACAAGTCCTTGTCCGTACAGTTGTGCTTCCATGTCCGGCTGGAAAGGCTGTGGTGTTATTTGGCAAAGACATATTTTTCCACAATGCGACACTCTCCAAACACATTGCAAATGTCTTTGACTCTCCCAAAATCCAAGTCTCTAGCGGTGATATTTGTGCTTTGGGCATAGCGCGGTGCAGCAGCAGTGTTACTTGGCAAAGGTGGGAACCTTCCATAATATGTTTCTATACTGTACACACAGCAACTGACTTTTAATTTTCCAACAGTACAAGAACACCCGTAGGCTGACTTGGCAGATTGTGCAGGACAAACATCATATGATTGAGGGAAGCCATTAAGGAGATTAAACACAATGACATTTTCAATTTTGTGAAATAACACAACTAGGTTTTGCCTTTGCCGGATAACTTTTACATAACTGATGGTTCCATCCAGCGATAGCAGCACAGTATGGATTTGCAGTAACTGGCAGGGATTTTCCTGGTTCAGGCTGTTGCTGGCCAGGACTGACACCCCAGTTCTCCATTAATACCAAAACAACCTGTCAGGAGCTGACAGGATCACTCACAGTTCAGCCCTCACCAGCAATAGAGCTCTAATGGGGCAGCATGATAGATATAAAGATATATATAACAACTTAAACCTGCTGGCTATAAGAGAAACATGGCTCACACAATCAGGCATGGTCTCCCGTGCAGGACTGTCTTATGGTGATGTCCACTTCAGACATACCTTTAGGCCTGGTAACAGTAAAGGAGGTGGGGTTGGATTAATACTTTCCCAATCTTTTGCATAAAAAAGTTCTACCACAGGTTCCAGCACTCACATCATTTGAAATACAATCTATCAGAATTTACATTTCTTTCCATCTGCGTGTTGCAGCACAATGTAGTTATGTGTCCGGCGGTCAGGAGACTGACGGTCACAATACTGATGGCTAAATCCTGCACCCCTTTAAATCCTGACCATTGGCATGATGACTGGCAGGGCTTTTCCCACTTGTGGTTGTCCATCACACCTGCCAGCATCCGGGGTCTTAACGGAACGCTGGGGCCGCGGGGCGGGCTTCACGGGCAGCCAGGCAGCGGCGGTGGAGGGCTGCGGCGCTGGGTTCAAGGGTACAGGCAGCGGTAATGGCGTTGAGGGGGTCCGCTCGTGGCGGCGGGACGCCGCTGCTGCAGCTCGCTTTCACTAAGCCGTTGCCTAGGAGACCAGGGGCAGTGAGCAGCATGTTGTCAGAAAAGGTCTGCATTACTGGGCACCGCCATGTTGGAGACCAAGTTTCTGACATAATTCCTGTACCTAGTTTTCCAGCCAATCCAGGGAGACTTCTTCCTATAAAAGGGGTCTGGTTTAGGACAGGGATGCCAGTGCTTCAAGTTACAACCCTGTTGTAGGTGCTTTAGCCTGTGCTCCCAGGATTCCTGCTGTATTCTGGTACTTCTAACCCTGCTTTGCCAGTTCTCAGTTGCTGCTGCAGTTTTCCCCTTCCTAGCCTGCTGCTGCCCGTGGAGACGCTCTTGGAAAACCCGGTTCAGTAAGACCCTTTGGGCACAGATGACCCCGGGTCTCTTGCCTCGTCCTCCAAGCCACAGTCCGCAGATTCTTGCTACCAGCCAAGTCCTCGAACCACCATTCACAGTCCTCAGCTCGTTATCTCCAGCTTCATTTTTCAAGCCACAGGCAGAGCCGGCCTTAGGTATAGGCAAACTAGGCAAATGCCTAGGGCATTTGGAATGCCCAGGGGCACAAGCAGCTTCTGCTGATTAAAATGATATGTGGCATGCTTATATTCTGTGTGCAACTGCGGCTGTATCTGCATAGGAAATAGAATACAGGCATGCCGCATATCCTTTTAATCAGCGGAAGCTTGTTGTGCATCCTAGTCACATAGGGATGCAAATATAATGCATTTTCGGCAAAAAAAGGCACCCAACGTTAGCAGAGCTGCCAGATGACTCACGCCAGGCATCTCCTGCTGCATGGTGTATTGAGGTAAGATGTATGAGGACACATCTGTATCCAAGCAGAGGCAGAGGTCACAGTGTTAGCGGCCATGTGAGTGCTGTGTGTGGGTGGGTTGGTTGTGCAACAGTGTTCGGCATATGTGTAAAGGACATTACGTGTGTCATGTGTATAAATGCATTATTAATGTGCTGCAAATGTGTAAGAGGCACTATGGGGTAAATTTACTAAGATGGGAGTTCTATTTAAGATGGGATGTTGGTCATAGCTACCAATCAGATTCCAGGTATTATCTTCTAGAAGGTGCTAGATAAATGAGAAGTGGAATCTAATCGGTTGCTATGGGCAACATCCCATCTTAAATAGAACTCCCATCTTAGTAAATTTACCCCTATGTGTGTCATTACGGGTATAAGTGCACTAATAATGTGCGGCATATATGTGAGGGGCACTGTGTGTGTCATTATGTGTATAAGGGCATTAATAAAGGTTGGCATAATGTGTAAGGTGCATTATGTTTATAAGGACATTAATAATGTGTGTCATATGTGTAAGGGGCATTACTGTGTGGTATTATGTGTATAAATGCATTACTAATGTGTGGCATTATGTGTATAAGGTGCTCTACTGTGTGCCGTAACGTAAAGAAAGAGCACTACTGTGTGGTCTAATGTGAATAATGAGCAATATGGTGCAATGTAATGTGAATTAGGAGCAATTCAGTGTGATGTAATGTGAATAAAGGGCACTACTGTGAGGAGTAACGTATATAAGGTAAAGTGGTACTACTGTGTAATGTAATGTGAATAAGGAGCACTACTGTGAGGAGTAACGTATGTAAGGTAAAGTGGTACTACTGCGTGATGTAACATGAATAAGGTACACTATCGCATTATATAATGTGAATAAAGTTGCATTACTGTGTGGCGTAATTTGAATACTGTTGCGTGGCCCCTTTCCAGCAAGAATACGCCCCTTTCTTGGCTGTGTGCCGAATGTGCACACTGTTTCTATTTTAAAAAAATAGGGGGCAGGAGGACCAAAATTAGGACTACTGTGGGTGTGGGGTGATCGTTCTGGGAAAGGGGTGCAGGGTCAAAGGCAGAACTAGCAGCGATGCTAGGGGGCATCAGCCAAAATTTTGCCTAGGGCATCATATTGGCTAAGGCCGGCTCTGGCCACAGTCTACAGTTCTCAGTCTCCAGTCACGACCCAAACTACCGCCCACAGTTCTCAGCTCCACTACCGCAGTTTCATCTCATAAGTCGCAGTCCACGGTTCTTGTCTTCAGCCTCGTTTTACACTCACCCACAGTTCCACAGTTCTTTGTCTATGACCACGTTCTCAAGTCACCGTTCATCAACCTCAGTTTTCTACCTTTTCTCTGTACATAATAAATACTTTTCATTGACTCTCAAACATCCTTCATTGCTCCGTATTCCATGCAAAGGAACTATATCCAACTCCCTCATTTTGTTCTTCCCCAGCCTGCTACCTCCTTGGGTAAGTCTCAACTGCCGGATCCCCAAACTTTGCTAGACGTGACAACACCCATAAAGTGGGAATAGAACCAGTGGCGAGCGCAGCTTGTCACTGAGCTTGCAGCATGGCGAGTACAGCGAGCCCGCATAGGGCTTGTTGGCTCGCCACCCCACCCCCTGCTGGCATTCCACGGCTGGGATCCCGTGGTCACTATGCTGACTGCTGGGATCCCCAGAGGCGGTCACGCCTACCCAACCCATTGCAGATAATCTACCTGGGCAACCCAAACAAATTCTGGAACATTTTTCTACCTGGCTCCCTCACTTATTATCTTCTGACATCTCCACCATCATCAAGTGTGATTTTCAATATTGCTATTGATAGTACAAAAACTGCTGCTCATGCCTCCAAACTACTCTCTATAACCTCCTCTCTCAGCCTCATGCACTGACTCCTCTACTCATCGGGAGGGCCACTGCCTTGATCTAGTATTCACCAGACTATGCTCAGTTTCTGACTTCACTAACATTCATATCCCTCTCTCAGATCACAACCTCATCACCTGCATGCTCTCCACCATTACTTCAATCTCAGAGTCAATGAAATCCTTCAAACCTCCTTAAACCCACATAAATATAATTGCAATTAATTTTCAAGAACTGTCCATCTCTTGGCAACAACTACTCTCATCTATTTCTGCATTTACTTCTCCTGAGATGGCTGTAACACACCCGAACCAGACACTAGAAACAGCTCGTAACCAAGTGGCTTCAGCTACCCATCCCACTCCACATGGTACTCTAAATTCACAAGACACCTACAAAAACTCTCACATAAAGTAGAACTCCAGTGGTATAGATCTCGTACTGTAGTTCAAGAAACTTCCTCACACATAACACCATTTACCAGTCATATCATAATGCTCTGGACACTGCCAAACAAACATATTTCCAATCTCTCATCTCTGCTCAAGCTTCAAACCCCAAACAACTTTTTAATACATTTAAATCGCTTCTTAGCCCTCCGTCACCCAACCCACCAGCCTCTATCAAGGCACAAGATCTTGCTTCCTACTTCAAGGACAAAATTGATAAGATCCGAGATGAAATTGTATACTCTTCCACAGCCAGTGACCTGCTCAATTCTCTACCTGAACCCTTTGGCATCTTCTCTTCATTTGATCCCACATATGAAGATGAAGTATCAACACTTTTCTTATCCTGCTACTCTACTACCTCTTCTCTTGAGCCTTTACTCTCACAAGGAAATCTCTGTCTCCTGTGATCATCCCAACCATGACTAACATCTGTAATCTCTCTCTGTCTACTGGTATCTTTCCTTCTCTGTACAAGCATAAGAGATTACGCCCATTCTGAAAAAACTAAATTCAGACCCTAAAGGCCCATATAGACAGGCCGATGCGGAAGAGATGTGTGCTGAGCGTGCGGGGGAAAAGGGGGGGGGGGGGGCGCTCACTTCACCTGCTGGCACGGCAGGCCAATCTAGCACCAGCGATAACGATGCGCAGGGCTGAGCATCGCTATCGCTGTGGGGGCTACAAACGGATCGATGTTGCTGAAAATCTAAGCAATCTAGTCAGATTGCTTAGATTATAGCTCCGTGTGTAGCCCCCTTAACTCTCTCTCAACCTACAGTCCCATCTCTCAGCTCCCATGTCTCTCCAAGCTACTAATGAGACTTGCCTCCACTTGACACACATTTTCATAACTCAGAGGGGGGAATTCAATTGTTGGAAAAGTCAGTTGGGTGTCTGTTTTTTCCTGTCTATTAGATAGGAAAAAACAGACACATAACTGACTTTTCAAGCAATTGAATACCCCCCACAGAAATGATTGGACTCACTTCAGTCAGGTTTTCATTCTGAACACTCCGTAGAGACAGCACTGACTAAACTAGTGAATGATCCGGTCACTGCGAAGTATAAAGGACATTACTCACTTCTTATTCTTCTAGATCTATCTGCAGCTTTTGACACTGATGACCACTCTCTTCTCATACAGACACTACAATCCCTAGGTCTTCAAGACACAGCCCTCTCTTGGTGCCTATCCTACCTGTCAAATTGCTTCTTCAGTGTCTGGTTCTCTGAATCTACCTCCTCTTTGCTACCTCCTTAAGTCAGAGCACCGTAAGGCACAATCTGCTTTTCTCAGTATATACAGTGCCTCATCTCTTGGTAAACTAATCAGCTCGTTTGGATTTCAGTACAATATGTATGCGTTTAATACTCAAATCTACCTATCCTCCCCTGATTTGTCCCCATCTGTATTGGGCCGTGTCACTGAATGCCTTTCTGCCATTTCATCTCGGATGACATCTCACCACCTCAAACTTAATATTTCCAAAACAGAGTTAATTATATTTCCACCGGCCAATAGTAGTTATAAACCTGATATTTCTATATCTATATAACTGTTGAGAACTCGACAATCAATCCTACCCTTCAAGCTCGCTGCCTAGGTGTCATCCTGACTCTGATTTGTCCTTTGTTCCTCACATTTAATCTGTCACAAAATCATGTTACATACATCTAAGAAATATATCTTACACAAGACAAAGCAAAAACTCTAATCCACGCTCTCATTATCTCCCGCATTGATTATTGTAAAAGTCTCCTGACCGGTCTTCCCAAACATAGGCTCTCACCACTACAATCCATTCTGACTGCAGCTGCGAGGCTATTCTTCCTCGCCAGACGTTCATCGTCTGCAGATCCACTCTGTCAGTCCCTCCATTGGTTACTGGGATACTACCGTAATCAATATAAAATACATTTACTCACACACAAGTCCATTAACCAATCTGCACCAATGTATATCACTTCTCTTATCTCATATCTCCCAACCCGACCTCTCCGCTCTGCACAAGATCTACGTCTCTCATCCACACTCATTACTCGCTCCCACTCACGATTACAGGACTTTCATCGGGCTACACCCACTCTGTGGAATGACCTCCCACGCACAATAAGACTCTCCTCTAGTCTCCAAACCTTCAAGCGTTCCCTGAAAACTCACCTCTTCATGCAGCCTATCACATTCCAGAACCGCTCACTCAGTCTTCCTAAGCTTTCTTATCCAGTTATACTCTCTGTGCTTTTACATGAACCAAATACTGCGTCTCTGTGCCTCTACCTGTACCCCATACTGCCTCTCTGTGCCTCTACCTGTACCCCATACTGACTCTCTGTGCCTCTATTTGTACCCCATACTGTCTATCTGTGCATCTACCTGTACCCAATACTGCCTCTCTGTGCCTCTACCTGTACCCCATACTGCATCTCTGTACATCTACCTGTACCCCATACTGCCTCTCTGTGCCTCTACCTGTACCCCATACTGCCTCTCTGTACATCTACCTGTATCCCATACTGCCTCTCTGTGCCTCTACCTGTACCCCATACTGCCTCTCTGTGCTTCTACCTGTACCCCATACTGCTTCTCTGTGCCTCTACCTGTACCCCATACTGCCTCTCTGTGCCTCCACCTGTACACCATACTGCCTCTCTGTACATCTACCTGTACCCCATACTGCCTCTCTGTGCCTCTACCTGTACCCCATACTGCCTCTATGTGCCTCTACCTGTACCCCATACTGCCTCCCTATGCCTCTACCTGTACCCCATACTGCCTCTCTGTTCCTCTACCTGTACCCCATACTGCTTCTCTCTGCATTTACTTGTACCACATACTGCCTGTCTATGCCTCTACCAGGACCCCATACTGCCTCTCTATGCCTCTACCTGGACCCCATACTGCCTCTCTGTGCCTCTACCTGTACTACATACTGCCTCCCTGTGCCTCTACCTGTACCCCATACTGCCTCTCTGTGCCTCTACCTGTACCCTATACTGACTCTCTGTGCATTTACCTGAACCACATACTGCGTCTCTGTGCCTCTACCTGTACCCCATACAGCCTCTCAGTGCCTCTACCTGTACGCCATACTGCTCTCTATGCTTCTACCTGTACCACATACTGCATCTCTGTGCCTCTATCTGTACCCCATACTGCCTCCCTGTGCCTCTACCTGTACCTCATACTGCCTCTCTATGCTTCTACATGGACCACATACTGCCTCTCTGTGCCTCTACCTGTACACCATACTGCCTCTCTATGCCTCTACCTGTACCCCATACTGCCTCTCTATGCCTATACCTGTACCCCATACAGCCTCTCTGTGCCTCAACCTGTACCTCATACTGCCTCTCTATGCTTCTACCTGGACCCCATACTGCCTCTTTATGCCTCTTTCTGTACCCCATACTGCCTCTCTATGCCTCTACCTGTACCCCATACTGCCTCTCTGTGCCTCTACCTGTACCCCATACAGCCTCTCTCTGCATTTACCTGTACCACATACTGCCTCTGTGTGCCTCTACCTATACCCCATACTGCCTCTCTATACATCTACCTGTACTCCATACTGCCTCTCTGTGCCTCTACCTGTACCCCATACTGACTCTCTGTGCCTCTACCTGTACCCCATACTCTCTGTGCATCTATCTGTACCCCATACTGTCTATCTGTCCTCTAACTTTACCACATACTGCCTCTCTGTGCCTCTATTTGTACCCAATACTGTCTATATGTGCCTCTACCTGTATCCCATACTGCCTCTCTGTACCTCTACCTGTACCCCATCTGCCTGTCTGTGCCTCTACCTGTACCCCATACTGCCTCTCTATGCCTCTACCTATACCCCATACTGCCTCCCTATGCCTCTACCTGTACCCCATACTGCCTGTCTATGCCACTACCTGGACCCCATACTGCCTCTCTGTGCATCTACCTGGACCCCATACTGCCTCTCTGTGCCTCTACCTGTACTATATACTGCCTCTCTGTGCCTCTACCTGTACCCTATACTGCCTCTCTGTGCCTCTACCTGTACCCCATACTGCCTCTCTGTGCCTCTATTTGTACCCCATACTGTTTATCTGTGCCTCAACCTGTACCCCATACTACCTCTCTGTGCCTCTACCTGTACCCCATACTGCCTCTCTGTGCCTCTACCTGTACCTCATACTGCCTCTCTATGCCTCTACCTGTACCCTATACTGTCTCTCTGTGCCTCTACCTGTACCCTATAGTGCCTCTCTGTGCCTCTACCTGTACCCCAAACTGCCTCTCTGTGCATTTACCTGAACCACATACTGCAACTCTGTGCCTCTACCTGTACCCCATACTGCCTCTGTGTGCCTCTACCTGTACCCCATACTGACTCTCTGTGCCTCAACCTGTACCCCATACTGCCACTCTGTGCCTCTATTTGTACCCCATACTGTCTATCTGTGCGTCTACCTGTATCCCATACTGCCTCTCTGTGCCTCTTCCTGTACCCCATACTGCCTCTCTGTGCCTCTACCTGTACCCCATACTGCCTCTCTATGCCTCTACCTGTACCCTATACTGCCTTTCTGTGCCTCTACCTGTACCCCATACTGCCTCTCTGTGCCTCTACCTGTACCCCATACTGTCTCTCTGTGCCTCTACCTGTACCCCATACTGCCTCTCTGTGCCTCTACCTGTACCCCATACTGCCTCTCTATGCCTCTACCTGTACCCCATACAGCCTCTCTCTGCATTTACCTATACCACATACTGCATCTCTATGCCTCTACCTGTACCCCATACTGCCTCTCTGTGTCTCTACCTGTACCCCATACTGACTCTCTGTGCCTCTACCTGTACCCCATACTATCTGTGCATCTATCTGTACCCCATACTGCCTATCTGTGCCTCTACCTGTATCCCATACTGCCTCTCTGTACCTCTACCTGTACCCATACTGCCTCTATGTGCCTCTACCTGTACCCCATACTGCCTCCCTATGCCTCTACCTGTACCCCATACTGCCTCTCTATGCCTAAACCTGTAACCCATAATGCCTCTCTATGCCTTTACCTGTACCCCATACTGCCTCTCTATGCCTCTACCTGTACCCCATACTGCCTCTCTGTGCCTCTACCTGTAACCCATACCTCCTCTCTGTGCCTCTACCTGTACCCCATTCTGCCTCTCTATGCCTCTACCTGTACGCCATACTGCCTCTCTATGCCTCTACCTGTACCCCATACTGCCACTCTATGCCTCTACCTGTACCCCATACTGCCTCTCTATGCCTCTACCTGTACCCCATACTGCCTATCTGTGCCTCTACCTGTAACCCATACTGCCTCTCTGTACCTCTACCTGTACCCCATACTGCCTCTCTTTGCCTCTACCTGTAACTCATACTGCCTCTCTGTGCCTTTACCTGTACCCCATACTGCCTCTATGTGCCTCTACCTGTACCCCTTACTGCCTCCCAGTGCCTCTACCTGTATCTCATACTACCTCTCTGTGCCTCCACCTGTACCCCACACTGCCTCTCTGTGCCTCTACCTGTACCCCATACTGCCTCTCTGTTCCTCTACCTGTACCCCATACTGCCTCTCTGTGCATCTACCTGTACCCCATACTGCCTCTCTAGGCATTTACCTGTACCCCATACTGCCTCTATGTGCCTCTACATGTACCCCATACTGCCTGTTTCTGCCTCTAACTGTACCCCACATTGCCTCTCTGTGCCTCCACCTGTACCCAACACTGCCTCTATGGGCCTCTAACTGCACCCATACTGCCACTCTGTTCCTCTTCCTGTACCCCATACTGCCTCTCTGTGCCTCTACCTGTACCCCATACCGCCTCTATGTGCCTCTACCTGTATCCCATAATGCCTATGTGTGTCTCTACATGTACCCCATACTGCCTCTCTTTTCCTCTACCTGTACCCCACACTGCCTCTCTGTACCTTTACCTGTACCCCATACTGCCTCTTTGTGTCTCTACATGTACCCCATACTGCCTCTCAGTTCCCCTACCTGTACCCCACACTTCCTATCTCTGTGCATCTACCTTTAACCCATATTGCATCTCTGTGCCTCCACCTGTACCCCACACTGCCTCTATGTGCCTCTACCTGTACCCCATACTGCCTCTTTGTGCCTCTACCTTTACACCATACTGCCTCTCTGTGCATATACCAGTACCCCATACTGCCTTTCTTTTACTCTACATGTACCCCATACTGCCTGTTTCTGCCTCTAACTGTACCCCACATTGCCTCTCTGTGCCTCCACCTGTACCCACACTTCCTCTCTGTGCCTCCACCTGTACCCAACACTGCCTCTATGTGCCTCTACCTGTACCCAATACTGCCTCTCTGTGCCTCTACCTGTACCCCATACTGCCTCTCTATGCCTCTACCTGTACCCCATACTGCCTCTCTTTTCCTCTACCTGTACCCCACACTGCCTCCCTGTACCTTTACCTGTACCCCATACTGCCTCTCTGTGCATCTACCTGGAACCCATACTGCCTCTCTGTGCCTCTACCTTTACTATATACTGCCTCTCTGTGCCTCTACCTGTACCATATACTGCCTCTCTGTGCCTCTATTTGTACCTCATACTGTCTATCTGTGCCTCAACCTGTACCCCATACTACCTCTCTGTGCCTCTACCTGTACCCCATACTGCCTCTTTGTGCATCTAACTGTACCCCATACTGCCTCTGTTTTACTATACCTCTACCCCATACTGCCTCTCTGTGCCTCTACCCCATATTGCCTCTCTGTGCCTCCAACTGTTCCCCATATTGTCTCTATGTGCCTCTAACTGCACCCCATACTGCCTCTCTGTTCCTCTACCTGTACCCCATACTGCCTCTATGTGCCTTTACCTGTACCCCATACTGCCTCTATTTGACTCTACCTGTATCCCAAACAGCCTCTCTGTGCCTCTACCTGTTCCCCACACTGCCTCTCTGTGCCTCTACCTGTACCCCACACTGCCTCTCTGTGCATCTACCTGTACCCCACACTGCTTCTCTTTTCCTCTACCTGTACCCCACATTGCCTCTCTGTGCATCCACCTGTACCCCACACTGCCTCTATGTGACTCTACCTGTACCCCATACTGCCTCTCTGTGCATCTACCTGTACCCCATAATGTCTCTCTGTACCTCTACCTGTACCCCTTACTGCCTCTCTGTGCCTCTACCTGTACCCCATACTGCCTCTCTGTGCATCTAACTGTACCCCATACTGCCTATCTGTGCATTTAACTGTACCCCAGACTGTCTCTCTGTGCCTCTACCTGTGCCCCATACTGCCTCTCTGTGCCTCTTCCTGTCCCCCATACTGCCTCTCCATGCCTCTACATGTACGCCATACTGCATTTCCATTCCTCTACCTGTACCCCATACTGCCTCTATGTGTCTCTACATGTACCCCATACTGCCTCTCCGTGCCTCTACCTGTACCCCATACTGCCTCTATGTGTCTCTACATGTACCCCATACTGCCTCTCTATGCCTCTTCCTGTACCCCATACTGCCTCTCCGTGCCTCTACCTGTACGCCATACTGCATTTCCATTCCTCTACCTGTACCCCATACTGCCTCTATGTGTCTCTACATGTACCCCATACTGCCTCTCTGTGCCTCTTCCTGTACCCCATACTGCCTCTATGTGCCTCTACCTGTAACCCATACTGCCTCTCTATACATCTACCTGTACTCCATACTGCCTCTCTGTGCCTCTACCTGTACCCCATACTGACTCTCTGTGCCTCTACCTGTACCCCATACTCTCTGTGCATCTATCTGTACCCCATACTGTCTATCTGTCCTCTAACTTTACCACATACTGCCTCTCTGTGCCTCTATTTGTGCCCCATACTGTCTATATGTGCCTCTACCTGTATCCCATACTGCCTCTCTGTACTTCTACCTGTACCCCATCTGCCTCTCTGTGCCTCTACCTGTACCCCATACTGCCTCTCTATGCCTCTACCTGTACCCCATACTGCCTCCCTATGCCTCTACTTGTACCTCATACTGCCTCTCTATGCCTCTACCTGTACCCCATACTGCCTCTCTGTGCCTCTACCTGTACCCCATACTGCCTCTCTGTGCCTCTACCTGTACCCCATACTGCCCGTCTATGCCTCTACCTGGACCCCATACTGCCTCTCTGTGCATCTACCTGGACCCCATACTGCCTCTCTGTGCCTCTACCTTTAATATATACTGCCTCTCTGTGCCTCTACCTGTACCCTATACTGCCTCTCTGTGCCTCTACCTGTACCCCACACTGCCTCCATGTGCCTCTAACTGCACCCCATACTGCCTCTCTGTGCATCTACCTGTACCCCACACTGCCTCCATGTGCCTCTAACTGCACCCCATACTGCCTCTCTGTGCATCTACCTGTACCCCATACTGCCTCTCTGTGCCTCTATTTGTACCCCATACTGTCTATCTGTGCCTCAACCTGTACCCCATACTACCTCTCTGTGCCTCTACCTGTACCCCATACTGCCTCTCTGTGCCTCTACCTGTACCCCACACTGCCTCCATGTGCCTCTAACTGCACCCCATACTGCCTCTCTGTGCATCTACCTGTACCCCATACTGCCTCTCTGTGCCTCTATTTGTACCCCATACTGTCTATCTGTGCCTCAACCTGTACCCCATACTACCTCTCTGTGCCTCTACCTGTACCCCATACTGCCTCTCTGTTCCTCTACCTGTACCCCATACTGCCTCTCTGTGCCTCTACCTGTACCCCACACTGCCTCCATGTGCCTCTAACTGCACCCCATACTGCCTCTCTGTGCCTCTATTTGTACCCCATACTGTCTATCTGTGCCTCAACCTGTACCCCATACTACCTCTCTGTGCCTCTACCTGTACCCCATACTGCCTCTCTGTTCCTCTACCTGTACCCAATACTGCCTCTCTGTGCCTCTACCTGTACCCCATACTGCCTCTCTGTGCCTCTACCTGTACCCCACACTGCCTCCATGTGCCTCTAACTGCACCCCATACTGCCTCTCTGTGCCTCTACCTGTACCCCATACTGCCTCTCTGTGCCTCTATTTGTACCCCATACTGTCTATCTGTGCCTCAACCTTTACCCCATACTACCTCTCTGTGCCTCTACCTGTACCCCATACTGCCTCTCTGTTCCTCTACCTGAACCCCACACTGCCTCCATGTGCCTCTAACTGCACCCCATACTGTCTCTCTGTGCCTCAACCTGTACTCCACACTGCCTCTTGTGTGCCTCTACCTGTACCCCATACTGCCTCTTTGTGCATCTAACTGTACCCCATACTGCCTCTGTTTTACTATACCTCTACCCCATACTGCCTCTCTGTGCCTCTACCCCATATTGCCTCTCTGTGCCTCCAACTGTTCCCCATATTGTCTCTATGTGCCTCTAACTGCACCCCATACTGCCTCTCTGTTCCTCTACATGTACCCCATACGGCCTCTCCGTGCCTCTACCTGTACCCCATACTGCCTCTATGTGTCTCTACATGTACCCCATACTGCCTCTCTGTGCCTCTTCCTGTACCCCATACTGCCACTATGTGCCTCTACCTGTAACCCATACTGCCACTCTATACATCTACCTGTACTCCATACTGCCTCTCTGTGCCTTTACCTGTACCCCATACTGCCTCTCTATGCCTCTACCTGTACCCCATACTGCCTCTCTGTGCCTCTACCTGTAACCCATACCTCCTCTCTGTGCCTCTACCTGTACCCCATACTGCCTCTCTATGCCTCTACCTGTACGCCATACTGCCTCCCTATGCCTCTACCTGTACCGCATACTGCCTCTCTGTGCCTCTACCTGTACCCCATACTGCCTCTTTGTTCCTCTACCTGTATCCCATACTGCCTCTCTGTACTTCTACCTGTACCCCATCTGCCTCTCTGTGCCTCTACCTGTACCCCATACTGCCTCTCTATGCCTCTACCTGTACCCCATACTGCCTCCCTATGCCTCTACCTGTACCCCATACTGCCTCTCTGTGCCTCTACCTGTACCCCATACTGCCTCTCTGTTCCTCTACCTGTACCCCATACTGCCTCTCTGTGCATCAACCTGTACCCCATACTGCCTCTCTGGGCCTTTACCTGTACCCCATACTGCCTCTATGTGCCTCTACCTGTACCCCATACTGCCTGTTTCTGCCTCTAACTGTACCCCACATTGCCTCTCTGTGCCTCCACCTGTACCCACACTTCCTCTCTGTGCCTCCACCTGTACCCAACACTGCCTCTATGTGCCTCTAACTGCACCCATACTGCCTCTCTGTTCCTCTTCCTGTACCCCATACTGCCTCTCTGTGCCTCTACCTGTACCCCATACCGCCTCTATGTGCCTCTACCTGTATCCCATACTGCCTATGTGTGTCTCTACATGTACCCCATACTGCCTCTCTTTTCCTCTACCTGTACCCCACACTGCCTCTCTGTACCTTTACCTGTACCCCATACTGCCTCTTTGTGTCTCTACATGTACCCCATACTGCCTCTCTGTGCCCCTACCTGTACCCCATACTGCCTCTCTGTGCCTTTACCTGCACCCCATACTGCCTCTCTGTGCCTCTACCTGTACCCCATACTGCCTCTCTGTGCCTTTACCTGTACCCCTTACTGCCTCTCAGTGCCTCAACCTGTACCCCACACTTCCTTTCTCTGTGCATCTACCTTTACCCCATATTGCATCTCTGTGCCTCCACCTGTTCCCCACACTGCCTCTCTGTGCCTCTAACTGTACCCCATACTGCCTCTTTGTGCCTCTACCTTTACACAATACTGCCTCTCTGTGCATATACCAGTATCCCATACTGCCTTTCTTTTACTCTACATGTACCCCATACTGCCTGTTTCTGCCTCTAACTGTACCCCACATTGCCTCTCCGTGCCTCCACCTGTACCGACACTTCCTCTCTGTGCCTCCACCTGTACCCAACACTGCCTCTATGTGCCTCTAACTGCACCCATACTGCCTCTCTGTTCCTCTTCCTGTACCCCATACTGCATCTCTGTACATCCACCTGTACCCCACACTGTTTCTATGTGACTCTACCTGTACCCCATACTGCCTCTCTGTGCATCTACCTGTACCCCATAATGTCTCTCTGTGCCTCTACCTGTACCCCATACTGCCTCTCTGTGCCTCTACCTGTACCCCATACTGCCTCTCTGTGCCTCTACCTGTACCCCATACTGCCTCTCTGTGCCTCTACCTGTACCCCATACTGCCTCTCTGTGCCTCTTCCTGTCCCCCATACTGCCTCTCCGTGCCTCTACCTGTACGCCATACTGCATTTCCATTCCTCTACCTGTACCCCATACTGCCTCTATGTGTCTCTACATGTACCCCATACTGCCTCTCCGTGCCTCTACCTGTACCCCATACTCCCTCTATGTGTCTCTACATGTACCCCATACTGCCTCTCTGTGCCTCTTCCTGTACCCCATACTGCCTCTCCGTGCCTCTACCTGTACGCCATACTGCCTCTCCGTGCCTCTACCTGTACACCATACTGCCACTCTGCTCCTCTACCTGTACCCCATACTGCCTATCTGTGCCTTTAACTGTACCCCAGACTGTCTCTCTGTGCCTCTACCTGTACCCCATACTGCCTCTCTGTGCCTCTTCCTGTCCCCCATACTGCCTCTCCGTGCCTCTACCTGTACGCCATACTGCATTTCCATTCCTCTACCTGTACCCCATACTGCCTCTATGTGTCTCTACATGTACCCCATACTGCCTCTCTGTGCCTCTTCCTGTACCCCATACTGCCTCTATATACCTCTACCTGTACCACATACTGCCTCTCTATACATCTACCTATACTCCATACTGCCTCTCTGTGCCTCTACCTGTACCCCATACTGACTCTCTGTGCCTCTACCTGTACCCCATACTGACTCTCTGTGCCTCTACCTGTATCCCATACTGCCTCTCTGTACCTCTACCTGTACCTCATACTGCCTCTATGTGCCTCTACCTGTACCCCATACTGCCTCCCTATGCCTCTACCTGTACCCCATACTGCCTCTCTATGCCTAAACTTGTAACCCATAATGCCTCTCTATGCCTTTACCTGTACCCCATACTGCCTCTCTATGCCTCTACCTGTACCCCATACTGCCTCTCTGTGTCTCTACCTGTACTACTTCCTTCCTTTCCGTGCCTCTTCCTGTACCCCACACTGCCTATCTGTGCCTCTACCTGTACCCCATACTGCCTCTCTGTGCCTCTACCTGTACCCCATACTGTCTCTCTGTGTCTCTACCTGTAATTCTTCCTTCCTTTCTGTGCCTCTACCTGTACCCCATACTGCCTCTCTGTGCCTCTACCTGTACCCCATACTGCCTCTCTGTGCCTCTACCTGTACCCCATACTGCCTCTCTTTGCCTCTACCTGTACCCCATACTGCCTCTCTGTGCCTCTACCTGTACCCCATACTGCCTCTCTGTGCCTCTACCTGTAACCCATACTGCCTCTCTATGCCTCTACATGTACCCCATACTGCCTCTCTGTGCCTCTACATGTACCCCATACTGCCTCTCTGTGCCTCTACCTGTACCCCATAATGCCTCTCTGTGCCTCTACATGTACCCCATACTTCCTCTCTGTGCCTCTACCTGTACCCCATACTGCCTCTCTGTGTCTATACCTGTACTACTTTCTTCCTTTCTTTGCCTCTTCCTGTACCCCATACTGCCTCTCTGTGTCTCTACCTGTACTACTTCCTTCCTTTCTGTGCCTCTTCCTGTACCCCATACTGCCTCTCTGTGTCTCTACCTGTGCTACTTCCTTCCTTTCTGTGTCTCTTCCTGAACGCCATACTGCCTCTCTGTGCCTCTACTTGTACCCCTTACTGCCTCACTGTGCCTCTACCTGTACCCCATACTGCCTCTCTATTCCTCTACTGTACCCCATACTGCCTTTCTGTTCCTCTTCCTGTACCCCATACTGCCTCTCTATTCCTCTACTGTACCCCATACTGCCTTTCTGTTCCTCTACCTGCACCCCATACCGCCTCTATGTGCCTCTACCTGTATCCCATACTGCCTATGTGTGTCTCTACATGTACCCCATACTGCCTCTCTTTTCCTCTACCTGTACCCCACACTGCCTCTCTGTACCTTTACCTGTACCCCATACTGCCTCTTTGTGTCTCTACATGTACCCCATACTGCCTCTCTGTGCCCCTACCTGTACCCCATACTGCCTCTCTGTGCCTTTACCTGCACCCCATACTGCCTCTCTGTGCCTCTACCTGTACCCCATACTGCCTCTCTGTGCCTTTACCTGTACCCCTTACTGCCTCTCAGTGCCTCAACCTGTACCCCACATTTCCTTTCTCTGTGCATCTACCTTTACCCCATATTGCATCTCTGTGCCTCCACCTGTTCCCCACACTGCCTCTCTGTGCCTCTACCTGTACCCCATACTGCCTCTTTGTGCCTCTACCTTTACACAATACTGCCTCTCTGTGCATATACCAGTACCCCATACTGCCTTTCTTTTACTCTACCTGTACCCCATACTGCCTCTCTGTGCCTCCACCTGTACCGACACTTCCTCTCTGTGCCTCCACCTGTACCCAACACTGCCTCTATGTGCCTCTAACTGCACCCATACTGCCTCTCTGTTCCTCTTCCTGTACCCCATACTGCATCTCTGTACATCCACCTGTACCCCACACTGTTTCTATGTGACTCTACCTGTACCCCATACTGCCTCTCTGTGCATCTACCTGTACCCCATAATGTCTCTCTGTGCCTCTACCTGTACCCCATACTGCCTCTCTGTGCCTCTACCTGTACCCCATACTGCCTCTCTGTGCCTCTACCTGTACCCCATACTGCCTCTCTGTGCCTCTACCTGTACCCCATACTGCCTCTCTGTGCCTCTTCCTGTCCCCCATACTGCCTCTCCGTGCCTCTACCTGTACGCCATACTGCATTTCCATTCCTCTACCTGTACCCCATACTGCCTCTATGTGTCTCTACATGTACCCCATACTGCCTCTCCGTGCCTCTACCTGTACCCCATACTCCCTCTATGTGTCTCTACATGTACCCCATACTGCCTCTCTGTGCCTCTTCCTGTACCCCATACTGCCTCTCCGTGCCTCTACCTGTACGCCATACTGCCTCTCCGTGCCTCTACCTGTACACCATACTGCCACTCTGCTCCTCTACCTGTACCCCATACTGCCTCTCTGTGCCTCTACCTGTACCCCATACTGCCTCTCTGTGCCTCTACCTGTACCCCATACTGCCTATCTGTGCCTTTAACTGTACCCCAGACTGTCTCTCTGTGCCTCTACCTGTACCCCATACTGCCTCTCTGTGCCTCTTCCTGTCCCCCATACTGCCTCTCCGTGCCTCTACCTGTACGCCATACTGCATTTCCATTCCTCTACCTGTACCCCATACTGCCTCTATGTGTCTCTACATGTACCCCATACTGCCTCTCTGTGCCTCTTCCTGTACCCCATACTGCCTCTATGTACCTCTACCTGTACCACATACTGCCTCTCTATACATCTACCTATACTCCATACTGCCTCTCTGTGCCTCTACCTGTACCCCATACTGACTCTCTGTGCCTCTACCTGTACCCCATACTGACTCTCTGTGCCTCTACCTGTATCCCATACTGCCTCTCTGTACCTCTACCTGTACCTCATACTGCCTCTATGTGCCTCTACCTGTACCCCATACTGCCTCCCTATGCCTCTACCTGTACCCCATACTGCCTCTCTATGCCTAAACTTGTAACCCATAATGCCTCTCTATGCCTTTACCTGTACCCCATACTGCCTCTCTATGCCTCTACCTGTACCCCATACTGCCTCTCTGTGTCTCTACCTGTACTACTTCCTTCCTTTCCGTGCCTCTTCCTGTACCCCACACTGCCTATCTGTGCCTCTACCTGTACCCCATACTGCCTCTCTGTGCCTCTACCTGTACCCCATACTGTCTCTCTGTGTCTCTACCTGTAATTCTTCCTTCCTTTCTGTGCCTCTACCTGTACCCCATACTGCCTCTCTGTGCCTCTACCTGTACCCCATACTGCCTCTCTGTGCCTCTACCTGTACCCCATACTGCCTCTCTTTGCCTCTACCTGTACCCCATACTGCCTCTCTGTGCCTCTACCTGTACCCCATACTGCCTCTCTGTGCCTCTACCTGTAACCCATACTGCCTCTCTATGCCTCTACATGTACCCCATACTGCCTCTCTGTGCCTCTACATGTACCCCATACTGCCTCTCTGTGCCTCTTCCTGTACCCCATAATGCCTCTCTGCGCCTCTACATGTACCCCATACTTCCTCTCTGTGCCTCTACCTGTACCCCATACTGCCTCTCTGTGTCTATACCTGTACTACTTTCTTCCTTTCTTTGCCTCTTCCTGTACCCCATACTGCCTCTCTGTGTCTCTACCTGTACTACTTCCTTCCTTTCTGTGCCTCTTCCTGTACCCCATACTGCCTCTCTGTGTCTCTACCTGTGCTACTTCCTTCCTTTCTGTGTCTCTTCCTGAACCCCATACTGCCTCTCTGTGCCTCTACTTGTACCCCTTACTGCCTCACTGTGCCTCTACCTGTACCCCATACTGCCTCTCTATTCCTCTACTGTACCCCATACTGCCTTTCTGTTCCTCTTCCTGTACCCCATACTGCCTCTCTGTGCCTCTACCTGTACCCCATACCGCCTCTATGTGCCTCTACCTGTATCCCATACTGCCTATGTGTGTCTCTACATGTACCCCATACTGCCTCTCTTTTCCTCTACCTGTACCCCACACTGCCTCTCTGTACCTTTACCTGTACCCCATACTGCCTCTTTGTGTCTCTACATGTACCCCATACTGCCTCTCTGTGCCCCTACCTGTACCCCATACTGCCTCTCTGTGCCTTTACCTGCACCCCATACTGCCTCTCTGTGCCTCTACCTGTACCCCATACTGCCTCTCTGTGCCTTTACCTGTACCCCTTACTGCCTCTCAGTGCCTCAACCTGTACCCCACACTTCCTTTCTCTGTGCATCTACCTTTACCCCATATTGCATCTCTGTGCCTCCACCTGTTCCCCACACTGCCTCTCTGTGCCTCTACCTGTACCCCATACTGCCTCTTTGTGCCTCTACCTTTACACAATACTGCCTCTCTGTGCATATACCAGTACCCCATACTGCCTTTCTTTTACTCTACATGTACCCCATACTGCCTGTTTCTGCCTCTAACTGTACCCCACATTGCCTCTCTGTGCCTCCACCTGTACCGACACTTCCTCTCTGTGCCTCCACCTGTACCCAACATTGCCTCTATGTGCCTCTAACTGCACCCATACTGCCTCTCTGTTCCTCTTCCTGTACCCCATACTGCATCTCTGTACATCCACCTGTACCCCACACTGCCTCTATGTGACTCTACCTGTACCCCATACTGCCTCTCTGTGCATCTACCTGTACCCCATAATGTCTCTCTGTGCCTCTACCTGTACCCCATACTGCCTCTCTGTGCCTCTACCTGTACCCCATACTGCCTCTCTCTGCCTCTACCTGTACCCCATACTGCCTCTCTGTGCCTCTACCTGTACCCCATACTGCCTCTCTGTGCCTCTTCCTGTCCCCCATACTGCCTCTCCGTGCCTCTACCTGTACGCCATACTGCATTTCCATTCCTCTACCTGTACCCCCATACTGCCTCTCTGTGCCTCTTCCTGTACCCCATACTGCCTCTCCGTGCCTCTACCTGTACGCCATACTGCCTCTCCGTGCCTCTACCTGTACACCATACTGCCACTCTGCTCCTCTACCTGTACCCCATACTGCCTCTCTGTGCCTCTACCTGTACCCCATACTGCCTCTCTGTGCCTCTACCTGTACCCCATACTGCCTCTTTGTGCCTCTTCCTGTCCCCCATACTGCCTCTCCGTGCCTCTACCTGTACGCCATACTGCATTTCCATTCCTCTACCTGTACCCCATACTGCCTCTATGTGTCTCTACATGTACCCCATACTGCCTCTCTATACATCTACCTGTACTCCATACTGCCTCTCTGTGCCTCTACCTGTACCCCATACTGACTCTCTGTGCCTCTACCTGTACCCCATACTGACTCTCTGTGCCTCTACCTGTATCCCATACTGCCTCTCTGTACCTCTACCTGTACCCCATACTGCCTCTATGTGCCTCTACCTGTACCCCATACTGCCTCCCTATGCCTCTACCTGTACCCCATACTGCCTCTCTATGCCTAAACCTGTAACCCATAATGCCTCTCTATGCCTTTACCTGTACCCCATACTGCCTCTCTATGCCTCTACCTGTACCCCATACTGCCTCTCTGTTCCTCTACTGTACCCCATACTGCCTCTCTGTGCCTCTACCTGTACCCCATACTGCCTCTCTGTGTCTCTACCTGTACTACTTCCTTCCTTTCCGTGCCTCTTCCTGTACCCCACACTGCCTATCTGTGCCTCTACCTGTAACCCATACTGCCTCTCTATGCCTCTACATGTACCCCATACTGCCTCTCTGTGCCTCTACATGTACCCCATACTGCCTCTCTGTGCCTCTACCTGTACCCCATAATGCCTCTCTGCGCCTCTACATGTACCCCATACTTCCTCTCTGTGCCTCTACCTGTACCCCATACTGCCTCTCTGTGTCTATACCTGTACTACTTTCTTCCTTTCTTTGCCTCTTCCTGTACCCCATACTGCCTCTCTGTGTCTCTACCTGTACTACTTCCTTCCTTTCTGTGCCTCTTCCTGTACCCCATACTGCCTCTCTGTGTCTCTACCTGTGCTACTTCCTTCCTTTCTGTGTCTCTTCCTGAACCCCATACTGCCTCTCTGTGCCTCTACTTGTACCCCTTACTGCCTCACTGTGCCTCTACCTGTACCCCATACTGCCTCTCTATTCCTCTACTGTACCCCATACTGCCTTTCTGTTCCTCTTCCTGTACCCCATACTGCCTCTCTGTGCCTCTACCTGTACCCCATACCGCCTCTATGTGCCTCTACCTGTATCCCATACTGCCTATGTGTGTCTCTACATGTACCCCATACTGCCTCTCTTTTCCTCTACCTGTACCCCACACTGCCTCTCTGTACCTTTACCTGTACCCCATACTGCCTCTCTGTGCCTCTACCTGTACCCCATACTGCCTCTCTGTGCCCCTACCTGTACCCCATACTGCCTCTCTGTGCCTTTACCTGCACCCCATACTGCCTCTCTGTGCCTCTACCTGTACCCCATACTGCCTCTCTGTGCCTTTACCTGTACCCCTTACTGCCTCTCAGTGCCTCAACCTGTACCCCACACTTCCTTTCTCTGTGCATCTACCTTTACCCCATATTGCATCTCTGTGCCTCCACCTGTTCCCCACACTGCCTCTCTGTGCCTCTACCTGTACCCCATACTGCCTCTTTGTGCCTCTACCTTTACACAATACTGCCTCTCTGTGCATATACCAGTACCCCATACTGCCTTTCTTTTACTCTACATGTACCCCATACTGCCTGTTTCTGCCTCTAACTGTACCCCACATTGCCTCTCTGTGCCTCCTCCTGTACCGACACTTCCTCTCTGTGCCTCCACCTGTACCCAACACTGCCTCTATGTGCCTCTAACTGCACCCATACTGCCTCTCTGTTCCTCTTCCTGTACCCTATACTGCATCTCTGTACATCCACCTGTACCCCACACTGCCTCTATGTGACTCTACCTGTACCCCATACTGCCTCTCTGTGCATCTACCTGTACCCCATAATGTCTCTCTGTGCCTCTACCTGTACCCCATACTGCCTCTCTGTGCCTCTACCTGTACCCCATACTGCCTCTCTCTGCCTCTACCTGTACCCCATACTGCCTCTCTGTGCCTCTACCTGTACCCCATACTGCCTCTCTGTGCCTCTTCCTGTCCCCCATACTGCCTCTCCGTGCCTCTACCTGTACGCCATACTGCATTTCCATTCCTCTACCTGTACCCCCATACTGCCTCTCTGTGCCTCTTCCTGTACCCCATACTGCCTCTCCGTGCCTCTACCTGTACGCCATACTGCCTCTCCGTGCCTCTACCTGTACACCATACTGCCACTCTGCTCCTCTACCTGTACCCCATACTGCCTCTCTGTGCCTCTACCTGTACCCCATACTGCCTCTCTGTGCCTCTACCTGTACCCCATACTGCCTCTTTGTGCCTCTTCCTGTCCCCCATACTGCCTCTCCGTGCCTCTACCTGTACGCCATACTGCATTTCCATTCCTCTACCTGTACCCCATACTGCCTCTATGTGTCTCTACATGTACCCCATACTGCCTCTCTATACATCTACCTGTACTCCATACTGCCTCTCTGTGCCTCTACCTGTACCCCATACTGACTCTCTGTGCCTCTACCTGTACCCCATACTGACTCTCTGTGCCTCTACCTGTATCCCATACTGCCTCTCTGTACCTCTACCTGTACCCCATACTGCCTCTATGTGCCTCTACCTGTACCCCATACTGCCTCCCTATGCCTCTACCTGTACCCCATACTGCCTCTCTATGCCTAAACCTGTAACCCATAATGCCTCTCTATGCCTTTACCTGTACCCCATACTGCCTCTCTATGCCTCTACCTGTACCCCATACTGCCTCTCTGTTCCTCTACTGTACCCCATACTGCCTCTCTGTGCCTCTACCTGTACCCCATACTGCCTCTCTGTGTCTCTACCTGTACTACTTCCTTCCTTTCCGTGCCTCTTCCTGTACCCCACACTGCCTATCTGTGCCTCTACCTGTACCCCATACTGCCTCTCTGTGCCTCTACCTGTACCCCATACTGTCTCTCTGTGTCTCTACCTGTAATTCTTCCTTCCTTTCTGTGCCTCTACCTGTACCCCATACTGCCTCTCTGTGCCTCTACCTGTACCCCATACTGCCTCTCTGTGCCTCTACCTGTACCCCATACCCCATACTGCCTCTCTGTGCCTCTACCTGTACCCCATACTGCCTCTCTGTGCCTCTACCTGTAACCCATACTGCCTCTCTATGCCTCTACATGTACCCCATACTGCCTCTCTGTGCCTCTACATGTACCCCATACTGCCTCTCTGTGCCTCTACCTGTACCCCATAATGCCTCTCTGTGCCTCTACATGTACCCCATACTTCCTCTCTGTGCCTCTACCTGTACCCCATACTGCCTCTCTGTGTCTATACCTGTACTACTTTCTTCCTTTCTTTGCCTCTTCCTGTACCCCATACTGCCTCTCTGTGTCTCTACCTGTACTACTTCCTTCCTTTCTGTGCCTCTTCCTGTACCCCATACTGCCTCTCTGTGTCTCTACCTGTGCTACTTCCTTCCTTTCTGTGTCTCTTCCTGAACCCCATACTGCCTCTCTGTGCCTCTACTTGTACCCCTTACTGCCTCACTGTGCCTCTACCTGTACCCCATACTGCCTCTCTATTCCTCTACTGTACCCCATACTGCCTTTCTGTTCCTCTTCCTGTACCCCATACTGCCTCTCTGTGCCTCTACCTGTACCCCATACTGCCTCTCTGTGCCTCTACCTTTTACCCCATACTGCCTCTCTGTGCCTCTACCTGTACCCCATACTGCCTCTCTCTGTCTCTACCTGTACTACTTCCTTCCTTTCTGTGCCTCTTCCTGTACCCCATACTGCCTATCTGTGCCTCTACCTGTACCCCATACTGCCTCTCTGTGGCTCTACCTGTACCCCATACTATCTCTCTGTGTCTCTACCTGTACTTCTTCCTTCCTTTCTGTGCCTCTTCCTGTACCCCATACTGCCTCTCCGTGCCTCTACCTGTACCCCATACTGTCTCTCTGTGTCTCTATATGTACTTCTTCCTTCCTTTCTGTGCCTCTTCCTGTACCCCATACTGCCTCTCTGTGCCTCTACCTGTATCCCATACTGTATCTCTGTGCCTCTACCTGTACCCCATACTGCCTCTCTGTGCCTCTACCTGTACCCCATACTGCCTCTCTGTGCATCTACCTGTACCCCATACTGCCTCTCTGTGCCTCTACCTGTACCCCATACTATCTCTCTGTGTCTCTACCTGTACTTCTTCCTTCCTTTCTGTGCCTCTTCCTGTACCCCATACTGCCTCTCCGTGCCTCTACCTGTACCCCATACTGTCTCTCTGTGTCTCTATCTGTACTTCTTCCTTCCTTTCTGTGCCTCTTCCTGTACCCCATACTGCCTCTCTGTGCCTCTACCTGTATCCCATACTGTATCTCTGTGTCTCTACCTGTACCCCATACTGCCTCTCTGTTCCTCTACTGTACCCCATATTGCCTCTCTGTGCCTCTACCTGTACCCTATACTGCCTCTCTGTGTCTCTACCTGTACTTCTTCCTTCCTTTCTGTGCCTCTTTCTGTTCCCCATACTGCCTCTCTGTGTCTCTACCTGTGCTACTTCCTTCATTTCTGTGTCTCTTCCTGAACCCCATACTGCCTCTCTGTGCCTCTACCTGTACCCCTTTCTGCCTCTCTGTGCCTCTACCTGTACCCCATACTGCCTCTCTGTTCCTCTACTGTACCCCATACTGCCTCTCTGTTCCTATACTGTACCCCATACTGCCTCTCTGTTCCTCTACTGTACCCCATACTGCCTCTCTGTTCCTCTACTGTACCCCATACTGCCTCTCTGTGCCTCTACCTTTACCCCATACTGCCTCTCTGTGCCTCTACCTGTACCCCATACTGCCTCTCTGTGTCTCTACCTGTACCCCATACTGCCTCTCTGTGCATCTACCTGTACCCCATACTATCTCTCTGTGTCTCTACCTGTACTTCTTCCTTCCTTTCTGTGCCTCATCCTGTACCCCATACTTCCTCTCCGTGCCTCTACCTGTACCCCATACTGTCTCTCTGTGTCTCTATCTGTACTTCTTCCTTCCTTTCTGTGCCTCTTCCTGTACCCCATACTGCCTCTCTGTGCCTCTACCTGTATCCCATACTGTATCTCTGTGTCTCTACCTGTACCCCATACTGCCTCTCTGTGTCTCTACCTTTACTACTTCCTTCCTTTCTGTGCCTCTTCCTGTACCCCATACTGCCTCTCTGTGCCTCTACCTGTACCCCATACTGCCTCTCTGTGCCTCTACCTGTACCCCATACTGCCTCTCTGTGTCTCTACCTGTACTACTTCCTTCCTTTCTGTGTCTCTACTGTACCCCATACTGCCTCTCTGTTCCTCTTCTGTTCCCCATACTGCCTCTCTGTGCCTCTACCTGTACCCTATACTGCCTCTCTGTGTCTCTACCTGTACTTCTTCCTTCCTTTCTGTGCCTCTTTCTGTACCCCATACTGCCTCTCTGTGTCTCTACCTGTGCTACTTCCTTCCTTTCTGTGTCTCTTCCTGAACCCCATACTGCCTCTCTGTGCCTCTACCTGTACCCCTTTCTGCCTCTCTGTGCCTCTACATGTACCCCATACTGCCTCTCTGTTCCTCTACTGTACCCCATACTGCCTCTCTGTTCCTCTACTGTACCCCATACTACCTCTCTGTGCCTCTACCTGTACCCCATACTGCCTCTCTGTGTTTCTACCGGTACTACTTCCTTCCTTTCCGTGCCTCTTCCTGTACCCCACACTGCCTATCTGTGCCTCTACCTGTACCCCATATTGCCTCTCTGTGCCTCTACCTGTACCCATACTGTCTCTCTGTGTCTCTACCTGTATTTCTTCCTTCCGTTCTGTGCCTCTACCTGTACCCCATACTGCCTCTCTGTGCCTCTACCTGTACCCCATACTGCCTCTCTGTGCCTCTACATGTACCCCATACTGCCTCTCTGTGCCTCTACCTGTACCCCATACTGCCTCTCTGTGCCTCTACATGTACCCCATACTTCCTCTCTGTGCCTCTACCTGTACCCCATACTGCCTCTCTGTGTCTCTACCTGTACTACTTCCTTCCTTTCTGTGTCTCTACTGTACCCCATACTGCCTCTCTGTGCCTCTACTTTACCCCATACTGCCTCTCTGTGCCTCTACCTGTACCCCATACTTCCTCTCTATGCCTCTACCTGTACCCCATACTGCCTCTCTGTGCCTCTACATGTACCCCATACTGCCTCTCTGTGCCTCTACATGTACCCCATACTTCCTCTCTGTGCCTCTACCTGTACCCCATACTGCCTCTCTGTGTCTATAACTGTACTACTTTCTTCCTTTCTTTGCCTCTTCCTGTACCCCATACTGCCTCTCTGTGTCTCTACCTGTACTACTTCCTTCCTTTCTGTGCCTCTTTCTGTACCCCATACTGCCTCTCTGTGTCTCTACCTGTGCTACTTCCTTCCTTTCTGTGTCTCTTCCTGAACCCCATACTGCCTCTCTGTGCCTCTACTTGTACCCCTTACTGCCTCTCTGTGCCTCTACCTGTACCCCATACTGCCTCTCTGTTCCTCTACTGTACCCCATACTGCCTTTCTGTTCCTCTTCCTGTACCCCATACTGCCTCTCTGTGCCTCTACCTGTACCCCATACTGCCTCTCTGTGCCTCTACCTTTTACCCCATACTGCCTCTCTGTGCCTCTACCTGTACCCCATACTGCCTCTCTCTGTCTCTACCTGTACTACTTCCTTCCTTTCTGTGCCTCTTCCTGTACCCCATACTGCCTATCTGTGCCTCTACCTGTACCCCATACTGCCTCTCTGTGCCTCTACCTTTACCCCATACTATCTCTCTGTGTCTCTACCTGTACTTCTTCCTTCCTTTCTGTGCCTCTTCCTGTACCCCATACTGCCTCTCCGTGCCTCTACCTGTACCCCATACTGTCTCTCTGTGTCTCTATCTGTACTTCTTCCTTCCTTTCAGTGCCTCTTCCTGTACCCCATACTGCCTCTCTGTGCCTCTACCTGTATCCCATACTGTATCTCTGTGCCTCTACCTGTACCCCATACTGCCTCTCTGTGCCTCTACCTTTACCCCATACTGCCTCTCTGTGTCTCTACCTGTACCCCATACTGTCTCTCTGTGCATCTACCTGTACCCCATACTGCCTCTCTGTGCCTGTACCTGTATTCCATACTATCTCTCTGTGTCTCTACCTGTACTTCTTCCTTCCTTTCTGTGCCTCTTCCTGTACCCCATACTGCCTCTCCGTGCCTCTACCTGTACCCCATACTGTCTCTCTGTGTCTCTATCTGTACTTCTTCCTTCCTTTCTGTGCCTCTTCCTGTACCCCATACTGCCTCTCTGTGCCTCTACCTGTATCCCATACTGTATCTCTGTGCCTCTACCTGTACCCCATACTGTCTCTCTGTGTCTCTACCTGTGCTACTTCCTACCTTTCTGTGTCTCTTCCTTAACCCCATACTGCCTCTCTGTGCCTCTACCTGTACCCCTTACTGCCTCCCTGTGCCTCTACCTGTACCCCATACTGCCTCTCTGTTCCTCTACTGTACCCCATACTGCCTCTCTGTGCCTCTACATGTACCCCTTACTGCCTTTCTGTGCCTCTTCCTGTACCCCATACTGCCTCTCTGTGCCTCTACCTGTACCCCATACTGTCTCTCTGTGCCTCTACCTGTACCCCATACTCTCTCTCTGTGTCTCTACCTGTACTACTTCCTTCCTTTCTGTGCCTCTTCCTGTACCCCATACTGCCTCTCCGTGCCTCTACCTGTACCCCATACTGTCTCTATGTGTCTCTATCTGTACTTCTTCCTTCCTTTCTGTGCCTCTTCCTGTACCCCATACTGCCTCTCTGTGCCTCTACCTGTATCCCATACTGTATCTCTGTGCCTCTACCTGTACCCCATACTGCCTCTCTGTGCCTCTACCTGTACCCCATACTGCCTCTCTGTGTCTCTACCTATACTACTTCCTTCCTTTCTGTGCCTCTTTCTGTACCCCATACTGCCTCTCTGTCTCTCTACCTGTGCTACTTCCTTCCTTTCTGTGTCTCTTCCTGAAACCCATACTGCCTCTCTGTGCCTCTACCTGTACCCCTTACTGCCTCTCTGTGCCTCTACCTGTACCCCATACTGCCTCTCTGTTCCTCTACTGTACCCCATACTGCCTCTCTGTTCCTCTACTGTACCCCATACTGCCTCTCTGTGCCTCTACCTGTACCCCATACTGCCTCTCTGTGTCTCTACCTGTACTACTTCCTTCCTTTCCGTGCCTCTTCCTGTACCCCACACTGCCTATCTGTGCCTCTACCTGTACCCCATACTGCATCTCTGTGCCTCTACCTGTACCCCATACTGCATCTCTGTGCCTCTACCTGTACCCCATACTGCCTTTTTGTGCCTCTACCTGTACCCCACACTGCCTCTCTGTGCCTCTACCTGTACCCCATACTGCCTCTCTGTGTCTCTACCTGTACTACTTCCTTCCTTTCTGTGCCTCTTCCTGTACCCCATACTGCCTCTCTGTGCCTCTACCTGTACCCCATACTGTCTCTCTGTGTCTCTACCTGTACTACTTCCTTCCTTTCTGTACCTCTTCCTGTACCTCATACTGCCTCTCCGTGCCTCTACCTGTACCCCATACTGTCTCTCTGTGTCTCTACCTGTACTTCTTCCTTCCTTTCTGTACCTCTTCCTGTACCCCATACTGCCTCTCTGTACCTCTACCTGTATTACTACTGCCTTCCTTTATGTTCCTGTACCCCATACTGTCTCTCTGTTCCTCTACCTGTACCCCATACTGCCTCTCTGTTTCTCTACCTGTACCCCATACTGCCTCTCTGTGCCTCTACCTTTACCCCATACTGCCTCTCTGTGCCTCTACCTGTACCCCATACTGTCTCTCTGTGTCTCTACCTGTAATTCTTCCTTCCTTTCTGTGCCTCTTCCTGTACCCCATACTGCCTTTCCGTGCATCTACCTGTACCCCATACTGTCTCTCTGTGTCTCTACATGTACTTCTTCCTTCCTTTCTGTACCTCTTCCTGTACCCCATACTGCCTCTCTGTACCTCTACCTGTATTACTACTGCCTTCCTTTCTGTTCCTGTACCCCATACTGCCTCTCTGGTCCTCTACCTGTACACCATACTGCCTCTCTGTTCCTCTACCTGTACCCCATACTGCCTCTCTGTGCCTCTACCTTTACACCATACTGCCTCTCTGTGCCTCTACCTGTACCCCATACTGTCTCTCTGTGTCTCTACCTGTAATTCTTCCTTCCTTTCTGTGCCTCTACCTGTACCCCATACTGCCTCTCTGTGCCTCTACCTGTACCCCATACTGCCTCTCCGTGCCTCTACCTGTACCCCATACTGACTCTCTATGCCTCTACCTGTACCCTATACTGCCTCTCTGTGCCTCTACCTGTACCCCATACTGCCTCTCTGTGCCTCTACCTGTACCCCATACTGTCTCTCTGTGTCTCTACCTGTACTTCTTCCTTCCTTTCTGTGCCTCTTCCTGTACCCCATACTGCCTCTCTGTGCCTCTACATGTACCCCATACTGTCTCTCTGTGCCTCTACCTGTACCCCATACTGCCTCTCTGTGCCTCTACCTGTACCCCACACTGCCTCTCTATGCCTCTACCTGTACCCCATACTGCCTCTCTGTGCCTCTACCTGTACCCCATACTGCCTTTCTGTGCCTCTACCTGTAATTCTTCCTTCCTTTCTGTGCCTCTACCTGTACCTCATACTGCCTCTCTGTGCCTCTACCTGTACCCCATACTGTCTCTCTGTGTCTCTACCTGTACTACTTCCTTCCTTTCTGTGCCTCTTCCTGTACCCCATACTGCCTCTCTGTGCCTCTACCTGTATCCCATACTGTATCTCTGTGCCTCTACCTGTTCCCCATACTGCCTCTCTGTGCCTCTACCTGTACCCCATACTCTCTCTCTGTGTCTCTACCTGTACTACTTCCTTCCTTTCTGTGCCTCTTCCTGTACCCCATACTGCCTCTCTGTGCCTCTACCTGTACCCCATACTGTCTCTCTGTGTCTCTACCTGTACTTCTTCCTTCCTTACTGTACCTCTTCCTGTACCCCATACTGCCTCTCTGTGCCTCTACCTTTACCCCATACTGCCTCTCTGTGCCTCTACCTGTACCCCATACTGTCTCTCTGTGTCTCTACCTGTAATTCTTCCTTCCTTTCTGTGCCTCTACCTGTACCCCATACTGCCTCTCTGTGCCTCTACCTGTACCCCATACTGCCTCTCTGTGCCTCTACCTGTACCCCATACTGCCTCTCTATGCCTCTACCTGTACCCCATACTGCCTCTCTGTGCCTCTACCTGTACCCCATACTGCCTCTCTGTGCCTATACCAGTACCCCATACTGTCTCTCTGTGCCTCTACCTGTACTTCTTCCTTCCTTTCTGTGCCTCTTCCTGTACCCCATACTGCCTCTCTGTGCCTCTACCTGTACCCATACTGTCTCTCTGTGCCTCTACCTGTACCCCATACTGCCTCTCTGTGCCTCTACCTGTACCCCATACTGCCTCTCTATGCCTCTACCTGTACCTCATGCTGCCTCTCTGTGCCTCTACCTGTACCCCATACTGCCTCTCTGTGCCTCTACCTGTACCCCATACTGCCTTTCTGTGCCTCTACCTGTAATTCTTCCTTCCTTTCTGTGCCTCTACCTGTACCCCATACTGCCTCTCTGTGCCTCTACCTGTACCCCATGCTGTCTCTCTGTGTCTCTACCTGTAATTCTTCCTTCCTTTCTGTGCCTCTACCTGTACCCCATACTGCCTCTCTGTGCCTCTACCTGTACCCCATACTGTCTCTCTGTGTCTCTACCTGTACTTCTTCCTTCCTTTCTGTACCTCTTCCTGTACCCCATACTGCCTCTCTGTGCCTCTACCTTTACCCCATACTGCCTCTCTGTGCCTCTACCTGTACCCCATACTGTCTCTCTGTGCCTCTACCTGTACCCCATACTGTCTCTCTGTGTCTCTACCTGTACCCCATACTGTCTCTCTGTGTCCCTACCTGTAATTCTTCCTTCCTTTCTGTGCCTCTACCTGTACCCCATACTGCCTCTCTGTGCCTCTACCTGTACCCCATACTGCCTCTCTGTGCCTCTACCTGTACCCCATACTGCCTCTCTATGCCTCTACCTGTACCCCATACTGCCTCTCTGTGCCTCTACCTGTACCCCATACTGCCTCTCTGTGCCTCTACCTGTACCCCATACTGCCTTTCTGTGCCTCTACCTGTAATTCTTCCTTCCTTTCTATGCCTCTACCTGTATCCCATACTGCCTCTCTTTGCCTCTACCTGTACCCCATGCTGTCTCTCTGTGTCTCTACCTGTAATTCTTCCTTCCTTTCTGTGCCTCTACCTGTACCCCATACTGCCTCTCTGTGCCTCTACCTGTACCCCATACTGTCTCTCTGTGCCTCTACCTGTACCCCATACTGCCTCTCTGTGCCTCTACCTGTACCCCATACTGCCTCTCTGTGCCTCTACCTGTACCCCATACTGCCTTTCTGTGCCTCTACCTGTAATTCTTCCTTCCTTTCTGTGCCTCTACCTGTATCCCATACTGCCTCTCTTTGCCTCTACCTATACCCCATACTGTCTCTCTACCTGTAATTCTTCCTTCCTTTCTGTGCCTCTACCTGTACCCCATACTGCCTCTCTGTGCCTCTACCTGTACCCCATACTGCCTCTCTGTGCCTCTACATGTACCCCATACTGACTCTCTGTGCCTCTACCTATACCCCATACTGCCTCTCTGTGCCTCTACCTGTACCCCATACTGACTCTCTGTGCCTCTACCTGTACCCCATACTGCCTCTCTGTGCCTCTACATGTACCCCATATTGCCACTCAGGTGGAAGTCTGGAACTCTTCAGTTATGGAATCAGCAGATCGCTGGTGACTTTTAAGCACCATACGCCTTAGCAGTCATTGACCTCGCTCTGATTTTACGTGGTCTTACGCTTCATGCCTGAGTTCCTGTAGTTCCAAAACGATTCCACTTTCTGACAGAGAGGCTAGTGTGGGGTATTTCCCCTTTACCAATATAATAACACTGAGATCAGACCCAAAATTCTTTAGAGTCAAGGTAATTTTATTTTAGTGCTTAGAAAATGACAAAGAATGATATAAAAGAGAAATGACCACTTGCTCTGATCTTTACTGCAATTAAACAGAGTAACAATTAATTCTTCTGGAATCCTACAGTCATTGCACAACCCTGCCAAGTCAGAGAGATACCAGGGAGTAACAACCAGACCGAGAACCCTCCACTGCACAACCCTGCCAAGTCAGAGAGATACCAGGGAGTAACAACCAGACCGAGAACCCTCCACTGCACAATCCGGCCAAGTCAGTAATATACCAGGGAGTAACACCCAGACTGAGACCCCTCCACTGCACAACCCTGCCAAGTCAGTAATATACCAGGGGGTAACACCCAGACCGAGACCCCTCCACTGCACAACCCTGCCAAGTCAGTAAGATAACAGGGAGTAACAACCAGACAGAGACCCCTCCACTGCACAACCCTGCCAAGTCAGTAATATACCAGGGAGTAACACCCAGACTGAGACCCCTACACTGCACAACCCTGCCAAGTCAGTAAGATAACAGGGAGTAACACCTAGACGAGACCCCTGGACTGCACAACTTTGCCAAGTCAGTAATATACCAGAGAGTAACAACCAGACCGAGACCCCTCCACTGCTCAACCCTGCCAAGTCATTAAGATATCAGGGAGTAACACCCAGACCGAGACCCCTCCACTGCACAACCCTGCCAAGTCAGTAAGATACCAGGGAGTAACACCCAGACTGAGACCCCTCAGCTGCACAACCCTGCCAAGTCATTAAGATATCAGGGAGTAACACCCAGACTGAGACCCCTCCACTGCACAACCCTGCCAAGTCAGTAATATACCAGGGAGTAATACCCAGACCAAGACCACTGCACAACCCTGCCAAGTCAGTAATATACCAGGTAGAAACACCCAGACCGAGACCCCTCCACTGCACAACCCTGCCAAGTCAGTAATATACCAGGGAGTAACACCCAGACTGAGACCCTTCCACTGCACAACCCTGCCATGTCAGTAATATACCGGGGAATAACACCCAGACTGAGACCCCTCCACTGCACAACCCAGCCAAGTCATTAAGATACCAGAGAGTAACAACCAGACCAAGACCCCCCCACTGCACAACCCTGCCAAGTCATTAAGATATCAGGGAGTAACACCCAGACCGAGACAACTCCACTGCACAACTTTGCCAATTCAGTAAGATACCAGGGAGTAATACTCAGACCGAGACCCCTCCACTGCACAACACTGCCAAGTCAGTAAGATACCTGGGAGTAACAACAAGACCGAGACCCCTCCACTGCACAACCCTGTCAAGTCAGGAAGAGACCAGGGAGTAACAACCAAACCGAGACCCTTCCACTGCACAACCCTGCCAAGTCAGTGATATACCAGGAAGTAACAACCAGACCGAGACCCCTCCACTGCTCATCCCTGCCAAGTCAGTAATATACCAGGGAGTAACAACCAGACCGAGACACCTCCACTGCACCACCGTGCCAAGTCAGTAAGAAACCAGGGATTAACACCCAGACTGAGACCCCTCCACTGCACAACCCTGCCAAGTTAGTAAGATACCAGGCAGTAACACCCAGACGATACCCCTCCACTGCACAACCCTGCCAAGTCAGTAAGACACCAGGGATTAACACTCAGACCAAGAGCCCTCCACTGCACAACCGTGCCAAGTCAGTAATATACCAGGGAGTAACACCCAGAATGAGACCCCTCCACTGCACAACCCTGCTAAGTCACTAAGATACCAGGGAGTAACACCCAGACTGAGACCCCTCCACTGCACAACCCTGCTAAGTCACTAAGATACCAGGGAGTAACACACAGACTGAGACCCCTCCACTGCACAACCCTGCCAAGTCAGTAAAATACCAGGGAGTAACACACAGACTGAGACCCCTCCAGTGCACAACCCTCCAAGTCAGTAAGATACCAGGGAGTAACACCCAGACTGAGACCCCTACACTGCACAACCCTGCCAAGTCAGTAATATACCAGGGAGTAACACCCAGACTGAGACCCCTCCACTGCACACCCTGCCAAGTCAGTAAGATACCAGGGAGTAACACCCAGACTGAGACCCCTCCACTGCACAACCCTGCCAAGTCAGTAAGATACCAGGGAGTAACACCCAGACTGAGACCCCTCCACTGCACAACCCTGCCAAGTCAGTAAGAAACCAGGGAGTTACACCCAGACTGAGACCCCTCCACTGCACAACCCTGCCAAGTCAGTAAGATACCAGGGAGTAACACCCAGACTGAAACCCCTCCACTGCACAACCCTGCCAAGTCAGTAAGATACCAGGGAGTAACACCCAGACTGAGACCCCTCCACTGCACAACCCTGCCAAGTCAGTAAGATACCAGGGAGTAACACCCAGACTGAGACCCCTCCACTGCACATCCCTGCCAAGTCAGTAATATACCAGGGAGTAACACCCAGACTGAGACCCCTCCACTGCACAACCCTGCCAAGTCAGTAATATACCGGGGAATAACACCCAGACTGAGACCCCTCCACTGCACAACCCAGCCAAGTCATTAAGATACCAGGGAGTAACAACCAGACCAAGACCCCCCCACTGCACAACCCTGCCAAGTCACTAAGATATCAGGGAGTAACACCCAGACCGAGACAACTCCACTGCACAACCCTGCCAATTCAGTAAGATACCAGGGAGTAATACTCAGACCGAGAACCCTCCACTGCAAAGCCCTGCCAAGTCAGTAAGATACCTGGGAGTAACAACAAGACCGAGACCCCTCCACTGCACAACCCTGTCAAGTCAGGAAGAGACCAGGGAGTAACAACCAAACCGAGACCCTTCCACTGCACAACCCTGCCAAGTCAGTAATATACCAGGGAGCAACAAACAGACCGAGACCCCTCCACTGCTCATCCCTGCCAAGTCAGTAATATACCAGGGAGTAACAACCAGACCGAGACACCTCCACTGCACCACCGTGCCAAGTCAGTAAGAAACCAGGGATTAACACCCAGACTGAGACCCCTCCACTGCACAACCCTGCCAAGTCAGTAAGACACTAGGGAGTATCACCCAGACCGAGACACCTCCACTGCACAACCCTGCCAAGTCAGTAATATACCAGGGAGTAACACCTAGACGAGACCCCTGCACTGCACAACCCTGCCACGTCAGTAATATACCAGGGAGTAACAACCAGACCGAGACCCCTCCACTGCACAACCCTGCCAAGTTATTAAGATATCAGGGAGTAACACCCAGACCGAGACCCCTCCACTGCACAACTCTGCCAAGTCAGTAATAAACCAGGGAGTAACACCCAGACTGATACCCCTCCACTACACAACCCTGCCAAGTCAGTAATATACCAGGGAGTAACACCCAGACTGAGACCCCTCCACTGCACAACCCTGCCAAGTCAGTAATATACCAGGGAGTAATACCCAGACCGAGACCCTTCCACTGCACAACCCTGCCAAGTCAGTAATATACCAGGGAGTAACATCCAGACCAAGACCCCTCCACTGCACAACCCTGCCAAGTCAGTAATATACCAGGGAGTAATACCCAGACCGAGACCCCTCCACTGCACAACCCTGCCAAGTCAGGAAGATATCAGGGAGTATCAACCAGACCGAGACCCCTCCACTGCACAACCCTGCCATGTCAGTAGAATACCAGGGAATAACACCCAGACGAGACCCCTCCACTGCACAACCGTGCCAAGTCAGTAAGAAACCAGGGAGTAACACCGAGACCACTGCCATGCACAACCCTGCCAAGTCAGTAAGTTACCAGGGAGTTACACCCAGACCAAGACCCTTCCAATGCACAACCCTGCCAAGTCAGTAATATACCAGGGAGTAACACCCAAACCGAGACCCCTCCACTGCTCATCCCTGCCAAGTCAGTAACATACTAGGGAGTGACACCCAGACCGAGACCCCTCCACTGCACAACCCTGCCAAGTCAGTAAGATACCAGGGAGTAACACCCAGACTGAGACCCATCCACTGCACAACCCTGCCAAGTCAGTAAGATACCAGGGAGTAACACCCAGACCGAGACCCCTCCACTGCACAACCCTGCCACGTCAGTAACATACTAGGGAGTAACACCCAGACCGAGACCCCAAACAGCACATGATGCAAAGAAAAAAAGAGGTGCACTGAGGTGGCTGTATGACGAAGCTAAACGACACAAGTGTGCGGCTCAAACACCTGGCCCATCAAGGAGTGGCACTGCAGTGGCAGACGGGATGG